>NW_027397084.1:10765525-11022583 GCF_003265705.2 Callorhinus ursinus
ACACATTCAATGCAATCCCCATCAAAATACCATCCACTTTTTTCAAAGAAATGGAACAAATAATCCTAAAATTTATATGGAACCAGAAGAGACCCAGAATAGCCAGAGGAATACTGAAAAAGAAAAGCAAAGCTGGCGGCATCACAATTCCGGACTTCCAGCTCTATTACAAAGCTGTCATCATAAAGACAGTTTGGTACTGGCACAAAAACAGACACATAGATCAATGGAACAGAATCGAGAGCCCAGAAATGGACCCTCAACTCTATGGTCAACTTATTTTTGACAAAGCAGGAAAGAATGTCCAATGGCAAAAAGACAGTCTCTTCAACAAATGGTGTTGGGAAAATTGGACAGCCACATGCAGAAGAATGAAACTGGACCATTTCCTTACACCACACACAAAAATAGACTCCAAATGGTTGAAAGACCTAAACGTGAGACAGGAGTCCATCCAAATCCTAAAGGAGAACACAGGTAGCAACCTTTTCGACCTTAGCCACAGCAACTTCTTCCTAGAAACATCGCCAAAGGCACGGGAAGCCAGGGCAAAAATGAACTATTGGGATTTCATCAAGATAAAAAGCTTTTGCACAGCAAAAGAAACAGTCCACAAAACCAAAAGACAACCGACAGAATGGGAGAAAATATTTGCAAATGACATATCAGATAAAGGGCTAGTATCCAAAATCTATAAAGAACTCATCAAACTCAACACCCAAAGAACAAATAATCCAATCAAGAAATGGGCAGAAGACATGAACAGACATTTCTCCAAAGAAGACATCCAAATGGCCAACAGGCACATGAAAAAGTGCTCAACATCGCTCGGCATCAGGGAAATCCAAATCAAAACCTCAATGAGATACCACCTCACACCCGTCAGAATGGCTAAAATTAACAAGTCAGGGAACGACAGATGTTGGCGGGGATGTGGAGAAAGGGGAACCCTCCTACACTGTTGGTGGGAATGCAAGCTGGTGCAACCCCTCTGGAAAACAGTATGGAGGTTCCTCAAACAGTTGAAATTAGAGCTACTGTTCGATCCAGCAATTGCACTACTGGGTATTTACCCCAAAGATACAAATGTAGGGACCCGAAGGGGTACATGCACCCCGATGTTTATAGCAGCAATGTCCACAATAGCCAAACTGTGGAAAGAGCCAAGATGCCCATCGACAGATGAATGGATAAAGAAGATGTGGTATATATACACAATGGAATATTATGCATCCATCAAAAGGAATGAGATCTTGCCATTTGCAACGATGTGGATGGAACTGGAGGGTGTTATGCTTAGTGAAATAAGTCAATCAGAGAAAGACATGTATCACATGACCTCAGTGATATGAGGAATTCTTAATCTCAGGAAACAAACTGAGTGTTACTGGAGTGGTTGGGGGTGGGAGGGATGGGGTGGTTGGGTGATAGACATTGGGGAGGGTATGTGCTACGGTGAGCGCTGTGAATTGTGCAAGACTGTTGAATCATAGATCTGTACTTCTGAAACAAATAACGCAACATATTTTAAGAAAAAAGAAAAAGAAGAAGATAACAGGAGAGGAAGAAAAGGGGAGTATGTCAGAGGGGGAGCCGAACCATGAGAGATGATGGACTCTGAAAAACAAACTGAGGGTTCTAGAGGGGAGGGGGGTGGGGGGATGGGTTAGCCTGGTGATGGGTATTGAGGAGGGCACGTTCTGCATGGAGCACTGGGTGTTATGAACAAACAATGAATCATGGAACACTGCATCAAAAACTAATGATGTAATATATGGTGATTAACATAACAATAAAAATTTTTAAAAAATTAAAAAAAAAAGAATTGTATTTACCAGGAAAATGTACTAATTTTAAACTTGAATGCAGTTAGTAACATGGCTTCAAAACATGAAAGGCAAAAATTTATAGCATTATTAGGCAAAAGAATGGACAAATTCATCAAAATAGTGGGAGTCATTAAAACATTTCTTCTTATAATTGTTAGATCAAAAAAGATAAGTCAATAACCACATATATGTATATATGATTTAAATAATAGAATTGTCAGTGTTGATATAATGAATATGTATATGCATCAACACCTGGAGAATTCCCATTTCTTCAAGTACAAATGGAACACTTATAAAAACTGGTCAGTCTTAACAAATTTTTAAAATCTGGGCATCTTATACAATATTTTCTAATTTTAACACAAGTTACATTTCAATTTCAGAACTACTAAAAAACTCATGTATTTGGAAATTAATTTCAGTTAGATGAAAAGAGCAAATTTTAATTGAAATTAAATTTTTATTCCAGTATAGTTAACATACAAGTGTTAGTTTCAGGTGTACAATATAGTGATTCAACGCTTCCATGTATTACTCAGTGCTCATCAAGATACGTGGACTTTTAATCCCCTTCAACTATTTCACCCATCCCTCTACCAACTTCCCTTCTGGTAACCATCCATTTGTTCTCTGTAGTTAAGAGTCAGTTTTTTGGTTTGTCTCTTTTGTGTGTGTGTGAAATGAGCAAAGTTTTAGAAAAATTTAACTTGTCCAAGAGGAAATAGAGACCAAATATCTTTAACCATTAAGGAAATAGAATCACTTAAAAAATTCTCCACAAAGGAAACACCAGATCTAGATAATTTTTCAGTTTTGCCAAATAAAGAACAGCTAATTCTAAACCTAATACAGATTCATAGAAAAGAACTAATTCATTCATTAAGAAAAGACCAGTAAGGGCGCCTGGGTGGCTCAGTTGGTTAAGCGACTGCCTTCAGCTCAGGTCATGATCCTGGAGTCCTGGGATCGAGTCCCACATCAGGCTCCCTGCTCAGCAGGGAGTCTGCTTCTCCCTCTGACCCTCCCCACTCTCATGTGCTCTCTCTCTCTCTCATTCTTTCTCTCAAATAAATAAAAAAAAAAAAACTCTTTAAAAAAAAAAAGAAAAGACCAATAAAACCAAAGACACCATGAGTAAGACTACAGTCATATATGCAAAAAACTTAAATAAAATATCAGTAAATGAAATCTAGCTATATATGAAAAAGATAATCGTTAAGCAAAAAAGTTGAATGGTAGTATAGTGTGTGTGCACACGTGTGTGCACATGCACACACATACACACCCCAGGTCTCCTGGAACATTGTTGACTGTGCCCCCCAGTGGTCATCATTTCCTGGGGTAACTCAAAGGGGTCTAGTAGGGTTAGGCACTAGGCAATGGGAGAAGGAACCCTTGGTCTGTAGGGCTTTTAAGATGCATGATTGGGAAAATCATGATCTTTTGTCATGATTAAGGGCTGGCGCTCAAGCCTTTCTGCCTGATGTAACAAAACCTTAGCCTTCTTCCCTGTTTTTCCATCTTAGTAGTTATCAGTTGGGAGAATAGTGGCCTCTCAAGCACCCTGTGATCAGAGTTCTAGGGTCAAGCTTTGTGGTTACAGCTATACAGTGTGGCACTTTACCAGAATTGACTATCTTACGGTTTCCATGGTGGCCATGCTGCAGGGAATCAGTCTTAAATAAGTCAGTCCTTAGTTCTCATAAAACAATGTGATAGAATTGGATTTATTCCTCCCAAAATGCAAGGTTGATTCTACATTTGAAAATCTGTTGAGTGCCCAGATAAACAGATTAGTATGATCATCTCACTGACCCTGCCTCCCGCCAGAGGACTAGGTCAGACTGTCCTAGCAGTGATCACAATTGAAATGAAACTATTATTTGTGTAATTGTTTAGTATCCGTTGTCCCAAACAGACTGTTTTCTCCATCAAGGCAGAGATCTCACCTACACTGTTAATTGTTATAATCTCGGTATTTAGCAGTGAACCTGGTACATGATACATGTGGTCATTGATAATATGTTGTGTGAATGAATAAATGGGTCAAAGGTTGAACTGAATGACTTAGATCCCTCCGTTGATCTTGTATTCTATGGAAGGACATTTATTCTTTCCTCCTGTAATGATTTCCCCTAAGCATGAGTTCTGCTAAGGTTAGTGACCTGTACTGATAGTTCAGGCTGAATAAGGGAGAGAGACTTCACAAAAACTATCTGGGATATTATTTCTGTGTCCGGTCAACAGATGGAAATACACAACCTTATTTTCTGCTGGAGAGTAGAGGAGACCCCTGACCAGAGCTAGAGACCATTCTCCCTCGAATTCTCAAGAGTGCCCAGCTGCTGTGTGTCAGTCTTTCTTCCCATCCTTATTCCTTTTCTTTCTTCTCTCCCTGTTATCTTCTGTCAGAGAACTTCCCTCAGTGTGTGCTGGAGATCTCTGATCAAGAGGTGTTGGAATGGTATACTGCCAAAGACTTCATTGTGGGGAAACCACTCACTATCCTCGGGAGAACCTTCTTCATCTATGATTGCGATTCTTTCACTCGACAGTATTACAAAGAAAAGTTTGGAATCTCTGATTTACCACGTATTGATGTAAGCAAGAAGGAGCCACCTCCTGTGAAACCGGTAATGGAACACTAGTTCCGAGTGTAGTGCGAGAATTAATCTTTTGATATAGAGGTTTAAGAAAAAGAAAAAACAGAGTCATGTGAATACCCAATAAAAAATGGACAAAGCATATGATACAGAACACTTCACAAAAGAAGAAATACAAATGGCTAATGAACATATGAAAAGACCCTCCTCCATGCTCAGTGCAGAGTTTTGCTTCAAATTCTCTGTCCTTCCCCCTCTCCTTCTGCCCCTCTCCCTCTCGTGCCCCTCCCGCTCATGCTCGCTCTCTGTCTCTCTCTAAAAAATAAATAAATAAATCCTTAAAAAAAAAAAAGACCCTCAACTTAACTGATAATCAAAGAAAATAGAAATGAAAATAATGAGGTTTTGGATCTATTTGATTTAAAAAGACACAATATCCATTGTTTGCCCTGATCTGAGGAAGTGGACATTTTCTTTTCTTTTCTTTTTTTTTTTTTAAAGTAATCCCTACACGCACGATCAGGCTCAAACCCACAACCCTGAGACCAAGAGCCCCATGCCCTACTGACTATGCCAGCCAGATACCCCGAAATGGTCATTTTCATATACTGTTAACAGGAGAGCCAAGAGGAAAAACCTTTTTGAATTTTTTTTTTAAAGATTTTATTTATTTATTTGAGAGAGGGAATGAGATAGAGAGAGCATGAGAGGGGGGAGGGTCAGAGGGAGAAGCAGACTCCCCGCTGAGCAGGGAGCCCGATGCGGGACTCGATCCCAGAACTCCAGGATCATGACCTGAGCCGAAGGCAGTCGCCCAACCAACTGAGCCACCCAGGCGCCCCAAGAGAAACCTTTTTGAAGGACAGTGTCGTCATTTTAATTTTTTCAAAATAAAATATTACCTGTCTCTTGATCTAGAAAATCTGGTTTGGGGACCATAAAGCAATAGGTGTAAGGATATGTGTAAGTAAGGATTACTTATAATAAAGTGTAAGGAGATTGGCAGAATAAACTATAGAACAGTGAGAAGAATGTGAGACTATAAGACTGGTTAAAGAGAAAAAGAGGAAGTCAGTCTCTGCATATCAACATGGAAAAATGTCCATGTTTGTCACATTTGTAAGTGAATGCATTTATGTGATACGGCCCTGTTTGTATAAATTGCTGCATACAGTATCTGCCTACACTTACCAAAGAGAGGACCTGGAGGACTCTCCACCCACACTGTTCGCAGTGGGTAGTTCCACATGTGAGAATGGGAGTGGGGAGGGCAGTGCAAGATGACAAGGGACCTTTCTTTTTATACTCTGTGTGCTTTTAATTTCTCTTCTTATACCAAACCTTGTATTACTTCTGTTTATTATTTTTTATTTTTATTTGTTTAAAGATTATTTATTTGAGAGAGAGAGACAGAGAGAGTACAAGCAGGTGGAGAGGCAGAGGGAGAGGGAGAAGCAGACTCCCTGCTGAGCTGGGAGCCAGACGTGGGACTCGATCTCAGGACCCGGAGATCATGACCTGAGCCGAAGGCAGACGCTTAACCATCTGAGCCACCCAGGCGCCCCATGTAATTTTTTTATTTTGATTAAAAAAGACATCTCTTAAAATTCCAGACAGCTAGGGCATTTCACTATTCCCTGCCTATCTATCAGACCCTTTTACTTAAAAACTATTTGGGAGTGAACAGAAGCTGATTAATGAAGATGTTGGAAGATGGCTTTCTTTCATTGCCACATAGCTTTCCTTAGAATTATACTGAACCACAAAATTTAGTACTTTGTACCACAGAGTCCACTCTGATCTGTGAGTAAGGTCATGGTTCTTTTAAATGCACCCACATGGTAATCGGATAGACTTGAGCCTTCAGAGTGGTTCAGCCACATATTTTAGAAATTCAAGTAAGAATTGCATGTGGGGCCACCTGGGTCACTTAGTCCGTTGAGCGACCGACTCTTGATTTCGGCTCAAGTCATGGTCTCAGGATCGTGGGATGGAGCCCCACGTGGGGCTCTGTACTGGGCGTGAGTCGGCTTGAGATTCTTTCTCTCCCCTCCCACCCGCCTCGCACTTGCGCACCCTCTTTCTCTCAAAAAAAAAAAAAAATTGCCTGTGTTAAAAATTACACATTATTCAGCAAATTCAAGAAGTATCTGATGTGGGGCGCCTGGGTGGCTCAGTTGGTTAAGCGAGTGCCTTCAGCTCAGGTCATGATCCTGGAGTCCTGGGATCGAGTCCCGCATCAGACTCCCCGCTCGGCAGGGAGTCTGCTTCTCCCTCTGACCCTACCCCCTCTCATGCTCTCTCTGTCTCATTCTTTCTCTCTCGAGTAAATAAATAAAATTTTTATTGAAAAAAAATATCTGATGTGTTAAGGCAGCGCCATATCCCAGACTGTCAGCATTGGCACCTGTTCTGTGCATTTGGGGCCAGAGAAATGTATCCAGCCTCTTTGGTCTGTTGCCTATATATAAAATTGGGTATTGATACCTGTGACTTATCTTTATATATAAAGATATATATCTTTACCCCTCTGTGTGTAAAATAAGGTTGTGGCTCTTTCTTTTCAAAAGAAAGCTGTGAATGGAAGGATGGAATTAATGAATTCCTCCAGCGCAGGCGTCTGCCTTCCCCTGATCGGCTGCCCTGCTTCTTGCATTTAGCCTCCAAGTACTCTGAGTTAGCTGTGGTTCTGGCAGCACAGCCTCCTGTTTCACTCTCCTGCACTTTTGCTGATGCTCTTTCATGCGTTTGAACCCCTTTGCCATCATTTCTTTACACAGCTCTTCCTTACCCTTCCAGACTCGGTGTAGGCCTCCTCTCTTCCAAGAAGGCATCTCTAAGCTCCCAGCAGGCTTAATCACCTCTCCTGTGTGTTCCTTGGGTCCTGTGCCTCCCTCTGCTAGCACTTACCTATTATATTAAAATATCTGTCTAAGAATCTTTTCTACTACACCATAATGTCCTTGAGGCCAGGGAGCACCTAACTCAGTGCCTAGCAAATAGGACGCATGTGGTATGTTTCTTGAACTAGACAAGAAGACTGCCTGTGAAGTATGCATTTGTTCCCCAAAGAGGCAAGTGATATCTTAGGCCAGCCTTTTGGAACCAACATTTCATAAAAACAATTACAAAGAAGGATTTGGACTTAATATGCTATGAGTTCCCAGGGGCAATAAAACTTCTGGAAGGAATATGGATCAAGATAATACTTCTTGCTGTCAGTTTTTTTTCTCTGAATGGATTCTTTACCAATGAATAGGCTCATTGATTAAGAATTATAATAAAGCCCTTGCTCCTATCCCCAAATATTGGGGTACCATTTGTTGCAATATATGAGAAAAAGTACCATAGGAAAGATCTAGATTTTGATTAAGCAAACTATTCCATCACTTTAGTTTATAGAGAAGTATAGTATGAGATAGCAGTCCAAGGTCACACTGCAAAGTACAAGGGGGAGTTTATTAAATGCCAAACCCCTTTACAAGAAGGAATCTGACCTAACCAGGAAGTAGAATGGGGAGGGACTGCAATATAATAGTGCATTTTTCTTAGTGAAAAGGCTTTGATCCATCTTTTGAGCTGATAAAAGTTCTGAGTCCTACAACGCCTCTGCTCCCCATTCTTTCACTCTCATCTTTTTCTTCTAACCTGTCTTCTAAAGAAAGGAAGGGAAGGGAGGGCTTAGATAGAGAGCAGAGTGAACTGAAGAACCACTGTAGATTTTGGTTCATTTGTTTTGCCCTGTCTCAGTCACCCTGTAAAATAAAACCAATTCTCCATCCATACATAGGGCACATGAGTCATAGTATTTGGTCAGTTTATTTTCAGTAAATTCTCTATAATAAACAATTACACATAAGCGCTCTCAGCTTGTCCATGGAAGTCTTTGTTGGAAATGAGTAGGAGAGCACCACTTACCAAACAGCAAATACCTTTCAGCTCTCCTTAGTCATTATGCTTCTGTCATTTAAATCCTGCACAACGTGGTTGGAAAGTAGGGATGGGAAGCTGTAGCTGGGTTCTCAAGGGATAAAGCTAGAGGCAGGCCAGTGGTCAGGGGTAGAAGCAGATATGAAGAGGATATATTCAATTCAAGAATCATGACACTTAAGTCAGGCTAATCTGTTAGCTCAGGAGTAAGTAAACATATCCACTGGCCAGATGTGTCCGTCTCAGGTTGACTCCATCGGGAGACCTGCTGGTAGGGAAGACAAAGAATCCAGAACTAGGAGAGCAAATCCGCTATGGAGCTGGCCTCGAGAAGCTTTATCTGGAGGATTATGGGACTCTCAAGCTCCTTGTGTACTTGTTTTGTTAAGATAATGTGGGTGGAGCATGTGAGCAGGATTATCGAGGAGTGAGTGGCTCATCTAGTTTAGAACAGGACATTGACAGTAGACAGTAGCTTGCAGGACGAGAAACATAGTGCCAGAACCCCAGGCATAGGAGCTGATATTTAGGGAAGGTCTTCATTCCAAGCAGGGGGCATAAGGTGTGATTCAGAAAAAATAGGTTGAACTCTGTTAAAACACAAAAAGGATTTGAGAGGAAGGTGTTCAGAGGCTTACCTCCCTATTTCAAAATTCTTCAATCTCCACTGCCAACACCCAGAGGAAGTTTAGATTCCACTGTATATTTCTGCCTATGCTCTAGAGTAACTCAAATGCTCAGCATGTGGTGTCTCACCCAAGGTCCCTCTGTCCATGGCAAACTTGTATATTCATTGAGTAGTGGTTTTGCATTTAGAGCAAGTTAGGCCGTTGTCCATCTACTGGATGCACTAGTCATATTTCCTCCATGATGATCACATTACGGCCCCAGGAGGTGGGCGAAGAGGCAGTGATCCAGGCACTACACCTTGGTTGAGCAGAGTAGTCACAGGTTTTGAGGAAGTAACGGTTACAGATGGACCGTATAGACTAATTTGTCAAAGTGCTTCAATGCAATATATAAAAAGATTTGGGGAAGGTCCCTACACATGAAATGTATGGAATAAGCTGACTTTGCTGAGAAAGCATAGCAAAAAGGAGTCAAAGAGAAAGAACTCTGCTGCAGTCCTCATCAAGGAGAGGAAAACAGCCGCTGAACTCAAGTTTTTAGACCAAGAAATCCTACCATCTTAGAGTGGCGCTTTCAGCTCTTCATGGGGCCTGAATGAAAAATAAAAGCTCATCCTGTACTTTCACGCTAACTCACCAAATAACCGTCATAGCAGAAGTTTGGTGTCTTGAGTTTGCTCCTTTGCTAGAAAAGGAGAGTCCTGAGTGGACAAGGAGTCTGAGTTCTCAGTAAAGAATGGCCGCCATCCCTGTTTGTGTGGCAAAAATCAAGAAATAAAAATACTAGAAATAAGGAGATAAATAGGAAAACAGTAGCACGAACCAAGTCCTACCCTCCCCCAATGCCAACACACACACACACCCCCTAGAACAAAGAAGTCACAGACCATTGGGCTTGTCCATGGTAGGATGACCACAGGGCCAGGATTGGGACCAGGAATAGGGCCAGGTCCTGCTTTGGTGGTTAAGGGATCAGTGGACGTCAGCAACACACGAGTCCTCCCCTATCCACGGTTTTGTTTTCACGATTTCCATTACCCACGGTCAACCGCAGTCTGGAAGCAGATGACCCTCCTCCTGATGTATCATCAGAAGGTCAATAGTAGCTTAACACTATGTCACAACACCTATGTCATGCACCTCACTTCATCTCATCATGTAGGCATTTTATCATCTTATGTCATCACAAGAAGGGTGAGTGTAATACAATAAAATATTTTGAGAGAGAGACCACATTCACGTAACTTTTATTACAGTATGTCGTTATAATTGTTCTATTTTATTATTGGTTATTATTGTTAATCTCTTCCTGTGTCTATAAGTTAAATTTTATCAAACATATGTGTGGGAAAAAGCATAGTATATATAGGGTTCAGGCATCCACTGGGGGTCTTGGAACATATCCCCGGTGGGTAAGGGGGACTGCTGAACTTTTGGTCTAGCCCTTTGGGTTACTCTGTAGCAGCATCAGTCACTCCTATGAGCAAGGATCATGGTGTATAAAGCTTATATATAAAAAGGAATGGAATAGGCAATGTTTTAGTTTCTGACTACAGTACATTTGTGTATATAGAAATTGCTTTTGAATAAGTATCTTCTAGATATTTAAAAAAGAAACTTGGTTACCTTTAATGTAATTTTAACACAAATAGCATCTGCTTTACTTCTTCTATTTCTCCAGGAATTACCTCCTTATAACGGTTATGGACTTGTTGAAGACTCTGCTCAGAATTGCTTTGTTCTCATTCCAAAGGCTCCGAAAAAAGATGTTATTAAAATGCTGGTGAACGATAACAAGGTGCTTCGTTATTTGGCTGCACTGGTGAGGATGATTTCTGTGTGCTCAGATTCCGTTCAGTCTCAGTACTGTGCCCAGTGGTCCTTTTTGTCTGTTAAGCTGTAGGGTAACAGTCTTCAGAGTCGTGTGTTATTTAAACAGCCACGGGACCCAGTCCCCAGCCTTTGGGTGGGTTGGGTAGTGTTAGCAGTGGTGCCCTGAGCCAAGACCTAGCTCTAGTCCT
The DNA here is from genome assembly GCF_003265705.2 of Callorhinus ursinus. Lineage (NCBI taxonomy): Eukaryota > Metazoa > Chordata > Mammalia > Carnivora > Otariidae > Callorhinus > Callorhinus ursinus. The sequence goes on from NW_027397084.1 coordinate 10,776,541, forward strand.
ATCTCCTGGAAACATCGTTCTTAGACTGTTAATCTCTCCCTTCTACCCCTCAAATTTTGACTGACCTTTTTGCCTTTTTTATTAAGTAATTATGAAAGTCTGACACAGTGAAATTATCTGTGTACTTGTGTGCAATCGAGTGTACTGTGATTTCCTTGAGGGAGGGACCATATCTTACTAATTTTTATCATTACTTGTGATATCTAGCTTGATGTATTTTGTATTTCTTAAATGTAATAAATGGGATCCTACCAATTTAATAGATAATTGCCTTTGAAAGGTCATATGGCTAGTGGATTAAGAGCATGGGTTTGGAAACAGACATAAATTTAAATCCTGAATATTCCACTCATTGGCTGAGTTACCTGAGGCAAATTACTGATAGGAGTTCAAAGGGTAATGTCTTTAAAAATGGAAAGAATACAGAAATAGGAATATAAGCATTCTATTTAGAAATATGGATATAAATAGAAATTGAAATAAGCTACTTCTGGGAATAGGAATTGGGAGTGTGGGAGGTGGGCCAAGTGATTTTTCAAACTGTATGCATATATTTGAAAAAATAAAAATTAAATCAAGACATAGTTGACTACTATATTTTAGAAAAATGTTGAACAAAGCTTTAAATAAAAAGGAAGTTCTAGCAAACTCTAGGCCAAGTAGCATACTCCCTACTATAAAAATTCTGATTAATGAACCTTTTACAGTATTACCAAGTTCTCTCAGTTGGGAGGGCTTCCTAGTTTCCATCAACGTTCTGTTTCTTGACCTGGGCGGTGGTTCCACGAGTGTTCACTTAATGAAAATTCTTTGAACTGTACATTTTGGTTTTTTGCAGTTTTTCTCTATGCATGTTATAGTTCACAGTAAAAAGTGTATACATATAAAAGAAATAAAGTATGCTAAACCCAGACAGGCGGTTGGGGCCTAAGTGCAAGTATGGCTAGTGAAGTATCTGGGGCTCAGGGTGGAGTGCCGGTGGAGGGACTTGGGGAAGCTCGAGAAGGTAAGAACTCAACTTGAGCAGTGGTCTCCACAGCAGCAGGCTTGACCTTCCAAGGAGCCTGTGGACAGCTTATACTCCATGGACGCTCTGAAGAAAATGTTACAGCCTCTGCTTATAATTTATCAGGAGTGTACTTTTTTTTTATAGCCCCTGATGTTTTTATATGTACTTTGTAGGGCACAGAACATGTTTATGTAGAAGAATAGATGTTGAATTATTCATCCATTCAACAAATATTAGAGAATGACTTTGGGCTTGGCATTGTTCTAGGCATTGAGGGTACAGTGGAAAACAAGACAGACAAATCTCTGGCCTTGTGGAGCTTACATTCCAGTTAAGGGTATTCTGGTCAAGAGTAAATACATCATCAAAGAACAAGTAGTAAGCGTGCTGTGAAAAGTAAAGCAGGAGACAGAGTGATGGGGAGGCGCTCGTTTAACTGGTCAATAAGGAAAATGCTGGGGAGGGGACGCACAGCTGAGTGGAGACCAGAATGAATGGCCTAGGGAGCTAGCCAGCAGCATATCTGAGGGAACTGCATTTCATGCAGATGTGGTGTACAGGGAATGGAGGCTAGAGAGAGAGAAATGAAGACAGGATCAGGCACCAGCTGAGAGTCTTACAGCTAGTGGCCTAACAAGGCCAGAGGCATAGAGTGGTGGGAGTAGTCACCCATGATGCAGGTAACAAGGGATGTAGGTAACAAGCCTGCAGACAATTTAAAAATAAACCCAAAAGTTGATCTGCTTCTTACTCTCATTGTGTGCCTGTAATTCTAAATATCAGCAATACAATACTCATCCTCAGGCTGTGCCTCTGTACAGTGGAAATTTCAGTTACTAAATGTGGAAGAGAAGAGGGCAATAAAAAATTACCATTAAGCACATACCACAACAATAATGATTGCAGAGAGTATCCATCAGTGGATGCTAAAATTACCGGAAAACCTTTGAGGAGAAACAGGATTTTCATAGTTTCAAGGTGTGTTTCTTAAGATATTTATCAACTGCAAAGGGAAAGGTGGTAATTTTAGAAGGGAGAAACCCAGCATTTCTCTTCTTACCCACGTGACCAAGGTCAACATCACCAATAATAAAACCTATTGATATCGTGAACTCCTTGTTACACTCTGAGAAAGACAAGATATTCTGTCTCTGGTATTTTTGCCAAAGATGCAAAAATGAGATGCACAAGGGACATTGAACAAAATAATTGACCATTGCTCTTCAAAAGTGTCAAGATTATGAAAGACAAGGACAGAATGAGGAACTGTCACAGATTGAAGGAGATCAAAGAGAAAGAACAACTAAATGCAATGTGAGATCCTGTATAGGATCCTGAGTCAGAAAAAGAACATAAGTGAAAAACAGGTGAAATTTGAATAAGAACTGTGATTTATTTAATAGTATTGTGCCATTACTATTTACCGTTACTGTTGTACCATTACTCTGGGTCTGATAATTGTATGGTTATGTAAGTTGTATAAGATGCTAATGTTAGGGGAAGCTTGGTGAGGAGTATATGAAAATTCTCTATTGTTAATGCAACTTTACACTTAGTCCTAAATAAAAACATAACGAATTTTTTTTTTAACTTTTAAAACACTCCTAAAATACTCCTGCCAGGATGAACCATTGGCTCTGTCCCCTCCTACCCCCATGGTACAGACCTGCCTGTCGCCGTGCTCAGAACTTCATATTTTTTCAGTGTGACGGGAGTCCTCTGGAGGTTTGAGAGCAGAGGAGTGATGTGATTTGATTTTTATTAACTATATTGTGGATGTTTGTTTAAAAATTTTTTATTGTTAGAGTCTAATTGAAAAAGTTTGGAGACTGTTAGATTAGGGAATGGTATGAGGAAATTATTTGACAAGAGGAAACCCAGTGACTTTCTTTGATAAACAAGAAATTATTATACAAGAAATTCCATGTTGTAAATGAAAAGATATGTGCTGAAGTCGCAATTTGAGAGGATTTTAGTCAAGAATAAGCATGTCTATATTTAAGCTTGTTCAATCTGGAATTGGTTTCTTAGGGTTATGTGATCACTCTCAGTGATTTGATATAGGAACAGTCTTACTACAAGACAGTTTGCCAGAATCAACTTCAACTCTATGACATTATATTACTCATTCCTCCTTTCTTAAATCTTCTTAATAAATTATGTATATCAATGGATTTGTTTAAAGAACTAAACTTTGCATAATCATCTTAGTGTCTGTGAAACTGAACATGTCAGCCAAGAGGTCTCAAACTGTGGGCAGCCTGTGGGCAGAACATAGCCCACATGTTTTATTTGGCACACATAGTGCTTTAAAAGAGTTAAGGTCGACATTTTTTTTTTAAGATTTTATTTATTTATTTGAGAGAGATAGAATGAGAGATAGAGAGCACGAGAGGGAAGAGGGTCAGAGGGAGAAGCAGACTCCCTGCTGAGCAGGGAACCCAATGTGGGACTCGATCCTGGGACTCCAGGATCATGACCTGAGCCGAAGGCAGTCGCTTAACCAACTGAGCCACCCAGGCGCCCAGGGTCGACATTTTTAAATCAGGGGTTTTATTTTTTTTCCGAGTTTTTGTTTAACTTCCACTTAGTTAACATACAATGTAATATTAGGTTCATGTGTAGAATTGTGATTCATCACTCACATACAACACCCGGATTTCTGTCTTCCCGTGAGAAATGGGAAGATCCCACAACATTGAGCTTACATTTGCACAAGGCAGCAACCAGTCGGAGTTGAGTTGGGGCAGCCTCCTTTAGATGAGGCATGTCCTTTCCAGACCACCACAGTCCCCGTCCCCCATCCTGTTCACTTACATTATACTTTGTGTATTTGGTTTATATTTTATACCTTGTCCTGTAGAATCTTAAGTTTGGAACATTGGGGTCTATCATGTACCTTCATAATAACTTCCTTTCTTCTCCTGTCTAGGAATCTCCCATCCCGGAAGACAAAGACCGCCGATTTGTCTTCTCTTATTTTCTTGCCAGTGACATGATCAGTATCTTTGAGCCACCTGTCCGCAATTCTGGCATCATTGGGGGCAAGTACCTTGGCAGAACTAAAGTTGCTAAACCGTCCTCAACAGCGGAAAACCCCATCTACTACGGCCCGACTGACTTCTTCATTGGTGCTGTGATTGAGGGTAGGTCGAAGCACAGCTTAGTGTTTCCTACCTGCCAAGTGAATGGATTCTTCTTAGTGGGAATTTAATTCGTTTAACTTGTAAGAGGCAGTTAGGCTGCATTCCACCTGAACTAAAGCTAATATTCTTGTATATGTGATAACAGTGTCTTGATCCATGTCAATTAAACTGTAAGGTGGTCGCGTTTGTGGGCTATAGATGTAGACCCCGAGCTTCCTGAACACTGAGCGAACTACTGCATATTAGTTTAGAGAGCTATGGAATGTTCCTTCGTCTAGGTCACAGATGCCTATCTGTGACCTTGTCATTGGAGGATCAGTATTATTTTACCCCTAATGGCATGATTAAAACCATAACCAAGCTAAGTGTATTTCTACCATCTCCCCAGTGTTTGGCCACCGGTTTGTCATCCTTGACACAGACAACTATGTTTTGAAGTATATGGAGAGCAATGCTGCCCAGTATTCACGAGAAGCACTCTTGTCCATTCAGAACCGTGTTCAAAAGCAAGAAGGTCCTGCGCCAGAATTGGAAAAGTATGTTTGACCGTCTAAGGTCCAATTTGGCTTTGGCACATATAAGATATTTAGGAAATAGTTCTTGATAAAATGAATGGGTAATAGACGTTTAGATTTTCCTCACCAAATGGGAGTTATTAGACATACACAGAAGGTTCTCTGGGGGTCCATTATAATAACTAGTAACTTAGAACTTTTTTAACTTCATTTATTTAGCAAATAATTATTGAATGCCTAATATGTATTAGATACTATCACTAGGCCCTTGGGCTTTTATCAGTCAACAGAATAGACAAGAAGTTGCTGCTCTCCTGGAGTTGACCTTCTAAGCAGTAGGAGAGGGAGACAACCAATACAACACAAGTAAACTGTATAGCACATTAGGGGATGAATGCTATGGAAAATGGAGAATAAGAGTGATAAGGATTTCTGCAGGATGATGGTGGGTAACAGTTGATCTGGGGAGCCAGGTACACCTTGAGAAGGTGACAGTGAGGAAACACTTGAAAGAAAAGGAGTCAGGTGTGTGGCTATTTGGAGGAGGAGCTTTCCAGGAAGAGGGACTGGCGAGTGCCAAAGCCCAGCCTGCCCAGAGTTCTGGAAAGAAGCAGGCCAGTGAAAGCAGCAAGAGTGAGGGAGTGAGAGAAAGAGGAGGAGGTGGGGTTAGAACATAGGCCCGTAAGAAGGGGCTAGATCCTGTAGGACCCACTGGGTCTTTGGAAAGATGTTGACTTTTCTCTGAGTAAAATGGAGAGCCACTGTGGGGGTTCTTGGGAGAGGACTGGCCAGATTTGGCACGTGTTTTACAAGAACTCGCCTGGCTGCTGTGCTGAGACTAGATCAGGAGGGAGACCAGTTAGGACCATGTCATAGTAATCCGGGCAAGAGGTGAGGGTGTGTGGACCAGGTGCATCAGTGAACGTGGAGAAAAGTCTGAGTCTGGATATATTTTGAAGGTAGAGCCAATAGGACTTGAGACAGATTATACAGAGGATATAAGACAGTAGTTAAGAATGACTCTAAGGTTTTTGGCCTAAGCAACTGGAAGGAAGGAGTTGCCATCAACTGAGATGGGGAAGATGTGCATTGTGGGTAGCAGAGGAGGGATTTTTTGGTTGGGGGAAGGATTTCGGTTTAACTATTGTAGGAGTGCTGACCACACTGACTCCATCTTTGGCCCTCCATTTTGTTCATGTCCACGCAACATCCCCCCTCCGGGCTATGTGTTCCTGGTCCCGTGGAGGTTAATGTCTGCCCTGATGGGATTGCAGGAGGCTTGTTCTGATCTTCCCTAAAGTGGTGAACAGAAGACCCCACTTTAGGTAATTAGTAGAGATGGCTGGCCCACAGAAGGCCCCACTTTAGGTAACTAGTAGAGATCCTTTGGTGCACAAATGGCACCAAGGATAGCTGATAGCTGCCCTGTGACCTCACCACCATGCCCCTTGCTCCATAAAAGCTGGAGATTGAAGTCCTGAGTGGGTGGAGAAGAGGGGCCGAGAATAGCCGAGTGCTGCCTGGATCATTCCTGTCTGTATCCGTCTCCCCAATCCCCCCTGTAAGTTATCCTGAAAGAAACTACGTAAATGGGATGGAGTGGCTTGCTTTTTCAGTCTTAAAGTGCCTTTACATTATAGAGGATACTTTACTGACCCTCTTCCATCTTCTAACAGTATCCTGGGTTTAAGGTATCTACGCATATCCAGGTGGAACTGGCCATTGGATATATAAATCTGGCTTTCAGGCAAGAGGTCTAAGCTGGGGATGTAAATGTGGAAGTTGTTGGCATATAGATGATGTTTCAAGCCACAGGACTGGGTGAAATCTCTAAGGGAGCAGTGCAAGTAGAATAGCTCCCAGAACTGGGCTCTGATGTCCTCCCACAGTAAGCGTTGAGAGAGGAGACTGGGACGTCAGCTAGCGAGGCAGGAAGAGAAGCAAGTGGGTGTGGTGGCCTGGAAGTCAGATGAGGGAAGTGCAGGCCACCCTCCCTTTGCATGGAGCTCCAACTTTAAAAGCAACCATGCCAAACAGTCTTAATAATCGATGGGAAAATTTACTGTTCTGTGACCTTTAAAAATTTCTGTCAAAACATGAAAAACTCTGATGGTTATATATGTATAAGGAAGTGAAAAAATAGTAAGACCAATTTGTATTTAGTACACCAATTTTTTTAAAAACAGGCGGGACACCTGGGTGGCTCAGTCAGTTGAGCGTCCTATGCTTGGTTTCGGCTCAGGTCATGATCTCAGGGGTGTGAGATCGAGCCCCTCATCGGGCTCTGTGCTCTTGCAGAGAGTCTGCTTGAAATTCTCTCTCCCTGTCCCTCTGCCCCTTCCCCTACTCACATGCACACTTGTTCTAAGTCTTAAAAAAAAAAATTGTTGGGGGCGCCTGGGTGGCTCAGTTGGTTAAGCGACTGCCTTCGGCTCAGGTCATGATCCTGGAGTCCCAGGATCGAGTCCCACATCGGGCTCCCTGCTCAGCGGGGAGTCCGCTTCCCACTCTGACCCTCCCCCCTCTCATGCTCTCTCTCTATCTCATTCTCTCTCTCAAATAAATAAAATCTTTAAAAAAAAAAAAGTTGGCAACATCAAGAATTAAAGTGTTTTACTTCTTTGTAAAATAAACTTGCTGAGACAAGGTTGAACACTGCTTGCCTCATTCTTGTCACATAACCAGAGCAAATATCTTTTCTATGCCTTGGCAAATTGGCATATTCCTTTCTAATTTTGGATCAGCTTTCAACATTTTATTATTTTTGCTTTCGATGTTGTGAAATATCTCCTCGTGTTCCTTTAACAACCGTGAAGTACCTCTGAGAGTTCTTTTAATGTGAAGTTTCTCGATGCATCTGGGAGACGCTTGTCCTTCCCACGTACCCGCTGTCCTCATTCAGGCCCTAAGTCGTCCTTCCCCTGGCTGAGCACTGCGCTGACAGTCCCCGTTCCTAGGTGGCTACTTCTATACCTCCATTATGTTAGATTCCATTTCTACATCCAGTGTTAGCACTTTTGTGTCTTTGCTTCACTTTCACTTTTCTTCGCCAATTTCCTCTTTCAGTGATTCATTTCAAATATACATTTTGCTGTCTGTCTGCGAGCTAAAAAACAGATGCTCAGGGGCCAGTCGCTGACAGACTTTGAAACAAATGAGATGATTGTCACTGCTCACTGTGCATGAGTTGTTTATGTGGTAGTCGGTGCACTGAGCAGCCCAGCAGTGAGTTTGTGCTTCTTGTAATTCCTCACAGTTAAATGCGGTAACTGGAATTTGAACCATGTTGTTGAGGGACTGGGTTATTTAATTAAACAGTGTTAACTGAAATTCACCCTTATCAGAGCCCTGCAAAGGGACAGCTGCCTATATATCAAGGAAGACAGGATTCATTTTGTCGAATGGGGATTTAACAATGTGGGGGGATCCAAGTGGGATTTCCCCACTTCAGGGGAATGGGAAGAGCAGGAAAATCCAACGGGAGGGGATTTAAGAGAGAGTGGGAGGATGGCAACTACTTGTGGTGAGCATATCATAAGGTAGAAACTTGTGGAATTACTATGTTGTGCACAGGAAACTAACTGTGTGTCAACTATATGGAAATAAAATTAAAGAAAAAAAAAGAGAATGAATGGGAGGAGAGGAATTTGAGACTGGAAGTATGGACAACTTTTTTGAGGAAGTTTTGTGCAAAGGGGAAGAGACATGGGCAGTAGCTGACAGAGGAACAGGAGAAGTTTTTGTTTATTCTTAAGATAAAATAAACAGCATGTTTATACATAAATGGGAATGATTGTGCAGAGAGGGAAACTGACATATGTGTAAGAGGGGAGCTTTGTGGAGTGTGTGTGAGAGATGGGACATGGAACCTGGTGAAGGAATGAGCTTTAAGATAGAAGCACCAAGCATTCATCTGGTGGTCGTTCTCAAACTCTTTGGTCTCAGAGCGCCTGTCTACTCCTAAAAATTAGGGAGGACCACAAAGAGTTTTTTTGTGTGTGGTTTATATCTATCAATATTTACCATAATAAAAATTATATCTGAGAAATTAAGAATAGTCATTAATTTGTTTCAAAAAATAATAAACCCATTCCATGTTAACATAAATAATAGTGTTTTATAAAAAAATAACTATTTTCCAACAGTCAACAAAACAAAGAGGCAACCCACAGAATGGGAGAAGATATTTGCAAATGACACTACAGATAAAGGACTGGTATCCAGGATCTATAAAGAACTTCTCAAACTCAACACCCAAAAAACAAATAATCAAGTCAAAAAATGGGCAGAAGGCATGAACAGACACTTCTCCAAAGAAGACATAAAAATGGCTAATAGACACATGAAAAAATGTTCATCATCATTAGCCATCAGGGAAATTCAAATCAAAACCACCCTGAGATACCACCTTACACCAGTTAGAATGGCAAAAATTGACAAGGCAGGAAACAACAAATGTTGGAGAGGTCGTGGAGAAAGGGGAACCCTCTTACACTGTTGGTAGGAATGCAAGTTGGTACAGCCACTTTGGAAAACAGTGTGGAGGTGCCTCAAAAAATTAAAAATAGAGCTGCCCTATGACTCAGCGATTGCACTACTGGGTATTTACCCCAAAGACACAGATGTAGTGAAAAGAAGGGCCATATGCACCCCAATGTTCATAGCAGCGATGTCCGCAGGTAGAGCGGACTGTGGAAAGAGCCAAGATGCCCTTCGACAGATGAATGGATAAAGAAGATGTGGTCCATATATACAATGGAATATTACTCAGGCACCAGAAAGGATGAATACCCAACTTTTACATCAACATGGATGGGAGTGGAGGAGATTATGCAAAGTGAAATAAGTCAAGCAGAGAAAGTCAATTATCATATGGTTTCACTTATTTGTGGAACATAAGGAACAGCATGGAGGACATTAGGAGAAGGAAGGGAAAAATGAAGGAGGGGCGGAATTGGAGGGAGAGATGAACCATGAGAGACTATGGACTCTGAGAAACAAACAGGGTTTTATTTATTTTTTTAAAGATTTTATTTATTTATTTGACAGAGAGATAGCGAGAACAGGAACACAAGCAGCGGGAGTGGGAGAGGGAGAAGCAGGCTTCCCGCTGAGCAGGGAGCCCGATGTGGGACTCGATCCCAGGACCCTGGGATCATGACCCTAGCTGAAGTCAGATGCTTAACGACTGAGCCACCCAGGAGCCCACAAACAGGGTTTTAGAGAGGAGGGGGGTGGAGGGATGGTTTAGCTCAGTGATGGGTAGTAAGGAGGGCACGTACTGCATGGAGCACTGAGTGTTATATGAAAACAATGAATCGTGGATCACTACATCAAAAACTAATGATGTATTATATAGTGACTAACATAACATAATAAAATAAAATTTTAAAAAACCCCTGTATTTCCAAAAAAAAAAAAAAATAGAGGAGTGACATTGTTTTACATTTCTGCAAGTCTCCTTAATGTCTGACTTTATTAATAGACAGCTGAATTTTCATCTGCCTCTGTATTCAGATTGCTGTGGTATCATTCATCATATAACCTTTGGAAAACTCCATTGTGCATTTGTGAGAAAACAAAAGTCAAAAAGCAAATAATACTGGTTTCGTATTATTATGAGAATGGTTTTGCCCTCACAGACCCCAAAAGGATCTCAGGAGCCTCCAGAAGACCTAGAATTACTCTTTGAAACCTTGATCTATGGCAACAAGCAGGAAGGTGGAGTGTGTGGGTGCAGCACCTGGGAGGTGGGTGGGTAAGGTTGAAGGGCCCTTCTGAGCATCTCGTTTTCAGAGTCATAGTGCCATAGGAAGAATGAGGATGTGGACATGTTGGAGGTTTCAGGAGAGTGGAAGAATTGTGAATTGTACCATTCTCCTGACTATATCAATAAGATCTAAAATGAAAATGAAAATGCATAGTGTTATTTTATCAACTAAGAAATAAACTGTCAATTATAACTGACATTCACCATCAATTAAAAAATGCCTCCTACTTCCAGACATATAAAAACTATGAAACAAATGTCACAGGCCTAATGAAATATGGCAGCTGTCTAGGAAAGTGGGAGGCCCAAGTTCTAGAGAAGCACAATTTGGTGACTGGGCAGCCTTAAGGGCCAAGGGGAGATTCATGGTCGTATATCTAATTCAAGTGCTTCTCAAAAGTTTTTTCTATAATTTCCCCATGTCTATGCAAATACCAGCAACCCTGGAAAGCTTCTTGCTTTGGCATACTACCAGTAGAATCTCTTTCTTTTTCCTGATTTAGTAATGAGGAAAAGAGTGTGTGGCACTTAGATTAAGATACCAATAAAAATAAAGAGAAATTCAAGTTCTGAGTTAAGGTTCCATTGCTGTCCCCGTTTTGACCCTCATCTTCCCTCTTTTCTGATGGGTCAGATAGATAAGTGAGAGAAAAAATGATGTGAATCCAGATGCCGCACCTTCCATGTCTTCTAGCCATTCTGTTTTTGGCTCCTAACTCCTCCCATCTGATCAAGAACCTGCTCTAAGGAGCTACAGATCCTTTATTTGACTAATCATCACTAAGAATAATAAAGGGTTTCTCGAGTACTTGTCAGACCTGAAGACTTCTTATGTCAAGTGTCAATCACAGGATGATAATATTTGCAGTTACCCATTTTCTTTCTCTGAGCCAGAAAATTTAAAAGTGCACAAGTAATTGAGTATTGACTTTATCTGAAGTCCTTTTGGGTTTTGGGTCCTCGCTGTGGTATATGGAACTCAGACTTACAAAAAAAAAATGCTCATAAATCCACCCCTCTACACAAAATCTCCATGTGTTCATATATCATTGCTTAATTAGCATCCCCATTTGTGCTGTCATCTTTGAGGTGACGCTCCTCCCCTGCTCAGTGAGCTTTTTCATCCTTTTTCACTTTTAGCCACTTTTCCCATATAGACATTCCCAAGTATTCTCATTTTTTTCTTTATGCCCCAAGTTCTTCCATATTCAATTTACAAATTGAATATGGTCTCAAATATGAGATCAAATGATCCAAGGTAAGTTCCTTCAATTTTCTCACTCTTCACGTTAAAAAGTTTCTGAACTATTACCTTTTCTTTACCTTCTTGTCAACGATAAGTAGCTCCCATTTCTCCAAATTTCATTCTTCTGTTTTGAGTCTGTAACCACCTCCTTTCTGACTGCTTCAGCATCCATGCTTCATAAGTTGCTTTCTTGAAGGTCATTGATTGCTTCCAAATCTAATGGTCTCTTGTCATTTATTCATTAATTCAACAGCTACGTGAGCTTGTGCCTTGTGCCAGACCTTAATAAATGCTCAGGCAAATATATGAGAGCCTAGGGAGCTCATAGTGTAGGACAGGGGATGGCAACTATTTTTAGCGAAGAGGCAGGTAGTAAATAGTTAAGGCTTTGTGGGCCATACCATTCGTCAGAACCACTCAACTCTGCCCTTCCAGGGTGAAAGCAGTCATAGACAATGTGTAAATGAAGGTGTGACTGAATGCCAATTAAACTGTATTTAGAATGGGCAGCAGGTTGATTTTGAACTGTTGTAGTTTGCCAAGTCCCTGGTCTAGTGTTTAGCCTTTTTTGATCTACATGTAAGTCACTCTTTACCATCGCCCTCCCCTTTTTTTATTCCATTGCTTTATTTTCATTTTTAAAAAATTTTAACATATAGTGTTATATTAGTTTCAGGTGTACAATATACTCGACTATTCTATACATTACTCAGTGTCCATTACAATAAAGGTACTCTATTTTTTTAAATTTTATTTTATTATGTTATGTTAATCACCATACATTACATCATTAATATTTGATGTGGTGTTCCATGATTCATTGTTTGCGTATAACACCCAGTGCTCCATTCAGTACATGCCCTCTTTAATACCCATCACCAGGCTAACCCATCCACCCACCCTCTTCCCTCTAGAACCCTCAGTTTGTTTCTCAGGTCCATAGTGTCTCATGGTTCATCTCCCCCACCGATTTCCCCCCCCTTCATTTTTCCCTTCCTACTATCTTCTCTTTTTTTTAACATATAATGTATTATTTGTTACAGAGGTACAGGTCTATGATTCATCAGTCTTACACAATTCACAGCACTCACCATAGCACATACCCTCCCCAATGTCTATCACCCAGCCACCCCATCCCTCCCACCCCCCACCATTCCAGCAACCCTCAGTTTGTTCCTGAGATTAAGAATTCCTCATATCAGTGAGATCATATGATACATGTCTTTCTCCGATTGACTTATTTCGCTTAGCATAATGCCCTCTAGTTCTATCCATGTCATTGCAAATGGCAAGATTTCAGGGGGGGGTTTTGATGGCTGCATAATATTCCATTATATATATATATACACCACATCTTCTTTATCCATTCATCTGTTGATGGACATCTTGGCTCTTTCCATAGTTGGCTATTGTAGACATTGCTGCTATAAACATTGGGGTGCATGTACCCCTTCGGATCACTACATTTGTATCTTTGGGGTAAATACCCAGTAGTGCAATTGCTGGGTCATACCATAGCTCTATTCTCAACTTTTTGAGGAATGTCCATACTGTTTTCCAGAGTGGGTGCACCAGCTTGCATTACCACCAACAGTGTAGGAGGGTTCCCCTTTCTCCGCATCCTCGCCAACATCTGTCGTTTCCTGACTTGTTAATTTTAGCCATACTGACTGGTGTGAGGTGGTATCTCATTGAGGTTTTGATTTGGATTTCCCTGGTGCCAAGCAATATTGAGCCCTTTTTCATGTGTCTGTTGGCCATTTGGATGTCTTCTTTGGAAAAATGTCTGTTCATGTCTTCTGCCCATTTCTTGATTGGATTATTCTTTGGGTGTTGAGTTTGATAAGTTCTTTATAGATTTTGGGTACTAGCCCTTTATCTGATATGTCACTTGCAAATATCTTCTCCCATTCTGTCGGTGGTCTTTTGGTTTTGTTGACTGCTCCTTTGCTGTGCAAAAGCTTTTTATCTTGATGAAGTCCCAGTAGTTCATTTTTGCCCTTGGCGATGTTTCTAGGAAGAAGTTGCTGCAGCTTAGGTCGAAGAGGTTGCTGCCTGTGTTCTCCTCTAGGATTTTGATGGACTCCTGTCTCACATATAGGTCTTTCAACCATTTTGAGTCTATTTTTGTGTATGGTGTAAGGAAATGGTCCAGTTTCACTCTTCTGCATGTGGCTGTCCAATTTTCCCAACACCATTTGTTGAAGAGACTGTCTTTTTTCCACTGGACATTCTACAATAAAAGTACTGTTAATCCCCTTCATCTATTCTACCCATGCCCCCCACCTCTACTCTGGTAACCAGTTTGTTGTCTAAATTTAAGTCATTTGTTTCTTTTATTCTGTGTTCGTTTGTTTTGTTTCTTAAACTTCACATATGAGTGAAATCATATGATATTTGTCTTTCTGTGACACTTCTTTCACTTAACATTATACTCTAGCTCCATCCATGTTGTTGCAAATGGCAAGATTTCATTCTTTTTTTATGGCTGAGTAATCCATTGTGTATGTGTGCGTGCGTGCATGTGTGTATATGTGTGTATACCACACCTTTATCCATTCATCTATTGATGGACACTTGGGTTATTTCCATAATTTGACTTTTGTAAATAATGCTGTAATTAATAAACACAGGTGCATAAATCTTTTCAAATTAGAACTTTCATATTCTTTGGGTAAATACCCAGTACTGGAGTTACTACATCATATGGTAATTCTATTTTTACTATTTTGAGAAACCTTCATACTATATGACCTCCATGGTAGCTGAACGGGTTCGCATTCCCACCAGCAGTGCACAAGGGCTCCTTTTTTTCTTGATCCTTGTCAACACTTGTTCTTTCTTGGGGTTTTGAGTTTAGCCATTCTGACAGGTGTAAGATGATATTTCATTGTAGTTTTTTATTGTTATGTTAATCACCATATATTACATAATTTGTTTTGGTGTAGTGTTCCATGATTCATTGTTTGTTCATAACACCCAGTGCTCCATGCAGAATGTGCCCTCCTCAATACCCATCACCAGGCTAACCCATCCCCCCACCCTCCTCCCCTCCAGAATTTCATTGTAGTTTTGACTGGCATTTCTCCGGTGAGTGATGTTGAGCACCTTTTCATGTGTCTCTTGGCCATCTGGATGTCTTCTTTGGAAAATGTCTGTTCATATCTTCTGCCCATTTGTAATTGGATTATTTGCTTTTTTGGTGTTGAGTTGTATAAGTTCTTTATATATTTTAAATACTAACCCTTTATTGGATATGACATTTAAAAATATCTTCTCCCATTCAGTAGGTTGTCTTTTAGCTTTGCTAATTGTTTTCTTTGCTGTCCAGGAGCTTTTTTACTTTGCTGTAGTCCCAATAGTTTATTTTTGCTTTTTTTTTCCCCTTGTTTCAGGCTACCTGTCTAGAAAAATGTTGCTACAGCTGATACTAGAGAAATTACTGCCTATGGTCTCTTCTAGGATTTTTATGGTTTCAGGTCCCACATTTAGGTCTTTAATATATTTATTTGTTTGTTTATTATTTAGCATGTAGCTGTCCAGTTTTCCCAACACCATACGTTGAAGAGACCGTCTTCTTCACATTGCATATTCTTGTCTCCTTTGTCAAAGATTAATTGACCATATAATTGCGGGTTTATTTCTGGGCTCTCTGTTCTGTTCTATTCATCTATAGGTCTTTTTGGGCACCTGGGTGGCTCAGTTGGCTAAGCGACTGCCTTCGGCTCAGGTCATGATCCTGGAGGCCCGGGATCGAGTCCCGCATCGGGCTCCCTGCTCAGCAGGGAGTCTGCTTCTCCCTCTGGCCCTCTTCCCTCTAATGCTCTCTATCTCTCATTCTCTCTCTCAAATAAATAAAATCTTTAAAAAAAAAAATCTATAGGTCTTTTTTTGTGCCAGTACAGACTTTTGATTACTGCAGCTTTGTGGTATATCTTGAAATCTGGGATTGTGATAGCTCCAGTTTTGTTCTTTTTCAGGATTGCTTTGGCTGTCTGGGGTCTTTTGTGGTTCCATACAGATTTTAGGATTATTCTAGTTCTGCAAAAAATGCTGTTGGTATTGTGATAGTGATTACATTAAATCTGTAGATTGCTTTGGGTAGTATGGACATTTTAACAATATTTGCTCTCCCAGTCCATGAGCATGGACTATCTTTCCATTTGTTTGTGTCCTCTTCAATTTCTTTCATCACTGTTTTATAGTTTTCAGAGTATAGGTCTTTCACCTCCTTGGTTAAGTTTATTCCTAGGTATTTTATTATTTTTGGTACAATTGTAAATGGGATTATTAATTTTTCTTTCAACTAATTCATTATTAGTGTATAGAAATGCAACGGATTTCTGTCTATTGATTTTGTATCCTGTGACCTTACTGAATTCTATATCAGTTCTAGTAGTTTTTTGGTGGAGTCTTTAGGATTTTCTATAAATAGTATCATGTCATCTGCAAATGTGACAGTTTAACTTCTTTCTTAACCAATTTGGGTGCCTTTTATTCCTTTATCTTGTCTAATTGCTATGGCTAGCACTTCCAGTACTATGTTGAATAAAAGTGGTGAGAGTGGACATCCTTGTCTTGTTCTTGATCTTAGGGGAAAACTCTCAGTTTTTCACCATTGAGTATGATGTTGGCTGTGGTTTTTTGTTGTTGTTGTTGTTTTTTTAATATGGCCTTTATTATGTTGAGGTATGTTCCCTCTAAACCTACTTTGTTGAGGATTTTTATTGTGAATGGATATTGTACTTGGTCATATGTTTTTACTGCATCTATTGAAATAATCATATGGTTTTTATCTTTTCTCATATTGATGTGATGTATCACATTGATTTGTGAATAGTGAACCACCCTTGCATCCTGGGAATAAATTCCACTTGATCATGGTGAATGATTTTTTTTTTTTAATGGTTTGTTGGATTTGGTTTCCTAATATTTTGTTGAGGAATTTTGCATCTATGCTCATCAGAGATACTGGCTTGTAGTTCTCTTTCTCTTTTTTTGTAATGTTTTTTATCTGGTATTTGTATCAGGGTAATGCTGGCCTCGTGGAATGAATTTGAAAGCTTTCCTTGCTCTTTTTTTTTTTTTTTAATAGTTTGAGAAGAACAGGTATTAAGTCTTCTTTATTTTTTTAATTTTTATTTAAATTCAACTAGCAAACATATATTATTAGTTTCTGATGTAATGTTCAGTGATTCATTAGTTGCATATAACACCCAGTCTTCTTTAAATGTTTGGTAGAATTGGAGTGTCTAGGTGGCTCAGTCAGTTAAGTGTCTGACTCTTGATCTTAGCCAAAAGGCTGAGAAGCAATAAGTGTCTGACTCTTGATTTCAGCTCAGGTCATGATTTTAGGGTTGTGAGATTGGGCACCAACCAAGTCAGGCTCTGTGCTGGGCATGGAGCTTGCTTAAGATTCTCTCCCTTTCCCTTTGCTCCTCCCCCCACCCCATCTCCCTCTCAAAAAAAAAAAAAAAAGTTTGGTAGAATTCACTTATGAAGCCATCTGGTCCTGGACTTTTCTTTGTTGAGGGTTTTTTTGGTTACTGATTCAATTTTATTTCTTCCTGATTCAGTTTTGGGAGGTCACATATTTTTAGGAATTTATATCTTCTGGGTTGTCTGATTTGTTAGAATATTATAAAAAAAAATATGCCTTTACAGTCCTTTGAATTTCTGTGGTATCAGTGATCTCTCCTCTTTCATTTCTGATATTGAGTCTTTTTTTTTTTTTTTAATGAATCTGGCTAAAGGTTTATCAATTTTGTTGATCTTTTCAAAGAACCAGCTCCTGGTTTCATTGTACTGTTCTGTTTTTTTAGTTTCTATTTTGTTTGTTTCTGCTCTAATCTTATTTCCTTTTACTGGTTTGGAGTTTGTTCTTTTTATGGTTCCTTTAGATTTAAGGTTAGTTTATTTATTTGAGATTTCTCTTGCTTCTTGAGGAGGCCTGTATTGCTAAAAACTTCCTTAGAACTGCTTTTGCTACATCCCAAAGATTTTGGACCATTGTGTCTTCATTTTCATTCATCTTTATGTATTTTTTTATTTCCTCCTTGATTTCTTGTTTGACTTATTCGTTGTTTAGTTGCATGTTATTTAACCTCCATGTATTTGTGTTCTTCTCAGATTTTTTTTTCTTGTGGTTGATTTCTAGTTTCACAGTGTTGTGGTCAGAAAAGATGTGTGGTATGACTTTAGTCTTTTTGAATTTGTTGACACTTGTTTCATGGCCAAACATAGTCTATCTGGAGAACATTCCATGTGCACTTGAAAAGAATGTGTAATCTGTTTTAGGATGGAATGTTCTGAGTATATCTATTACATCCATCTGTTCCAGTGTGTCATTCAAAGCCACTATTTCTTTGTTGATTTTCTGTTTGGATGATCTGTCCATTGATGTCAGTGGGGTGTTAAAGTCCTTTACTATTATTGCATTACTATTGTTTACTTCCTTTATGTTTGTTATTAACTGCTTTATGTTATGTTGGGTGCTCCCATGTTGGGTGCATAAATATTTATAATTGTTATATCTTCTTGTTGGATTATTCCCTTTATATAGTGTCCTTCTTTGTCTCCTGTTACAGTCTTTGTTTTAAAGTCTATTTTTTCTCGGGTACCTTCTGGCTCAGCTGTTTGACTGTCCCACTCTTGGTTTTAGCTCAGGGTTGTGAAATCGAGCCCTACGTCAGCCTCCCGACTCAGCAGGGAGTCTTCCTCCTCTCTCCCTCTGCTCTTCTCCCTGCTTGCACTCTTTCTCTCTCAAATAAATCTTAAAAAACGTAATAAAAAAATAAATTCTATTTTGTCTGATACAAGTATTGCTACCCTGGCTTTCTTTTCACTGCCATTTAGATGATAAATGCTTTTCCATCCCTTCACTTTCGGTCTGTATATGTCTTTAGATCTGAAATGAGTCTCTTATAGGCAGCATAATATAGATGGGTCTTGCTTTTTTTTTTTTTTTTTTTAATGGAGCCTAATGGGCCTGAACTCTGAAATCAAGACCTGAGCTGAGATCAAGAGTAGGATGCTTAACTGATTGAGCCACCCAGACACCCCTGGGTCTTGCTTCTTTACCCATTCCATCACCCTATATCTTTTGATTGGAGCATAGTCCATTTACAGTCAAAGTGATTACTGATGGGTATGTCCTTATTGCCATTTTGTTACTTGTTTTATGATTGTTTTTATATTTCATTTCTGTTCCTTTCTTGTGCTCTTCTCTCATGGTTTACTGCTTTCTTTAGTGATATACTTGAATTCATGTTTCTTCATTTCTTGCATATCTATTACCAGTTTTTCATTTGTGGCTACCATTAGGATTGTATATAACATCTTTTGCATATAGCACTTTATATTAAGTTGATGTTCACTTAAGTTTGAACCCATTCTAAAAGCACTACATTTTTGCTCCTCTTCCTCCATGATTAGGTGTATGGTACCATATTTTACATCCTTTTTTTTTTTTCCTTACCCTGGACTGATTTTTATAGATATGCTTAATTTTACTGCTTTTGTGCTTCTTACTTTTCTTAATCCTGCTTATGGTCTTGTGTTTCCATTCAAAGAGTCTCCTTTAACATTTCTTTGCAGGGCCGATTTAGTGGTGATGAATTCCATTAACTTTTGTTTGTCTGAAAAACTCTTTATCTCTCTATCCTGAATGATAGCCTTGCTGCATAGAGTATTATTAAATGCAGGAGTTTGTTTGGCACTTTGATTATATGCCTTCTGGCCTTCAAAATTGCTGCTAAAAAATTAACTGATAGCTTTATAGGGATTTCTTTGTATGTAACTGTTTTCTTTTCCCTTGCTGCTTTTAAGACTCTTTATTACTTTTTGCCATTTTAATTACTGTGTCTTGGGGTGGACCTCCTTAGGTCGATTTTGTTGGGGGCTTTCCATGCTTTTGGATCTGGATTTCTGTTTCCTTCCCCAGATTCAGGAAGTTTCCAGCTATTATTTCTTCAAATACATTTTCTGCCACCTTTTCTCTCTCTTCTCCTTCTGGGATTCCTATAATGTGAATGTTATTACACTTGACGGTGTTCTTGTGTTCCTTAATCTATTTTCGTTTTTTATTATTATTTTTTCTCTCTCCAGCTTGATTGCTCTCCATAACTGTGTCCTCCAGGTCACTGATCTGCTGCTTGTTCTAGTCTAGTATTTATTCCTTCTAGTGTATAAAATATATAATTATATTATTAGTATATAAACGTAATATATATTTATATAATATTTATATATTTTATTTTAGTTATTGGGTTCTTCACCTGTAATTGGTTCTTTTTAATGTTTTCTATCTCTTTGTTGAAGGTCTCACTGAGGTCATCCACTCTTAAGTTCAGTGAATATCTTTATGAGCATTATTTTAAATTCTCTGTTAGGCATATCAGTTATCTCTGTTTCATTTAGCTCTCTTGCTGTGATTTTGTCCTGTTCTTTCATTTGGGACATATTCTTTGGTCTCCTTGTTTTGTCTAACTCTCTGTATCTCTTGCCTTCAATCCAGTTGTCTGCAGTGGTTCTCTTTGCCTGTTGTGGGCAGTGTTTGGTCCCTGTGGTGTTGGTGGGCCAGTCTGGGGCCACCTCGGGCTTGAGTTGAGTCATACCAGGCATTTGCCAGAGCTGTGGTAGCACCAAACTGCAGGGCATTCTTCCTGTGTTGTGCACTGAGAAACTTTCATTGGTGGGCAGGGTCTGTAGTCAGACCAGATGTCTGGCCCCGGCCTACTGCTGGGGCCATAGTCCCAATGGTGTGTGTGGTTATCTTCCCTCTCCCTGGGGCAGGAGTCACTTTGGAGTGGTGCTGGGCCCTCTCAGGGCTGCTTGCACACTGCCAGGCTGTGGCACCACTTGGGATGGGATCCGGGTCAGGTTGCACCATGCCAACAAGGTCCATGCTGGTTTTCAGTGTAAGGAGACCTGCAGCCACCCGGGGAGTGGTGGGGGAGGTAGGAAAACTCCTGCCCAGGCCAGGATGGACAGGTCATGTCTACAGGAGAACCCACAGATGGGGTGTGCTGTTAGCAAGCTAGGTGGAGAGTGTTTGTGCTGCCCAGGTTCCCACAGGTGTCCTTGTATTTTGGGGAGGGGGGAAATGATGCCTGCTCTTTTGTTCTTTAAGATTTTATTTATTTGAGAGAGAGAGTGTGCATGAGTGGGGGAGGGGCAGAGGGAGAGGGAGAAGCAGACTTCCCACTGAGCCTGGAGCCAATGTGAAGCTCCATCCCAGGACCCGGAGATCATGACCTAAGCTGAAGTCAGCCACTTAACCGACTGAACCACCCAGACCCCCTCTTGTTTTGTTCTTAAGGAAGTCTCCCAAAGATCCCTGCCCCTCCAGCACACACTGAGATTAGTAAACAAATCTCCTTCCTTTATACCCCAGGTGTCTTTCAAACTGCTGCTTCTGTGCTGTATCTCAGTGGGGTTCTTTGTTGTGCTGTCTCTTTAAGGGCAGGGACTCAGTTTCCTATTGCCCTCCTGGCTCTCCCAGAGCCAAGCTGCTGATTTTTAAAGTTCTAGGTGTTAAGCCCTACGGATTGTTAGGCCCCTCTGGTTTTCAAAACCAAATGTTATGGGGATTCATCTTCCCCCTGTGAGTCCCCTGTGCCTGAGGTGCCTGGTGTGGGGTCTGCTTCTCTCTTCTGTCCACACTGGTGGAGTCCCTGCCTCCCACAGAGAGTCCTGTGGGTCTGTTGGGCTCCTAACCACATCTCTGCCCTTTCTACTCTTTTAGTGTGGCCTCTTCTCTACATTTAGCTGTGTACATCTGTTCTGCCATTCTTTGGGTTATTTTGGGGTTATTTACATTAATGCAGGTATTATCTAGGTGTATCCATGGGTTGAGGTGAACCTAGGACCCTCCTACTCCACCATCTTCCCAGAAGTCTTTACCATCCCCCCCTTTTTTTAAGTTTTAAACCGCTAGTCTCTTGGATGGCGTGGTTCTTTTTTTTGTTTTTGTTTAAGATTTTATTTATTCATTTGAGACACAGAGATAGAGAGAGAGAGAGAGAAAGCATGAGCAGGGAGAGAGGCAGAGGGAGAGGGAGAAACAGGCTCCCTGCTGAGCCAGGAGCCCGATGTGGGGCTCGATCCCAGGACCCTGGAATCATGACCCGAGCCGAAGGCAGACGCTCAACCATCTGAGCCACCCAGGCGCCCCTACCATCCCCTTTTTGAAACCCCCTTTTGAGTTCTAGAAAGTCAGAGTCGCTGATCAGACTCCTGCTATTTCTCTGGAAGCCTATTCTTTGTATCTTTTTGCTACTTTTTGTCTACTAGGTTGGTGTTTCTCGAGATCCTTTTTTGGTCCCCTTATTTGCTTTTGTTAAACTCTCTTGACAATCTTATCTCATTGCACAGTGTCTAAATAAGTTGTTATCCATCCTGACCATTCTCCTGATTCTAGTCCTAGATTCCTGGTTGGCCTGTTCAGTGTGTCTTCATCTGGCTGAGCCACAGTACCTCACAATTTATACAACAAAAAAATGAGGCCATTGTTGTTTTCATCTTTCTAGGACAACTGCTTTTCCTTCTTTCTTCTTCTTTCTGTCTCAAATACTGGTGATAACAGTGAGTTGTGATAACATATGTAAAGTGCCAGTGTAGAGTCTGGCGCACACAGGAGGCAAGCAATAAATGTTACTTGCCCACTTTCTCTTAATCACATCAGTGTTCCATTTACCTTGGTTTGAAACCTTGGAGATACCTTTGACCTCTTTTATTTTGCACCATATTCAATATGTTAAATTATTTTTTTCTATAATAGGTTTTGCCTCTGACTTCTATTCATTCTTCCCACCATTTCCTAATTTAAAGCACTCAATCAGTTAGGAGCTGCATTTGTCTGCCCATAATAATAAAAACAAATTTACATTAGCTTAACCCAGTGGAGTTTTGTGTTCCTCCTGGAATACAACATCTGGAGGGAAGCAGTCTAGAGCTGGTGTGGTGACTTTGCAATGCCAACAGAGACTTGACATTTTTTCTCTCTCTTCTCAGATATCCTTAGCGAGTAGTTTTTGTCCTCCTGCTTTTCACTCTGTAGCCACAAAGTGAATGTTCCATCTCTAGCATTGCATCTATGTAGTCCAGGCAGGAAGAAGGGAAAGGACAAAGGGTAAAAGACTGAACAGCCAATCTCACCATGTCTTTCCTGTTTTTAAAGGGCTTATCTAGGAGCCCCACCTAGCAACTTCTGCTGACATCTCATTGTCTGGGCTGTGTCACACAGCCACTCCTAGCTGCTGCTCCAAACAAAATAAGGGCTCTGGTAGGAAAAGGAGAGGAACTACCAGTGTCTGCCCTACTTCCATCACTGCTTACCTCAGCGTCCGCGATACCTCCTGATGTATCATCCCATGTCCGCTCTTTCCCTTACTCCAGTTCACGTACAGTTATCAGAACAGTCATCCTGGAACCTGGCTCCAAATTCATCATACGACTATTTTCTCCTCAATTTTGTTGAGGTCTAATTGTATATAGTTAAAATCTACAATATGTTGGTTTGATATACATTGTGAATGACTACCACGATCAAGTTAATTAACATATCCATCACCTCACATGGCTACCATTTATGTGTGTGTGTGGGGGGGTGGGAATGCTTTAGATCTCTGCAAATATCAAGTATACAGTACAGTATAACTCCAGCCACAATGCTGTACATTAGACCTCCAGAACTTACTCATCTTGTTACTGAATGTTTGTACTCTTGACCAACATCATTCCCTTCCCCCAGCCCCTGGAGTTCCACTTTTTTTAGATTCTGCATATAAATGAGATTATGCAGTATGTCTTTCTCTGGGTTATTTCACTAAGCACAGTATCTTTCAGGTTCATCCATGTTATCACAAATGGCAGGATTTCCTTCTTTTTTCTGGCTGAGTAACATTCCATTGTGCCATGTTTTTATATATGTGTCACATTTTTAAACTCCATCCATCTGTGGACATTTAGGTTGTTTTCATTTCTTGGCTATTGTGAATAATGCTGCAGTGAATATGGGAGTGCAGATGTCTCTTTGAGATCCTGATTTCATTTCCCTCAGATATATATCCAGAAGTGGGATTGCTAGATACTATGATAGTTCTATTTTTAATTTTTTAAGGATACTCCATAACTGTTTTCCATAATGGCTATACTAAATTATATTCCTACCTACAATGGGAGTATACAAGAGTTTCCTTTTCTCCACATCCTCCCCAGGTTGTTATCTCTTGTCTTTTTGATGATAGCCATCCTAATAGGTGTGATACCTCATTTTGGTTTTGATTTGCATTTCCCTCATGATTAGTGATGTTGAGCATCTTTTCATGTACCCACTGGCATTTGTATATCCTTTTTGGAAAAATGTCTTCTCAGGTTGTTTGCCCATGTTTTAATTGGATTGTTTATTTTTTTGCTATTGAGTTGTAGGAGTTCCTTACATATTTTAGGTATTAACCCTTTATCAGATATATGGTTTGTGCTATGGTTTGAATGTTTGTGTTCCCCCAGAATTTATAAGTTGATATCATCCTTATTAAGAAGCCATGTGATGGTATTAAGAGGAAGGGCCTTTGGAAGGTGATTAGGTCATGAGAACCCTATGAATGGGGTTAGTGCTTTTATTAAAAAAAAAAAAAAAAAAAAAAAAAGGCCCCAGAGAACTTGCTAGCCCCCTTCTATCATGTAAGGACACAGTGAGAAGATACTGGCTATGAACCAAAAAGAGCCTTCACCAGCCACCACGTGGAATCTGTGGTGCCCTGATCTTGGACTTTTAGCCTCCATAACTGAGAAAAATAAATTTCTATTGTTAATAAGCTACCCAGTCTCTGGTATTTTGTTATAGCAGCCTGAATGGACTAAGACAGTTCTTAAATATTTTCTCCCATTTCATAGGTTGCCTTTTCATTTTGATTATTTCTTTTGCTGTGCAGAAACTTTTTTGGTTTTATGTAGTTGCACTTGTTTGTTTTGCTTCTGTTGACTGTATTTTTGGTGTCCAAAAAAAATCACTGCCAAGACTAATGTCAAGGAGCTTTTTTCCTTTGTTTACTTCTAGGAGTTCCACAGTCCCAGGTCTTGTGTTTAGGTCTTCAATCATTTTGAGTTAATTTTTGTGAGTTCTATAAAATAGGGATCCATTTTCATTCTTTTGCCTGGATACCCAGTTTTCCTGGCACCATTTATTGAAGAGACTGTCCTTTCCCCATTGTGTATTCTTGGCACCCTTGTCAAAGACAGTTGACCATATATGCATGAGCTTATTTCTGGGCTCTATTCTGTTCCATTGGCTTATGTGTCTCTTTTTATGCCAGTACCATGTAGTTTTGATTATGGTAGCTTTGTAATGATAGTTTGAAATCAGGAAGTGTGATGCCTCCAGCTTTGTTCTTTCTCAAGACTGCTTTGGCTATTGGGGGGTTTTGTGGTTCCATGCAAATTTTAGGGTTATTTTTTCTATTTCTGTGAAACATGCCATTGGAATTTTGATAAGGATTGCATTGAATTTGTAGATCACTTTGGATAGTGTGGACATTTAAACAGTTATTAATTCTTCCAATCCAAGGACACAAGATATCTTTCCATTTGGTTGCACCTTAATTTATTTCAATGTCTTCATTTTCAGTGTACTTGTCTTTCATGTCCTTAAATTTATTCCTAAGTATTTTATTGCTTTTGATGCTATAAGTGGGATTTATATTTTTTTTCTTTTAGATAGTTCATTGTTAATGTATAGAAACACAACTGATTTTTGTTTCCTGCAACTTAACTGAATTTGTTGATTAGTTCTAACTTTTTTTGGTGGAGTTTTTAAGGTTTTCTGTACATAGTACATGTCATCTGTGAACAGAGATAATTTTACTTATTCCTTTTGTATTTGGATGCCTTTTATTTCTTTTTCTTGCCTAATTGCTCTGGCTAGGTCTGTGTTGAATACAAGCGGCAAGACTGGACATCCTTGTCTTATTCACTATTGGGTATGATGTTAGCTTGTGGGTTTGTCATATGTGGCTGTTATAATGTTGAGATACATTTCTTCTATACCTAATTTGTTGAGAGTTTTTATCATGAAAGTACATTGAATTTTGCCAGATGCTTTTTCTTTATTGAGATGATCATATGATTTTTATCCTTGATTCTGTTAATGTGATGTATCACATTTATTGATTTTTGTGTATGTTGGACCATCATTGCATACAAAGGATAAATATAATTTGATCATGGCATATGATCCTTCTAACATGCTGTTGAATTTCATTTGCTAGTGTTTTGTTGAAGATTTTTGCATCTATGTTCACGAAAGATACTGGTGTATAACTTTCTTGTAGTGTCCTTGTCTGGCTTTGGTATCAGGGTAAAGCTGGCCTCATAAGATGAGTTTGGGAGGGTTCCTTTCTCTTCAGTTTTTTTGGAAGAGTTTGAGAAGGATTGGTATAAACTTCTCTTTAAATGCTAGGTAGCAATCATCAGTGATACCATCTGGTCCTGGGCTTTTCTTTTTTATTACCAATTCAACCTCCTATTTGTTATTGGTCTGCTCAGGTGTTCTAGCTCAATGATTCAGTCTTAGTAGGTTTTGTTTCTAGGAATTTATTCATTTCTTCCAGGTAATCCAATTTGTTGATGTATAATTTTTCATAATGATCTCTTATGATTCTTTGTATTTCTGTGATATCAGTTGTAATATCACCTTTCATTTCTGATTTTGTCTTTTTTTCTCACTGTAGCTAAAAGTTTGTCAATTTTATCTTTTCACAAAACCAGCTCTTAGTTTCATGGACCTTCTCTATCATTAGTCTGCTCTGATTTTTATCATTTCCTTCCTTCTGCTAACTTTTTGCTTAGTTTTTTCTTTTTCTAGTTCCTTGAGGTATAAAGTTAGGGTGTTTATTTTTTTTCTTCATGAGCAGGAGATGGGGAGCAGAGGGAGAGGGGAAAAAGAGAATCTTAAGCATGCTTCACGTCCAGTGCAGAGCCCAAATGCAGGTCTCGATCTCACAACACTGAGCCGAAATCAAGAGGTGGACGCTTAACTGACTGAGCCACCCAGGCACCCCAAGATCCTTTTTTTCTTAATGTAAACATTTATTGTGATAAACTACCCTCTTAGAACTGCTTTTGCTGCATCCCATATTTTAGTATGTCGTATTTACGTTTTCATTTGTTTCAAGATATTTTTTGGTTTCCCTTTTGACCTGTTTTTTATTCCTTCATCATATTTACTATTAAGAGATTTCCATCACTTAAAAACAAAACTCTAAAGTTCTTAGTCTGGTATCTAAGAACCTCCATAGTGTGTCTCCAAATGACCATCTAACTTAGAGTTCCAGTTTACCTTTCCACATACTCTGCACCCCAAACAGGTTTATTATACTAAGCTCTAGCATTCCTTTCTTCAAGCCTTTTCTCGGGCTGTTCCCAGTCTGCAGTTCCTTCATTTCATTCTGCAGGCCTAAGCCCTCACATCCTTCAAGGCCTAGGTCAAATGCCACCTCCAAGTTCAGCCCTTCCTGGTCCTCTCAGGCTTTGTACCTCCTCTACATGGTAATGGTCATTTTCTCCCTTCTTTGAGTAATTTTGAAGTCCATGTTTTGATTTCCTTCTGGAGATCAGGGATCCTTATTAGAGACAGGTTCCTTCTAGAATTGGGCCATACATGTTCAACAAATAGTTGTTAGATGAGAGAATACTTCTCCTAGGACTGTCAGAAGAACTTTGTTCAAAGCTGACATTTGCGTGTGTCTATGTTAGGTACTAAGTGCTTTATATGTAACAGTTCATGTAATTCTCACCACAGTCTTTATGAGGTGACTTCCTTTCAAAGCTCCCATATGACAGATAATGAAACTGAAGCACAGCAAGTAGCTAATCTACTCAGTATCATGTAGCCTTTCAGTGGTAAAACAGCTTTTGAACCAGTCAGACTCTAGAGCTCATAGTCTTTACTATAATTTCTTCTGTCTCAACAGAGAAAAGAAGCAAGAAATCGAGAATGTTGTTACTCAGCTTCCTGACTACCCGAAGCTCTCTGAGCAAGGGACTGCCTGTCCTGGGAGTGGGTCTACCTTCACTGGGACCAAGGGGAGACCTTGGATCATGGATCAAGAGCTAAGGTCAGGCCAAGGGGTTGACACTGAATCTTTGCAATGGAAATGGCCACACTTTAAAGTTCTAACTCATCGAAGAGTTGCCCGCTACCCGCCCCCAAAATATGAGAAAGAACAAGATTGAAGTCTCTTTGCTGTTGAAGAAAATATGTGAATTCCATTTAGCTCTTGCTAAGTAGAGGGTTTTGCCAGGTTGCTCCTGGGAAAATATTCTAAGAGCAGAATGAAACCCATGATGTCTTTCTTACTTATGGGAGTTCAATCACCCTAAAAAACTTATGTTTGCTTTTATGGAAAGTAAAAGAAGGGCATTGGAGGGGTTGGCACAGAGTCCACACCTTGCGTGTTGGGAACCCAGCCATCTCTTTCAGTTGGCAGTCCCGTTAAGGATCATCATTGAGCCCTTGTGTTCCTTTGTTAACATGTGGGTCTTGCAGCTTTCCTAGAAAATGGGTCTTGGTTTACACCCCCTCAATAAAGTAGGGGCTATAACTTTCACCAGCTCTGTGTTAAAGAGTACCAAGCTCTGTTGCAAGCTGTTTCAGTTTACTCCATCGTACTCAAAGACAGCAGATGCCATGGGCATTTTCCCTGTTGTATGAAGCAGTATGAACATCTGGCCCCTTCAGGAAAGGGAGAATTATCTTCTCTTTCCCAAAATGACTGGATGATCACATTTTAAATATATATGCACCATGGCACTAACTCCTGGGAAGATTATGCAAGATTGAGGTTTGACTGCTTTCTGCCACTAAAATAGCTCTCTGGCAGTTATGCATAATTTAGTATGTATGATTGGAGGTATACCCATCAGATACACATATTCTGCTTCAATAATAAATAATGCCAGACAGCATTTAGATACTAGAGATTTTTATTAGAATTTATATTGTTTTTGTCTTACTATAAAGGTAATACATGCCCAGAATAAATAACATTCAGGGAGTAAAAATTTAGAAAATAGAAATAAAAATATTTCTTAAAATCCCATAACCCAGAGATGATTACCTCCAATATTGCTTTAATATGCATATAAAATAGAATTAATCCTGTAATATTTAACTAGCTCTTTGCACTTGATAGTGTATCATGAACATTTCTGATATGAAATGTTTATGGAGCATTGATAATTTTTTGAGTGCATATTACATTCACATGAGTTTTATTTATATATACACATACCTGCTTGTTACCCTCCATTCCCCATAGGTAACTACCTATTTCATTTGTTTTAAAATATCTTCCCAGAGTTTCTTTGCACAATATAAGCAGATTTAAATGTTTTTATTCCCCTCACAACTTTTATGCAAAATGTAGCCTTCTGTACGCACTTTTACACCTTGATTTTTCTAATAGATCTGTATACTCTACCTGCAACATTGTCCATGCTGCATTATTATTATATTGCCTCATCATTTTTGGATATTGTTTAACCAATTCCTGATTTGGGGAGGATTTTTTTAGACCTTTGGCTGTCTCAAAACAGCTTTAATTATTAGATTGTATGTTTGTATACAACTCATGATTATTTCCTTAGGATAAATTACTTGAAATTCTTTGCTGGGCTTTTGCTTCATGTTTTCCAAATTGTTCCTGAAAGGTTCTAGCACTTTGTACCTTCCCCAGCAAGGGTTGCCAGCAGATCCAAAGGGAATTAAGTTAATAGAGGCCGTTTGGAAGAGTGAACCTTTCGAATATTATATGCAGGAGGAAATAGTAACAGGAAAGCCACGGGGGACCGCTATTGTGATGGTGTGGAGGGAGAGGGCTCGGTGAGGGGTGGCTGGAAGTATTTGAAAGAACACATCAGAACCTGAGTGAGATGTCCATTCTGGTCTTGCCTCTGCTGGGACATCTGGGATAAGTCTCTAAGGTCTTCGAGTCTGTTTTTTCATTGAATAAGGGAGGAGTGCTTTCTGAGTTCTCCCTCTTTCTAATGCTGTGGGTTACTCATCTCTCTTCATTTCAGTAAATGCTAAGCCTCACCTTCTCAATCCACTATCTTTCATAAAATTCAGGGTGAATTTATGTGTGTGAATGTAACTTTTTTTTTAAATTTTATTATGTTAGTCACCATACATCATGATGTGTGTAACTTTTTAAAAACTCATTCATCTGGAGATGATGTATCATAGACGCTGCAGATTTGCAACAGCATTCAGCAGCAGTAGGTGACTCACAAACACCGAACTTGGGGAGGTGGCGGTGGTAGATTTGGCTCTTTGTGGTACAGAGATTTAACAGGTGGCAGCCAGGGAGGCTGAGCATCAGCTCGCACCCCCCTGACCAGACTCCCCAGCCGTCAGCCAGCCCCCGTAGGCAGGCGTCCAGTTATTGGTCACCTCCGTGCCAGGGCCATTTGTCGTTAGAAGCTGCCCCAACTTCACCAAAGGAGAACTTTGGTCACTGAGCTAAGACTGGTCAAGGATAAATAAGATGCCCAGGCATTTCCTTCCTTTCTCTACAGCAAGCAAACTAAAGAGGATCCAGGTGTGCAAGAACTGGAGGCATTAATAGACACAATCCAGAAGCAACTGCAAGATCATCCGTGCAAAGATAACATTTGCGAAGCCTTTCAAATTTATGACAAGGAAGCTTCAGGATATATTGACAAAGAGATGTTCTTTAAAATCTGTGACTCTCTCAACCTGCCAATTGATGATTCCTTGATTAAGGAGGTCAGTAGGAGTTGCCCTTCTGGGTTGATTGCAGAGGCTGTGAACACCCGTTTTTTCTCTCCCAGAGGCAGTTGCGGGTGGTTTTGGTTTTAACAGTAAAATTTAAGATGTTTGAATCAGATCTCCTATTCGGCCCTCATTTTTATGGTTTCCCCTTGATTGTCGCATTGGGGTTCTTTGCTCATGGCTGCAGTAAGGCCTCTCTTTACGTGGGTATGGGCTAGACCGCACAGCATGGTGGATAAGCCATGGCCGCCGAAGGAGGGCTGTAGCCATGATCCCAGAAGGGCAGCCCCAAGGGGAGACCCAAAGGTAATGGGATTGAGCAGGATGGGAGGGCAGCCTGTGGCCACCCTCCCAGCCAGCGCTTACCGTAGCTCAGCAGTACAGCGGGTGTGGGAGAGGGCGTGACCACCGCCCAGGGCAGCCGTGTCTGTCAGGAACGGGTCGCCCAGGGCCAGCTGCACACGGAGGAAGGACATGGACATTGTCCTCCTGGAATTTTCATGAGTGAGTTGCAGAGAGGGTTTTGTGCCTTTGTTTCATTAGAAATCCCTCTAGCCAGGGCTTCCCTGGAACTTGGACCAAAATTTCTCCCACAGTTGCCGATGACTGTGACTTATCACTGAGACTTCTCCCTGATAAAAAGCCTGCTGTAGACCTTCTTAAAGATTTTAGCAAAAAGGGATGTTCAGAAGTGAAGACTCATTTAGGGGAGGCTGTCGTGTGGTGCTGGAGAAGAGGATTTTTCAGATATTGGAACATCAGCAGGGAGGGGAAGAGGGCAGGTAGAAAAGAATGTGTTCACTTGGGCAAATGCCCATTTAGCTTCCCAAATCTCAGATGGACAGCATGCCCAGCTTTTGATTTTTTTTTTAAGTCATTTGTGCTGTGACCTTGACATAGGAATTGCGATCAGCAGGGTGGGGAAGGTGTGGGTGGCAAGGATGATTTGCACATGTAAAGGTAACCACAGCAGATCAGGCTACTCCCCCCAGAGCAGAGCTTCAGGGGACGTGGTTTGAGCAGTGACGCAAGGCTTCTTGGCCTTTGGGCAAAGATCAAGTGAGCAGTGACGGAACTAGATTCTTCTACTTTCCTGTGATAACAGCAACTTGCTATTTTAAAGAGTTCTACTCTGTGCAGACCAGGTGGACAAAGCTCGTATTTGAATATAAAAATAATTAAGAGTGCTCTGGAAATGACAGTGTTCTTATAAATGTGAGTCCTGAAATCTCCGGCAGGCCCTTGACTCCTCTGAGCTTCAGTTTCATTCAGTTGAAGATGGGGATTATGTCTGACCCACGTGCCAGGTTCATAGGAGCATTTTAGAATCCACCGATTTAAACTCTGACCTGGTTTACAAAGGCTGGGGATGGTTATTAATAAGCGGGCCCTGCCGCTCTGTCTCACCTGCTCTCTCCTTTCTCCCGCAGTTGATCAGGCTGTGCCCTCACAGAGAAGACAAGATTAACTACTATCACTTTGTGCGTGCTTTCTCCAAATGACCTGGCTGAGGAGAGAATGCAGTACGACGTTTTGAGGTCAGACCTACATTTTGAAACACCTTGTACTTTTCATAGAGGCATTCACAGGGATCTTTATATTTTTCAGTTCTTAGATTTCAATACTAAAATTAAATTAAACTGGATCTTTTAAAGAGCTAAGATTGGTGCTTTATTTAGGGAGGTAGGGGTAGGGTATTGTGATGGCTAATTAGGTATCAGCTTGTCTGGGGCCATGGAGTGCCCAGATGTTTGGTTAGACATTTCTCTGGGTGTGTCCGTTTCTGGCTGAGATTAACAGTTGAAGTGGTAGACTGAGTAAAAGCAGATTGCCCCTGGGGTGGGTGGGCCACATCCAATCCACTGAAGGCCTGAACAGAAAAGGCTGACCATTCCCCAAGAAAGAGAATTCTGCATGCCTTTGGACTCAAACACTGGCTTGTGCTGGGTCTCGTGCCTGCTGGCCTGGCCTTCAGACTAGAACTATACCCTCCACTCTCATGGGAGCAAAATCTTGGGAATTGTCAGCCTCCATAATCCCACGAGCCCATTCTTTATAAGAAAACTTCTTTCTCTACATAGACATTCCATTGGTTGGTTCTCTGGAGAATGCGGACTACTATGGGTATGGAATGACTACGAGCAGAAGGAAAGCCAGATTTTGCTGGGGCAGCAGCATGTGGGGTGTTGGAAATACGCACACTCTGCTGTTGCTGCGGGCTGGAAGCCACAGTTTTTGAACTGTGGCTCTAGGCCCATTAGTGGACCTGCAGTTTTAAAAAATGGAATAGAAAATATAAGTGTGGTACAAATAGGTTATATATTGTTTCATGAAACTTTTGTTTCAACTGAGTGTATTTACTGGGTCATAATGGAAAATGTATTCCTTGATGTGAATTATAGTTAAAATATATAGTAGAAAAATGCTGCTTTTCGAGAGCCTAGCCTTGAGATGAGAGGAAAAGTAGTTACTGGTTATCTGATGAGCTCTGCCTCAGCTTTTAGAATGAGGGCTGCTCCCGAGTTGAGGCCAGCCACCACCTCCAATTTATAACTGCCAGCCCAGATTCTTCCCTGCTTCCCCAGGTGGTGGTGTAAAGGAGGGGAGAGCTGTCCCTACAGGATCCAGGACACCTGCCCTCTCAGAACAGCTCGTTCTTCCTTCACTGATGAGCCAAGCCCCCTCCAACTAGCTTACTCAAAGGGCTGTAAGACCATATGTACTGACTCCTTTCCTGCTCCAGGTCGGTATCTCAAGAACTAGTGAAAGCCCTCAGTCACTTAACTAGTAAAAGCCTAATTTCCAAGTACTCAGAAGTCCATTTCAGTCTAAAGTAAAAATCCTAAACTCTATCCTGCCTGCCCAAACTTAGAAGCCTTAGTGTGTGTGTGAGTGATAGGTATAGCGGGTTTCTTCTTCCTTCTGGTTTCTGCTCCCCTTGCTCCCAACTCAGCCACACTGCTGTTTCTGGCCTGTGTAGTGTCCGGGAAGGGTAGCGAGTAGATCCCAGAGGAAAGGGGCAAAGTCTTATTTCTGGGTCCAGTGAAGTCATCATCTGGGTCAGGGCCTTCTGTGTGTCATGTGCCGAAAGGCTGGCTCTCTTGCTCCCCCCCCCCCCCCCCCAGAAAGGACACTCCCACAGGAAACCTCTCAGATGCCATCCTCAGATGGCCCAGTCTCCAGCGTGCCTGGTCCTAAAAGCACATTCCCTCCGGGCTCCTCCTCGTCCCCTCAGGCTTCCCCTCCCAGGGCCTTCAGTCTTGCTGTGTGTCTGTCTAGACTGCTCTCTGGCCTGTGCAGTTCAGCAGCTCAGCTGGTCCTTTCCTGGAGACTCACTGTAGGTGAGAATCAGGTACTAAATCTCACGTTCTCTTAACTCTAGGGGACCCAGGTCAAACTGAGTCCATTAAAGCATCTTCCTCACTTAGTTTGTGGACCTACTGCACTCCGACAGTCCCTTTCAGGAACTCCACACTCTAGTAACTTCTCCACAACCCTGCAAGAGGGAAGTTCATGAAACTGGATCCTCAAGTCTTTCACAGGTCTGTGCCACCTGCTACAGATGGAGGTACCTGCCGGCTTTGGTCCAAAGTCAAAAGGGAGACATTAGGAAAACGTCCTCTCACCCACCTTCTGAGGTCCAAGTGCTCCTCACCCTTCTACCCTTGTTCTGACTGTTCTCTTCTGTGCCTGCCCCGCTGTGAAGGTCAAGTGCCTCACGGAGAGCTATGCTGAGTACGGCAGGCCGCGCTCGCCTATAGGACGTCAGCCTCACTTCCCAAGCTTGCCCAAGACAGGAAGCTCTGTCACCACGTGCAGACGACCAGAGCCAGCAGGTCACTTCTGGGGGCCCCACGCTCCCTGCTCAGCCCCGCTAGTTTATACAAGCCCCGCCGAGGGTAGAGCCCCACGCACAGATCGTTCTCCTGAATTCCGAATGGCGCCGCAGCCACCTGATGTCGCTTGGGCTGCACTCAGCCCCGGCATGCAGTGGGGTCCTGGCCGAGGGGACGTTAGCGTGGGACGTTAGCCTGCAGCCAGCAGCACTGCAGGGAGGGGAAAGGACCTCTGCTGAGGGGGCCGCCAGGGAGGGGAGACAGGTTGCCTCCTGCCTGGCGTCTGCCCCATAGGCGGCCGAGAACGGCGGCTCTCCACTCTGAGCAATGGGGACAGGACGGCTTGGGACAGCTATGGGCTCGGGGCAGCAAAATCGGCCCCGCGGGGAAGACGGGCTCGGGGGCAGCCGCTGCTCAGGCCCGGGGCTTGCACCCTGTCTGTAACCACCCTCGGGGCCTTGAAAATACCAGCTAAGTAGGGCGGGTCAAACCCCTGTCTCTAGGCCTTGAGGGCATTTGGGACCAAGAGGGGGAGAAGACCTCTCAATGCTTTCAGAAAATCAGGGGTCACTTGGGTGAGGGACTCCTTAAGATCCTGCTGGTACCAAATAGCCTGAGTGTATGTGTTCATTAAAAACCAGCCAACAGTGCTTTACTTGTACCATGCACTCAGCATTCACCTTCCCTAAATCTCACCAGCACCACTTCCTGTGAAAACAAGCAGCAAGCACACAACCCTCAAAACTGTAGAACACAGATGAACAAACAAACGGGCTCAGAAAGGTTAACTGGCCAAGGTCACCTAGCGTCTTCCGGCAGAGCCGGACCAAAACCCACGTCTGCAGCAGAGCTTGCCCTCCATGGGTGTCCCTCAGCTTCACCTCAGGTGAGTGCTTCCTGTGCCATCCTCACGCCCCGTGGGGGTCCATGGCTACCTGCCCCCCGTAACTGCACTCCTCTCCTGTGCTCTCTGAAGACCGTTCTGGAAAACACAGACCGCTGCAGGCAAGGGCAGTCCATAGAACAGACCACAGCAATCCTCACGGCCCACCACCATGACGAATACTGTTCAGCACCAACAGCAGGATTTTACACGCACACCTTAGCCCGTGACTGCATCACGCAGCAAGCTCGAGGTGCTTCCCCGTGGAGCTTGGCGGCAGACCCCGTGTCAAGAAAAAGCCTTTCTGCTTTTCTACTTTACTTTATAGTTACAGACTCAAAAATGCCTAGAATGACCCAGCACTCAAGATAACTTTCTCCATCCTTCATTCCAATTCCCTCCTTTCTGGGACCAAAACGAACAAATACCGCTCAAAACAGACATACAAGAAAGGACCATTAGAGTGAAAAATGGTATCAGTGAGATTAAAATGGACACAAAATTACTTTTCAAGTGAAAACAAATGTAAGCATCCAGATTAAAAAGGAAGATAAAGTGACCAGAGACAGCGAGACTGATAATTCTATGCCTTTTATTCAGTTATTTCAAAAATATTTGATTTGTTTCAAAATGTACATTAAAAAAATCCATACAAAACTGTAATTTGTTTTAAAACCAGACAGAAACAGTGGAAAAGGCTTTTGAAAAAAGTTCATTGAAAGTAAAAAGACCCCCCCACCCCCGCCCAAAAAAACCCCACCTTTTACATGAAAGCATAAATACGGCAGGTACAAATTTTCCTTGAGTTCCTAGTTGAAATTTGGTCCATGACATGAACAGGCTAAAATAGAAAAACAAGACTTGTCCACATTTGCATTATGAGTTGCTCACGGCACCAGCAGCCTCAGCTCATCCTTCAGGTGTTTACTGAACAAAAGAACTGAAAAATGAGGTGTGGGGGTCTCCTCACATGAACACTCGAATCCGTACCCAAGGACACAGCGGAGCTTTCAGCCCCAGCCAGCCCCTGTCAGTGAACAGTGCACGCATGGCTGCCCCTCAGAACCACCTCCTTCCTCTCCACACGAACAAGAAACTCTAGAATGCTCTTAGAGTGACGGTGACATCTCAGGTGTCCCAAGAGATCTTATTCCCAGACACGGATTTATTTAATGCCCCATCATAAGAATGTTTTTTTTTTTCCTTTTCAACTGATTTAAGAAAAATCTACGGCCTTCTAAGGCGATGCTACACTGTTCTAGGAGAGTGCCACTGAAACCCACTCAGGATGGAGAGATGACCGCGATGAAGGGAAAGTAGCGCACGTTTCTTCGGTAGGGGAGGACGACCCCCCCTCCCACGGGCCCCTTCCCTTCCCGGCTGCAGGTTACTTAGGGACAGCAGGGCCTGTGGAAGACCACGGGCTGGGGGAGTTATTGCACAACCCGGAGGAGCAAGGGGGTGGCGGGCAGCTGCGGCTGCTAACATAGGTAACACTGAGTTAGGAGCGCCGAGAAACTCTGCAACGACCAAACCAGACCCACCGTCAGACTGGGGTCTGGGAGCAAACACTTGTGACTGGGAAGTAAAAGTAAACACCTTGATCTTACCAACTGTGGGTTGAATAGGAGGCAAAAAAGATTGGAAGAAGTTAGAGCCAGGCTACTGTTCTTTTTAATGGGGAGGAGGCGCACTGGGAGGACTGGCCGAGAGGGGGCTTGTGCCCCCGGAGGCCCCTGGGCTTCCCTCCACAGGTAGGACGTGCAGGTGCCTGCGGCCGGGCCCTCAAGGCTTCTGCAGCCACCCGTGTGGGCCAAAACAAAACCTAGAACATACCATGAACCCCACCACCATGGGGGGCGGGGACGGAGACAAATGAGGCCAAACTCCCAATCCGTGTCCCTTTTACATGGAATGTACCGGGGTCCAGTGTCCTTGGCTGCAGAGGACAACCCGCCCCAGAGGCCTGCCCGGTGGGGTTGGCCACACAGCACGCGCGGGGGCTGGGAGGCCCCACGGCAAGTAAGGCACTTCGTACACAAAGAGGAGGAGGGCCCGCTTGGGACAAGCACTCTTGGGTCGCCGAGCACAGGGTCAGCACGGAACACAGCAGTCCCAGTGCTTTTCTGAGACCTCTAGAACAAGAGGGAGCGGGCCGCAGGGGAGGCAGCAGACGAGGAGCAGCAGGTAAACTAGGCCGGTGGGAACCAGAGAAAAGCAAGAGGGTGAAGGCTGCTTCCTGGGCCAGCGGGGGCCGGAGAGGGGTCCCACGGAAGTTTCACACGCTCGGACAATGATCCGCTTCCCCAGTTGTACCCAGAGTCCCTTCGGAGGAGCAGGGCTGCAGGCAGGGGAGGCAGCGGGAGGGAAGAAAGACCACTCTGTTGTCCCGCCTCCAGCAGGGAAGAGCAGAGGGCGGCAACAACATTCGCCAACGAAGTCTGTTCGCTTGGGTCAGCAGGGGAGGAAAACCCGACTGGGAAGGCTGAAACCTGTGCAAGATATCCAAACCAAACCTTCCCGAGCCACAGGGGACCTGGCAAGCCACTGAAAACTTAAAAAGGCATCCAGGGAACAGAATTTTCTCTTGTGGAATCTTGGGAGGGGGTGTACTCTCTGCCTCTTCCTCTCCCTCACCATTTAGGAAAAAAGTGAAAGGGTACGGAGGAAGGAGGTCCCTAAAGGAAAACCCAGACGCACACTCCCCTGAAAGAACACTGAAGCCAGGCTTCAGGGGTCTCTGGAGGCCAAGGGATTCCAGTCAAGAGCGGCATCTGCAAAGGTGGCCAGAGCACAAGGTCTATTTTGGTTTCCGAAATTCAAGCGCTGCCTTGAGACAGAAACACAAAAGGTTCTCGGCAACAATTTAGGTCTGGTGGCGCGCACACACACGGTTAGAATGGGGGAGAAGCAGCTCCCCTCCTGGCCCTGCCTGCTCCCTCTTTCCTCTCAAACCTTCCCCTACCTTCAAAAAGAACACATGTAACTTATTAATAGTGCAGCTATCAGAGCCTGATGGTAAAAATAGCTTTCCCACCACTGAACCTCAGCAGCCCCAGGTCCTCCCCCCACACCACACAGCCTGTCTGTCCTGCCACGGCCACCTGCTCGGCCTCCCCCCGAGCCTGTGCCGGTCAGGGATGTTTAGAGAGAGGCGGCTGTTGCTGAGGTAGATTAGCATCTCAGAGCTATCCGACAGGGCCCTCACGGATGGCTCGGCACTTTGGGAACAGGAGAGCACGAGTTTAAGACTGAAGACGACAGCCAAGGTGGCCAAATCAGGACAAGCCAGCACAACAAGCTCACAGGATGCGATGGGGTTATTTGGGCCCCTGGCACCCTGCTGCGCCAGCCTGCCAAAGCCTGGGCTCTGCTCAGAGATAAATGTGGCCGGGATGCCAGAAGGGTGACAAAGCTCCCTCCAATTACTGATATCCCCCCTTCCCCTCCGATCCTTCCTAAGGCCCAGCTGGTGACACGCTAGCCTTACTCATGGTCTCAGGGGTGTTGACACGGCAGAAAAAAAATCTTACTAACCCTCATCCCTGCACACACCCTATCCTTTAAGAAACAGAGCCCCAGTCCCTGGGGCAGCAGTACCACCTCTGAATCACACCTGCCCCAGCGCCAGAAGCTTGCAGGACACTTCGGGAACACAGAGCCAGGTGGCCTCTGGCAACAAACACCTAGACCTATGGCCGTGAGAAGGGAGGCTGCCTGATGCAGGCCTTGAGCTGCTCGCCCTGTCTCTCGGCCTGCAGGTCACAGCGTACCCGCCAAAGTTGAGCTGGGGCTCACCTGAGGGAGCGGCCCCTTGCAGGGAACAGAACACTGCCCGGGACATGGCCAAGGGGAGGGGAGGGCTGGGCTGAGCGGGGAGGCTCATGGGGCAGCTTTGGAGGCTGCTGGCTGAACGCCCTTCCCTCACCAGGCAAGGTGGGGAGCTTGAACGAAACCACAGCCTGGGCAGGGGTATTGGGCCAAATAGTTAAGGGGTCCTGGCTCAGGTCTGCTGGGTTGGTACCAAGCCATGATCCTAGCAACGTTTCTGCTC
This sequence comes from Callorhinus ursinus, assembly GCF_003265705.2. Taxonomy (NCBI): domain Eukaryota; kingdom Metazoa; phylum Chordata; class Mammalia; order Carnivora; family Otariidae; genus Callorhinus; species Callorhinus ursinus. The sequence continues at coordinate 10,815,793 of NW_027397084.1, forward strand.
TGCAGCCCAGAAAAGTGTCAGGGAAGGATGGGAGAGATGCAGATCTCCAAAAAGGCCGTCCTGCTTCCTAAGGGTAATCAGACGCCAAGGGCAGATCTTCCCATTTCTATAGCCTTAGCCTGGACAGAGAGAGGAGGGTCTACAGTGGTGTTTGGGTACAAATCCCTCAGTCACTGGAAAATTCAATCTCTGATGCAAGTGACATGGAGGAGAGGAGTTGCCCTGATGAAAAGGCCCATCTCCCCCTTTTTAGGATAATAATCCAAGGTTTGGCTTCTATGAGGTCAGAAAGAGGACCAGCACCTCAACTGACATTTCTACGCCCACCAAGACCTGCTCCCCACACCTCAGCACAGAGTTCAAGAGTTCCTAATTAGGACTAAGCCTAACCCCTTCTGGAAGTCCTCCCCAGGCCCCGTATGGACTTGGAGGCCTTGTCTTTGGGTGGAACAGAGGGAAGGAAGAGGGGAGGGTAAGGCGGAAGCCTCCCCTTGGCACAGGTGTCTGCTCATCTACCCTGCAGATCATTCTGAGTCCCGCTTTCATACGGTCTAAAATGTTGCAGGTGTGCTCAAATATCACAGGATGACGACGACAGAGACACTCAACAGATGAGCCAGAGGGTGAGCAGCCCAGCGACCTCCCTGTGGCACCAGGGGGCCAGTGGGGGGCTTGGTGTTCCTGCAGCGGGAGAGACAAGTCAGGCAGCAAGGCCAGCCCCTCACCGGGCCACCTGGCTCTGGGCTTTGGGCCAGCATCCGCCGGGCCGCTCTGGTAACTGTGGTTGGGTGGGGTTTTGAATGCTGGTGAACGGTTGAAAAAGCGGCTGGGGCTGGGGCTGGGGCTGGGGCTGGGGCTGAAGAACGGCCTAGGGCTCCCACTCCATCATCTCTGCCACCGTTACCTTTCCAGAAAGGCCTGTTGCTCTGTTCCTGCTCTAGTGGGTGGGAAGACTTGTCCTCCTTCAGCACCTCCCCGGCAGAGCGAGGGCCAACTGGCCTCCGTGCGGGACCGGCCACTGGGAAGCGGTCTTGAGTCACGGGACCCAACACAGTTACCACCACCTTTCTGGCCCAGGTCGCCATGCCCCACAGCCAAACGCTGTGGCATTTCCAAGTAGCAGTGGCGCTGCCGGGCCTCCAGATGGTGTGTGCGGAACTGGAATCATACATCTCAGTTAATCAGCACCTGGAGATGATGATCCAAGAGGACTGGTCTCTCCTCTCCTCACCCGAACATGGGGGGGCCCCCCAGGGGCCTGCAAGCAGCCCCGGGCAGAGGCTCCGGGGCACGAGGCGTCTGACTCTGACAGGTCCTGGGGACTGATGCTGGGTGTCGGATGGCCAGGACTGCAATTTGAGCTCCCTCTCGTAAAAATCAGACAGAAAAATTGCACAATATGGTGAAAAGTCAAAGGAAGCAGCCATGAAGGAAGAGAAAGAGGAGGCCAGTCAACACAGAACCATGAGAGCCTGGGCTTCTAGAAAACCCAACACAGCGCAGAGGTGAGGACATGAAGTGGCTTGAGGGAGAGAAAGAAGAAGAGTTTTGGTTTTATTGAGAATGGTTTATGGAAGAGTAAGAAGAGAAAGCCAAGAAGTAAGAAAGAGGAAAAGCCCTGTTCAGAGACAGGTTCCTGCTGCTTGAGAGGCAGCAACAGGACTAGGAGGGGTTAGGCAGTGTTGGGGGCCGGGCTCCCCCCCTCCCTGCTGGGCCCCCACAAGAGGATCCCTGTTCCAGCACTTTGCCCTCAAGGAGACTTGAGTTTCTTAGTCCGTGGGGAGGTGCCATTTTCTGCTTTCACCACTCCGTTTTCATGGTAACCTAGGAAGTGAAGGGAGACAGACAGATGTGGTGTTCCCGTGGGACAGGCGCAGGGCACACGGGCGGGGGGGGGGGGCGGTGCCCGGCACAGCTGCCCACCGAGAACGGCTCCCAGGGGGTTCCTGCTCCCCGAAGTGTGACTCTGCAGGAGGCTGGAGGGTCCCTGACTGTCCTTTAGCAGAAGGGGGCCAGGGTGACAGAGTGGGGACCCAGGAACAGGCTGGGGCCCGCCGCCCGGACCAGATCCTAGGTTAGAATCGTGTAGACCCCGCCCAGCGTAGACCCTGCCAGTGTAGACCCGCCAGCATAGACGCCCAGCGGCCTCGGTTTCTCTCCGCCGCCTGCAGAGCACCGGCTCCCGGGGAGGGGAGAACAGAGAGGAGGCCGCAGAGGCTCCAGGGACAGGCCTTACTCAGAGGCCCAATACTCCTCTGGCAGAAAACACTGTGCTATCTTTTTACTGTTGTGGAGAACTCCTCCCTGTGCCTGCTCCAAGTGCTGTAGCTGCAGCCTTGCGGCCGCACCCACCCCCACCCGGCCTGAGCCCCCACACCCGGCTGCACACGCCCTGCTCCAAACACACAGGAGCCCTTGCCCAGCGGCCCGCACCCACTCCCAGCCACGCACGCCCTGCTCCAAACACACAGGAGCCCTTGCCCAGTGGCCGCACCCACCCCCGCCCGGCCTGAGCCCCCACACCCGGCCGTGCACGCCCTGCTCCAAACACACAGGAGCCCTTGCCCAGCAGGCCGCACCCACTCCCGGCCACGCACGCCCTGCTCCAAACACACAGGAGCCCTTGCCCAGTGGCCGCACCCACCCCCGCCCGGCCTGAGCCCCCACACCTGGCCGCGCACGCCCTGCTCCAAACACACAGGAGCCCTTGCCCAGCGGCCGCACCTGGAGAGAGGCAGGTGAGTCAGAGCACAGGCTGGACCGAAAGGGCAAGGGCTGGCTGGGGCCTGGGGCCTGGGGCCGGCGGTTATGGGAGTGTGGCCAGGCCACAGGAGAGGTGGGCGTCCCACCCCTGCTGCCCACCTGGCACCGTGTCCCCGAGTCACTCCCTAAGACAGAAGACGAGCCAACAGCCTGGGAGGCAGGCACATGGCGTGACGCAGAACGAGAGGGCAGGTGAGGACAGAGCCACCCGGGCAACAAGGAGGCAGATCTTGGCTGGCGTTCAGAAGCCACTTCGAGGACACGCTTCCCGCCAGAGCTCCCCACCCTGCCCCACCATGGCCAGCCCCACCCCCACCACGTGGCCCTGGCCCCCGCCCAACCACGTGCCAGTCAGGCCCCGGCAGGAGCCCAAGAGCCAGGGCCCAGGGAAGGACTGGTCCAAGGAGAGCCTGCGGGGCCTGGGGCCTGCGCTCCTCCCCATCCCTCCCAGACAGTACCCGCTACCTGCCCGGGGGCCTGGCACTCACCAGACTCCCTCTTGATGAGCCTGGCTGGCAGTCTGGGGGCAGCTGGGACTCTCCGCTTGGCACTCTGCTCGTTCCAGTACTCCCGCCAGTGCCGCAGCTGGGAGTGGATGAAGCGCCACATGAGCCAGGCCTGGGCAGCACACACCAGCAGCAGCATGCAGAGCCTGCAGAGGACCGAGGGCCAGGGACCGGGGGCCAGGCTCAGGGGCGGGGGGGGGGGCGCCCCGCAGCCCCCACCCCGCCACCCGCACCCTGGAGAGCGTGCCAGTCTCCCCGCAAGCACACTGGACGGGTGCTGACAGAGGGATGGGGGCACGGGAGACCAGGGAGGAGGAGGTGACAGGCGCACGTCCAACTCCCTAGTCAAATGCCCTCCATGGTCTCTTTTGTACCCACAGCACAGAACGGGACTCCTTTAAGCTTCATATATAGAGTGAAAGAATTCAAATGAATTGAGTCAAGATACAGCAAAATAATTCTAGAAGAGTGGCTTCTCATTTAGCATGCCACTTTGAAAGCTGAGCAACAGCGGACAAATCACACACCCTCCCAGGCCCCAGGGTCGCCTGGAAACACAATGGCTTCCTCCCTGCCTCCCCCCCCCCCCCCCCCGGCCCCATTTCCCCGCTGGGGAAGGCCACTGGCCAAGCTGCCTAGCACACCACCATACAGAGTCCAAGCGTGGCTGTAAATCGAGGGCCTGGACAGGACACGCATCTTGCACCACGAAGCACTGGGCAAGGGCAAGGGGACTCCCACTCGAGGACCCTGACCGCAGTCTCAGCAGGCCAGGCCAGGCCGGCCAGTGAGGATGGGCTTGCCGGAAGCAGAAGGCTGGTATTCCTTCTCCTCTCGGGCCTGCTGTCTAGAGATCTCCAGTGAAACATCAATGTGCAGGAGACTCAGGGGTCTGTTACCCCCTGACCTTCCAAACTGTGCCAAGTTCAGGAGGCTCCTGGCAGGGCTCAGGGAGCCTTAATTTCTCTCCTTGGGCTTCTTCCCAACTCACCTGCAAAGTAAGGTGTTGAAGTTCCCTTTCTCGGGGTCAAAGGCCTGGTTTTCCATGCGAGCCAGTCCAAAGCCGATGGCCAGCACAGCGAGGGTGAGGCTGAAGAGGCGGGTGACCCCAAATACAGCAGCCCAGGCATTAAACCTGCTCGGGGAGGCGGAGAGGGGACGTCAGCCTGTAGGGCCCATGAGGGAACCTTCACCCACTTCTCTGGAAGCAACCCCACATGGAAAGAGCATGCAAGGGTAGCTGAGTAGGGTGTCCGAGGGAGGGAGGAGAGATCTAGAGTAAGAGGCTCCGAAAAACAGTCTCGGGGTGCCGCCTACAGGTAAGGGGCAGCTCATACCCCAGGCAGGAGCCTCCCACCAGGCAGACCTCACAGGAGGGCCCTGCCCACGGCACCTCCGAACCGACCAGCCGGCCTCACGCCACTCACAGCTTCTCGTTGTTCTCGTCTGCGAAGTAGAAGAGTCGAGCCATGTGGAAGAGGAACTCGGTGCAGTACTGCAGCAGCAGCAAGATGAGGCCCAGGCGGCTCAGGCTGGGAGCAAAGGACAAGCCTCACAGTCCTCCCGCCGGGCGCCATGGAGAGCAGAGGCACCCTGCGGTCCGCACTCCACGCCTCCTCTCCCCGGCTGGCCCTCCTCAGCCTGCAGGATTCTTTAAGGGAATACTGAAACCCCTGGCTGTCCACCGGGCCTGTCTGGGTCCGGCGCCGCCCCCCGCCCCCCCCACAGTGAACCTGGGCTTTGGCTCTCACGGCACCTGTCCCTTTGCATGCTTCGCCCAGCCTGGGACCAAGCACATAAAAGGTGCTCAGAACAAGGGGCCAAGCCTTGCAGGTAGAAATACAAGGGATTCCCACCGTCTGGTTTTTCATTATCAAAGTCTTCGCAGCTAAGAGGTACACGGAGAGGCAAAACTCAACCTAACGCAAAAATGTGTGCTAATGAACCAGCCTCTTAAAACATTAGCACCACCCACTCAGACACCCCCCTCTGCTCAATTCCAGGCACGGGGTCTTTACGGATTTCCTTAGGCAGTTTGCTACAGAAGGTCAACTGTCGTTCAAATACACGCAGAAGGACTGCAAAGTGAAATGATGTGGGAGCGCTCCCACAGGCAGTGCTAACTGCGGATCCCGCAGCTTCCACCGAGACCAAGGCAGGGCAAGATGGACGGGGAGGGTCTCGGGATCCTGAGGATGCTCGAGAGAATGACGTGAAAACTAGCCAACGTCCTCACATAACCTGGAAAGTCCAACATGATCTTGCCTGTGACCTCATCTCAAACCTCACTTTCGGCACTCGGGCCACAGTGGGCTTTACACCCACTCCCACCTCAGGGCCTCTGACCTGCAGTTTCTCTGCCCGCACTGCTGGCCCCCCAGATCTTCACGTGCCTGAGTCTTGTCATTCCTGCCTCCACTTGAGTCACCTCAGAGAGTCTTCCGTCCGCATGACAAAGGTGCCAAGGAGACAAGTCCCTCTCTCCCATTACCCAGCTTTATTATTCTCTTCATCACACTTAGCACCACAGGAAACTATTTTTTCTTTCCTTCTTTTTAAGAGAGGAACAGGGTAGGGGCAGAGGGAGAGAGAATCCCAAGCAGGCTCCACACCCAGCACAGAGTCCAATGCCGGTTTCGATCTCACAACCCTGAGATCATGACCTGAGCCAACATCAAGAGTCAGACGCTCAACGGACTAAGCCACCCAGGTGCCTGCAAACTCAGTTTTCTTAATGGTCTGCCACCCGCTAGAATGGACACCCCAGGAAAGCAAGGCCTTGGTCTGCCTTCAGCCAGATGGGACCGCAGCTCCTAAGGCAGCGCCTGGCCCGGGGAGGAGCTCAGGTAATGTGCTGAGTGAGTGAAGGCCTCTAAAAGTCAAGCTCTTCACCAAAACAAACACCAAGGCATCAGTTGGCATTTCAGAGGTGTGTCTTCCTGGGGAAATCCTGTATCTCTCCTTTTCTCCCACTCCCTTCTGAAAAAGGATGGAGGAGAAGGGAGATCATGGTCCTTACACGAGCAGAGACACGGCTGCACCAGCATCACCGGGGAATGGAATGGGCTTCATTTTGGAGGATCTGCTGCTCCCTGCCCTCTTGGTTCTATTCTGATTCCAAAACAAGAATCACAGGACTCTGCCTGAACAGGGTCAGACTTCTGTCCATCTCCTTCCCTGGGACATGTCAGACGTGAGATAAACAGATCCTAGAGCATCTCCTGTCTTTGGGAGGAACAGTGACGGTACAGCAAGGACCCAACAGCAGGAAGCTCTCTTTCTACCTGGTCCTGCCTGCACATTCTCACCCAGGTCCTCACCGCACGCTGCTGGGTGCTGCACAAGCACAGAGATCATCCCGCCATATAACCTTTGCTCCCCAAAGACCCAGCCAGGAGTTGATGCCGTATCAGCCGCCAGTGATAAGAGAGCAGATGCAAGAGCCGCCTTCCTCCTAACTCCATTACCCCAGGCCGGTCACCCTCACAGGACGCCAGCCGTGAGGGTCTGGGAGATGATGGGCTCAGGGACCTCCAGGGAGCCTAGCAGAAAGTTATCCATCGCAAACCCTCAAAATGTCGGCCCAGAGAAGTATAGGGTGTTCTACGCTGCACAGATAAAGCTCAAGAAAATTCCAAGTTAGCAATGACATATCCTACTCATCAACAGGATTCTTTCTGTAAGAGACACTCCAGGCCAAACACTATGGCAACTCCTGCGACTTCAAAGCTATGGTTCAAGTGCCAACATCCCTCGAAGCCTCCCCTGGCTCTGTGTCAGGGGGACTGAGTCACTCTTCTGGGTTCCCACAGCCGAGCATACGTACTGTAGCCCCACGCTGGTCACACTGAGCGGTCCTGACCTGTGCCGACAACAGTCTCTCCCACTGGGCTAAGCATGAACCGCTCAAGATAAAGCAATTGCCACCTTTGTGTTCCCAGGTCTCGCATGGTGCTTGGCAAACAGAAGGTGTCTAATAAATGCCTCATCAAGTGCCTGTGTGGAGAGCTGCATGGACGTACAAGGGCATGGCAATCTGACCGGCTCGGGGTCTCACTCACTTTAAGAGGTATGCTCCAGCTATGTGGGCCAAGTACAGACAAATGTACTGCAGCTGACGGGGGATTTCCTCCTGCAAATAAGAGAAGCAGACGGTAAACATGCCCTCCCCGCCCCTAACTCCAGATGCAGGAACGGAGGGGAGGTGCAGAGGGATGACGGTGGGCCGGGCCGGGCTGCTCTCACCCAGCCAGTCCCAGATCACGCCGGAGGCCCACGCACCAGGTTGCTGGCAAGCCAGAGGGCGAGGCACCAGCTTCCAGTCCACGGGGCGGGACTGGGTTGAGAAAGAAGAGACAGGGACTGGGGAACAGGGTTTTTGGAAATAATTCAGAGGGAGGCTATTTAAGGGGAAAAAAAAAAAAAAAAGACCGAGAAAGGCCAAAACCTCTGATCCGCTATCTGGAAGACAAGAGGTAGACCTCCCGCAAAGCAACACATCTAGCGTGGGAGGCAGGAGACGCGCTGGTGGCCTGCTCTCTGGGAGATCTTTGCAGAGACTTTGCTGGCTCAGCATCTTCATCAACCCGCCAACACAGCCCACCCAGCTCAGGCCCAGCAGCTTACTGCAGGGGGTGTGGGGGACACGGGGCTTCCCAGATGGGGAGTACTCACCTTCCGTACCTTCTGGAAGTACAGCTCAGGAAGTGCGTGCAGCCAGTAGGCCAGCTGACACAGGTAGAAAAACTTCACCTGGAAGCTGGAGACAAGGGAATGAGTCACATGGGAGGGACGAGCACGGGGCCGGGGCGGGGGGGGGGGGGGCCAGGGCTGTGGGAGGAGCTGGTCCAGGAGCCGGAGGGAGGCCCCGAGCCCAGGGACCCTGCTCCACAGACCAGAGCGCTCCACGGGAGGCAGAGTCCACGGAAGGAAACAAAAACGGTGAAGAGAGTACAGACGAGGGTTCCTTGGCTCCGAGAGGGGAAGGCTGAGCACGGACAGTCAAGATGGGGCACCACTCTATTGAAATAGAGTGAACAGAGCTAAGTGGCAAAGGAGGCATAGCAGCTCTAAGCCCTTTGCTGTTGTTCTGAAGGGTCTCAGGAAAGGCACCGAGGGCCTCCCACGGGAGGCAGACCCTCCTGGTTGTCTCGGCAGCACAGAGCAGGAGAGAAGGCGCACCGGCCGCGCAAGGCTGGGAGGAAGGTGTGCTGTGAAGGGGTGCAGGTCATCAAGAAGGTACGAAGCCCAGAGAATTTTCCGGAGATGCTCCGTTTCCATTATCGGTCTCTGACGGTGTAGGCACCTGCTGCTGGCTGAAAGTGGGTGTCCCTCAAAATTCAGATGCTGAAATCCGAATCCTCGTGTGACGGTATTAGGAGGTGGGGCCTTAGGGAGGTGATTTAGTCATGGGGGCGGGGACCTCATTAATGGGAACTGTGCCCTTTGTAAAAGAGACCCCAGAGAGCTCCTCCCAGGCTTCTCCACGTGAGGACACCACCAGAAAATCGCCCTCTCTGAACCCAGAAGCAGACCCTCACCAGACACCAAATCCTGGGCTTTTCAGGCTCCAGAACTGCGAGCAATAAATTTCTGTTGTATAATTTCTAGGCCACCCAGCCTCCGCCGGCGAAGCTAAGACATCACCTCTGTGACAGGGGCTAGTGAGGAGACATCATTTTGGGAGTCTCCAGTCAAGCGCACTAGCAGGAAGCAGTGCCCAGACAAGACTGCCGTGTGCAACACGGTTCCCAAAAAGGCTCGGGCTGTGAGCGGCTCCGGCCAGCCGGCCCGGCTTGCTGCTCCCTGGAGACACAGTCCTGCGAATACTCACGGGAGGCACACATGTGGGTAGTCTTCCCAGAGGCTTCTTGGGTTTGTTAAATATCCTTCCTGTAGTGGGCAAGGAGAGACGGCCTTTAGACAGGTGGCTAGGAGACCCGCTGGGGCCCTGGGCAGGGCCAGAGGCGCACCCAATCCCCAGCTGCCAGAAAGAGGAAGAGACAGGAAACATGAAAAATGAAGGCTCTCTCTCTGCACGGGAGCCACCCGGCCCTCAGCCGGCTTCTTCACTGTGACAGAGCCATGACATTGCAGAAAGAGCCCTAGTCTGGGGGCTAAAGACCTGTGTCCGGACGTGGGCCTGGCACTCACCGGTTGTATCCTCTGGGCAAGTTAGTCTCCCTAAACTTCAGTTGGCTCGTCTGAAAATGAGGATAAAAATACCCTCGCAGAGTTATTGTTAGAAATAAATGTTATAGCTTATGTTTATGCGTCTAGCATTATGCCTGGCATGAAGGCACTCAGGAAATGCTTGTAGAATGAATAAGCAAGTGGACTGGAAAAACGAAAAGCCTAGTTTGGCTTTTCGCATCGCTATGAATAAAAAGAATGCAGGACCGCACAGGCTTCCCCAGGAGGCCTCACCCCATAGGACTCCTAAGTGCCGACCACACTGGGTCATCATCATGAGAGGTCTCCATTACTCCACAAGTTCCTTCCCACCAGGGTCCTATCATGCCCTCCTTTATACCTCCAGCACCTAGCCCAGGGCCTAGAGTAAGGGAAGTAACCTGAAAACTCTCCCATCATGAAACGTCTAGAAATGCTGGATGACATCTAACAATGCTCTTAAATGCAAAGGGTCTTCCCAGAAAGGGATCTCCAAGGGACAGGAGGCTAAAAGCCAGAGCAGTGAGGGGAGGCTGGGGCAGCTCAGAGGGCACTAGTCTTGGGGCCGGGGTGTTTGTGCCCACGTGAGAACAGAAGACAGGGCCTCCAGAGGTGGAATCCAAGACCCTTGTGTAAAATCAGGACCCCTGAAGAGCTACAAAAGACGGTTAGACTAGAGTCTGCACTAGTTTGGGTTAGACTAGAGAAAGGGTAGACTACAGTCTGACAACCAATAAAGAGGGATTAAAGAAGCTTTCTGCTCATCCTGGGCTCAGGATGAAAAGCAAAATATATTATCCCTTGAAAATCTGTAACCTCAGGTTCACTTTCACATGGGTTTGGAGTTCAAACTTACACCCCTCATATGGTCCAAGAACTACAAAGCTTAGAAGTTAGTAGTATTAATACTGTTGGGCCAGTGATACCACTGGGGACTGGGGCATACTCTCATCCAAGGATGTACAGGATTCTCACACCTAAAACCGTGCTAAAGAGTCTGTAATCCAAAGTTACAAAACACAAGAGGAAACACTCCTCTGTGAGCAAGAGTCGGCTGACATTACAAGAATCCGATAAAAACTTGTTGAATGAATGAATCAATGATGAATGCGTTAGGCACTTTCTCTCTTCTGAGGGAAGAGCGAGGCTCTTATTAGCCCCTCAGAGAAGGTTAGGACAGTATGACCCCGTCATTCCAGGGAAATCTCCAGTGAGAACATCCCAAGGAAGCAGCAATGTACTTAAGGAAGAAAATGGTCCATCTGGGACTGAGGTGGGAGGGACATTTCTGCCCGAAGAGAGACTGGCCAAGAGAAACCACACTGAGAGAACCTAAAGCCCCGATGACCTTGTGATTTTAAACAGGAACCCTCGGGCGCCTGGGTGGCTCAGTTGGTTGGGTGACTGCCTTCGGCTCGGGTCATGACCCTGGAGTGCCGGGATCGAGTCCCGCATCGGGCTCCCTGCTCAGCGGGGAGTCTGCTTCTCCCTCTGACCCTCCCCCCTCTCGTGCTCGCTAACAAATAAAATCTTTAAAAAATAAACAGGAACCCTCCTCGGCTTGGCCCCTTTTCTTAGGAGACAAGGAGGTCAGAAGTTTGAAGCCAACAATCCCCCAGAAAAATGCTGCCTGCTTGTGAATGTCTGGTCCTCAGGGAGCGCAGGGAAGGAGTGCAGGGAGGAGGGCGGGGGAGTCAGGAAAATGACTCACTGCTCTGAGAACAGCCTTTTCCAGACCTCAGGCCAGGCAGCTGCCCGAGGGCGGCCCAGGGCCGGGGTGCCCTCTGGGGGCCAGAAGCCAAGGACCTGAGATCCCAGGGGGCCGAGCGTGTGGCAGCCCTGCCCCAATCCTGGTCCCCGACAGGCACTGGCAGAGGTGCTGGGGGAACTCCTGAAGTCCTTTGTTCTCTCCTTAACCTAGGAGCTAAGGGAGGCCCGGGCAAACTGGAACGATCTCTCCCTTTGCCCCCACAGCCTTCCTGTCGGTGAACAGACCAACAGAACCACAGAAACGGCAGAACCCAGTCATAACACAGCCGGTTGCTACCTAGACTCAGACATACCAACATCGTTCATCCTTTAGGAACAATCACATACTCGAGTTCTGCTCTAAGTGGCCAAGCTCTTAATAGAAATCGGTCCAGAGTGAGGGGCCTTCCCTCTAGCAGGCTCTCACAAAGCATCAGACTTCAGGTTTTAGATATGAACGAAGACCTCCCAAGGAAGTTGGGCAGGGGAGACCAGACGCCTGCCCACCCTGCTCCCCCCAGTAGAGCATGGCTGTCTTGTCTTGTCTTCTAACAACCAATAGTCAGTAGTTCAAAGGTCGAGGATAAGTAAGGAGGTTGACCTCCCGCATTACTGGTTGGTCCAGCCATGCTGTCCTCACTCTGCTTGTATAAATGCAGAGAGAAATGTCTGGATCAAGCACCCCCCAAAACCCAGTTATTTTAGGGGGAGGGATCTGAGGAATGTTTTCTAAAAAACTTTTGCGTCTTGCTCACTTTTTAATAGACCTATGAGTTTATAAACACAAGAGACTCATGATTTTAAAAACTGCTGGGGGCCAGAGCAAGAAGACGGGCCTGTAGCTTAGTCCCTCATTCTCACAAGCACAACTTCGTGAGCGCGCAGTACCTGCCAGGCTCTGCACGCAAGACACGGTGGTGGGCACGGGCTGTTCACGAGCAGCTCAGGGGCTAGTGGGACAGACCGACGGACAGCAGAGCACACACAGGTGAACGAGAAAAACCCCACAGCACCGGGTGGAGGGTACACAGTACATGCTGTGGGGCAGGGGGTCCTGAGGAGGAGACTCTGAGGTGGAGACTTCGATGGGAAGGAGGAGCCAGCCACGGATTCAGGGGATGGAGCATCTGGGCGGAGGAACCACCCCTGCAGAGCCCGAGGGCCAGGAGCGGAAGAGCAGCCGTGAGAAGAGGGGGGACCCAGATCACAGGAGTGAGGAAGAAAACGCCTTCACTGCAAGTGGGACGGCAGCTTTGACACAAGGGTGCAGGACTTATGTTCCAAAAAGCCCTATCTGGCTAAGCAGAAAGTGGATCTGGGTGGCAGGCCACCGGAGTGAAAACAGCCTCCTTCTGGGAGGACAGTCAGTGGTCCAGGTGAGAGAGGATGGCGGCTTGGACTGCACAGCGGGATTCCCCAGCCTCGGCACTCCTGACACCTGGGGCCGGACAAGCCTCGGTCGTGGCGGCGGGCCTGTGCATGGCAGGACATTCGGTGGCATCCCTGGCCTCCGGCCACCGATGCCAGCAGCGTACTGCCAGGGTCCCCAAATCTCCCCTGCGGACCACAGGCCCAAGGCAGAAAGCGGGGACCACACCTCGACACGCTCTGCAGTGGGGCGGGGGGCGGACCCTGCTGATGAGCTGAATGTGGGCGGGGAAAGAAAGAAGACCAAAAAATATCTCATCCTCACAGAAAAATAGCATTTAAAAAACACTAGCTACTTTCCACTCCTTTTACAAAACTACCCTCTCTCCTCTTCTTCAATCACCTTCATTCCCCACAGGACGGTGCAGATGGAGCAGCTGAGGGCCAGGGGCTGCATGGTGCTACTAGGAGTTGGGGTCACTAGAGCTTTCCAGGGTCCCCCGGGTCTCCACTTCCTACAGAAGATGTTGAGTGGGGCACCTGGCTGTCCCCATAATAAAAGCCTGTTGTGAGCTCCCCCACGTAAAGTACTGCCTGCTCCCAGACTAAGGAGCCATCATCATTTTCAAGCCCTTGCAGGCCTGAGAGAAGCAAAGACAGAACTGCTGAGCATTTAACATTCTGGAAGGGGTGTTAGTAACATGGCTTTTGGCCTCCAGAATCTGTCTAAATGTGTCACAGCTCGGGTGGAATGTCTGGGGGTGAGGCAGCACTTGACTTGGGTAAAAGTGATCCAGAGATGAGGCAATGCTTCTTCTGAAAGACCCTGAGACCGTTCTGCCTCAAAGCAGCCGAGGGGACTCCGCAGGCTGCAGGAACCAAACACTGAGCGGTTGGCAGAAGAGCTCTGGCATCCAGCGTTACCCAGACCTGGGGGGCCAGGACGTGCACTGCACAACAGCAGGGGGTGCTCCTCACACAGGCCACACTGCAGGTCTTCCCCCGGGGACAGTGTAACAGGGCAGTCCCTCTTGAGGGGGACAGAAGCCTGTGGTCCTGGCATTTAAAACTCCTAATGTTCTGGCTAGGAAGACTGTTCCATGATTAGATAGTAGAAACAGAAGCAAAATACGAAAGGACATGCTGACTCCCGCTTTCAGAATAGGAATTCAGCGTTCGGCTCTGGAAGCAGAGTTCCTTAGGATATGAAAGCTCATCGCGGTCACTGAAGGAAGAGGAAGCGGGTGAGAGGTCAGTGGAAGACAGGGAAGGGAACTTCTAAAAGATCACAGGGTTGCTGAATTTTCCAAGCCCGGGCCTGCATTTCTCACAGGACAATTCTAGCTCTTGGGAAAGAGACCAAGTTCCAGACGGGAGGTGCTCCAAGTGGGGGCAGGGGGCTGCTAATTAACCACGGTCATGCACCACAGGCCGGGTCTTGCTACAGTGAACCCCAAAGGGCTGTCCACATTCCCTGCTACAAAGGAATTCTACCGTATCGACGGCTGCTTGAAAGAAGAGTCCTTTTGTGTAGAAAGGAGAGGTAGATAAGTTGTCTGGTCCTCCAGGCACTTGTGGGAAGGGCATGGATTTGCACAGGATTTGATGTGCGGACTGGGGGGAGGCTGGCCTTGTTTGCAGGAGGCCAATATGGGAAAACAGAAAGTGTCCTGGACCTGGAACCAGACTCCTAAGTCCAAGTCTGGTCCTTGCCGCTTCTGAACCACGTGACCATGGGGACACTGCAAAATTCAATCTTGGAGGTCTTCAAACCATTAACATGGGAACCAGAATAAGACTCCTCTCACTGGATAGCATTGGTAGGAGGACCCAGTCAAATGAGCAGTGCTATGGAGATGCACGGTATCGTTCTCGTACCAACCCATCGTAACGAGAACTCGGGCTTATTTTTGGACGAGAGGGCTCTCTTCAGCTATAAAAGAGCAGCTATACCACTTGGCCCCTCTCATACCATGAGGATGCAAAAATAGCTTCAGTTCCAAGAGACTGCTCAAAGTTTTTACAAACCGCTCCCGCTTCTGTTCCTTCCCAGCTCAGCCCCGCAGTTATTTTATTAGCAATCCGAGAAGAGACGCGCCACCAGCAGCCCAGGCCCCAGTCCCCAGGGCCACTCACCGTCACCACCACGTAGAAGCACCATACCACCGAGCTGAGATGAAAGATGACCAGCTGCCCAGATTCGTTGAACTTGCTGTGTTTGACCTTGGAGAGGTGAAGCCGTTTGCTGATTTTCTAAGGAATACAGAGAATCCTACATGTTAATATATGCAGGTGGATGGGTAACGGGTGGGCTTCGAACTCCCATTTCCCACCCATGAAAGGGCAGCAGGTGGCCATGACCCGGGCTAGTCCGTGTAAGCCTGCTGTGTGCACAGAGCACTCAGTTCAAGGCAAGCATTTTGAGGAAGTGGCAAGATGGAGGTCTTCAGCCTAGATGTAGAGAAAACATCCCCCGATCAGGCTATAGGACAGACCCATAAGGATGCTGCCCTGCCATTTCAGGTGTGTGACGCCCTCACATCATTAAGTGCTGTCGTCCCCCACACTAAGAAAGCTGTGAGCGGGGACAGAAACCACGGTGTGTGGCAAGGGATGTCCAATCAATAGGACCAATCAGGGCACACAAATTAGGAGGCAAAGGGGCCCAGAGCTGCAGTCTCCTCTGGGGTGAGGCCCCACCACCCGTGGCATCTCCCCAGCTTCTGATGATGTCAGGACCCACACACGTCACTCACGTCTAAAATGTACTCCTGAACCACAGCATGCAGGATGATGGTGATGAAGACGTAGAACAAGATGGTGACCAGGTCCTTGGGCCCATAGTGGTAGTGAACGGTCTCACTATCTAGGGAGGCAAGAAGAGCCACATCGGCATCCCCGGGCTGAGGAAGTGCTGTGGGACCCCCAAACTGGAGACCTCTGAAGCAGAATGTGCCGTGCTGTACCCCTAGATGCAGAAGACAGTTTCTTCCCCAGAATCCTACCCAACCTCTGGCCGTGGCCCTTGGGAAGTGCCGACAGGGAGGGTTAAGGAGACCCAAGTACATTGCCATGATGACTACCTCCCCTACCTCTGGGCAGGAGAGCATGGTGGTTAGGAGGCAGGGTGGGAGACAAGCACTCTCCAGCTCACCCTGGCTGTGTGACCAGGCAGAAGTAACCAACCTCTGTGAGCCGCAATTTCCTTCCCTGTAAGATGGGACTGCAGCCTTCATTAGAGAAGCACGCAGTGGGGGTTAGAAGTGTGGACTCAGAAGCCTGAGTCTGTATCACAGCTCTGTCATTTCCTATGTGATGTTGGGACACCTGTCTGTGCCTCAATTTCCTTATCTGTAAAATGAGGGTAAAAGCAGTTCCCGTATCGTAGGGTTTCCCTGAGAATCAGAGGACTTCAATGCAAGGGCTCAGAACTCTACCTAGCACAGCGTAAGGGCTACAGATGTATTTGTGACTATTTTTGTTGTTGGGCTAGTGTGAACATTAAGTGAAATAATTTGTATGCAAGATGCTGATCACAGTGTCTACACCCATGGCGAGCATGCAATAAACGGTAGCTGGCTGAAGTATCATTTAACGGCAATAAATTAGACAAGAATCCCAGACATACAAGTCTTGTAAAGCTCTGCAGTGGCAGCCTCGTGTTCCATGGACAGAGGAGGGTTTCTACCTTCATTCCAGTTAGCAGGCTAGGGGTACCAGGGCTCGTGAACCCAGGCCTGGATCTCTGCTGCTCTGCAAAGCGCCCCTGGCCTCGGCCCAGCAGACACACGGCTGTCGTTCCAGCTGTGCCGCATGCACGCTGAGTCACACACCTATGAGTCATCGCTCTCTGCCGGGATGCATTTACCAGAAGGTAGACAGGGGTCGGGGAGGTTCGGGGTGGCCACAGAACGGAGCAGAGCCCCACCCCGCCCTCTGCCACCCTGGACTTGGGAGAACGGACAGTCCACAGTGCCGAGGGGTGGGAGGGCAGCAAGCCTGGGAGCCCCGAGGTCGGACAGACTTGCCTGTTTCCTCTGCTGCCACCTTTCCACGAGGACCTGCCCATGAAGGGCCCTGGGCTAACTGCCGAAGTGTGGAGATGGGAGACACTGGCCCAGCTTCGGAGCACACAGACCGGTGAGGAGACGGACAAGCAAACGGACACTGACCCCACGGACAGGCACACGGGGCCAAGAGGCACACAGAGCGCCCCAGCGAGCCGCGGCAGGCCAGGGCCCAACGCCGGCTGGGGTGGTGTGGCGGGGAGCAGGTCAGGGGGTTAGGAGAGGACGACGTCGGAGCCCCGGGGGTAGGCGTGGGTGGTCAGGGGGTAGAAGCATCGAGGCAGAGGATGCAGGGGATGAGGCCGGGGTGGCGGGGGAGGTCACGGTGAATGCCCTGGGTGCCCCGTGAAAGGGGGTGGACTTGATCCTGAGGGCAACACGGACACACCGGAGAATTCAGATTCAACAGGCAAATGATGAAATACGGGTTCGGGGAAGTGGACTCTGGCAACGGTGAATGACGGCGTGCCTGGAGGTGAAAACACCAGTCAGGATCTGCCGCCGTGATCCACGTCAGGAACCACAGGGGCCTGCAGTAAAGCAGGAGGATGGCCATCGGTGAGAAGGGGCAGCACGCGGCACCGGGCCCACCCAGGGGCTGAGGGCTGGGGGCGGGGGGGCGGGGGGCGGTGCATGGGGAAGAGGCAGGCATGGGGGCTGGAGAAGGCACTAGAGGTGAGAGGATACTTGCCCCACCTCCTTCAGAAGGGAGGACCAAAGCACACACACTCGACGGGGGCATAGTTTGAAACCATAAAACAAACACATGCAAAGTTTTGTCGAGACCAGCATTACCAGGCAAAATGGGATTTATACTCAACCAAACAAGCACGGCCCCAGAGTAGTGAGACAACACCGGTCAACTTTGGATTATCTTCTTTAAAGCCTCTTCAGGGCCACCTGCCGCTCTTCACCCCCCAAATACCATGGTTCCAAAGAGATGCGACCCTTGCTTTCGATCCCTCTTGAAACAAGAATGAGTGCATGACTTAATACAGTCTTTCATCCCTTCGCCGTTGAGAGCGACACGCATGTTTTTCCATCAACAAATAGCCCACATGCACGGGCTCCATTCGGGGCACCAGGAGAAGACCATGAACAAGGTGGGCCCGGCCCTGCCTTCCTGAAGCAGAGTGAGTGCACACCAAATCCTCACACTAAAAAACCGGAGGCTAAAACTACAATACAGCAGCAGCAACAACAAACAAAAAAAAAACAAACAAAAAAAACCCACACAAACCACCAGATTAAAAAATGGGCAAAGGACCTGAATAGACATTTATCAAAAAAAAAAAAAGATATACGAATGGCCAACAGGTATATGACAAAGTGCCCACCATCACTATCATTAGGGAAATGCAAATCAAAACGATGATACAACCTCCCATCCATTAGAATGTCTACCATTTTTTTTAAAAAAACCACCAAAAGACAGGAAATAACAAGTGTTGGTGAGGACGTAGATAAACTGGAGCTTTTGTACACAGATTGTGGGACCGTAAAATGGGATAGTCACTATGGAAAGCAGTATGGTAGTTCCTAAAATATTAAAAATAGTAAATTCAAAATGGATGAAAGACCTAAACATAAGATCTGAAGCCATAAAAACTCCTAAACAAACACACAGGCAGTAGTCTCTTGGACATCAGCCTTAGCAACTTTTTTTTGGATCTGTCCCCTGAGGTAAGAGAAACAAAAGCAAAAATAAACTATTGGGCCTACTCCAAAATAAAAAGCTTCTGCAAAGGAAATAATCAACAAAACAAAAAAGCAACCTACAGAATGGAAGAAGGTATTTGCAAATGATTTATCCAATAAGGGGTTAATATGCAAAATATATAAAGAATTTATACAAGTCAACACACACAATCTGATTAAAGATGGGCAGAGGACCTGAATAAACATGTTTCCACAGAAGACATCCAGATGGCCGACACATGAAAAGATGCTCATCACTCATCATCAAAATCAAAACCACAACGGGAGAATACATCACACCTGTCAGATGGCTAGAATCAAACAAGAAATAAGTGTTGGTGACAACGTGGAGAATAGAGAGCCTTGTGCACTGTAGTGGGAATGTAAATTGGTCCAACCACTGTGGAAAACAGTATGGAGGTTCCCCCCACCCCAAAAATAGAAATAGAACTACCATACAATCCAGCAATTCTACTATGGGTATTGACCCAAAGCAAATGAAATCAGTCATCTGGAAAGATATCTGCACCCCTATGTTTACTGCAGCAGTATTTATAACAGCCACATTATGGAAGCACCCTGAGGGTCCACTGAGAAGATGGGAATGGAGAAAGAAGATGTAATCGGATAGTACTCAGCCATAAAAAAAGGAGATCTTGCCATTTGTGACAGTATGGATGGACCCGATGGGTACTATGCTAAGTGAAGTCAGAGAAATAAAAATACCTTATGGTTTCACTTATAGGTGGCATGTAAAAAACAAAAAAACAACCAGACTCCTATATACAGAGAGCAAGCTGGTGTCTGCCCGAGGGTGGGGGTAGGGGATGGGTGAAATAAGTGAAGGGGATTAAGAGGTACACCCTACCAGTTATAAACTAAGTCAGGGGGGTGAAAAGTACAGCATAGGGAATAGAGTCAACAACACTGTAATAACGTCGTATGGTGACAACACCTAGGGTGGTGAGCCCAGTGCTGTGTACAGAATTGTCCAATCACTATGTTGTACACCTGAAACTAATACAACATTGTAGGTCAACTATATTTCCATTAAAAAAAAATTAAAAATAGAGTTACCGTATGATCCTGCAATTCCACTTCGGGGTATATGCTCGAAACAACTGAAAGCCGGATCTCCAAGTACTATTTGTGTACCCATGTTCATAGCAACACTTTTCACAATAGCCAAAGGTAGAAATGACTCAAGTGTCTACTGACAGATGAATGGACAAACAAAATGCATTATATAGACCCACAACAGAATATTACTCAGCCTTAAAAAGGAAGGAAATCCTGTCGTGGGCTACAGCACAGATGAACCTGCAGGTGTATATAGTTCGATTCACAGACACAAACCAGAATGCTGGGGAGTGGGGGCTGGGGAGAAAAGGGGAGTTGCTGGTTAATAGCTACAAAGTTGTGGTTTTGCAAGAACAGGGTTCTGGAGATGGGCTGCCCAACAGTGTCAGTGTATTTAACACTACTGAACTGTACACTTAGAAATGGGGACAATGGCAAATTTTATCCTCTATTAAAAACCCACCCCCAGTGGCCAGGTGTTAGGGAAGTACTCTGAAGTGGACCAAAGGCTCAAGGGGAAGGAACAGGGAGCAGAAGCATCGCTTGCTCAAGGAGGGGACACAGCTGAGCTATGCAGGGGGAGAGCACTGCGAGGGCAGAGGCCCCAGGCAGATGGGGTGGGCGGGGCAGGGATGAGGTTGGAGGGCCAGCTCATGGCCTTCAGGTCCCCTGACAGGTCCTGGCAAGGTCTGAAAGGCACTGGCAGGCTCCTGAGGCTTTCGGGCCCGTATTTATAAAGCTTACTCTTCCTGCCACATGGAGAACTAAAGAAGCACGCACAAAAGGCAGGAGGGCGTGGTGGCAGAGCCATGGCAAGAAGACACAACCGGATAGATGTGGGTGATGGAGCGGCCCTGGGGAATGGTTCTCAAGTTCCTTCTGGAACCTCATCGGCACTCCGGAGCCTGCCTTCATGGTTTCAGCATTCTGCGACATGTGTTATTCTGTTTGATCTCATGAGATGGGCAAGGAGAGCAGTGGAGGGCACGGGGTTCAGAAAGGTGAGGGACAGAAGCCCTTCTCAGGGCTCCCAGGGGCTTCAGTGCCCCAGCCCAGCCACCAAACACCACCTCACGGCCAACATGACCCACTCACCCCCACCCCTTGTCCCGCATCCTTACTGGTGATGATCCATTCCCCTGAGGTCCTCCTCCTACTCTGGTAACAAGTAGCAGCATCCATAAATACTCAAAAGCTGTGCTCTGATTCATACACAGTATCTCTGGTGCTTTCCCCTGATCCGCTATCTCCCCAGTTTTGATCGAAGGAGGAAAGGAAACTGGTTTGACGGTTTGGCTCCTTCTGCTCCCCACAGAGCCACGGAGGCTGGAACTTTGTGATCTTCCAGGAGGCCATAAATAAACTGATGTTCGTGTGTGTGTGTGTGTGTGTGTGTGTGTGTGTGTGTATTATATATATATTTTTAGGTTTTTGGTTACTAATTCTTATAAAAATCCTCACTACCCAAGTTGCAGCCCCTCCTCTTGAAGGGCTGCCCCTGTCTTGTACAAGCTCTCAAAGAGGCTGGCCATGGTTTGCAGTAACCAATACTAGTTTTGCAGAAAAGTAACTTGAAGCATGTCTCTGAGCTATTAGACCAGAGAGGCCCCCCTGGTCACGAGTCGCAGCAAAATGCCGACAGGTACCAGGTGGATAACCCAAACGAGCAAAGCAGTCCAGGTCTCGCAAGATCACACCTTTCAGCAGAGGTCCGCTGCCTTAGACAGCTGACATCACCCCTTCCACAGTACAGCTGTAAACAGAGCGCCCTCTTGGTCTATCGTTCACCTTCCTGCTTTGAGAGAGGGACAAGAAATAGCCACTTTCCTATAAAGAAGGCGTGGTATACACACACTCACCGTGGAATATTACTCAGCCATCGAAAAGAAGGAACTCTTGCCATTTCCAACGACATGGGTGGAGTTACAGTACATTATGCTAAATGAAAGAAGTCAGAGAAAGATAAAAACCAGATGATCTCACTCCTATGTGGAATTTAAGAAACAAAACAGATGAACATAGGGAAGGGGAAGAAAGGAGAGAGGGAAACAAGCCATAAGAGACCCTTAACAACAGAGAGCAAACTGAGGGCTGATGGAGGGAGGTGGGTGGGGGGATGGGCTAGGTGGGGGATGGGTATTTAGGAGGGCACTTGTTATGATGAGCACTGGGTGTTGTATGTGTCGAATCAGTGATTTTTACTCCAGAAACCAATACTGCACTGTATGTTCACTAAAATTTAAATTTTAAAAAAGTTCTCAGTACAAGAAAAAAAAATATCCACTTCCTTTTCCACCTTACTAAAAGACAGTTAAAGGGGTGCCTGGGTGGCTCAGTCATCAAGCGTCTGCCTTCGGCTCAGGTCATCATCTCAGGGTCCTGGGATCAAGCCCCACATCCGGCTCCCTGCTCAGCGGAGAGCCTGCTTCTCTCCCTCTGCCTGCCACTCTACTTGTACTGTCAAATAAAATCTTTTTAAAAATAAAAGACAGTTAAAACTGGAATACACAGTAACTGACAGGTAGTCTCGATGTCAGGGATGCTAGAGGGTGACTGTGGGAAGCCACACAGCGTATGTCCCCCGGGGGTGATGAAGGAGTAGGGAAGGTGCTCCTCAGAGACTGTGGCCAGGGGAGGGGTGCAGCCCAGTGTGGCCAGATTCCTGATATTCCAGAAGCAAAGAGAAAAATTTTTACATGAAATCATCTGATTTAAAAATATTGGGGACTAATTCAAAATTATAAAAAAAAAAAAAAAAACACTTCATGGGCCAACACCAGACTAGCCAAAGAAAATAAATCTGCAGGCCAACTCTGACCATGGGCCACCAATATG
This sequence comes from Callorhinus ursinus, assembly GCF_003265705.2. Classification (NCBI taxonomy): domain Eukaryota; kingdom Metazoa; phylum Chordata; class Mammalia; order Carnivora; family Otariidae; genus Callorhinus; species Callorhinus ursinus. The sequence continues at coordinate 10,838,030 of NW_027397084.1, forward strand.
GAGCCTCCAGCCTACATGACCCCTGACACCCTTCCTCCTACGCACCCCACCAGAATGTGTCAATATGCCCTTCGTAGGAATCAATCCAGCTTCGGAAGAAAGCACCTTCAGTACTGATCTTCCAACTGTAGATGCATTATTCCTCTCCCATCAAACGTGGCATTTGCTTGGCTTATCTCTGATCACGGTTTAAAAAGAGAGCTAGAGTCATCAATATGAGCCTTGGCTGTTTTGACCACCTCTGTCAGCAGCTGTCCCTTGACAGGAGTAACGTTCTTATGGACATCCTGTTTTGCTTCCTGTAACTAGGAGATACATTCCTGTTTCCTTTGGTGTCACCTGTAAGCAGCTTCTCCCCTCTGCCTTACGTGCGCCCATCTCGTCTGGGTACTCCTGTGCGGTCTCGCACGTCTTCCTAGGACTTGAGCTGGTTGGTGACTGCTTGGAGTCAACCTAGCCACCTTTCAGATCCTTAGAGTCTGGGTATCTTCCAACGAGCCTTGCACCTTTGTGTGAAAAGCTGGCTGTTCAGAGAGCATCACTGCACCATCCGGCCGTCTCTTGGTTCCTGGTGCCTTTCATAACACCTGCACATCCAGGATATGACAAAATGCACTTTCTGCAGGTTTCTGTGCTTACGGCCAACTCTGTTTCCACGTTATTTTGAAGTTCTAGAAGAACTTAGGGGCGCCTGGGTGGCTCAGTCGGTTAAGCGTCTGCCTTCGGCTCAGGTCATGATCCCAGAGTCCTGGGCTCAAGGTCCCTGCACAGCAGGGAGTCTGCTTCTCCCTCTGCCCCTCCCCCCGCTTGTGCTCTCTCTCTGGCACGCTCGCTCTCAAAAATCTTAAAACAAATTTAAAAAGACCTTAGATATGAAAAAAAAAAAATCACCACAAGCAAAATCAAGAGGCAAATGATCACCTGGGGGAAAATATTCGTAATTCAGATGATAAATGAAAGACTAATCTCGCTAATATGTAAAGAGCTCCCACCACTTGAGGATAAAAAGATCAAAACTGCAACAGAAAAATGCACAAGGATATGAACAATTCACAAAGAGATGGCCCTTATGCATTTAAAAAGACGCTCAACCCTACACCGAAGAGAAATGCAAATTAAAACTACAGTGAGCTACCATTTCATACCTATCAGATTGGCAAAAATCCAAAGCTTGACAATATACTTAGGCTCTCTTTCACACACTGATGAGAATGCAAAACGGACCCCTTCTTCGGAAGGGCAATTTGGCAATTTCTATTGAGATTACAAGTGCATCCACCCTTTGATGTGGCAACTCCACTTCTGGGAATTTATCTTATGGTGATACCTGCCATGTTCAAAATGACACGTGTACAAGGTTATGCACCACAGCACTGTTTTTAACAATAAACTAATGGCAGCAATCCAAGTGGTTTTCATCTACTGGGGCCTGGTTACACAGATCCTAGTTCTAATGCACTGGGGCTACTCCGAGTGTGGCTGCAGACCAGCAGCACCAGCATCAGCCGTGAGCTTGGAGATGAATGCTCCTGCAATCTACCCCAGACACTCCTGGGAGGGCCCCGGCCTTCACACACAATGACATCTCCAGGTGATTCCAACATAAACAATGGAGCGGTTTTTAAAAATGAGAGACCAAGATCAAAAACAGGGGAACCTAATCAGGAGATTTAGACAGCAGAATAATGGTCGCTTTGGGAAGGGGTACTGGCTCAGAGGACGCTGGGAGGCGGTATCTTGATCTAGGTGCAGGGGTGTGCACCTGTGTGCAAATTCACCAAGCTGGGCCCTTAAAGTGTGCTTCACAGCACGTGCTATATCTCAGTTCGGTTTGTGAGGAAAATGACAAGGCTCTCTACATGTCGCCATGGAAGGATATCCAGGACCGATGACTTATTTGGGGGCGGGGGGGGGGGAAAGCAAGGTACAGAACACACAGTATTCTACCAGTTCTAGGAGAAAGAGAAAAGAAACATGCGTATTTGTGTGTGCATAAAGAAATACTGGAAGGTGAGAGGAGACATCCAGGAAGGGCACAAAGGGAACAACGGGGATTATCCACAGGGGACGGGGCTCTCAAAGGAAGAGTTCAGGGTGGGATCAGGACTTTCACTCCGACGTTTTGGACAGGTGAGTGTAGTTTCTACTCAAAAAGTAATCTTTAAATACACGTCCAAATTCTTCCACTTTGTACAAATAAAATTAAAGAAGTGGTATCTTTCCCACCTCATCCCCCCCCGCCCCCCCACAGGGACCCAGACCAGGCATGGAGAGACCTGAAGCTCATTTCTGGAGCTGCCAGTGGCCAATCATGTGACCCAGGGTCTCTCTGCCCGCACTCGCCCGCACTCACCCGCCCTGGGCAATGAGAATCACACCACCTACCCTATACCATCAAAGGCAGAAGGATGAAATCGGTAACTGCCTTACAAACTGCAAAGTGCTACACAGAGGGGATCATTATGACCACTTCCACCAGAATCCGAAGATAAAAGAACATAACCGTCACCATGCACCACACACAAAAGGTACTCCCACGAGGGAGCTTATTTAGGATAAACATTACAAACAACAACCATAAGCCATTTATTGAGCACGTGCTCTGTGCCAGGCGCTGTAGTGAACACATTTCGTAGGTGGCATCATTCGCCTCTCACAGGAATCCTGAGTATTATGCCCGTTTTACAGACCCGGCAGCTGAGGTTTAGAGGCCAGCAGCTAGTGAGGGGTGTGCCAAGGCCCCCAGCACGCGGCCAGTGGCAGAAGCCAAGGCCTCCTGGCTTTCTGACTCCCCCTCGAATCATACAGACGGTGCATCTGTTAAACCCTGAAGGCCTGCCTTCTCCCCGAGGCGCCAGATGAGTGCGGCTGAGGACAGGCGTGGGGCAGAGCGCTCAAAGGGCGGCATCCTGACCTCCATTCCTACGTCCGGCCAGGCTGCCAGGCCATGCCCTCACTGGCCTCCCGACCCGGAAGATGGGGCCAGCGGCGGCAGAACTACAAGCACCACCGAGGTGCTCACACGCACTCGGCTGTTAGGAGTTGACTGTGGCTCCCCCCACCCCAAAATGATTAAGTTGGAGTCCTAACCTCTACCACCTCAGAATATGACCTCCCTGGGACACAGGGTCTTTATAGAGGTCATCCAGTTACAATAAGATTAGCGTGGGCCCTAACCCAATTTGACCGGTGTCCTTACGAAAAGGGGAAACTGGACATCTCTCTCTTACACACACACAGATGGCCATCCGTACGCCAAGGAGAGGGGCCTGGAATAGAGCCTTCACTCAGGGCCTTCAAATGAACCAACCTGCCAACACCCTGATCTTGGAACTTCTAGCCTCCAGGACTGGGAGACAATAAATTTCTGTTATTGAAGCCACTCGGTCTGTGGTCCTTTGTCACGGCAGCCCTCGCAAAAATTCCACGCCCTTATATGACCCTTCCTCACACCCCGCCTGCCCCCGCTACGCCCAGTTAACTAAAGATCTAGCAGAGGAATCATCAAGGTTACCATTTTAACCCCATATTACAGGACTCGGGATACATTTCTGCCAATTTTCTAGTAAAATAGATAAGAAAAGGATACTTTCATGATGTAAAAAGATGTAGCAGAAGTGAGAGAAGCAGTAAAGAGAATTTGGAAATAAAGGGCCTAACTTTGGAATTGTTTGTTTGAAGTACCATTCCTTTTTACAAGGCTGCAAATCCCCCGCCCCAGGGCGTTCAGGGAAGAAATACAGCAATAACTCCGAGGTGCCAAGCACACACTCAGTCCCTGCTGCAGTTTACAAACGTGAGGCTTCTATCTACAACCCACCTGAGCGGACAACATGCAGCACGCGGAGAACACCTACAGGAAGGGAAAACGTGAGCTTTACCAAAAAAAAAAAAAAATTCATTGAGAGCCATAAAGGAAAAATAACTCAAGGATCACATACAAAAGAAAAAAAAAGAATAGACCTAGAATCACAGCTTTTTTTCTCCCCCTGGACAAAAATGTCAACAAGTGCATTGTTAAATTAGGAACAAAATTTCAGTAGGAACTGAATAAGAAAACAATTATCAAAGCTAGATAGAAGACAAGATTGGCTCAGGAAAGACGGGAATGTGAAGTAAAAACGTGGGGGTGGGGTCTGGATCAGAGGGTGTGGGGGAAGGGAAAGAGCAAGAAAATCCGCCAAGAGAAGAGGCGGCCGTGGGTCAAGGGCGCCATTGCTAGGCTTCTGGCTGGTGAACCCTCAGCCACAGCCACTCAGGGGTTCCAGTTACTTAAACCTCTAGAACTGCACACTGAAGGGGATGAATCCTCCGGGCTGTAACAGGGAACTGGTGAAAATCAGGTCTAGGCTGGAAGGGGTCACTGGAGGCGCTGATGTGTTCACCTTGTGAAAACTCACTGAGCTGGCCACTTATGGTTTATCCACTTTTCTACACGATTGTTAGGCTTCGATAACAGGTGCCCTGGTGTGAAGGTGTCCTTCCCCAGCCCCAAATTCACATGTTGGAGTCCTAACGCCAATGTAAAGGTGTTACAGGTAGGGGCCTTTGGGGGGGGTGCTTGGGTCACAAGGTGAAGCCTTCGTGGATGGGGCTGGGCCCTTACAAGGGAACCCACAGCTCTCCCTGCCTCCCCCCCAGACCCCGTCAGGAGGCAACAAGATGTCTGTGCCTGGAAGGGGGCCCTCACCTGACCCTGCTGGCACCCTCATCTCAGACTTCCAGCCTCCAGACTGGGGAGAAATAGGTTTCTGGTGTTTATAAGCCACCTAGTCTGTGGTAGTTTGTTTGAGCAGACCAAAGAGAGGAAGGCAGCAAGTTCAAGAACAAGTTTCAATTTACGGATGGCGGTCGCTGGCTATCAGTCCTGGGTCAGAGGCTCCCCACTTTTTTTAGATGGTTGACCAATAAGGCCAGGGACACTGGGGAATATGGGTTCTTCTTATTCATACAGACAGGACTCTAGGGCCAAAGGGAATCTTGGGGGCTGTTAGGCCCGAGGGGCCAGGACAGAGCCAGGTCTTTGCCTCCCTGGTGGGTCCCCTCCCTCTCCCCATCACCCACTTAGCAAACCCAGCCTTCCCACGGTTTGCCCAGGCCCTGGTGCTGGTGCTGCATGGGGTGGGAACAGCCCAGCCTGTGGTGGATCCCTGGAAAGGTCTCTCTGTGTCTCAGCCCCCTCAGGGGAGAAAGGATGGGGCCAGGCTAGGTGAGCCTCGAGTATCCTCCAGCTGGGCAGGCCACAGGTCCGGGGTGGGTAGCTTGCTCTGTAATCAAGCAAGGCTCCGTCTCCAGAGCCGCTGCTGCCCACCTGTCTCTTCCCTTTCGTCCCCCACAAGCTTATCTGACAAGCAGGGGCTCAGTCTGATACGTGATGCCAGTCTTTCAAGTACGTGATACGAGCAGGAGACAAGACTAATTCCTGCCAGGCAGCACAGGGAACAAAAACACGCTCTGAGCCCTGGACAAAGGCATTCAGATGAATGAGGCCTGAGAACCATCTGTCTGAGGGGGTTTTACAGGGCAGTGTGCGTCTCGTCCTACCAGGGACCATGAGAACCACGGCCAAGCTCTGGCGGGGGAGGTCCCTGGCCTTTGCAACCCTAGCTACAAAATGTCGCCCAGCAGCTGGGGGCGATAAAGCCACCGAGGACCACGCGAGCCAGGGATGTGTCCTTGTCACCTCTGAGGACTACAAAACAAACCCTTCTCCTGAAGGGGTCCCTCAGCCTTGTTGATCGAGGGGTGGAGCAACAGGCTCAGGAATGTACAGCTACCATGACCCCTGCCCACACTGCCTTACAAGCATGGCCATGACTTCTTTGGGAGCTACGGCCCAGCTCGAAACCAAATCTACTCCCGTGGTACTCCTCACCTCCCTCCACCACCACCCCCTCCAACCAAAGAGTTCTAGAAGAACCAAAATTGGGAGAGCACAGAAAAATACAAACAAGTTACAGGACCGAGTGGGTCTCCCTGTCTTACCTTCGAGGTCGGAAGCACAGGGTCGTTTCAAAGCCTGCCTGGTGCTTTTTATGCAAGGCACTGAGAACAGCACTTTTCAGTCTTTACAGGAATCACCTGTGGCTCTCCTTAAACAGCAAGATCTGGGGGCACCCGAGTGGCTCAGTCCGTTAAGTGGCTGACTCTTGTTTTCCACTCAGGTCATGATCTCGGGGGCCTGGGATCGAGCCCTGCAATGGGCTCCATGCTCGGCCTGGAGTCTGCTTGCGATTCTCTCTCTCCCTCTGCCCCTTCCCCTGCTCAAGGGCATGCACACTCTCTCTCTCTCAAATAAATAAATAAATCTTAAAAAAAAAAAAAAAAGCAAGATCTGACGCAGTAGCTGTGCGGTGGGGCCTGGGAGCCTGCATGTCTAATAAGTTCCCAGGTGATGTGAATGGTGCGGGTCCAAGGACAATTTGAGGGGCAAGCACTTAAGAGGACTCTTGGGGCTTCCTGCAATCAGAAAACACACGGGCTTGAGACCGTCAGTGACCATAGCTCTCAATTTTGCAGATGAAACGATGGAGACAACAAATGTTACACAGTCCACCCAAGACAAGGGAGCAAATTAGCGGCACAACCCAAAACAACCTTGTAAGTGTTAAGCCCATTTGGGGTCACTTGTTCTAGATCAGATGAAAAGCCAGTAGGCCTTGAGTCATTCGGCAAATTAGCGGCACAACCCAAAACAACCTTGTAAATGCTCAACCTCATAAAAACCCATCTGGAGTCACCTGCTCTGGATTAGACGGAAGGGTCTGTCTGTGTAAAGAATCTTCTGAGCTTTTACATTCTATTTCTGGCCATAACACCGACACTTTGGGGTATTTTAATCAGAAAGAAGACTCGGTGTCTAATGGTAAGACCAAAAACTGGACATTTTATTCCTTGCCAGAGCTGGGCAAGGTGTGTGGTTGCCAGATAAAACACAAGACGACTGGGGTACCTGAGTCAGTTAAGCGCCCAACTGTTGGTCTCAGCTTAGGTCTTGATCTCAGAGTTGTTGAGTTCAAGCCCAGCCCAGAGTGGAGCCTACTTAAAAAAAAAAAAAAAAAAAAAGACCAGTTAAATTTCAGATAGATAAAGAATTTTCTAGTATAATTATGTCCCATGTATAATCTGGGATATACTCATACGAAAAAAGAAAAAAGAAAATACTGTTTATCTGAAATTCAAATTTAACTGGCAGTCCTGGATTTCTGTTTGCTAAGTCTGGCAACCCTGACAGGGTAGCAAAATGGGAATAAGGACAGTAGGGATTTGGTAACAGGGAACACTTCCTGCTTCTTTGCCGTTGACTTTAAAGAAAAACACAAGGATGAAGCGTGACAGGCATTCCATCAGGATGTGCACAACTTATTACTACAAGAGTCAGGCCCATCTCTCTGAATGGGGCTTAATCTTCTTAGCCAGCTCATTATAATGGGACAAAATCATACATTTATGGCTGGTATTATGAGTTGAATTGCATCCCCGCAAATTCCGTCTGTTGAAGTCCTAACCCCCGCCACTTCAGAACGTGACCTTATTTAGAAATAGCATCGCAGCAGATGCCGTGAGTGAAGATGAGGTCACAGTGGGGTAGAGTGGGCCCCCAATCTAATGTGACTGACGTCCTTATAAAAAGGGGGAACGCGGATGCGGAGACTGACACGCACACAAAGCAAAGGCCGTATGAAGACAGGCATTCTGCAGCCACAAGCCAAGGACCCGGAGCAGGGCTGAGCCTGGAGAGGGGGCGGGGCCCTGCTGATGCCTTGACCTTGGACTTCTTGCCTCCAGAACTGTGAGACAATGAATCTCTGTTGGTAAGCCACTCAGCTGGTGGCACTTTTGTGACCTTAGCCCTACACACGGATACAGGGAGCTGGGAGGAGGGAGGAGAGGAGAGAGGCATTACCACCAGCTATTGTCCGCAGAACTTGAAAACCTCAGCCAAGGAAAGACACGGGGATTCAGAGATGGGAGACCGCTTTCTATGAACACAGCCACCGCTCTACTAAATGTCCAATTTAACGGGCGCCTGGGTGGCTCAGTCGGTTAAGCGTCTGCCTTCGGCGCAGGTCATGATCCCAGGGTCCTGGGGCCAAGTCCTACTTCGGGCTCCTTGCTCAGTGAGAGTCTGCTTCTCCCTCTCCCACTCCCCCCTGCTCTTGCTCTCTCTCTTTCTATCGCAGATAAATAAAATCTTTAAAATAAATAAATCAATGTCGAATTGAAAAATAAACAAATAAATGTTGAACTGAGCAAGTTACACAGTTTAAAGAAACCTTAGAAACCAGAATTTACCCAGGTTATACAAAAAGGATACGTTCCCAAGCACCCTCAGCCTTAAAGAGGTTTGGGAGGAGGGCTCTAAAAATCGCAACCTCAACAGACCTGTTATTGTGAACTGCTGTTTTCCCATGAGAAGTTTGCTTTCCTCCCGTACTTACAAACCAAACATGACCGGACCGAGCTGGTGCTTAAGGAGGCCCAACAAAATTAAGCAGGCTGTTCTGATTTCATTGCTTCTCTTGATTATTTGCTTGTCATATTTCGAATTAGCCCCAAATGGCAAGATTTAAGCAAGAGATAGGCTATTTAACAATACTTTATCCCCTCTTTCTAAAGTAACTGAAACCTCCTCGTTTCAGTATGGCTTATAATGTACCTTCACCTATACCCAGGCCTTCTTCTGGCTGAGAGGAGGATGCCAGGAGCAGAATTCAATAACCCCACCCTAGAAAAATGCCAAACCCAGCTGGCTCCAGTCACACTGGCCTTTGTTCAGGCACTAGAATGTGCCAAGATATTTGTTTCTCACTTGAGGCCTTCACACATGCTAATCCCTGTGCCTGGAATGTTCTTTCTCTTGCCTGGACTCTCTCCCTATGCCCCCAACACAACTTCTCACACATACTCGGCTCCAATGTCAGCTTCTCAGCAACATCTTCTGTCCTTACTTTTTCAGTTTTCTTTATCACACATAAGCTTATCTATTCCCTTCACCACCCCTACCACAACCATAATTTTTTATTATTTACTTGTTCACTATCAATCCCTCCCTAATAAATGGTGAGCTCCAGGAGTCAGAGATCAGACATGTTTTGTGCACCAAAAATAGACATACAGATCAATAGAATAGGAGAGAGAGCCCAGAAATAAACCTACGCTTATATGGTCAATTAATCTATGACAAAGGAGGCAAGAATCTACAATGGGGAAAAGACAGTCTCTTCAATAAATGGTGTTGGGAAAACTGGACAGCCACATGCAAAAGAATGAAACTGGACCACTTTCTGACATCACATACACAAATGGGGGACCTAAAACCATAAAAATCCAAAAAGAGAACACAGGCAGTAATTTCTCTGACATGGGCTATAGCAACATTTTTCTAGAAATGTCTCCTGAGGCAAGGGAAACAAAAGCAAAAGCAAACTACTGGGACTACATCAAAATAAAAAGCTTCTGCACACCCCAGGTAACAGTCAACAAAACAAAAAGGCAACCTACAGTAATGGGAAAAGATACTTGCAAGTGATCTATCTGGTAAGGGGCTAATATCTAAAATATGTAAAGGACTCCTACAACTCTATGCCAAAAAAAGAAAAAAAAACAAAAAATCTAATTGAAAATGGGTAGAGAACCTGAACGGACATGTTTCCAAAGAAAACATACAGATGGCCAACAGACACGTGGAAAGTAGCTCAACATCACCAATCATCAGGGAAATGCAAATCAAAACAATGAGAGAACACCTCATACTTGTCAGAATGGCTAGAATCAGACACAAAACTAACAGGTGTTGGTGAGGATGTGGAGAATAGCGAACCCATGTGCATTGCTGGTAGGAATGTAAATTGGTCCAACCACTGTGGAAAACAGCATGGAGGCTCCTCAAAAAATTAAAAATAGAAATACCATATGACCCAATAATTCTACTACTGGATACTTACCCAAAGAAAGCGAAAACACTCATTCAAAAAGATATATGCATCCCTATGTTCATTACAGCATTATTTATAGTAGCCAAGACATGGAAGAATGAATAAGGAAGATGTGGGGCACGTGTGTGTGTGTGTGTGTGTGTGTGTGTGTGTGTGTGTGTGTGTATGATAGAAAAAGAGAACAGAATATTACACAGCCATAAAAAAAAGATGAGATCTTGCCATTTACAACAACAAGGATGGACCTAGAGGTGAAATAAATCAGAGAAAGACAAATACCATATGATTTCACTTATATGTGAAATCTAAAAAACAAAGCAAATGAATAAACAAAAAGCAGAATCAAGGACTCCTGGGTGGCTCAGTTGGTTAAGCGTCTTGACTCTTGATCCCAGCTCAGGTCTTGATCTCAGGGTTGTAAGTTCAAGCCCTGCATTGGGCTCCACATTAGGCATGGAGACCACTTAAAAAAAAAAAAAAAGAAGAAGAAGAAGAAGAAGAGGAACAGGAAGAAGGAAAAAAAATGAAAAAAGAGCAGATTCAGACCTATAAATACAGAGAACAAAATGTATTGTTCTCTGATGTTTACCTGAAGGGAGAAGGGAAGAGAATGGGCAAAATGGGGGAAGGGGAAGAGGAGACAGGCTTCTAGTTATGGAATGAAGGGTCACAGGAAGAAAAGGCACAGCATAAGGAATGTAGTCTGTGATACTGTAACAGCACCGAATGCTGACAGATGGCAGCTACACTTGTGGTGAGCCTAGCACAAGGTATAAACTTGTCTAATAGCTAAGTTGCACACCTGAAACTAACGTAACATTGTATGTCAACTGCACCCAAATAAAAAAATTGAAAAATTAAAATTAAAAATAAAAATTAAAAACTTTAATTCATTTCACTCTGCTTGCTTGTTCATGCTTTCCAAGAACTCAGATGTAATTCTTACCTCTTTGCTCATCTACAAATAGGTCGTACCCCTCCCAGATTGCTTTTTAGTGAAAATTTAAAATAACAATTCCTTTAAAAAAAGAAAGAAAGAAATCAGACATGTTTTGTAAATTACTTAACACCCAGGGCTTGGAGCAAAGGAGACACACAAACATTCGTCTGGATTGATCAATTAATTAATTATTTAAAACAAACAAATGAGGGGTGCCTGGGTGGCTCAGTTGGTTAAGCATCAAACTCTTGATTTCAGCTCAGGTCATGATCTCAGGGTGCTGGGATCGAGTCCCGTGTTGGGCTCCACGCTCAGCCAGGAGTCTGCTTGAGGATTCTCTCTCTTTCTCTCCCTCTGCCCCTTCCCCGTGCCCCCCCCCCAAACAAATAAATAAATCTTTAAAACAAAACAAAAAAAAATAAATGAGAGCATGATATGATCAATAGTGGCATACCTCCAAATCCTGGTGGGAAGCTCTTTATGCTCAGAGGTTCCAGGTTCAGCCCTGGAGCCAGAAGTCTACCTTCTCATCCCAGCAGGAGATGGACTCTTTTAGGATATCACTTGTCTGGGAAAGTTTCAAACTCAGAAATCGACCCTCCGCTCGTGATCTGGCTTTACAAACGCAGGCATATCTCATTTTATTGCACTTCGCTTTACTGCACTTTGCAGCCACTGCATTTTTTTTACAAATTGAAGGCTTAATGGCAACCCTGTGTCAAGCAAGTGTATCAGGGCCATTTTCCCAACAGCATTTGTTCACTTGCCTCTGTGTCACATTTTGGTAACTCTTAAAATATTTCAAAGGCTTTTGTTATTATTATGTTTGCTGCGGTCATCTGTGATCAGAGATTACAGCTCACTGAAAGCTCAGATGATGGTTAGCATTTGTTGGCAATAAACTTCTTACTTAAGGTGCGAATCTGCTTTTTAGACATAATGCTATTGCAGGCTTAACAGGCTAGAGTGTAGACAGAGCTGTTTATATGCACGGGGAAACCAAAAAATTCATCTGATGTGCTTTACTGCACTATTCATTTTACGACGGTGGTCTGGAACTGAACCCACAGTATCTCTGAGGCCCTTCCTATAATAAAAGCATGCCCTGGTCACACGCACATCAGCTGCTGTGGCCCCCAGGACAGTACTTTCTCATGCTAAATTAATAAAGCAGTGTTGGGTTATGATCTGGCTTCCCATACAAATGGACTTCAGGGAGAAATGCAATGAAAATACCAACACAACATTCAATAGCTGGATCTCTCTTTATAAATTAATAAATAGGCATCGTGACACTAAAAAAAAAAAAAAAGCCTCTCCATTTTAAATTTGGAAAAAAAAAAAAAACCTTAAAAGCTTAGGAGTTATGGGTCATAAGAATGAGATGAGAGAGGGTATTTTGGCAATGCATATATAAAACCTTTAAAATGTACATAGTACTTGACCCAGAAATTCAAGTAGTAGGAATGTATCCCGAGAAAATAATCAGAAATGCATGTTAAAATTTAGTCCCAAGAATGTTTACTGTAGCACCGTTTACAACAGAAGCTGGAAACTTAAATATCCAATAATATGGGATTGAATAGATAATTGGTGGTAATCCCTATTAAGAAATACTCTGCAGCTGGGGCACCTGGGTGGCTCAGTCGGTTAGGCAACTGCCTACGGCTCAGGTCATGATCCTAGGGTCCTGGGATCGAGTCCTGCATCAGGCTCCTTGCTCAGCGGGGAGCCTGCTTCTCCCTCTCCCACTCCCCTGCCTGTGCTCTCTCTCTCTGTCAAATAAATAAATAAAATCTTAAAAAAAAATACTCTGCAGCTTTTCAAAATATCTTACTGAACAGAATAATAATTAATGGCATGGCAAGAAGGCTCATCATATACTAAAAGCAAAAATAGTGGGTTATAAATCAACACTCATGAACTGTAGTGGTTAGCTGGGTGGTGGTGTCATGTGTGATTTCTATCTTCCTATGTTTATCTGCATTTTATAAATTTCCTCTGAGTATCATGTATCACACAATGTATATATAAAAACCTTTAAAATGTGCATAGTACTTGACCCAGTCATGTATTTTGAAAAATGTTTATCTACAAATATAAATTTTAACCAGTCACAAAAAGACAAACAGTCTACGATTCCACCTACATAAGCTACCTAGAGTAGTCAAATCGTAGAGGCAGGAAGTAGCACGGGCGGGGTTGGGGTGGGGAGTTACTGTTTAACGAGTACCGAGTTTCAGTGCTGCAAGATGAAGACAGTTCTAGAGATGGGCGGCGGTGATGGTTGCACAACAGTGTGAATGTGCTTAATGCCCCTGAACTGGACACTTAAGGGTTAAGATGGTAAATTGTGTGTTATGTGTATTTTATCACAATTTTCTTAAAAAAAAAAAAAGCAGGAAAGAAAAAGGGGGCGCCTGGGTGACTCAGTCGGTTAGGCATCTGACTCTTGATTTTGGCTCAGGTCATGATCTCAGGGTCCTGGGATCGAGCTCTAAGTTGTTGGGCTCCACACTCAACGGGGAGTCTGCTTGAGGATTCTCTCTCCTTCTCCCTCTGCCCCTCTCCCTGCTCGTGCTAGAGTGCTCTCTCTCTCTCTTTCGCTCGCTCTCTCCCTCTCTCAAATAAGTAAATAAATCTTTAAAAAAAAAAGCTAAACAATTTAAATCAGTAAATCTAAGTACCCCTGGATCTAGGGGTGTCTTAGTTACTAGGATTTTCAAGAGGAGTAGTTCATGTAACACCTGTGTGTCGACTCTACTTCAATTTTAGAATAAAAGAGCTGAGGGGCAGGAGCAGAGAAGGCAGAATGTGACTTCAGGCCGCATGGCACCGAGCGCCACAACCCATGGTGGCCGCCAGGGATGGAGCATGCCTCGGAACGAGCAAGCGTTGGCCTTGTTTCCTGACCACCTGCAATGGCCATAGGGGCTCCTGTCTTTCCTCTCCTGAGCATGGAGTTCTCCTCCTCTCTCGCTAGCGCCCCTCAGCTTGACTCTCAGACGAAGGAACTGATCAGGCTGCCCCCGGAGCCCCATTTCCCCTGAGTCTGGCTCCGGGGACTACATCCTCCATAGGCCATGGGGTAGGGGATTTGCCCCCAGAATCCTTCAGCTAGTCACTGGGAGAGTCAGGCAAAGAAGAGACTCTCCCCTCGAAGTCAAGATGATTCCCCTCTGTACCAGTGAAGAAAGAACTAGGTTCGGCAAACAAAAATTCCTCCTTTATTCATCAAGAGGACGCCCAGCGCCTTGCTACTGGAAGAGGGGTGCAGTGCCCGGTTCCTGACGGCGGGACCTAAGGTCCCGGAGAGGACAGAGCCACAGGCTGAGGGCTGCGCGTGGCCCGCGGCTGGCTCTTAGCGGTGCTAGGACGTGGGAGGCTGAGCTCCAATGGCTAACAAGATCATGCATGTACACAGGAACAGTACGTTTTCCGAGGCCTTCAGAGTTAACGAGGCCAGGGCAAGACAGAGACTTGTGCTTTTCTTACCTGCTGTAGGCACGCTAACATTATACTGAGGTAAAATAAATAGGAAGGCAGTCTTGGCGGTGACCTGTAAAATAAAGGAAAAATGTTCCAATTTAGCTCCTTGCTCACGTCAGAAGAAACAAGCGGATCCTGCTACCAGCCCCCAGGGCCCTTCCCTTTTGCATCTCAGACCCACAGACCTGTTCCATTACACACAGTAGAACCTCAGGAGGAGTTAGCACTGTGTTTGCTTGTTTCCCCGTGTTTCTTGAACGTCATGTCTCCCAATACCTGCACTAAAAACAAACAAAACAGTGCTGGGCACTGGGTGGTATCTAGGCTTTTGTACTTGCTGCAGATGAAACCAAACAAGCCGAGCGCTCACAAGCTAAGGGCACAGGCCTGCCTGCCATCCATTCAGGTATTTATTAAGTCAGCCCTAGGCACCCGGCACTGCGGAAGACAGCAGCCGGTAGAAAATGAGGCCTCTGACTTCAAGAAGCTTCCACGGGGCGGAGGTCTCCCCAGCACACTGGTTAACTGCACGCTGGACAGTAGCTCCCAAAGTCTACACCCGAGCTTCAGAAACCGAGAACCGCAACTGCTAAGTTCACGTCCGCTGTGCTGGGGGGCCAGATGTAACACCCCACACTACTGTTTATTTCGAAAGCTGCCTCGAAAATCTTACCTGTGCTGTCCCTAGTCTCTGCTTGTCACCTGGCTATCAATAGCCAAATCAGTACTTGGGCAGTTCGGCCTGCAGGGAAGAGCTGACCAAATGTGGGGATTCAAAGCTTGGACTTAAGGATCGACTGACTGCCTGGGTTCAAATGCTGCCTCTGCCGTTGCTAGCTGTGTAACCCCAGACCCCGAGCCTCAGTCTCCCTGTGCACAAAATCAGGGACGTTTGTAGTCCCCCAGCTGCTCTGGGTGGCGCTGGCCCAGCTGCTAGTGTGGTTAAAGGCTCCCCAGATGTTTCTGATGTGCAGCTGGGGCTCAGAAGCACCACCCACACCGTTCCGAAGCAGGGGAGGACGCCTCCGGATACACCTCAGCAGTAAAGACTTACTGGTTCTCCTCTAAACAAACAGGTCTTAAGGCTGTACTATGGGTGTGGGGGAAACACACTGGGCATAGCCAAAGCAGCGTGGAACCGAGTGAACGACGCACTGCAGACCCTCCCGGGGTGGACTCTCAACAACCCAGAAGGAGCGGACTGTTCTCGGCCACTGTCCCCGTCAACAAGCCCCATGTCTCTGCATTGAGGTGCTCTTTGTACACAGCGATGCATGAGGCTTCACATGTGTTTGTGCTGTTGTCTGGGACGTGTTCTGTCATGCTCGCAGGGAAAAAGTCAAATGAGACTAGGGATAAGAAGGAGCTCTGGAAAACACAAAGCCCTATCCAAATACATAGGTCTTGGGGAGGCTGGGTGGCTCAGTCGTTAAGCGTCTGCCTTCAGCTCCAGTCAGTCCTGGGATCGAGCCCCGCATCGGGCTCCCTGCTCGGCGGGAAACCCGCTTCTCCCTCTCCCACTCCCCCTGCTTGTGTTCCCTCTCTCGCTGTGTCTCTCTCTCTCTCTGTCAAATAAATAAATAAATAAAATCTTAAAAAAAAAAAAAAACAATACACAGGTCTTCCCTGATCTTCACCCCAAAACCTTCCTACTGTGGTCCACAAGACCTTTTTCAGGGGGCTCCCAACCTCCCTTCTAGTCAATTGCTTGTGTTTCAGCCAAAATGTGCTACTCACTATTTCCTTTTGGGGGTTTTAGCCCCTCTCACTTTGTATCCTACCTCTGTTACACGCCCCCCCGCCCCGCACACACACACCAAATCCTATTGATCAGAACCTCATTTATCCATCATAACCCAGCTCCCCTGCAGCCCCTCCAGGAAGCCTTCCCTAACAGCTCACAGGCGGGGATGGCTTCTTCTACTGGAGGTGCCCTCCACCGTGCCCCCCGTACCACCCTTTTAGTCTCCTCCTTGTAGTTCTCCTCATGTGCCACTCCTTGCACACAGGGACTAACCCAGATGCACACGGGAAGGGCTCAGGAACCACTCAACGGACAAGATGGAAAATCAAAAGTTGAGTCTGGGCCGGCTTGCTTCACTCAGCTGTTCTGTCCCCACTCGTTCGCGGGAGCTGCCCCACTGCCATCACTCTGGCCATCTCCCTGTCACCTGGCTGTCACCCCAGCCTCCTCCTTGACACCATCTGGCTGCTAACCCACCGGAACCCAGGCCATCATGAAGCCCCGCCCCCCCACCACTGCAGCCACGGCAGTGTCCCCTCCTGAACTCCACTCACGGTGGTCATCCTTGACCCAACTGCCTGACTCAGTGCTGTCCACCATGACTCCTTCAAGGGTAAACCTTGTCTTCTCAGGCTGACAGCCCTGCGAGAGAAGACATGGAAGCCAGAGGGTGTGGGAGAAGGGAAGAAGAGAGGAAGAAGGCAAGCAGACAGGCAAGAAGACAGTATTTACCCAACACTGCGCATGTTCTAGGCACAAATCTCCATTCAGCTTCATCCGGGAAACACACCCATCTTTTAAGTTCGTGGCGTGGAGTGGGCCTCTGCGAGGTTTTGGCTGACCAGTATCACCACCCCTCTGTGTTCTTTGCCTTCCTCCCTTCAGCAGCCCGCGTTCATGTTTCCCTCCATATGTTTGGTGCCAATTCCCAAGCGCTCTTCCTACGCATGCATCCATTTGGAATTATTTCATTTTATTTTGACATTATAACTCAAGCTGTGTTTATATAACTTGACACAAGGGATGAAAGAGTGAAAAAAATTTAAAAAGAGCTACACCTTATAAATAACATTCAAATCACATTTTTAGCTCTGTCAGTGAAACGGTTATTGCAGTATCCTACAGGCCAAGATATAAATCTACTCAACGTACATCAAAGTATTTGAAGTATAGTTAGCTACGTGGAAAATGTGTAGGTCAACTTTTGTTTACTCATGTCAACATACAAACACCTAGGTATATAATAAAAACTTCCTGACACATTCTAGTACTTTTCATTAATATTTTTCACAGGGTCACCAATATTTGACACCAAAAAGCTCATCTAAATAAAACGGGATCTGACAGTGTATATAAATGTATAGAGTCCGCTACTCTAACTCCTGAAAGAATCATTCCACTTTTTTTCTTTGAGGAAGATAGACATTTGGTGTACGGGCTGTACACGTATTTTTTCCCTAGTCCTGAAGATAGAGTCACCTCTTGTTATTCACATTAGTTCTGTTCAATGAAGTCACTGCGGATGCTGAGTTAGCGGACACAGGACTGTTTCTCCCCGGGGAAATACAGGGTTAGGTACCCACGGTCTCTGGTCACAACATTTCCATCAACGTATCAATATACAACCTTGTTTATGTGCGTTTTTCTTTAAAGATGCTATATTTAATGTATCTTGATGAAGCGTGAACACTGAACCCATGGCCAACAGCACTACAATTCGTGCCTATGGAGGCTTATCTAACACACGTATGTTCTCGGTGAGGCGTAACAGAGCCTTCTCATGCTTACAAACAATAGAGCTTCAGCACCCGGGGTGAGAATCATTTTAAAACAGCAAAATCAGCAAGAAGACACACAAACATGCAAAAAGGAAAAAGAAAAGGGGGGGGCACGAAATAGACCACAAAAAGGACACTTGCTTACAACAAGGAAAGCTGAAACTAGAAGGCAAAGCGTGGTCTTGTTTGACTTCAGCTGGGAACGTGCTCATGGGGTGACTCAAATTTTCCACTGCTGTGTGTGCGTCCACAAACGACTGCAGAATCGCCCGGTGCTGATTTTAGAGCTACAAATAAATTTTAGCAAGCAGGAGCATGGGCAGACACAAAACGTGTGACAGATGAGGTGGATCAACTGTGTTGGGACAAACCTGACAGCCAGCTCTGTGAGGACCAAGATATTTTCTTTTGAAACACCTTTTTTGAAGTATAATTTACACACTACAAAATTTAGCCATTGTAAGTGTACAGCTTAATGGGGTTTATCTTTACTTACTTTTAAACTCTCCCTTCACTGGACTAGAAGTACTAGGGAAGTGGGGATCTTACTTGTCTTGGTTACCTTCGATCCATAGCCTGAAACAGTGCCTAGATCACAACCAGCACTCAATAAGCACTTGTTAAACGAACACAGTGATTAAACAGGGGAGCCAGGATTGTGCTCAGGTAGCTGACCCTCAGCCTGTCCTCTGCCCACACTTATGCTCGTATCCATGTGCTCTCTCCCTGCCTGGGATCCCCAGTGCGGGGCCTGTCGTAGGGTATCTCATAAATACCTATTTGATGAACTAACACTGCAAGCAGCTATAATAGTTAGTAACCACAGATGAATGCTTAACAAATGGTTTCCAAACATGATTCTCAGAGAATAGGATCTAGGGCTCTGATTAAAGCAAAAACGCCAAAATCCAGTATTTTTCCATCCCCAACCCCTGGGTAGCAGCAGGAGAAACCATTCTGGGCCATGCATCCTTCTCTGTCAGCAGTCATGCTTGCTCCCACTTCACTACGTCTCAGCAAGCGGATGTCAGTTTCCACGTTTTATAGAAGAAGAAGATAAACGTGGGGCCCAGACGCACAGACGCACACAGTGGCCTCCGGAGACCTCACGACTTTATAAGCAGAAAAGGCAGGTTCAATTTGAGTCTTAAAAAATGTGCTCCAAAAACAAACTTAGGATACACACAATATGGCACATAAAACAGAATGGCAACTAATCAAAGAGAAGCAGGAGAGGACCAAAAAATATCTACTGAAGGCAAAGAGGAGTAAGGAATGAAGCTGATCCACAAAAATGCAGTCCAGGAAGTCCTTCTCATTCGCTAAACGTGGCCAGAAATTTGGCTCTATGCTTTCTTGAAGCCATCTGAAGGGGGAAGACGTGATCTGCTCCGTCATTCACCACCTTCATTAATTTGAAAAACAAAAAGACTACTCAAAAAAAGCAGTTCTACGTCTCCAGCATAAAAACCACATTCCGTGCTTTAGAAGGTCCTTTGGCACCCCAAAACCTCCCTCCATAACCCTCTGCCAACCTCAGAGCAAGGACAGAACAACGACCAAGCCCCCTCCGCAAGTTCTCGTTGGGTTCATAGAGCACATGGGGCTGAGAAACAGGAGCCTATTAAAAATGTCATTCCAATTATTTCCCATCCCTCTAAGGCTGTTTATAGGAAACATTATTGGGTTTAATAGCATTTTAAACGCCAGGCTCAGGGGGTGAAAGGTTAAAAGTGAAAATGTGCTAATACACTAATGCAAAGGGAGAACACTAAATTATGGAGGAGGGGCCACATCTCCCTCCCTCCCCCTCCCTTCTCTCTCTCACACACACACACACACACACACACACAGAGAGAGAGAGAGAGAGAGAGAGAGAGAGAGAGAGAGCTTCGCTGAACTTTTAACTAAAACAGAGCATCAAGCACAAAGGCAGTGACACTGAGCATATGCTTGTGTAGCCATAACAAAACTAAAACCGTTCCACATGCCATACTCTGTTAGGGGCGCATGAAGCTGAGCTCTTGCTTGCAACTAGACCAAAGATGCCAGCAAAACAGCTGCTTCTGGCAAAGCGTACCGGACTTGGATTCCAGGCCCAGTTCTGCTGCAGGGCAGGTGGGTGACCTCAGGCAACGGTATTTTACCTCGCTGGGCCGCGGTTTTCTTATCCATTTGCAACAACAACAGTTACGGCAGTTAATATTATCAAGTGCTTAGTCAGCACCTGGCGTGGTCATAAGGGCTTTACATAAATTACTTCATGGAATGCTCACGACAGCTCTACAGAATAGATACTAAAAATATCCCCATTTTACAGATAAGGTGGAAAGGATCAGGCCAAGTCAGGTAGAATGGATGATCTGATCCTCCTCGGGCTCAGGTCCAAAAGGTTATCATTTCTGGATCCCACTTACTGTCAACCCCCGGGAGCACAGCCTTACACTGACAACTTGCGGGAGGTCATCCCCAAAGTCCGAACTGTATTACTGCTCCTCCACCTTGTGGGGACGGGGCCTGGGTATCACCTGTATCTGACAGAGCGAGGAAGCAAGGCCTCTCGAGCTGACCCGCCAGCCAGCCAGCCACAGACCCCAGGCGCACCTAGGCTTTCCGAATGCCCCAAACTCTTGTCTCTTCCGTGCCAGTTGATATCCGGGCACCAAAGAGAATAGAGAAGAAATGCAATGAGAGCAGACTCGTTGCTTCCTCCTAGGTAGCATTTCACCCTCAGGTTTGGCTGGTTCCCTTCATTCCTTGGCAGACACAACCACGCGTGGGCACCTGGAAGGGGCTGGGGGGGAAGACCAGCCACTGAGGACAAGGACAGGGTGTGAGGCCTGATTCACAGAAGCAGCTCTGTTCCATCAGTGGCCGCCCCGCGACCACCACTCCCACCTCGGGGCTAGAACACAAAGAGCAGCGTGTGGGGAACCCTGACCCCACAAGGGACAGCGAGCTTGGGGTCTCTCCCCTGACAAGCACGGGGAGGGCCAAATGAAACGTCCTGGTCCCCCAGCTCAGCCAAATGGGCTCAACTCGGACCTTCCCAAAATTGGTTTTGCATCTTGCTCCTGAGGCAGTGGATAGGAAAATTTCAGTCAGACAGGAAAACATTTGAAAGTTACGCCCAATTGGTGGGGAAGTTTTTTTTGTTGTTTGTTTGTTTTAAAGAAAGAGTCTTGTAGCCCCTCTTTCCTGGAGCATTTGTTCCCCGGGGCTCCTGCTTCGGCTGGTCACCTGCACGCACGTTTTTATGATCGGGACTTGATGTACCCAGTTTGCAGCCCCTCTGTCACTCAATAAAAGGCAGATACAGCTGAAACAAAGATGCTTTTCACTCCTGCTTTCTGAAATCCTCCGTTTTGGATGACCAGAAGCTGGCGGGGAGGGCCGGGTGCCTGAAACCAGGAGGCAGAGCTCTGACAGTACCTTTCTGTGTGGTTTTTAGCAACGCCTAGAGATGCTGGTTTTTTCACTTGAAAAACTGCCTTGATAGAAGAATTTAGCAAAGCTACACAAACACACACATGCAGATTCTCGACAAGCCCATGTTCACAAGGCTGAATAGACTCACCCTTAAGAGTCACGATCACAGTTTTATATCGGATTAAAAAATGACAATGAATACTTGAGAAAAGTCCATAATCAGAACAGCCATGATAGAATTATATTACCTGCTTTATTATACACATCGGTTCCAAGGTCTAAATTTTATACTGGGATAAACAGGAATTTAGAAAGGGTCACTTACAGAGTTTTAAAAAATCTTTGAATTTGGGCTTTTTAAAAAGGATGCATCTGAAAATTGAATCTGTCATGCTATCCATCCCCAATTTGGGAAGTTAATTATGTACTGAAAAACAGGAGGTGGCCTAGGGGAAGACAGCTCTTCCCCACAGCCTCTGTATCCACAACTGAATGATCACTTCAAGAAGACTGCATATTTAAGCCACCCACGCTTGCACAGGTTGAACTTGACCTACGAGGTACCTTACAGATAGCCTTAAATAACATATACGCTTTCTCATGAAATGCATTTCTTCTCTCAAGGCCTTAATACATACACCCTCATCCACCCCTTCAAAAAAGATCCCTGGATCAGTATTTCTAGTATCCCACTTGATAATACACTTCAGTCTCCTCACCACCACCCCCATCCCAAGAGCTTTCCCCACATCTGGACAGCATGGCACACTCATAAACCATTCTGTGTGGAAGCTGAAAACCAAAGAAAAATAAAGAAGCATGCACACAAAATAATCGCTTAGAATACCAATGTTCTTCAGATGCAGTTCTCTCGTGCTGCACGGCAGAGCCCAGACTCCTGGCTATGCTGTGGATATTCCTAACACACACACATGGGTCTGAACGAAATATTTTTAAATGTGACCAAAAGCCACCTGTTCAGATAGAATATAAATATGAGATAAATGTATAATTGGAAATCAATTAAAAATCAAGACAGGAAAATGAAGAGGTCCCGGAGTGCGGCATTCCAGGCTGCAAGGGAAGACTGGGTCACATTTCAGAACGGGCTGCAGAAGAGGGGCCCCTGCCAGGGGCAGGGTGTTGTCTCAGCTGCAGTTTTTAATGAAGCTTGAGCTCCATAAAGCAGGATGCACCAAGAGGGGGTCATTCGAATCGTCACAGATGTGTCTGCGACAGCAAGTCACTAATCACTGTGAATCGTCAAGAGTGGGTGCCAGGCAGAATCGTCCTCAAGGCCCTTACGGCATTTCCTGGTATTTGGGGAAATGAAAGGATTATCCAGGGGCTCCAAGGCGCATGGGTAGCTGGACCAGGGAGGGCCCAGGTGTATCTGCCTTCACCTGCTTGTTTACACCCACGGAAGGAAAGAGAAGGCAGACAGTGATCCATCTGCGGCAACCATTTTTAATTATTCTCTACTATCTGGAAAGTTTTCTACTCAAAACAGCAGTGTGCCGATCCCCATGTTTTGGGGCTCTGCGGAGCCAGGCATGGGGATTAGAGCTTGCTAGAAAAATGAACTGGCAAAGTGAAGCCATCTCCAGAGGCCATAAACCAGGCCTGCCAGGGGGTTGACGGCTGATTCACCCAGGAAGCCTTCAGATTCCTCTAGTTATTTGGGTCGGGGCATCGAAAGAGAGGCCCTGACTCAGCGTGTCCACCTCTGCCCATATTTAAACTGAGCAAACCAGGGCTAGAAGGCCAATAAATGAGTCTTTAAAAATAAGCCATTCTGTAGAAATTCTAGATGTGTGACCTCTGCTGTCCCCGTTTCTGCACACCCCGACTCCACTGGGGGTGAAAGGGATTGTTAGGTGATGGGTCCCAGAGAACGGGCCACCGCGGCACCACCCTAACACCAGTAAGAACCATCCTCCATCCACACATGGCAAGGATTGGAGGTCAGGCCAGGGAGCCCCCGCTATGTGCCTCTTGAGTCTGCATCAGCCTTTACTTCCCACCGTTCTCTGTGTCACAACAATGCCTCCTGCTCCTATGGGACATGAATTACAGCCCCATTCTGGGCTGGCATCCAGCCTGTCTTGCAGGAGTCCACAAAGACCCATCAAGGACCACCTGAATGAGAGCTCCTGATGAGCAGAACTTAATGATGATGATTTGATTCAAGTGGATTAAATCAAGGCCAAGAAGGTTAAAGAAAAATATCTAGCCCTCAAACATCCCTATTTGTCAGCAAATAATATTCACAGGGGATATTCCAAATCATCTTCAAAGTGGAGAAGGAAAATAACATAAAAGGCAAGAGTTCCCAGAGAAACGTGCTACAGATAAACAGAAAATACAAATCTCACGCCAAAGGCAGGGCCTGAGGTAAACACCACCCACACTGTGCCACCAACCAATTCCTCCATACCCCTAAACCTAATAAAATCTGGGCAAATGTCAATACTTAGGTATAGTCTTAGGTAGAATGCCATATTCCAAGATCTCTCCCTCTCCGTCTCCTCCTGCCTCCCGCCTCCCCCCAAAGATATAGCTACGTACATTACTTCAGAACTCATTTTACTAATAGAAAGTAGTATTTTAGGTGCAACCGGGGGGCGCAGTCAGCTGGGCATCGACTCTTGGTTTTGGCTAGGGTGGTAATCTCAGGGTCGTGGGATCAAGCCCTGCATTGGACTCGGTGCTCAGCCACAGAATCTTCTTGGGATTCTCTCTCCTTCTGCCCCTCCCACTCATGTTCTCTCTCTCAAATAAATAAATAGATCCCTTAAAAAAAAAAAAAAGAAAGAAAGAAAGAAAGCAGCATCTTAAAGAACATCTAAAAATTAGTGTGCTTTTTCTCTGCCCAGCCTCTCAGCACCCCAGGAGCCTGACTGTGACCTCACACGGGGTAAACACCACCCGGGAAGAAAACCAGCCAACACAGGGACAGCCTGGACCCCAGTCTGAATGCACAGCTGATCCTCAGGGGTTGACAGGAGGCTGCGGGCACCCGCATCCAAGGCTTGATGAGCAACACCCCACTTGCTAATAAATCCAGGCCTCAGAAAAAGAGCTAGGAGGCCAGGTGTTCCCACGCCGGGACCCACTGGGCAACTCTCTTTCAGGGGGATACAGAAAGAAACAGGAACTGCCTGGGACAGTTAAGTGACCTTAAGCTTTGGCCAAGAAACACAGATCATCTCCATGCAAGACAATCACACAGTAAGAGCTGATGGAGGGGAGGACAGAGCTACACATAGACACACACAAAGTGGGAGGGAGAGAGGCAAGACTCCCCCTTAACGAGGCCTTGGGTGTGGGGGTGTGGGTCTGCTCCTTCCGCTCGTTAGCCACTGTTCTGTCCGCCCTAGGCAGGAACCAAGGCCATGGCCTGCAGAGGGCAGATTAAAGGACTACCCTCAGGTGCTCTTGCTGGGAAAGATGACAGGCCCGTCTTCCTAAAACACTGCAGGCTTTGTTCTACAGTCCCCCATGACGCCCGAGTGCCTAGAATCAAGAGAATCAGGCCTCCTGGCCGGCATCACAGGACCCACAGGTACCCCACTTCACCTTTCCAAGCCTCACCCCCTCAAATCCCAGACACCAGAATGCCCCTGTACCCCTCCCACTCTAAACACCTATCCCAGGCAGGAAAGGCAACACCCAAATGTGGAGCCCAGTCAGATAAATCAGTATGTAAAAGCTCACTTACGACACAACAAAATCATCATTGTTAGAGGGTATAGTAGCCCCCCTTATCCATGAGGGATATGTTCCAAGACCCCAACTGGATGCTTGAAATTGCAGACAGTACCGAACCCTCCATATACTTACCATGTTTTTGCCTATACAAACCTACATACCTATGATATTAATTTATAAGTTGGGCACAGTAAGAGATTAACAACAATAACTAATAATAAAACAGAACAACTATAACAGTATGTAATTAGAGTTATGTGAATGAGGTCTCTCTCAAAATATCTTAGTGTTCTGTACTCACCCTCCTCCTTGTGATGGTGTGAGATGATAAAATGCCTACGTAATGAGATGAAGTGAGGGGACTGATGTGGGCCTCGTGACGCAGTGTTAGGCTACTACTGATGGTCTGAGGACCACCCACTTCCACACCGCAGTGGGCGGCGCCTAACTGAAACCACACCGATGAGGGGGACTACTGTGCGCGCAAGCCATTCAGGGGACGAGGGGGGGGTCCCCTGACTGAAGTGGGGACTGAGCACCCCCCACCAACCACTCCATTCCATGGAAAATGTTACCAATGAGGTTCTGTCTCACCTGTGTCCTGCAAGGATGGATGGGCCAAAAGAAAGCAGCAAAGGGGCTGCTTGCACTAAGAGAAGGAGGGGAAATATGATTCCCAGGAAAAATGAACGCTGTGTGTCGAAGGTGATGGGGCTGGAAGGCTGGCAGGTAACAAGTCTATGAAGGGTCCTTTACAGCAGGTATAAAAAGTGGACTTTATCCTACCTGCGGGAGGTAGTACGGAGTGACCTGCACTGCAGAGAGCGCATCCCACTCTGGGTGTGGAGGACGGGCTGGGGGAGGGGAGGTAAGCCAGGCGGTGTGGAAAGCTCAGGAAGGAGATTGCTACAAGAAGGAATGATCGGGTCTGGATGAAGGTAATGGCACAGACACAGGACAGTGATGGCTGATTTTCCGAAGATTCGATGGCACAATACGTTAAGGTGGAAAAGTAGTCAGGAGTGGTGCTCAGGCCGTGCTCAGGAAACAGGCACACAAACATATAATTTAAGTAAAATATGCAACGTTATTAGGACGGTTGGTTACTCAAAATGTTGTAGATGGTGGGCACGGCTGGCTGGCACAGTCATTTAAGCATCTGACTCTTGATTTCGGCTCGGGTCATGATCCCAGGATTGTGAGACTGAGCTCTGCATGGAGCTCCATGCTCTATGCTCAGCACGGAGTCTGCTCAGAGTTTCTCTCTCCCTCTCCCTCTGCCCCTCCACTCCGCACACACACTCTCTCTTTCACTCAGATAAATACATAAACCTTTAAAAAAATATTGTAGATGACGGTATCACCAACGAGAAACAGCAGAAGTCCAGGGCTGGCAGGGGGAGACCGAGAAGGACCAACATGAGGTCAGAGGACACCCGAAGGGCCCCAACAGCCAAGGGAGGCCAGCAGCAAGGAATCAGTGCTCACCACAGGGAGAGCTTCAGGGAGAACAAGTCGACCTGCGGCTGAGATGCAGGCTGCACGGCGGGGGAGCGGGGGGGACAGCAGTCTCGCAGTCTTAGTTTTTTTTCCTGATGGGTCCCAAGCAGTGGGAACGGTGCTCAGCACACAGTGAGGTTTCAGTAAATATTTGTGGAATGAATGAATGCATGAAGAGTCCATCAGATTTGGGGACCAGAAGGCGACTGAGGACTTTGGAGAGTACATGTTATAGGAAAGGTGGGGGCAAGAAGTCAGTGCACACGGAGGTGAACGTGAAGTGGAAGATGGAGACAGAGGTCCATACGGCTTGTACGGGTGGCTGGGAGCTAGAGGGGAGGCCGGGGTGGGGAAGGCGTGGGAAGCCGGGGGGCAGGGGGCGCGGGGTGGGAGATGCTTGAACCTAAGTGTGGTGAGGAGAAAGACCAGGGAGAGAAGAATGGTTGGGTATGCAGAAAAGTAGGGGGAGCTGGAGAGGAATACATCAATCCAAGAGAAATTTCTTTAGGAAAGAGCATCTAGAACCACAGGAGAGGGATGCCTGAGGGGGAGCACTGGCCCTGAGCGGGTTCCCCATCGGGCCGCACACCTCCCAGTTCCCCAAGCTCCCTGCTCCCTCTGACACTCTGACAGTGTCTAGATACAAATACCAGATATAGAGAAGATGCTCAATCAATGCTCCCTGAATCGATGTAATTCAGAGAAGGAAAACAGAAGGGAAAGACTACCGAGAACTTGGGGGGGGGGAGGCAAAACCAAAATTAAGTTCCCCCCGTTATATTCACAGCAGGACTAGAAAATGTTTCTGCCCTCTATTTAATCAATTATTTTTGTTAAGATTATTTACTTATTTGAGAGAGAGGAGGGAGGAGGAGAGAGAGAGAGTACGTGCTCGCAGGGGGAGGGGCAGAAGGGGAGGCAGAGGAAGGAGGAAAGAATCCCAAGCGGACTCCTGACTGAGCACAGAGGCCAACCCCGGGCTCGGTCCCACCACCCGGAGATCATGACCAGAGCGTAAACCAAGAGTCGACGTTCAATGGACTGAGCCACCCAGGCACCCCTAACCAATTCTTCTGAACCAGAGCTACACTGTTACTCTCAGTGGCCATGACTTTACTTCCATTCATTTTCAAAGAAGGAGAGGCCGGGCCTCCTGGATGGATTTACAAGAGGATGGCTGCCCTGTGGGTTCCCAGGGGGCAATGGTTACAGTGCTGGCCAGAGGGCCAGGAGGAGGCCTCTGGCTTCCTATCATCCCATCAGTCTGCACTGTCTCCGGCTGGACTGATGGGGTTCAGAATCAGAACCCACCCACGTGCAGATAAGCATCCGGCTGTGGGCCAAGGCCCACGTTCTGAGACCTGCAGTGGCTGCAGCCACAGTGATCTTATAATGGCCCCACCAGGTTTTCTAAACGGATGTGTCAAGGAAAGCAGTGTGTGTGTGCGTGCACGCATGCACATATACACACACAGGTGAGCAAAGCTAGCTAAGACATTTTTTCCACACTCCAGAAACATGTCTTTGTTTAGTACCATCTCCAGAAAAACAGAATTAAAAAATATATAAAATCAACCCTTCAATCAAAATATTTGAGTGCATAGTCTGAGCAAGGCACAGGGCTACAGGAGATAGAAAAATCTGTAAGACCCACTTCCTTCCCTCAGAGACAAAAATCAGGAGCTAGGTGATCAATCTAGCCCAGCTCCCTTATTTCAGAAGTGATAAAACTGACGACCTTTTATTCATCATTTACTGCAAGCCAGGCAAGGTTGAGGCACTTTATATGATGATTACCTCACACAACCCTCAACAGCCCTGTGAAGAACTAATGTGAAAGATCTTACTAAATGCCAGGCACTGTGCTAAACACCAAACACGATTACCTCATTTAACCTCCCACTCTAGAAAAACTGCTGCTGGGTCTGCTATTATTACTACTATTATTTATGGAGCTCCTACCGTGTGCCAGGAACTGCTTTAAACTCTCATAGAAACTATCTCATTTCACCCTCCCAGAGGCCATACTGTACCAAACAAGTGAGGCTCAGGGAGCTTAAGACACTTGCTCAAAGGCACACAGCTAACAAGCCCAGAAGTGGAACTGGATCTCAAGATCCATCGGACTGTGATGTCGGAATTCTTACCCACCATGCTACCTGAGCAATAGCTCTAAAAAAAACTCAGGATCGGAGCAAGACTTTGATCCATGAAAAGTGAGTTTTAAGGCAAGAAAAGATGTCATGGATCAGGACACAATTAGGCAAAAGACAAGGGAAGGCTCTTTCCCTTTCTCAAGGCAGAGACCCCGGTTTTACTCATATTTGCACCCCCAGGCTCCTTGCCACAAAGGAGGGACTCAATAAATGTTGGTTAAGTGCTCTGGGTTTGGAGATTTATGGATCTCCTCTGGGAAGACTTGTGGGAGAGACTGAGCTAAGCTGGCAAGACACAGAGTGTGTGGTGGGGGCGGCAGGGGGGAGACATAGATTGTAGATAAGTAGAGGAGAGGACTCAGGGTTACAAGAGTCACTGTGCTGAGAAAGTACAGGAAGAGGACTCCAGATGGAACCTTCCAGCTGAATGTAATCATGGTGGTTTGGGGGGACCATCCACTGCGTGGGCCAACTTTAGATCTCAGCTGTCCTCATCTGTTTCAAGCAAGTCTAAAATGGGAAGAGGGAAGGAAATCTGGCCCTCAGACTCCTTAAAGCTTTTATCCATTCATCCATCCATTCATTTATTGTAAAAGCTACTGGGCCCCAAAGTCAACTGTCTCCATCTACTGAGTTCATCCACAGACATGTGCCTATTCCAGCAGGATGTGCATTTCAAAACCATGCTTCCCCAAACCACTCAAGCCCACATAAAGAAACAGTTGCTTCCCTCAAAGTAAGCGAGGCAACATTGTAGCATAAAGATTCAAACTCTTTATTTCCAGCCACAAACTTTAAATGCTGTCCCGTATTTCATCATTTACCAATTAAATTTTATCAGTTACCTAATGGACAAGACAGTCTGAGCTCCTCCATGTGAAACTGTTAAGAAAGTAATTTCCTGTTGGATACCGATATTCAAAGACTAGTGGTAACTGGACACAGCGATTAGAATCCCATTAATGCTACACTGGAAGCTCCTCTTGGTCCCTGAGGGCAGAGCGTGCAAAGGACTGGGGTAAGAGAAGGAAATGGGTTTAAGTGGTACTTGAGTATTATCTGAGCTAGCCGCAAAAGATGGAAGTGGAGGCATTTGCTGTACTGCGACTTTTAAGAAGCAAGGGCGATCCTGGTCTCACGAGAGACCAGGGCAATAAATAGCTGAAAGCAGACGTGTTACGCTAATCGGCTTATTGCAATCAGGAAACATCTGTCCAGAAAGCCTGTTGTCAGAGTTTGCAGTATTTCAGGGGCATCAGTCTTGCTTTGCCACCTTTTCCGATTGCCTGTGGGTATAAATGAGGCAGGATTCAATAGGAAACAGAGGGTGTGTAAGTGCTACCGGGCTGGGCAATTCTCCACTTGCCCGTCCAGGTCCACTTTCCATCCCGCCCTGAGCCGCAGAGCAGAGAGCGGATGACTTTTTGGAGTGCATCAATGGGCTTCCAGGACAACTGGCTTCAGATGAATCCGCCGGAGATCACACAGCACGAGGAGGGTGCTCATTACCTGGCTCCCTCCCTGCTGGGCAGCTGTGGCAGCCACCTGGTCCAGATCAAAGGTCCAGCCCCTCTCCTTCAGCCACAGCTCCTGGCATGACCTCCCCACTCATCTCTTTCCTCCTTACATCTTAAGAAGCTCTGTATCCACGGCATTCCTGGGCCCTTCAGGCTTAGGGCTATCTCCCCACTTCTGCAAACCGTGGGGTGCTTTACCATCCCTTATCTGTTTCCCCTGATCCTCTCTACACCCTTGTTAATAGCACCTTCAATAACCGTTCTTTAATCACCCATCTGTTTCCGGTGGGACCCGGACTGAGGCAGTTATGCTCCTCAAATAAAAGACTTAACTACTAACAGCACATGATAATAATGAACCTCACTGATACAACCACTGGCAACAGGGCACTTCAAATCAGCAAAATCCTCTCCCAGACATACATGCTGGGACCACTCCTCGGGTAACCAGTCCCTCTCTCCAGGCCAGCTGAGTGCCGAAGGCCCAAACGTGCTGACCACTAGCTTTAGTTGCGCACAACGCCCTGGAACGGACTTCTCACCAACTCCGGTCGAGACCACCCCTCACTGGGGCTCAGTGACCACCTGTCGGAGGGTCTCTGGGGGCCTTTACTGAGGACAGAGGAGAACATAGGCCCTCGAGGACCCTCCGGACCTCAGGCTGCCTGAGCAAATCCCAGGCCTGGCATCACACACACTCGACCACACCGCCTTGAGGATTGATTGTGGAAAATCACAGCCCCTGTGAATGGGGAGTGACTTTCCAGTGACAAGTCGTGTCTTTTAAATAATATCTGACCCCTGCTCCGGTCAGAAAGTGAAAGGTTCTTTGCCTTATGTGCTCAATGTGCCACCTAGGGGTTCCTGAGACGGAAGGGGTAAGCCAGGGAGCCCTAGCCCGCTAGCTCCTCTGACACAAAGAGATTCTTTTCCCTTCTATTTGTTCAGGATAGAGCAAGAACTGGAGTAAGGGTGGGCATGATGCGGGGAAGGTGAACGAGGGAGGGTGAGTCTGCAAACAAACGGGCCACTCAACTCTGGGATGTCTTTCTACCTTTTCCTACAGCTGAGTAGCCTGGGGGCAAGCTGTCTGCCAAACTTCCCCGCCCGCCTCCCGTGTCAACACTCTGGCACCAGCTGGGGTTTGGAATCTGCTGAGTCTTTGCCAGCTGGCGACCTGGAGATGGGTCAGATTAAAGGAATGAGTAATGAGGGAGGGGGTGGAAGGCAGAGGCTGTATTTACACAGAGGGGGTCTGCAGGGGTCAGTAAGGCACCAGCCAAAGGGGAGGCTCTGGAAGTGGAAAAATAGGAAGGTGAGAAGAAACTGGGTTTCAACTACCCAAGGTGCCACGCCCCACCCAAATGTCCCCAGGCTGTTAGGTTCCTTTATTTTTCTTCTTTCAAAAACTGACTTCTTTGTCCCCATCTCAGTCCCACCCTCCCCCGCCAACATCTCCCAAACCATTTTACACACAGCCCTTTGAAAGGGTCGCAGCTGCCTGCCGGAGAAGGCTCAGCGTGATCAGACAGCGCGGACACTCAATCCTCTGCGGTCCCAATTTGGGACCGTTAACACGGAAACCCAAGCCACGTGCTGACAAGCAGGCTCCGGGCCACGGTCGGCCCGAGACCGGAGGCCAGGCGCAGTGGAGGGCACAGAGAGCCCGCGGTCCCGGGCAGCCATCCTGGTCTCCAGCCTGAAAGACAGACACCTGGGGCTCCCTTATGCACAGCCCGGTGTGGGGAGAGCGGGGCAGGATTCAGAGGACACAGCCCACCAAACGAGACCACCAGGCCACGTGGGCCTCTCTGCTTCCCTGCAGAGCTCTCGGGGGACAAGAACAGACAGGCTAAAGTCCTGGTGGGCATTCGTGGCCACACCTGTTAGGAAGGCCACCTGCAGCCCTCCTGGCGCACCTGCAGGTGTCTAACCCCAGATGGCTATATATATTACCAAGAAGAGGAAGTCGACAACCCAGAAGAGCAAAAGAGAAAAAGGGCTGGGAGGAGGCAGGAGACCCATTCTGGGGAGGCTCAGCCACAAACCAGATGTGGGGCCTCAGGCTACTCCCAGCCCCCCTCGCTAGGCCCCCAGGGCTCTTATTTTTTAAAGGGTGTTCGCAGAAGTTCCTCTGCCTCCATGGATTTTTTTTTCCACACGCTTCCAAGACGGGGATTCACCTCCGGATGTAGGGGTTCAAGCCCAGCACTTCTCGCTCCCCTGGAATCCCTGCTCAGTGTTTGCTTCTATTCCAGTGACTCTCAAATCTACTTTTCCCCCCTCAGATCTTTCTCCCGGAGGATCGTCCTGCATCCTTACCAAAACAGCGCAGCACCAACTTCCATTCAGCACACCCCAAACCAAACCTTGCATCTTTATTCCGAAAGTTGGTGCCCAGGGAACACACCTATACTTGCCCGTGTCCTCCTAGGCTGCCCATCATCGCTTACAGCCAGCCACCTGGTGGCTTTCTACTTATTATTTTATTAAATCCATTATTTCTGCCTGCACTGCTACTGAAAAGCCTCACACCCTCATCTCATACCAGCCCATAGAAGAGACTTCTAACTGGATGGTCTGCCTCAGTACTCAACCCCCTCCAGTCCCTCCTACCATCTGAGACAGAACAGCCAGGCTACACATAATATAAACAACAGACACCCCCTTCACGGCTCCCCACTGCTTACAGGATAACACCTCTTTAATCTGACATTCCTGAACCTCCTTCCCTCTCCTCCTTTGATTATCACAACTCCCCCAACTGCCCTGGGTGTCCCAAAGGATATTCTAGATTATTATTCCATGAAACACTCTCCAAAGTCAACAAATATTTTTGGTGCAGATATACAATATTCATTACTACTATATTAAAGGCTCTGACAAGTCCTGCAGTAAACCAACCTGTTTAGCCTAGCATTTCCCCAAGCCTATATGGCCCAGGAACTTTTGGTTAGCATTACACTTATTAACTGCTTTCTTCAATTCTCGGAACGCTTTTTCTTGCCTGAAATACCAGCGCTCTGTTCTGTCATCCATTTATGTCTCTGCTTTGACTTTCCTTTGAGGGCCAGTTCTCACCTCCCCTCCCCTGGAAGCCTCCTTCTCCCCCATTCTCCCACGAGTGCCCATGCCGCTTCCTTTCTTCCCATCTGAACCACCTGCTTTCTGTACCTCCTTGCTGAGAGGCAGGGGCACACAATGGTTACAAGCCTGGGCTTTGAATTCAGAAAGACTTGTATTAAATTCCCAAGTATGCCCTCACGAACTCTGAGATGGAGTTGTTTCGCTTGTTTGGTGTGAACAGAAATAACAGAATCTACCAAGGAAAACTGTTGAGGGGATTAGCCGGATAAGAAAGGCAAGTCTAGCACAAGGCCTGGCCCATCACAGTATTCAAGAAGTAACGAATTAGTCGTTTTTCTTCTGATTTCTTATCGTGGTTTTATCACTTACCATTTTCTGTGTATCTTCTAGATGGGAAGTCACCGGAAGCCCCACCGTTAGGTGCTGTCCCTTCCCCTACCCCTCCCTCTACATATAAATCGGGGTTAACAAATAGGTGTTGAAAGGCAACCACCACTCACAGCTCCACCCTCCACCAGATGGCAGGTAAATGTGTATCTCCGGGGGCGCCTGGGGGGCTCAGCCGTTAAGCGTCTGCCTTCGGCTCAGGTCATGATCCCGGGGTCCTGGGATGGACCCCCACATCAGGCTCCCTGCTCAGCGGGAAGCCTGCTTCTCCCGCTCCCACTCCCCCTGCTTGTGTTCCTGCTGTCGCTATCTCTCTCTCTCTCTCTCTGTCAAATAAATAAATAAAATCTTTTAAAAAAAAATGTGTATCTCCAGCAGGGAAACAGAGCCACCAGTCCAGTCCTAGACTATCAGCACTGAGCAGGACGCTGTCAGGACAGAGGTCCTTCAAGGCAATGGTCCTGTAACTTCACAGAACCTCCTGGACCATGCTGTCCTGCTCTGTCTCCAGCACCTGTTCACTATGCCCTTGGACGGTTGGGGAGTGGGGCTGCTTTGTAAATTGAAGTGAACGGGTCTCACCCAAAAGTGGCCTGGGTGGTCCATCTCCACAGCCCCACAACTGGGCAACAATGGACTACTGTGCTGGGGTTTAAATTTTCCATTTTCAATTGCTGTTTTTTTTTTTTTCTTCAGCTAAGACAGCAGAAGAGATGATTTATTGTACACGTGTTACATCCAGCCACAAATGAAAACAGAATTAGTCCCAAAAGTCACAGGTCCAGGGCAAAGGACCAAAAGGGACTGTTTTGGTCCGAACAAGGCAGGTCTCTTCAAAGGTGGTCGTTGCGATCAGATGGCGATGATCTAGAGCCCTTGAATCAAGCTCTAGAAAGTAGGCATGCAGTCCAACAATTGGTACCAGCGTCCCTGGCCTCTGGCTTTCCTTATTTCTGCTCCTGTGGCTCCATGGGTGCACAAGCTAGCGGTTTCCTTGGACCTCTGCCTCTCTTTCTTCTTTTACACTTCAGCCTGCGCATTCGCTTCTTCCTCCACTTGGCTCTCATGGCGCAGAGGTTTCCAAGAAGATGGCGCTAAGGCCGAGCTCAATTGCTGTTTTTAAAAAGCTCAAATTTTCAACACAGCCCATTTCGGTCATGTGACTTTTCCAGTTCATATCTGGAACTGAGAAGTTTCATTTCCACTTCCAGTCAATCTAGACTTGGCATTTTTCTTGATGCTTTTGCAGAGGCACCTCTGAATGGTTTAAAATATCCCTATTTCACCCTCTGAGCCATTCTTCAAAAGGCCTCTGAAAAGCAAAGCTTTTATTTATAGCAGGTGGGAACGACATCTCTAAGATCAAGGGCAAGGGCTTATCTTCACGGCATCCCCCTCCCCCCCCAACGCACACCAGCTCCTACCCCACGCTCCAGCCCCCCCCCCCTCTCTCCATTCACCTTTCCTGTTCTCCAAGCAGCAGGCTGTCACTGACCTCACCCTTCCACCCTTCTACTTCCAAAATGAAAACAGCCTTCATGTGCCTTTTCCAATCATCAAAATAATACACCTTTTATTGAAATGTACAGAGAAAAAAATGTACTTGTAACTCTACTACACAGAAAAAACCACTGATTATATTTAATGATTATCCTTATAGATAACTTTTTATAAAAATAAAACAAATCCAGACATTTACAGAAAAAAATCCCACAACAATATGGCATTCTGTAATCTGTTTTTTGTTTTTTTAAACACAGCCATATGTTTTGGACATTGTTCAGTGACACTGCATATCAATGTATGTCACCATCTGAAATGTAACCAATTCCTTACTGGTAGGCATTAAGGAACAACCTCATCTTTTAAAAATGCTAACACCTCAAAATATTTGGATATAATATCGAGTAGAAAAAAATCAGAATTTGGTCTGTGTATTTTTATTACAATCGCAAAAACCATAGTGTCTGGGCATAAGAACAATAGAAATGAAATCAACTGTGCTATGTGGAAGAGCATGAGGAAATCTGTTTATAAAGGTAGTAGTCAAACACCAAAAAAGTCCTTCAACAGAAGTAATTCGTAAAACACAGACTCCCTATTGTCTAAAAAGATGCTATGACAGGTCATGCCTCAATGTAAAATATTTTTTTTTTAAAGATTATTTATTTATTTATTTGAGAGAGAGAGAGAGAGAGAATGAGAGATAGAGAGCACGAGAGGGAAGAGGGTCAGAGGGAGAAGCAGACTCCCCGCCGAGCAGGAAGCCCGATGTGGGACTCGATCCCGGGACTCCAGGATCATGACCTGAGCCGAAGGCAGTCGCTTAACCAACTGAGCCACCCAGGCGCCCTCAATGTAAAATATTTTAAGCGGGTGATTTCCACTTATTTAACCTCAGAGTTTTCTTCTAAGTAGGAAAGGAAGACAGCAGTACTGAAGCTGTATGATCTTCGAGAAAGGGAAAAGGGGAAGAGTAATTCTGGAAAGGAAAGGCATTCTATAGGGAGAACCATGGGCTGGGGCTCAGGCTCAGAGCCCATCAAGGAGAAGCCCTCAGACAGACTCAACCCACAAGCTTTTTTTTTTTTTTTTTAAAGATTTTGTTTATTTATTTGACAGAGAGAGAGACAGCGAGAGCAGGAACACAAACAGGGGGAGTGGGAGAGGGAGAAGCAGGCTCCCCGCAGAGCAGGGGGCCCGATGCGGAACTCGATCCCAGGACCCTGGGATCATGACCTGAGCCGAAGGCAGACGCTTAACGACTGAGCCACCGAGGCGCCCCTCAACCCACAAGCTTCTTAAGAGTCTTGGTGGCTGAGGCAGCAATGTTAGAGTGTGAAAGGTCTATCTGGTATGGAATGCCCCAGAATATACAGACTATACATAACTAATATGGAATAAGAAAATGAGAGGCACAGGAAAATGGCTGCCTAGGGACAGAGGTAATTGTCATGGAATTAATTAATTAATATTCATGAGTAACTAACATCGGTGGAGTCCTTACGCGGTATTCGCTACGTAAGAGTGCTATACGTGCATTATTAGCTTAGTTGATGCTTCCAAAAACTTCATGAGGTAGGCACAATTATCTTCATTCCCGTTTTACTGACAAAAAAATTGGGGCACAGTTAAGTAACTTAATCAAGTTATCTAGTGACGTGAGGGAGCTGGTAAAGAAGAGGCAATCTGAATTCAAAGGCTGCATTCCCAACCTGTGCACACTTCACGGTATTCATGAGCCCAGTACAATCTGGCACCGTGCAATGGGGAATCAGGGTGCACATCCAGATGGCTAAGGCAACTAAGCCTCAAACCCGTAGTCTATTTTTCAGGGGAAGGAGAGCCTGTGAGTTAATCGTCATCACGAACCTTCTTCTCTATAAGGAGCTCTATGGACTGTACAAGAACACTACCACTATCTTACCTCCACAAGGTCTCCATGGAAATACACCAAACCAAACGCGACCCGGAGCCCATCTGTTTCGTTTCTGACATGCCCCTAGTCTGGGATTTCAGCCACGTCACCGCGGTCAGTTTTTTTTTAAAGTAAAGCGGACTAACAGCACTTGGGATTCATCACGTAAGTCCTTCCTGGAGGATGCTGAGCTTGCAAGCTGAAGGACGGCACATTTAGTTTACACACGCTGGGTGGAAGAGGTCTCTGATACTATATTTGGGCAAACCGTTGATTTGGGGTTTGGTGCCGTTCTGGTTTTGGCAACAGCACGTTTCTCCCACCCTGCCCCCCCGCCCCAGGCCACATGGGCTCAGCTACAGAACTTGGACCTCAGAGAAGCACAGTCTCCCACCTTCTCCCCAGGCTCTGGAGAGCAGAGGTAGCAAACGACTCCAGGGAACAATGGGGCAAGAAACAATCAGCAAGGAGCCACCAAGAAGCCAGAGGAGAAGGTGCTCTGAAGCACTGGGGGGTAATGCGGTCCCACCCCAAAGCGCAGAAGCCCCCCAAGCATCTAATCCCATAAGGAGCACCTCACGACTCTGGCCATACTGAACTGAATCCACTGGGGGTTTTTTTTTAATCCATCTTCCTCATCAGACTGAACAGAAAGTGTGTCTTAACCATCTCCATGTCCCAGGCACCCTCAAGGAGCAGTTGCTCAATAGTTGTAGAATTAATTAAAAGGAGTAATGGAGATTGCACAACAGTGTGAATGCACTTAACACTATTGAACTGTACACTTAAAAAATGGTTAACATACATGAGAGACTACGGACTCTGAGAAACAAACTGGGGGTTCTGGAGGGGAGGGGGTGGGGGGAGGGGTTAGCCTGGTGATGGGTATTAAAGGGGCACGTTCTGCATGGAGCACTGGGTGTTATGCACAAACAATGAATCATGGAACACTACATCAAAAACTAATGATGTAATGTATGGTGATTAACATAACATAATGAAAAAATGGTTAACATAGTAAAATTTATGAGCATTTACCATGGTTTTTAGAAAAAAACAATAGTACCCTGTTACGGGGTAGAGGGGAGGTGGCACACATTAATTCTAATACTTTATGAAATTTGGTCAAATACGGGTTGGATAATTTGAATTTAAGAAGTACGGGGGGGGCGCCTGGGTGGCTCAGTTGGTTAATCGACTGCCTTCGGCTCAGGTCATGATCCTGGAGTCCCGGGATCGAGTCCCGCATCGGGCTCCCTGCTCGGCGGGGAGTCTGCTTCTCCCTCTGACCCTCCCCCCTCTCATGTGCTCTTTCTCTCTCACTGTCTCTCAAATAAATAAATAAAATCTTTAAAAAAAAAAAAAAAAAAAAAGAAGTACGGGGGAAGGTTTAATGAGGTAACTGTTACCAACAGTGGATCCTGATTTCCTGAGACAAAAAGTCACAAAGAGATGGCAAATATGACCCTCGGTAGGTTCTGCCAGGTGTTCTAAAGCAGGAAGGGTGGATAAATTTTGTGTAGGGGGGTGGAGATGTGGCCTCAAACCCTTCCAGGGAATTCCACTCTCACTAATTCCAACAAATACACTCTTCCTCATACACTTCCAACCTTGACCTTAGAGCTGGCGTTCCTATTTATTAAAGTTGAGAGAGAAAGCTGTTCACGGACCTGCCTTCCCTCGTGCCTCCTGACAGGATGGGAGGGTGGCATTTCACAAAGTGAGATCTGTGGGATGTTACTAAATACTACTTGAGAGAGATGGTCAGGGAGGCCAGAAATGTAGGACGCTACTTTAGTAAATTTATGCAACATGTGAATCTCCAAAGGGGGCATGATACGCAGAGTTTCACACACCTATCTGACCCAGAACCTCCCAGCCTCCCATGACCACCCTCAGAGATTGCAGGGGAATTTTCTGAGCTCAGATCCTGGCTCCCCAGTTTCCTAGCTGGGTGATCTTAGGCAAATAATTCGAATTTTCTAGGTTTCCTTCCCTTTAAAATGGAGTACAGGACACGTGCTGTGAAGTCAGACAAACAAGCTCTGAATTTTGATTCTGACATTATGACCGATGGGGGCCTGATCCGGTTACTTAGCCTTTCTAAACCTCAGTTTTCTCATCTGTAAAATGGGAGTAATCATGGTATCTACCCCACAGGGTGAGTGCAGACTGAATAAGAGAAGACGGGCGAAGTGCTTACTTATTACAGCTCTTGGTATGCATTTATACTTTGGCCCCATAAATGGTGAAGTGCTATATAAATCTTACCACCCTGTAAGGCCCACGCATAGCTGCTTTCATGAAGCTCCCCTGGCTGCCAGAGTCTCAGCACCCTCTCATCCCTGCCTATACTACATATGAGACTATTTACTTACAAACTTATTCATCTTTAGTCATATGCTGATGTGTAGTATCAGATCCCACACTGATACCTAGTGTTTTCCCATATAATTCTTATCTCAAGCTCTTTTTCCAAAATAGAATTGGGCAAATTGTATCCATTAACTTAAGGAGTTTAATTAAGTTTGAGAAGCTCTATACACCCAGTATAAAAATATTTTTTTTTAAAGATTTTATTTATTTATTTGACAGAGAGAGAGCAAGAGAGGGAACACAAGCAGGGGGAGCGGGAGAGGGAGAAGCAGGCTTCCCGCAGAGCCAGGAGCCCGATGCGGGGCTCGATCCCAGGACCCTGGGATCATGACCTGAGCCGAAGGCAGACGCTTAACGACTGAGCCACCCAGGCGCCTCCAGTATAAAAACATTTTTAAGGGGAAACATGTAACATTGGAAAGCTAAAGTCTTCCATAACCTACCTCCTAGAGACATAAGAAATGTGGACAGCCTTCTGTGATCTTTCCAGATTTTGACTGTGTATATATAAACGTAAGTTTTTTATTAAAACGGGCTCACCCTGTACATACTAATCTCTAACCTATTTTCTCCCTCACACATCAGTCCATGTCATTACCTAAGGATTGACCTCATTCTCTTTTCAACAGCTATAGAGGATTCCGCTGTATGACCATACCGTATTTTACTGAATCAGTTCAATACAGATGGATATTTGGGTCATTTCAAATGAATGATGACTTTAGGGCAAGAGCTGTGTCCTATGTGCTTTGGCATCTCCATAGAGTTAGCACGATGCACATGGTAAGAATTCAGGAAGTTGTGTTGTGTAAACTCTGACAATATTTGCCTCAGAATCACAGATGATTATTGAGCCAGAGTCTGTTAAATATAACTCTCAATAGCCAGCACTGCTGTGACAAGCCTGGATGAGAAGGAACAATATCTGCAATGCTGGCCCTTGAGACAGATACAACTCTCAGATCCAAAAGACAAACTGTTCAAATTATAGTTTCAATCCTGGCTCCTTTCCTGTATTAAAATTATGTGGTGACCCAGCAATTCTACCCCTAGAGATAGGCTCAAGAGAACTGAAAATATTATGTCCGCAGAAAAACTTATACATGAATGTTCACAGCAGCATTATTCATGGAATATGGTGGACATGATCCAAATGCCCATCAACTGATGAGGGAATAAACGGAAGGTGGTATTTGCATACAGTGGGATATTAGTCATCAAAAGGAATGACACAAGCTTCAACATGGATGAACCTTGACAACATTATGCGAAGCGAAAGAAGCCCATCACAAAAGGCCACGTGTTACATGATTCCATTTACATGATGAGTCTAGAAGAGGCAAATCCAAACACAGAAAGCAGATTAGTGGCTGGGGGTGGGGGAGCGACAGGAAGTGACTGCTGACTGGTTTCTTTGGGGGAGGATGGAAATGTTCTGGAATTAAATAACGGTGATAGTTGCAGAACATGGTGAATATACTAAAAACTGAACTGTACATGTTAAAGGGTGAATTTTATGATATATAAATTATACCTCAATTAAATATGCAAAAGTCCTTTGAAAACTGGTTATCCAGTTGGTGAATTCCACTTCACCACGTATTTACTGCAAGAATATTACAGGAGAACCACCAGAAAGCCAAGTACCGTGCTGGGTCCTGGAGACATTGTGGTGAGCAGGACTCTCTCCTGCCCTAGCGAATCGCATGGCCAAGGCCTGCAGAGCGACAAGGCCACACATCACAGAGGCAGGGCAGGGGAGCCCAGGGAACTGACTGCTGAGGCAGAAGCAAGGACCCCACCCAAGGGAGCCAAGGAGGGCATTCCAGGAAAAGTGGACTGTGGCCTCAGGAATGAGGAACAGTGGCCAAGGAAAAGCAGGAGAGTGTCCTGAGAAAAATAGTTGTATAAAGGGCCAGACAGGAGAGAAACATCATAGAAGAGCTGGAAGATAATCAATAGGGAAGAACTCCCATTACCCAAACGTGCCAAACAATGTAATTTTAAGAAATCCAACAAGTATTTGACTCCTGTGACAGGCCGCAAATTATGCTAGTCGCCGAGAATATACTGAACAAGATCAATGCAGACACTGGTATTACATTGTCAGTGATACATGGTAAAGAGTCTGTGGCTGATTCCTGGGTTTCGGCATGGTATTTAACAAGGACAAGGACAATTTGTCAATTTCTATCAAAAATGCAAATGCACTAATGCTTGGACCCAATGACCCTACTTCCTGTAAACATATGCTACAAGATATATGGCTGTACAGGCATGAAATGACCTATGTACCAAGATATTCACTGCAGCATTGTTTATAAGAGCAAATGACTGGAAACAACCCAAGTATCCATCAAAAGGGGACTGGTGAAATGAGTTACAGTGTACCTGTACAACGCAAGCCTAGGCAACCTTAGACTGCCAGGAGGAAATTCTCAGTGTACTGACATGGAAAGAGCTCTAGGATGCTTTGTTAACCAAAGAAGGCAGGGTGCAGAACACTGCAGATAATATGCTTTGTTTTGCATAAGAAAGGGGATAGGAATATACACATGCACACATACATATGTATATACATATACATGCATATTGTCTATGTCTATATGTACAGTACATATATGTGCAAAATCTAGCATATAATTTATAGCTGCTTGTATGTGCATAAATAGGCCCAAGGATACACAAAAATTAACGAAGTGGTACCGGGGGGCAGGGAAGGGAAGCTGGATAAGAAGAGGCCAGGGACTGACACCTTCAATGTATTCTTTTTCTTATGTTTTTGATTTTTGAACAACGTGACTGTACAGCCAGATATTGCCTATTCAAAAAAAAAAGGTTCAATAGCTAGAATTAGAGGTTCCCTACCTGCATGCACACGCTAAAGTAGCAGGCACTCCTAATCTGCTCACGAGCATCTCTTAACTGGGTACCCAAGAACCCTGAAGAGTCAGCATGGATAGAAAAGCTGCAAATGACCACGGCAGCAGAAAGGCAACTCAAGAAACACACTACCCTGTGTGTGCACCAGACCATCCTCAATCAGTTCATACCAACTACACACATTAGGCACAGAGGCGCTGGGATCCTGCAAAAGTGTAAAGCAACCCCTTCCTTTCAGGGAGCTCACACCAAGTACAAGGAGCAAGCTTCAGCCCTACTGCCTATGACCCTCCAAGCACAATGTGATGGAGTCACTCCTGTGCTCCGGAAACCTCAATGGCTCCCTGTTACCTGAGCCGAGGAGAGAATCCAAACTTTTGAACAAGGGCCACCATGGGCCGAACTCTGCCTGCCAGTCCAGACTCATCTTCCATCACTTCCTTCCGCAACCCCCACCCCCACCCCACTTTGGTGACACGGAGCCACGAGCCACATCACCCCCCACCCCCGCCCCGCACCTCTCTCTCCTTTACACATGTCCACTCTCTGCCTGGCCAGCGCCCTTCAGGCCCCAGGGCCCAGCTCAAACTTCTCTGTTTTCAAGCAAACTGTCCCTAATCCTTCTCAGAGAATTCTGCTCCCCTCCCTGACTCTCGCAGTGCACCTCATACACACATGAGCAGCAGCAGAGACACTACCGCCTCCCTAAGGACTCGGTTCCCTGACGGCAGAATCTTCGCCTTTTCATCTTTTATCCTAGCTCCAAGAACAGTGCTTGGCAGAGAGCAAATGCTCGGTCTGAGTCTGGCTGCATGAATAAACAAGAGAAAGACAGAGGCAGGCAGCAAGGAGGAGTGAACATTGCTAGGGAAGAGGGGCCGGGGACAACGTTTGGAGCAGGTGGTGCCTGTGTGATATGGGAGGCAGGCGTTCAAGGAGCAGGTGGGCAGCCATGACAGAGGGAAAGAGAAGCCCCAGGGGTGGGTGGGAGCATGAGCAAAAGCAGGCAGGCACAGAGAGAGGATATTCTGGAACACGGGTCGGTGGTTTGCGGGGCTGGGGCAGGGCCTGAGTGAGTAGCGGAGGTCCAGGACAAAGGCCGGTCAGACTTCGGGGGAGCCTAGAACGCCATGCTAAGCAGCCCGGACTTTCGGTGGCACCATGGAAGGATCTGAAGTAAGGGAGCCCCAGGGTCAGCTCTGTGTCTGAGGACCATCAGTGGTAGCTCTGTGGAAAGGGACCAGAGAGGAGACAAGAGGCTGAGGTCCAAGCTAGGACCCACGGAACCATTCAGGGCTCTGAGTTAAGGCCCAAGAACAGTTAAGTGTGAGAAGGGGCTTGGGAGCAAATCAGGGGTTAAAACCGCTGGGACTTCGATGCGGGGGACAAGGCGAGGGAGGAATGAGCACTGTGGGTTTCTGTCCTGACACGTGCCCTTGTTTTCTCTCTCTCCTCCGGAGACAACATAAACCTCTCATGGGGGTAGGGGGTGTTTAATAAAATTGTGGACGATCACCAACAGGCCTTGGTAAGAAGACCCCCAGGGGTTCAAACAAGGGGCTAGAAATCAGACAAGGGAAAGTCTCATTGCATCTGTTTCTAGGGGTCTGCAAAATTTTAGAGATGGAAGGCACAGGACAGATCACTTCAAAGAATTCTTCCCCAACACCCCTGTCAGGCACTCCCCAACACAAAATGGGTATAGACTCTAGTATACACTGAGTGCTCGATAACTTGGCAAATGAAACGCTCCATTCGGGCCATGCCTACCTTCCTCTGTCCACCAATGAACACTACGTGTCCGTCCCCACCTCACGTCTCCCTAGAAAAGCCTCTACAAAAAAAAAGGTCCCCCTCCCTCCACCTCCCCCTGAACACTGCAACAGAACCAGCTTCCTTAAGTAAGGCCACAGTACTCGACTGCAAGCCTCTTTGTGGCCTATTTAGCTAAAAAAGTAATAAAAGGCAGAGAAAAAAAAGATGTTCCATTAGCTGAGGCCCTCTTTACTTTTTAAAAAATTAGAAATCATATTAAATGCAAAAAATACCTTTTAAATAAGTTCAAAGGACATGTCAGTGATAATGCAAAGGCAACACAAGGCAGTAAAACAATGATATTCGTGTTCGAGGGCAACAACACATCGATGCACGCCTCAGGGTTACAGGGACGTCTAAGGAAAGGCTGTCCCTCTCTCCTAGCTT
The DNA here is from genome assembly GCF_003265705.2 of Callorhinus ursinus. Classification (NCBI taxonomy): domain Eukaryota; kingdom Metazoa; phylum Chordata; class Mammalia; order Carnivora; family Otariidae; genus Callorhinus; species Callorhinus ursinus. Next base: position 10,882,585 of record NW_027397084.1, read on the forward strand.
TAGCTGTCCTTGCCTGGGCCGCTTGCCTGTGTCACACAGAGTGCCTGGGTCAAGGGAACTGGGAGAGAAGAGGCCTTGCCATTCCAGCAGCTTCTCAATCGACATCAGAGAATTCAGATGTCGGTGGCGGGGGGCTGGTCCCGCCTCCTGGTTGGAGTGGAGACTGAAATTTCGGGGTGGGGGTCAGTTCTCACAAGGATCAGTGTCACAGCCTCTTGACCAGACCCTTCATTTGCAATCTCGTCCGGAGCATCCTATGACACCAGCCTGCTGAGTACACCAGTGCTTCATGCCGGTCCCGGCAGTGCATTCACACACAAGGACGAGCTGATCCCCTTGCCTGGTGTCCTCTCATATCCTCTTCTCTCCCTGGCCTGGCCCACCATCCACTTACCCCCATTCTGGGCAAGCACCCCCTCCAGCAGACCACTACTTAGTGAACGCCACTGTGCACCAGACACAGAAGACCAATATGGCAGCTCAACTGTAGGACTCATCACCAAGAGACTGTACTCCTTTCCTCTTATCTGGCTCCCTTATGACATGGTCAGGTTGTTCCCTGTAATTGGGAAACCTGGCCTTCCCCTGTGTTCCCAGCATCTAGAACAATGCCTCACAAAAAAAGCACTCTTTAATCAACGTCTGCAGAAAAAAAGAGGCCAGAAATTAGAATCAGCTCAGTCCAGATTCACATCCATTGAGCCATGTGAGCAACAGCCCACCTGGTGGGACTGAGAAGCCAGCAACACTGGTCAAGTTACTCCTGACTACAGCTGCAGGCTGAAGGTGTGGGACGTGGCCAGTGACAACCTGACAAGGCCACGGCTGTCAGCCTGGAGCATCTGGACCCATGAAACTCAAGGAAAACAGTGACCGAGAAGTATCTCAAAAATGACCACAGGAGAGCAAGGCATGTCAGCAAATATGTTAGCTGGCTTCCACTTCAGATTTCAGAATCTTGCACGGAATAGGTGTACTTACTGAATGATTAAAATAAGAAAAAGAAAATTGAATGGCAGGTGGCTAAATCGTTGAATGAAGGTATTTCCCAGGCTAGATAAGAAGAATGTCTGGGCGCCTGGGTGGCTCAGTTGGTTAAGCGACTGCCTTTGGCTCAGGTCATGATCCTGGAGTCCTGGGATCGAGTCCCACATCGGGCTCCCTGCTCAGCAGGGAGTCTGCTTCTCCCTCTGACCCTCTTCCCTCTCGTGCTTTCTATCTCTCGTTCTCTCTCTCTCTCAAATAAATAAATAAAATCTTTAAAAAAATAAATAAAAAAAAAAAGAATGTCAAAAAAGTTTCTTCCACATTTCTTGGGTAAGAACCTACATTTACAACAGACCAACTTTGCCTTTTATTTCAGGGCTATAAAAAAAAAAAAAAAAACAACTGTGGCTTGCCAGAAATTTCTGGGGTTGAATCATTCTGGATATCCAAATTTTCCCTATTGCTAAAGATTTAGGCACTGAAACTTTAACATTAATCCTTGTGGACAGAAATGTTTCTAAAAATGTTTGTGAGAGGGGCACCTGGGTGGCTCAGTTGGTTAAGCCTCTGCCTTCGGCTCAGGTCATGATCCCAGAGTCCTGGGATCAAGTCCCGCATCGGGCTCCCTGCTCAGTGGGGAGTCTGCTTCTCCCTCTCCCTCTGCCCCTCCTCCCTGCTTGTGCTCTCTCTCTCTCTCAAATAAATAAATAAATAAATAAATCTTTAAAAAAATAAATGAAAATTAAAAAAGTAAGAATGTTTGTGAGCATACTGTATACCTTTTACTTTCTCTGCTGATAATCATTATGATCAAGCCCTGTACTGTGCTAGTCTATCATGGTAACCTCGAAATCTACAGAAGTTGTGCATATACTAAGTGACACCAAGTATGCATGATTTTTTGTTTTTTCTTTTTCTTTTTCTTTTTAAGATTTTATTTATTTGACAGAGAGAGAGAGAGACAGTGAGAGAGGAACACAAGCAGGGGCAGAGGGAGAGGGAGAAGCAGGCTCCCCGAGGAGCAGGGAGCCCGATGCGGGGCTGGATCCCAGGACCCTGAGCTGAAGGCAGATGCTTAACCAACTGAACCACCCAGCCACCCCGGTTTTTTGTTTTTCCATTTCTTCTTTTCTCTTAAGCGTTTAGTAATGGATGGTCCTTCCAGCTGTCAGCTACCCCAGCCACTTTTCCCATTTTAACTCATTCTTCCTTCTGTAATCTTGGGAACCAGATAACCAAGCTTCACAGAACCGTGTGAAAAGTAAGTTTGGGTGGGTTGTGAGCAGGGGTAAGACCCCGAGCGGCTAGCCCAGGTGTGGTGTCAGGACATCGGTTTGGGGCCATCGCTGGGCTGCCCCGGGACGCCCCTCCCTGCATTCTTCCCATGCCATCCTGCTTCTCAGCTACGTTCCAACCAGAGAAGGCAGCCACAAAGGGGGTATCTGCAGAGTCAAGGTGTCACCCCAAGGCTGTCCAAGTGCTCAAGTGTCGTAACAACAGGTAGCAGGCATTGGGCACTTAGCCTGTGCCAGGCCTTCTTCCAAGCGCTGTATTTATATCAACGCTTCTGACATATTTTATATCGATGCTCCTAATCCTCCCAACAACTCTTGTGGCATATTTTTACTGACAAGTGAACTACAGCACAGAGAGGTGAAACCACTTACCCAGAGGACATGGCAAGGACATGGCAAACCAGAATAGAACCAGAGGTAGAACCCTGACCTTAACCACGGTGATTCGGGGCCTCTAACGGTTCCCCCACAGAACCACACCACAAGATACTGCTTACTACTACAAAAACAAACAGAAACAAGCCCTCAGAAAGCAACGTGTGCCCCGGTGTGGTCCACCAGAACTCTCTGCGGCGATGGAAACACTTATCTCTATCTGCGCTACTGAGATGTGAACTGTGGCCAGTGTGACCGAGGAACTGAACTTTTTATTTCCTTCCATGCTGGTGAGTAGGAACAGCCACACGTGGCTGGTGGCCTGCCAGATGTGGATACAAGTGCGTCCACAAGTGTGGACTACTTTTGGTGAGCCAAACACGGATGCTTCCAATGAGAGACAGGATGGGTAACTCGTACTTGAAGCTAGGCGCTAAAAAGAAGGTCATGAAGTCCTGCGGCCTCTCTCACAACCTCTTCTCCACCCTGCTCTGGTTTTAATTCACTCTCCTAAGTTTGAGGAAGAAAGCGTGCTCTTTGGTCAGAGTGGCGGAAGAGGCTTCCACATGAAGTGGGGGCTCGCAGAAGAAGTGGCTGTAGTTGGCCGGGCAGAGCCTTGAGAGCACTACTGGGGGCTTGGGGAGGAGAGTGGCAGATCACAGGTCAGGTTCCAGACACTAGGTTCACTCTACTGATCTGAGAAAAATAAATAAATAAGCCACAGATGAATGTCCATGTGGATGTGACAAGCACATCACTAAGTATGAAGATCTGCTCGAGCCCAGGGCCCCAGAGCACACTCAACAGGACCAGAATGGTAAAACTCACAGGGCAGGGCGGAAGACATGGGCCACTATTCTTGCTCTTCCCCAGCCCCCTGGGGAGCCTTGGAGAGGCCACAGGGCCTTTGGCGTGAAAGTCACAAACAAAGCCCACCCTCTCCCCTAACCCAAGATGATTCCTTTCTAATAGGAGGATTTTCTCCTTCGCCAACACGGGTTCCACGTCAAACCCAAATTTAGGCTAGAACCTGATTTTCAACTCAAATAAGAAATGAAACCAAGATTAGAAATAGAGATGGCTTAACCCAATGGAGGCACAACTTTAGTCTGACTAATCCTAAACCTATGTGGCTGGGGGGAAGGTGCCTCCTTCCCTACCCACCCAATTCTGACTGGCAACTTAAGTCATATACATATTCCCCAGCCCTGTTCTGTGTAACCACGTGGAAATGGCATGACCGAGACACACAACAGCAAGCAAGTGGGGCCCAGAGAGCTGAGGGGCTTGCATGGGCCACGTAGCTATTTAATGGCAGAGCCCCAGGGAGAATCCAGGCCACCAGGTCTTAGTCCCCGACGCTCGCCACCACGCGCATCCATGCCCGGGTCAGGACTCAAGCCTCGAGGAATCTGGAAGAAGAGCATGTGTTCACACTTCATGCCAAACCAGAGAGCAAACTGCAACTAAAAAACAAAACAAAACAAACAAACAAAAAAACCCAGCTAACAATCATTCCTTTCTAGCTTCCGGGCAAAAGTCACAAAATCCATATGAACAAGTGATTCCTTGCCCAAGAGGTCAAAAGTTGATCCAGTGCAAAGTCAGACTACAAACTACACACGCTCTAAACTCTAGAAGTGTTGGGTCTGAAAAGTTCAATTCTCCTCCACGTTCCAAGCAATTCTCAGCAGGAAACCAGGCATTGTGAAGCAAGCCTGGTGATTTCCTGCAGGACTCCAGGAATTGCTGGAGGGGAGGCCTGCTTACCCCAGGATTGCTCCTTCAGGTCAGGAGCCCCCAGACTGCTCTGCACATTCAGGAAAAGAGCCCGTAATACATCCCTAGTACCTCTAAGCCTTAAGCCACATTCTTACCAACTCTCAACGCTATCTTTTGGCAGATCCCACACTGTACCAGGCACACAGACCAGACTGTAAACACTTGCTGACTAACCAGTATGATCCTGTGCATTCTTCAAAGCAAATGGGGCGGGGCGGGGGGGGGGAGGGGGGAGCAGCAATCGCAATCACATCTCTATCTTTTGTCTTGAAGTAGGCACACCCTTCTGCCTCCCAGAAGTCACAGAAATCTTCCTAATAGTGGTGAGTCACTAAAAAGTCTCTTTTTAAAACTCTCTGTAAGAAGACAGTATTTACACCTTTATAATAAAAATGAAGGAACAAACTGATTAATAATACTCTGCCCTGAGGCACCTGGCTGGCTCAGCCAGTAGAGCATGAGACTCTTGATCTCCAAGTCATGTGTTCGAGCTCCATGTTGGGCATAGAGCCTACTAAAAAAAATAATAAAATGAATAAATAAAGTAAAAAAAAAATACTCTGCTTTTGCAAATTTCAGGAGCTTTATTAAGAAGTCCTCACCCTACTTCAAAGACAGGGCAACTGAGGCTCAGAGTATTATGTCCTCCTTACCCCAGGTATGATTATCACCTCCATTAACCCAAAAGGAACATTTCAGATCATGCTGGAGTTTGATGGTAAAAATCTCAAGAAATCATATGGAAGAGTTCTTTTTATTTTTTTAATTTTATTTATTTATTTGACAGAGAGAGACACAACGAGAGAGGGAACACAAGCAGGGGGAGTGGGAGAGGGAGAAGCAGGCTCCCCGCGGAGCATGACCTGAGCCGAAGGCAGACACTTAACGACTGAGCCACCCAGGCGCCCCTGGAAGAGTTCTCTTAACCTCAGTTAATAAAGACCTCCTAGGGTCGCCTGGTTGGCTCAGTCGGTTAAGCATCTGACTCGATTTAGGCTCAGGTCGAGATCTCAGGGTCCTGGGATTAAGTTCCATGCTCAGCAGAGAGTCTGCTTGAGATTCTCCCTCTCCCTCTGCCTCGACTCACATGCTTGCTTGCTCTCTCTCTCTCTCTCAAGTAAATAAATCTTAAAAAAAATAAATAAAGACCACCTAGTACTAGAAATCACATCTGTACACGGGCATGCACGCGCGCATGCACACACATACGCCCAGCCTTTGGTCAAAGCTATAAAGTACAAGAGTACCAGCTGTTCCTCACAAGTTTCTAAATGACCACTGCTCTTGTCCTCCAACGACTGACAACCCCACACTCAGGGTGTTGGGTCTCAATAAACCACCCCCTTCCACCAATAGCGGTGGTTTGAGGTTGAGGCCCAACAGTCTGTTTGTATGCTGCACCTGCCACTTACATCAAGTGCAAGACCTGATTCCCCTCCACAAACAGTTTACCAGCTTCAAGCTGCCATGCATCACGTGACCTCTCTGAGGACAAGGACCCCACCTTATTCATCTGCATTCCCAGAGCTCAACACAGGCCTACCGCAGGAATTCAATAAGCAGCTGCCAAATTAACGAACGTAGCACACTTAAGAAAGATACATCAATTGCAAAGCTTCCTCACATACCCTTGCATTCAAAGGTAGCATCGAGAATTTCAGCAGGCAGACGTGTAGAAAATTCCCTAGACTTGAGTCAGAAGATGTAGGTTCAAGCCCCACATTTGCCAAAAATTCCCTCTCACTGTCCTGGGCAAATCTCCCAACCTCTGAGAGGCTTATTTTCCTTTTCTATAAACATAGTAGGTGGCTTCTAGGTTTGCCCCAGCCCTTCAGCTCGTGAAATGGAAGGAAAGATACACCCTTGAGCAATGGCCACAATATCAACTTGAGGATAAGGGCAGTGAAAACAGAACAGCCAGAGGTAGCTCCGCTTACCCAGATGTCGGCGAACGACAGGCAGTAACTTTCAGGTGAAGCCCCTGCCCGTTCGCCTATGCTCACTTGTGATCCACACGTGAGGGTCCTTCTCTGTGGTCCCTCTCGGGGAGATGCGCGTTTCCGTGACTGTCCCAGGCAGAAAAGCCTCCAAGTGGAACAATGACCTGCAGACATTACTTCCGGGTAATAAACTAAGATTCCACTCAGACAAAGAAAAATAAAGCAGCCTGTGGCTACATTCCATAGACTCCCCTGTTCATGGAAGCGTTAGGGCTGAGCTCTAAATGGGAGCCAGACGTTGCTGAATTCTTATTTTGGCTCCGACTCTAACTCGGAGGGAATGGTCCTTGGCCAAGTCTCTCCTCTGGAAGCCAGGCTCTGGATGGGTATGACAACCCCCATAAACCATCCAGATTACAGGGTGAGGCTAGGAAAGCATTTCACAGATGGAAAATGTTGCCAACCCCTCAGGACAAATGAGGGAAGCCGTCAAGAGGCAACGTGGCTCGGGCAGAGAGCCATGAAGCAGTGCCTCACCTAACCCTGGGCTCCCGCAAACGCACCAGAGGGCTTCAGGGGCCTCAGATTCCCCCCGCCCCCAGTCGGGCTCCACTTCCTTGGCTGAAAAGCAAGGAACGCTGTGGGAACCTACACTGGCCAGAAGACCTGCCTGCAAAGCTCTTTAAACCACACAGTGAACTCGCAACGCCAACCAGCTGTGATGAGGTTGGGTTGGGTTCTCCTCTACTGCGGGACACTTGAGACAGCGGAGGTAAATCAAGGCGGAGCAACAGACTGGGTAAAAGATAAAGGTCGGCTTGTGAAATAAGAAGGGCTGCATCAGGAGCCATGGTAGTAGTTTTACCGTTTTCTTTTCCTCCTTTTTTCCCCCACCCCTTTCTTTAACCATGAGGTACCAGTGGATACCAGATACACAGCGCTGGATGAAAAGGTGAAGAGATAGCATCGGGGCAGTTTCCCACCAAAGCCTGCTCAGAGCGCTCTCGCTGATGAGAAAGCACTTCTGTCGTTTGGGAACTCTAATCCGGTCTTATCAAGCCTCTGGCTTCGTCATTTACCAGGGTGGGAAGGTGGGGGGGGGGGTCCATCAGCTCTGCCACGGAGTGATTTCTGGGGCCCCTGCCCACGACCAAGCAGATCAAAAGGGAGCTCATGCCTGCCAGAGTGAAGTTTTCACCATAGCAACACATGTACTCTACAAACAGTCAGGACTGAGGAGCTCTGTTGTGACTGGTCCGGACAGTGCCCCCGAGAAACCAACCAGCAACCGAGGGCTCAGACAACGGAGCAAGTGAGAGAAAAGTGGCACCTACTTAGCGTGCGCGGCCGTCTCCTCACGGTTCTGACCCCTCCACACAGCTGACAGAGGCCGCCCAGAGACCCACAGCCCTGGTCCTAATGAGCGGGATGTCAGAGAGAAAACAGATGTTCTCGCAAGAGCAGCTGTCCCCCGGGCGCCCTGGGGAAAAGAGGGACCCAGTGTCGAGCAAAAATCCCCTTTGGTGAGCAAAATGGCCAGCACTGGAAAACGTGGGGGCCAGGTCTCGTGGCAACACATGTCATATCTAAAATGAAACACAGCCCCGGTGCCCCACGAGCCAGCGTGGTGGTGGAAGGTGTGCAGGCAAGACCCAGCAATGAAGCCAAGAACAGCAGCGATCGGCGCGGTCGTTGAGACCATCGATCAAGCGCTCATGGGCCGGGCACAGTGCCAGGCATGTTTACAGGTCTCAGTCTTCATCCTGAAGTAAGGGTCAAAAACTCACTAAGGGATCAACGCCACCTTTCTGGATATCACATTTTGGCCAAGGGAAGACACAGGGATGGGTGATGGGCCATTATGTCTCACAGGTGAGGCTTAACACTTAGGCTTGACCAGGAGAAAAACTAGCTCCCAGTCTCCGCTCTGTTGCTCCGATCACTGAGCGATGTGTGTAGAAATCCAACCACAGAACAAGGGCACCCAAGAGAGTAAGTCACCCTTCTCAGTTTCCCTGGGCTAATTTCTCCAAAACACCACTGAAGGATTGATGTCAGAGCCTAGAGAGGATGATGCATAAAGTCAAAAGCTGTAAAAGCTGGTGGGGAAACATCTTCAAACGCGCATTAGAAGGTAGTCAAGGAAATAACCGGTGTGCACAGACGCGGGTCTGCGCCATTTATAAACCTCTCCTTCCTAGAAACACAACAGAAGCAGAACTGTTTCACAATGCTAATAGACAGGAGTGGCAGCCTGGCTTCGGGCTGTAATGTCGATCTGTATGTCTGGGAGGATGTAAACAGGTGCCACGGAGCCCCTGTACTAACAGGACTCCCATTGTATACACTGCAGACGCATCATCCTGGCAAGTCAATCACGGAGTCAGGAACAGGGAAGAAGGTAGCCCTACCACAGCTACCTCCAAAAGAAGCAAACCCAGCCACTACTGGAAAAGGTCTCTGGGTCCTGAACCCTTAAGTCATCGCAGACCGAACTGGGACCCGAACCTACAAATGACAGGCCTAGAATTTTAGAAACATTTCCTTGCCACAGAGCCAGCAGAGCCTGCAAATGAGCTTTGAAACCAACAAAAAAGTTTCTGTTTCAAAATGACATTTTAGAGGTAATGTATAATTGCTTCCTCTCTGTTCGATGCTCCCCCCCCCAGCCGCCGCCTTCGCCCCCGCCGCCTTTTTCTTTCTCCATTCACTAATGAGAGAGTTTTCCTCTTCCCCTGCCTGTTTCAGTTTGAAACGTGGCACTGAACAGGCCACTGGAAAGCAAAGGGAAAGGGGAGGGGAAGGCTGCTTTCAGGTCTGACGCACGCACACACCCCCCAGCTGGCTGCCCACACCCCGAAGGAGGGTCAGCACTCCACCACAGCCAGGACTGAAGACCCAAGCTGCTGGGTAGAAAACTCCCACTTGCACCAACTCCCCCGAAAGCAGAGTTAAGAAAGAGAAAGCTGGAAGGGAAGGAGGGGGAAAAAAAAATAAAGCTCCACATTCCTGACATTTTTTAGCCAAGTGCTGTGGCTACACAGAACAGCTCTATTCCAAACGGCCTTGCGGAATGGAAAGAAAACCTGGATGCAGGGCAAAGAACCTGCCCTCTGCCTTGGAAATGGGAGACGGAATTTTAGGACGACCCAAAACTAAACCAGAAGGAGGAGGGAGGGGCACTTTCATGTGTGTTCCCCAAAGGCAGTGATCCCCAGGGAGGAAATTTGGAGTCAGCCTCTCCCAGAGGATAGAACTGAAGTCCCAGGGTCCCCGGGGTGGGGGGGCGATGGAGGCCCCCCGAAATGCTGGCGAGCTGAGGGTGAGTTGGGGAGGGGTAAGGCATGGGTGAGATGGAGACCAGTCAGGATGCCAGGGGCTGCGGAGGCCTGGGGTGGAGGCAAAGGGGTCCAGCTCATCGGCAGGGGCTGGGCGGGGGACCCCGAGGGAGGAGTGGCCAGGAGAGTTACTCTTTGTGGCAAGAATCCTAACTGGGTTTTCCTGACTCAGCTTCTGATGAAGGAACTCTAGCCCTGCCCAAATTAGAAACCCCACAGCCTGACGTCCTCTCTCCCTGTGTCCCCCTTCCCTTGCCACCTCCTTCTATTCTCATTTCCAGGAAAAAGCTTGTTAAGAGCTGGACTGCCCCCCGCCCACATGCGTCCCTACATATACACCACACCTCCAGGGGAGAACCCAGAAGACCCTAACTAGATGTATCCCTGGGTTATGAGGTGCCATCCCCGGCTTTACCCCAAATGTGAAGATGCCCACATGTGTCTCTCTGAGGTCCCTAGGACTAACCGAGTTATTTCTGCTCTTTTGGTAGGGAGAGCAGAGCTCCAAAAACTTGACTCTCTCTCCTACCTCCTCAGAGTCAGTTGTCAGGCATAGACAACAAGGACCTATGTGCCGAACACAGCAGAACACGTGTCCTTCAGAAGGGAGGTTTGGGCATGGCCCTCTCTCTCACATACCAGCATACACTGACAATCCCACAATGTACCTCCGATGCCCCTTCTAGAAAAGGTGCCCTGCCCTGTAAGCCCAACCGCTGCAGGTCTAAGCTTCTGCAGATAGAGGGTGACAGGAAGAAGCAGTCAGTCTGCAGGGCATTTCAACCAGGGCCCTTTCCACATTCCCCAAGATGGGGAACCGGGGAAGGCATTGTTGTTATTTCCTCAATCCCGGACCTTCCTCCTCTGTCAGGGAGTGGGAGTAAGGGCTCCTAGCACTTTTCAACTCCCACAAAGTCCCAGGTTTCATGCAAAGGACTTTCCACAAGGCTGAAGGCAGGAGAGGGAAGGAGGTACGGAGCTCAAACCCTAAGCAGCTCTTTGAAGCAACAATAAAACCCACAGAGCCACGAACCTTAGCAACTGCCCGAAACGCAGCAGAGAGGCACAAGGCTATGCGAGAGACCCGCCGGCTGAAGAGAGTGTGCCCATGAGGTCTACAGCTGTCACGTGTGTCTTTCCAACCACACCTTCCAAGACTGGTGACACGGCCCCGGGAGGCCTCTTAGAACGGAGGACAGCAAATAGATACTGAGGGTATGGGCTGCGCAAAACAAAATTCTTATTTCATTAAAGCTAGTACCATGATCAATAGTAACGGGGCTTCGTCAACAAGCGATGCGTTTTCACATTTGTGGAATCTGTTCTGGCTCTTATTGCTTGATCTCAGTTGAACCTTCCAATAAGCTTGTGAGGAAGACAGGTTTTACTAACCTCTTTAGCCAAGGGGAAACTGAGGCTGCAGTCAATTTTTCCGTCCGGACTAGTGACAGGGCAGAGACGGGGACCCAGGGACGGTCCTGGCTTGACAAAGTCAGGGTGAATATGCAATGAGAGCTGTGGGGGTGGGGGAAGGAAGGAGGGAGGAACTGAAGGGCAGGAGCCCTAGCAAAAGCTGGAGTGCAGACCCCAATCCTGGTCCCAGGTTTATTTCCTACAGACCCTGAAGGCCAGCCGAGGATGCATTCACACATCCAACCCTGACTCACCACCACGAAAATGTCCCCAGCCTGAGGGCCGCTTCAGGCCCAAAGAGAACCCTTGTCATCCACAGAGGGGAGACAAGGAACCCAGAGAGAGAGGGGCACTGAAAGCGGAATTAGCCACACTAAGAATCCTCCGTTTCCAAGGCCGTTACAGCTTCCTAACCCATCCCTGAGAATGCAGATGAGCAGCACTACCCAGCAGGGAGGACCAGGCACGCCTCAAAGGAGACATGGGTGAGAGGAGGGGAGCGTCACTCACGTAATCTCACTCTTAAGACAAGATATACCAGAGCAAGCCCATCCTCACTTTCTTCCAGTTCTTCCCACTTTGGATATCACATTTTTCTCCCTCTCCCGAGCAGTCAGTCATTCCCTTGGATTCTGACCCCCAGCGGGCTTACTAAAACTCGGCTTGGTCTGCTTGGTGAGGCCTACACCAGGGCACTGCTGTCCGGGGTCGGACCCCATCCCCTCCACCCCCTGTCCCCCACGGCTCTGAGAGAATCATCTTTCCCCTAAAAGCAGAGAATATCCCTGTCCCTCTCCTTGCCCCTGTAACAGGGGAGAAGCTCTGGTTCCACCACAGATGGATCCAAAGGGACAGTCCTCAGGGTAATAAAGGGTATATGAAACCTGGCCTTTTCGGCAAGGGCAAAAAAAAGGGGGGGGGGGAGGATGGCAGAAGGGCACTGCTGGGACAGGGTCAGGGCCACACGTGAACGCCCTGAGCACGTTCCAGAGGTGAGGATGCATGAGACCTGGAAAACCAGGTGGGACGTAGAAAAGAGTCAGCGTCCCTCCCGCTGGAAAAGCCCAGAGGAGCTGGCAGCCACCGCTTGGGAGGGGGAATTGTGCAATGACCGCGGGTCTGGGAGTCTCCGGGCTTGGCTCCCGGACACCAGAAAGGAAACCCCACTGGTCGGGCCAGGGTGGCAGCGCTACGGATGGTTCGAGGCCAGGCTTAGGATCCAGGGCTGCAGAAAGCGCTGCAGGATAGTGTGGGTGCTCAAGGGGGCGGCAGAGCAGGGCAAGGCTGGCGCGGCCGCAGAGCTGAGGGGTGGCGTCCGGGCTGACCAGGAGGCCAAGGGGGCGCGGAGTGCACAAAGCCGGGGTGCAGAGAGCGTACATGGCAGCCAGACGCCCCGGCTCGGAGGAGGACCCGCAGGACCTGCAGGGCTACGCCGGGCGACGCGCGAGGGGGCATCCCCTCCCCAGTCTCGCTCACCTCGAACATAAGCCCGATGAGGACGCAGAGCACCAAGCAGAAGCCGATGTCCGCATGGTTGTGGATGACGAACTCCTGGCTGAAGAGCGGGTAACTTTTCGTCCTCCTGCGGAAAGCCATGGCAGCGGGCGCGCAGCGGCCGGCGGGGCCCGCACCCTGCGCTCTCGAGCCGCCGCGCAAACTTCTCCAACCCCGGCCCGGTCCGCCCGCCGGCCCGCTGCCCCGCTCGCCCTCCCGCCCGCCGGCCTAGCGCCGAACAACTTCTGGGGCCCGCCCCCTTCCTCCGCCCGCCCCCGCCCCCGCCCCCGCCCCCGGCGCCCGGAACCGCCCCCGGCCGCAGCCCCCTCCCCACCCGCGGCCCGCACTCGGCGCGCCGGCCTCGCTGCGGCCCCGCCCCCCCGCGCGCTTAACCCTCTGGCCGCCGGGACGCGCGGGGTCGGGAGGGAGCGGGGTCCGGGGTGGGGGAGCGGGGCGGGGCCGGCGCGCGGGGCCGCGAGCGCGGCTCGGGCCCCCTTGGCCCCGCGCCCGCGGCCCGGCCCGTCGCCGTCGCCGCGCCCCGCTGCATTCTCGCCGCTGCGGCCCGGCCGCCTGCCGCGCGTAGGGAGCAGGCCGCGGGGGGCGCTGCCGCCCGGCCTTGCCGGGACAGGAAGTGGGCCCGGGTTTCCCACTTCTCGGCGCCCGCTCCTTCCTCCGAGGGAAGGGAAGGGCCGGGGAGGCCGCGGCCCGGCAGAGGGCGGGGTGGGCCGGGCAGCCGGATACTCCTGGGCTTGCGGGGCCGAGAGCAGCGCAGGTTCGGTGGAGGGAGGGGAGCGGCCGGCGGGCCCTCTCGCTGGCCGCCCCGCCAGGCACGGATGACCAGTGAACCTCAAGTCAACCAAGTGTTTATTGAGAGCTTGTAGTGACCTAGGCACGGTTCAGATTGCTGGGAATACGCAGCAAACAAACAAAAAAGACCTGCCCCGGGGGCGTCTGTATTCCAGTGAGGGGAGTGGATGGACGGGTGCAGTTTTGCTAACTAATGAGACTTTTGTGCTACTATCAATTAGTTATACACGTCTTACTCAGAGTCTGCCTTAAATATTAATTGATCTGAAGAAGAAAAAAAGAAGGCACTGTCTCATGTAAAGTTTCTATTTAATATTAAGTTTTAAAAGTACTCCTGGAAAGGACAAAATGTATTTTTAACAAATTAATTTATATAGGCAAATATTGGATTTATGCCTACCAGTAATGAAGGAGTCAACTAATCACTTTCTAGATGTGTGAAAATGCAAAATGAACAAAGAACTATTTAATTCCTATTCTCCTTTTCTTTAGGTCCAGAGTTATTTCACTTTTAAGTAAATATGATTTCTTAAACATGGCACGGTGTGGGAAATGTGATGGAGACTGAACTTACCTTGACTTCCTAGATAAAATTTTACATCTGAAGTTTCTTCACTCATCAGTATTTAGATACAGTCTTTGGTCTTTAATTTATCTGGCTTCAGGAAATAGGAAAATATTGCCTATATTGGACTAAACATTTAACTTCAAGGCTGACCTTTCTTAAAGTTGGACCCGAGTTTCATGAGGAGTAGAAAGATCAAGAACTCCAGAGCATCTTAATTTTCCATCTGTGAAAAGGTGTTCCTATTTTCAAATGGGAGCCACATCTGTTAGGTTGAACCCTATGCCATCAGTTTCTCTAGGTCAAAATTAGAATACCAGCATTTCAGATGGCTCAACCTAATACTTTCCTCGTGTTTCCCCATGACCATTCGTAGAGGATATCGTGGTGGGAATTTCTTGCATAAAGTGAGATATTGTCAATCTCGGCCTGTATTCAGGCCAAAAGTCCTAGGAGATAGTTAGGGATTATAACCTCCAGGTGTGTAAATGAGAAACCTAAAGTAAAGGGGATAGCTTAGTGCTCATACTGATGATTGCCAGCCCTGAGTCCTTTCAAATGCAATTGAACAGTTAGACAAAGGGTTCTTAGATGCATGGTTTGATATTCATTACCTTACAACCCCATGGAGGAAGCACTAGACGCCTACTTCAGCCATCCCAGCCATCTCTAAGTCTTAGTTCCAAAACCATCTTCAACCCCAGACAGACCTCTTCCCAACCCCTCATCCAGTCACGGATCCTATGAATCTCAGCACCTCAGAACAACCTTCCAACAATCCCCCTCCCCTACCATTCTTTACCTGGCCCACACTAATTACCCATAGATACCCTGCCTCCAGGATCTCCCCCTTTAACACACCACTCCATTAGAAACATCTACTGAGCACCTACTAAGTGCCAAACACTGTGCTAGTTACCAGGGACGGAAAGATAAGACAATCCATGTGTGGTGGTTTTAAAATATGTCCTCAAATTCTTTGATACTCCTCCCTTCAAGAAGTGGCGATTAATCCCTCCTCTTGAATGTGGGCTGGACTTTAGTGGATCACTTCTAACGAATAGAATATGGCATAAGTGATGGTGTGTGACTCCCAAGACTAGAATGTGAAAGACATTTTGGTTTTCTCCTTTCTGTCTTAGGTCACTTGTTCTGGAGGAAGCTAGCTGCCACATTGTGAAGATACTCAAGCAGCTTTATGGAGAGGTCCACATGGCCAAGAACCAAGGCCGCCTCCCAACAGCCGTCACTAATCTGCCAGGCTTGCCACCTTGGAAGCAGATCCTCTAGCCCTCGTCAAGTCTTCAGATGACCGTAGTCCCAGCTGACCTCTTGACCGGATTTGGTGACTGCCTTTTTTTTTTTTTTTTTAAGATTTTATTTATTTATTCATGAGAGACAGAGAGAGAAGCAGAGGGAGAAGCAGGCTCCCCGCTGAGCAAAGAGCCCGATGAGGGACTCGATCCCAGGACCCTGCCATCATGACCTGAGCCAAAGACAGATGCTTAACCAACTGAGCCACCCAGACGCCCCTGGTGACTGCTTTAATATAAGATCTATAAGAGTTAAAGGAGTCAAAACTTAAGGCCGGGATGACATAAATGACAGTGGCACCATTTAAAAAACTATGTGGGGGCACATGGGTGGCTCAGTCGGTTAAGCGTCTGCCTTCGGCTCAGGTCATGATCCCAGGGTCCTGGGATCGAGCCCGGCATCGGGCTCCCTGCGCAGCGGGAAGCCTGCTTCTCCCTCTCCCACTCCCCCTGCTTGTGTTCCCTCTCTCGCTGTGTCTCTCTCTGTCAAATAAATAAATAAAATCTTTAAAACAACAACAACAACAACAACAAAATGGTTGGACTGCAGTCAGGGAGGGAAACCCAGAATTAAAGGAATCTGTGGTTCATCTGCAATGGGACTGCTGAAGCCGTGAGGTTAAAAGTAAGTGATCCCCGGAGAGTGTGCTGCATGAGGAAAGGCCTGAGGGCAGTAGCGTCCAAGGTAGGGAACCCCAAGCTGAGAAGGGAGGAGGAGAAAAAGGAAAGTACAGGGTGCAGGAAGCCAGGACACAGGCACTTCACAAGGCTAGGGTAAATCAGGCAGGATGCGAATAAAATGAAGCCCCTCGATGCACTCATTATGGCCTTTGAGAGCACCCTTTTTTTTTTTTTGAGAGAGCCATTTTTAACTGGACCTCGGAGCGGGCTTAACCGTGGGTAGAAGATGAGAAAAGGAGGTGAGAAAGTAGTCTATTCTTTTGAGAAGTTTGGTGAGGAAAAGGGAAATGGATGGTGTCTTGGGGGATATAGAGGATCTAAGGCAGGGTCTTTAAATTACATATAGTTTTGGAGATTGGAGTCTGTTTGGAGAAGAAACAGGAGAGAGAAGGAGGAACTGAAAATACTGTAAATATTAACCCTAGAGATCATTGAAGAAATCAAGGAGAACAGCTCCAACCATAAGGGGAAGAGGCAAAACTCCTCAGGCTGGGGCAAGGACCTAAGAATGGGTGAAAATATATATAGTTACATCTGGAGGTGGAGGAAATAATTAGCTCTCCTGTTTCTGTTGCACTTTACAGTAGCCCTGTGAGGGAGGCAAGACAGTTATTACCAAGCCCTGTTGTCGCTCTTCTGAGACACATGAATGACCAAGGGCCACATAATTAGTGGGTAGCTGAACCAGGACTCAGACCAGCAGGTCAGCACAAGGTTCCCTTTGCTAGACCATCCTGTAGCCTTTCAGGCTTCTTAAAGTGTGGCACTGATCAGGGCCATACCGTCTGTCTCTCCACCTGTCCCATCAGGGCTGCTGATAATTCGGCCACACCAACTCTTAACTAAATTGGAGTAGCCCCTCTTTCCAGAACAGACCATGTAGCTTCCAATCTTTATATCTTTGTTCCCCTCACAAGGCCTTTGTTCCGTGTCCCTTTGCCAAAATGGTAACTGTCCTTCAAGATAAAGAACGTGTATCTCTTCCTTCGCCAAGCTGTCTTCAGGGCCCTGGGCTGGAGGCACGCGCACTGTGCTGTGTGCATCTCTCTCAGGTAGCAGCAATCAGTGTATCTCTCTATGAGTTTTACCGCCCCCCCTTAGAGAGTGTCACCCTTCAGGGCAGGAATCTAGCCATTTGCTCTCATATTCCAACAGCACCAAGCATAAGAATCCCACATAGTATGTTCTCACCAAGTGTTGGTTGAATGAATGATTCAGTGAGAGATGCTGTTGCCCTGGGCTGGTATAAACGTAACCGTTATCCCAACAAATGGAAAATGTATTTTCTCACATACCAAGAAGTCCTAAGTTAGTTCATTCCCAGAAGTAAATGATTCATCGAAAACTAGGGTCTCACTGTCTTCCCATTTTGCCACTGTGTTTGCTTTTGTCTCAGATTTGTCCCTCATGGTTACAAAGGGGCTGCAACAGCTCCAGGCATTCTTTATTCATTCCTTCATACAACAAGACCCAAAACTCAGACAAGAGGGAGAGGGGTGTTTTGAAGAGTGAAGAAAACTTGCCCAGAAACCCCAGACTTCTCCTAATGCCTCACTGGCCAGAATTGCATCCCATGCCCATTCCTAAACCAGTCATTGGCAAGGTGAATGGAATTAACATAACTGGATTAACCTCACCAGGGAGACATCCTCAGAGAGCCAAAGAAATTTCTCACCTCCTTTGAAGATCTGGCAACCCCTTACCTGAATAAAATAAGAATTCTGATTGCAAGGAAAAGGGGAGACTGGGTGTGAAGCAGGCATCCAGAAGGATCTGCATAGTGATTTTTTTTTCTCTATACATTTTCACATCTTTGCCTCACAGGACACACAGCATTCTTGTCCAAAACCATCCTTACTTTCTGGTTTCTTGCAGAAGGAACATGAACCTTGCAAATGTCATACCCCTAGCAGTTACTGTTGGAATGTCTGGCTGAAGGGTCTCCAGCTTGACGAAGTGGACTGTTCGTGCCCTGGTAGCCCAGCATGTTATATCAGACTCAATACCACCTTTGGCCAAAGAATGAGGCTTCACAGCTCTCAGAGCTTCTTGCCTCCAATATCACAGTAGTTTAGTGGAATCAGTGGTCTACGAAAGGCAGGGCTGTTAGGAGTGGTCGTCCCTGGCGGCAAGCACTAAGGAGCTACATGATCTATAAAGAATTTTAAAACAATGATAAACCTCTAAATGCAATGTGGTATCCTGGATTAAACCCTGAAACAGAAAAAGGACATTAGTGAATACTGCTGAAATCCACATAGCCTGTAGAGTGGTTAATAGCATTGTACCAGTGTTAATTTCCGTGTTTCGATAAATGTACCACACTTCTATAAGCAAGGTGAAAGATTTATGAAGATTCTCTATCCCATTCTTACAACTCTCTTACAAATCTAAAATTATTTCAAAATTTAAAAAAAAATTTTTAAATGACAAAGGTACCTAAAAATTGGGGATGCTTTTTTGCATTATCACCATGGCAATCCCAAACAACGTTAGCGGTAAAAGCACCTCCCCCCTCACCCAAGTCTTTTGGTTCTAAGTTCTAAGCAATCATTGTAGCTGTTGTTGACTCTTGATAACAAAAATGTAAGTTTCAACTTAGCACATTTTTATTATTTATGTTTTGATGAGCATTGCATTCTATATGCAGGTTAATCCTAGTAATTCTCATATATACATTAGACCCCTAATATATGGGGTCTCAGATGCACCCATTTGTTTCGAGTAAGTTCATATCCAACCAGCATCATCTGAGCTTGTTTCCAGCCCAGTCATGTCTCCAGCCCAAGGGTACTTTAGAAGCTTGCATTTGAACCACAAATTGGAAACAATTCCAGCACAGTGATTTTACAGCTGAAGAAAGAGTACATGTGGCTTCAGTTCTGTCATTCTGTGTGACCACTTGCAGCTTTTATGTATGTTTAAAATTTAAAACAATGAAATTTGTTATTTGTTTCATGTCCTGTGTCATGATTATTTCTGAATTTTGTTTTCACATCGAGGAGCAGAGAGTTAAAAATGATCAGCTCCAGGCATTCAATATGCTAAACATAAGAGTGAGTGGAATTAAGATCCCAGGTACTAGAAACTACCATAAAAATCTATTTTCACTCCCTTCCTTTTAGAGATCAAGAAAGTTCGAAGACCCAGAAAGTTGCTGAGGTTAATAAGGACTTGGTGAACTGGGGCGAGGACCAGGGCCTCTCCCCTCCTGGCCCAGTGCCCCCAGCACTGTCTCTGCAGCCCATGCCCGCTCTCCTTTAGCAGACAGGCAATAACTTACAAAAACCGAGTCACTTGTCCAGGGTCAGCTAGTGACTCAGTGGCAGAGCAAGACGTGGAAACCAGGACTCCTGACCGTGTGGGGCTCTAACCACTGCCCCCTATTTCCTCTTTCCAGCTCTCATTCAGCTAGAGACAGATTAATTCTAGACGACTAAAGAATGTGCCACCTGACATATGGAAAGAGGGGAGCATTTTTTTTAAGAGAGTCACAACTCAAATTGACATTAGAAAAGCATAAATTTCTGTCAGAATTCCCACAAGCAGAAAAACACTGGAAGACATTTGGGAAGCATGGGAATGATTCCAGACCTCGATTTCCATTGATTTCTCTAGCTTGGGGGGCTATTTTTCAATGGAAACTATATTGGGATCTTAAGCTGCCCACAAAAATGCTCATCCTTAGTTTTTTCATGTTTAAGGAGAAAGCAATAATTATTAGAGTGACGTTTGTGAAGCAAGGGGCCATCACGTTGAGGATAAGCTCAATAGCAAGAACTCCATGGAAAGGTGTGCATGAACCACTGCCTTCCCTGAGCCACTCTCTCCTACACTTTCCTAGACTAGACTTACTAGACTAGACTAGACTTTCTAGACTCCTAGAAAGGTAGGCACTATCTTGATTAAATCTAGGCACCTCCCTGTGAACCTTTGCTACCAGCTCTTGAAATTCATCCCATCTCTGTTTCTCAGATCACAGCCCAGGGTTCAGAACCCATTCACTTGTGAATTGTCAGGCATATAACTGTTGGGGTCTGTCTTGGCACAGCTCCCTACCACAATAATTGTTTAGGTGATTCCTGATCCCCATTGAGCTAATAATTGACCTCCTACTGAATGCTTGGAAGGATGATGTTTGAGTGGATGAATGGATGGATCGGTGAGTGGATGGGTGGAGGAATGGAAAGGTGGATGGTTGGATGTGGGTAACATTTTGTTCCCTACATGAGTGGATGGATAGATAGATTTACAGGTAGGTAGATGGATAGATGGGTGAATGGAATGGAAGAGTGAATGAGTAGATGGAATGGAAGAGTGAATGGGTGGGTGGATGAATGGATCAATATACGGGAATCCATACCATTCCATTTTTATATTGGTGCCCAAGGTAATTCTGTAGTAAAGGGGCCCCAAAGGGATTCTACTTCCACATAGGAAATATGTTCAAGACCAAAGCTATCTTTAGATTGTGTAGAACTTAGCCTTCCGTAGACTTTAAGGCCCTAAGAGGCAGGAATTATAGCTTTCCATCATGTGCCTTAATAACCAGCTCATTCCCTGCTACATAGCAGGTACTACATGAATATTTATTGCCAAGAATGAATGAATGAATGATTTGAAAAGCACAAACACATTCTGATTCTTTGTGCTTATATTCCAACATTAAAATTTCATTCCTTTGTGAATCAATTATGTATCCAGAAAGTATCCAGTTAGGATGCAGAATATTCCTGGATATTAAATACATTCAGCTCTTTCCATTTGTTGTCTCCTTAGCAGGAATTAGCTAGTCACACTGCTGTCTCTCCTGATTCCTTGCTGGTGAGGTTGGGCACGGGGCAGGTCCAGAGGTTTCTCTGGCTGGGCTGAAGGATTCTTGCTGACCAGTGGGAATGGGCCCTTTACAGTAGGAAATACCAGCGCTGTGGGGAGCGACCCAAAGACTCTCCTCTCTCATCTGACCCCTGGCAGCTAGCCCCTGGCCTTCTCAGCATCCTCACCTCTTGGTAGGATGGGAATTCCTTACTTTGTCCCCTGGGTTTCTGCAAGGTGGGCAGGGCATGCCGAGTGAGGAAAGAAATGAGAGAGGAGGAAGAGTGAAAGCAAGAAAGGAAGCCTAAGAAGAAAGGAGACACAGGACAGTAAAGAGAGGAGAGTGGGAAATGGGCAGGGGCAGGAGAGAGCGGAATGATCTTTGCAGCACAATGCCTCCAGTAGTAACATCATCATTGTCTTGCCTGAGCAGATGTGCAAGGATTCCATCTACTCATTATACAACATGAAAATGGAACACGTTTGTTTCTATCAGCCTCATCAGAAATCTTGGCAGATGCTGTCAAAAAGTGCGTACTGCTTCTAAGATGTGATTTTTCAACAGTGCATACTGTACTTTTTTGATTGGGGTTGGAAAAGACAGGAAAAGGGAGTTGATTGTGGTTTTTATTTTTTTTCTTTTTTAATTTTGAAATTACTCTCTCCAAGGAGGCTTTTCCTTAGACCACACGGAGCTCCTCTGACTAGCCAGGATGGCACAACCAGGGGTCTGGGGCTGGCCAGCAGGCTTAGGGCCACCCTAAAGCCCTGTGCCAAGGGCCCATTCCTTTGAAATAGCCCCCTCTGTACAGGGTTCGGGGCTCCCCCTTCATGGCTCTCACCTCCCCTTAGTCCAGCATTTTTCCGAGCTTCCCCTCTCCTACACTGCACTTCAGCCTCGACCTCCGTGTCCCTGTCTCGCCTGAAGACATCTGAAGTGGGTGGTTCAAGCAAAGAGCATTTTGTTCCCAGCTGAACGAGGCTCAGGGAGACCGGTAGTGCCAGAGACAGGAGTGGGCACCATTCGTCACTAAACTAAAGCCTTGCAGTGTGCAAGTTCCCCACGACAAACGCCACCTTTCCCTGGGAAGACAGCCAAGGCCTGGAGCCCTGCGTAGGAAATCCCCAGTGAGAGGCCCTTCCTAAGTGCCACAGAAAATGGTTCTTTTCATCGACTGAGTCCCCTTCCTTTCTAGCGTACAGGCCCACATCACATCCCCCTTCCTGGCCTTCTACACTCCACTCACATGCCAAGTGCCCCGCCCCGGCGCCTCATGGCTCCTGTGTCCCTTCCCTTTCCCCTCCACGCTCAACGGGCTCCCCCAGCCCTCGCAAAGCCTCCTCCTTCCCCCAGTAGGGCTGCCGACTCTCCTTCCATGCAGCAAGCACTCTGTGCCCCCACGTGAAACTGTTCCGTGCCATGTCCTCGCATCTCCAGAGGCTCCGCTCGGGTTGAACAGAAATGGTTTGTTGACTTTACCAGATTAGCAAGGGGAGCAAATTCCACAGATGCCTCTGTCCCTCAGTCTCAAAGTTCAGACCTCCAGCTTGATAGCAGGAGGGAGGTGATGCTGGCAGCCTGAGAGTGCACGAAAGAATGACAGCTAACAGTCCCTCTTCACGGGGCAGTTGCTAGCTGGCAGGCAATGGTCGACGCCTCTCACGGCTTCTTAATGTAATCTTCACGACAATCCTCTCTCTGTTCCTAGCCCTGCTTTACGGAGGAGGAACGAGATGGCACGTAAGGCTAGGGAGAGGCAGACCTGGGGGGTTCCTGGGGGATGGCACTCCTGCATCCCTGGGATTACCTCTCCCAACATGCACTGCCGGTAGCAGGAGACTTGGATTCCAGCCTCCTCCTGCCACTGCTCAGGTGGGTCACTTCGGGCCAGCCACATTCATTTTCCAAATGTCCTTCTCCCGATTGGAAAAATTATGGGAAGGAGGTGATTTCCTGGGGCACCGCCATACGGTGACACTGATTCTTTTCCTCATTATAAAGGCATTCAGAGAGACCCCAAGCTTCCGGGACTAAAGACCAGCCCCAGGTAAAGGGATGAAGTAGCTGTTCTTTGAATGCATCCCCATCTGGGACAGGGTGAACATATGGTCCAGCACGAGGCAGCCATTCAGTCCAACTCTGTTGGGCAAGAGGGCGTGATCCCTCATGCTTTAATATGAGATGGAGTCATAAACACCATTGTAGATAGCAGGGGCCATATGATCCCAGATGTCCTGCACCCTTGCCAGGGTCCTCTCAGTGACTCCCCTTTACCTGCACTCTAGCACACTCTCACCTTCCCATCTTGACCTCTAGCCTTCCCTAGAGACTCATGCGTACCTCCCCTGCCAATTTTGACTGAGCAGACAGCATGTTACGAGTTCATCCTTACCACTGGCGGAAGATTTGCAGCGCCATATTCTGTCAATTGGAAGATGCACCCTTTTAATCTCATTTTAACATCTTATTCATTTAACATTGATCCTAAAACCAATGCCACATCATTGTTTACTTGGCAGCACTTTTTCTTTCACAGTGGTTCACAAAACCGTGGTGTATCTTACAAATGAAGGCCTCTTCGTTTTGACGAAGTGTGGTAAGTAGCATTTTCCAGGTCCCAGCTCTAGAAGCTCAGCCAGAGGGTGGCGACCTGGGTGCTGGTTCTCTGAGGCTTTTCCCTCCCAATCAGGACTGGGCCCAGTATAACGGACGTGATCTCCCAAGGACTTACAGGGCCCTCTAGTTGTAGCCATGGGGGATATGTAAAATGTTTAATGACCAGACCACTCTGACAGAAGACAGCTGAAAACACCTGGCACGTCTGTCCGGGCGCTTACCCACTCCCCACCCTGGCTATAGTACTCCTTGCTGTTGGCTCCAAGCCTGCTGCCAACTTCTCTCCTGCCTAATTTTACGGACACTTGCCAGCACTCTCAGGGAACTTGGCTTATCACCCAACCCCAGGGGACAATCCCTAAGTGGACGAAGTCAGGTCTGGTTATCCCAGTCTCCTTTGCTTTTATTGTTTTTAGGAGTGGGCATGTGTATTAATTTACTATTACTGCCATAACAAATGACTAGAACTTGAGCTTAAAACCACACAAAGGTAGTATCTTGTGTTTGTGTAGGTCAGAAGTCGGGTACAGTTCTCACTGGGCTAAAAATCGAGGTGTCTGCACGGCTGAGTTCTTTCCTGGAGGCTCTAGGGGAGAACTGGTTTCCTTGCTCTTTCTCAGGGATTGGCAGAATTTAGTTTCCTCCTCTATGATTGAGGTCCCTGGCTGTCAGTTAGGGACCTCTATTAGGGTCGAGACACCCCTTTCCAGTTCTTACACAAAGCCCCCTCCACATCGGGACCAGAGACAAATTCTCCTCACACTGCCATCTCTGTCCCCGAGCTGGGCTTGTGGGATTAAACTGGGCACCCCAGATAATCCAGGAGAGCCTCCCCATCTCAAGTCCCTGTGGCCATGTAAGGTCTTAAACGCATCTGCAAAGTCCCTGTGACCATGTAAGGTCACATATTCACAGGTTCCAGGGGACAAAAGAGAGAGCATCTTTGGAGGTTGTGGTTCTGTCAGCCACAGTATGTGACCCACTCTGACTGAAGAGCTATAAAGGGGTATCTGCTGGGCGTTGGGGGATATTGCTCCTTGATAAATAGATGGGCTTTGAGGAGTCCTGCCCTGCTCCTACCTACTTTGAGATGCTATGAGCTGTGGTACCTAGCTTACCAGCATTAGGCATCAACACCAAGAATAAAAGTTAACACACTAAGAAGATCAGTGAAAATATCAGAGTGAAAAGAAAAAGCTTGCCTTTTGATGACAACGTGGAGCTGCTGAAACAGCCTAGATCTCCTGCCTCCTCCTGTTGATACCTCTTTAAGGGCTGGTAAAGGCTCCCATATTTCTGGTTATGATTGGGGATTAGTCTTGGATGAATAGATCTCCCATAGTCCATAACGCTGCCTGCCAGGTTGTACCTCCTGGTTGAGATGATGGGCTGAATTATGCCTGAACTTGAGGTGCCCTCTAAACTTGATGGCTTGGATCGCTGGCTGCCCTCATGGTGGGTCTGTCTTCCAGCCCTGTACCATCCAGGCTTAGCTTTTCCCTCCCTGTTAATCTGCATGTCCAGGGTCACACCATACCTACATTCCGCCCATCTTGGTGTTTCTGGTGTATCTTAATAGCCAGATACATGAGGCTGCTGGCCAGTCCCTGACCAGTTCTTTCACTTTTATGCTTCTGTGTCATTCTTCCTGCTGCTCCGTCAATCAGAAATACCCTTTCTATATCCTTATATCTTTACCATTATATCCTTGCAACAATCTTGGGAGGAGATGCTATTACTCCCATCTGGCAAATGATTCAAAACACCGGGTAACTTATTTAAGGGGACCTGGCCAGTAAGTGGCAGAACTGGAGTGCCCCTGTAGGTCTCACCGACTTGAAAGCCCACGTCCGTTTAGCATTTTAGAGGAGACACTGCCCAACTGAAGTCTTGAAGGATTTGTCTCCCTCACTACAATCTAAGCATCTTGAGCGCAGAGGGTGAGTCATTCTTTAGTGGCCCCCAGCATCAGTGGTGCTAGTCAAGGTTAACAACTGGCTCTGGGAGAGGGTTGGTGGGGGAGCGGGGGAGGAGGGGGAAGCCCTGATTTGTACTATTTCCCATGGGGTAAATTAATTTTTTTAAGATCTTATTTATTTATTTGAGAGAGAGAGAGATAGCAACAGAGATATCGAGAGAGTGAGAAGCAGGCTCCCAGCCAAGCAGCAGCAGGGAGCCTGACACAGGGCTCGATCCCAGGACCCTGAGATCACGACCTGAGCCGAAGGCAGACGCTCAACCAACTGAGTCACCCAGGCACCCCTCCCATGGGGTAAATTCTTCCATCATGGCTGATTTCAAGCTCCCAATGTGACATTACTGAACAAGGAGTTAGGAGAGATGTGTAGAAACACACCATCATATGATATCTCCACCATACAGATACAGTAGATGTGAATAACCTCAAAAGGACAGAAAATAGTAAAAAGTAGTAAAATAAGTAGGGAGTGAATGACTTTTGATTAGTTATTACCTTTGTTTTAAATCTAATTTATTCTGTTTTAATTTTATGTAACTTAACCTTTAATAATTACTGTGTTTCATGATCAGCTTGCAAATTTTCTGAAAGCTTAATAAATCGGTTTGCAACTGGTTTGAGCTGGTTCTGGCACACCACTGCTAGGGTCTAGTACAAGGATTTGCTTTTTTTTTTTTTTTTTAAAGATTCATTTATTCATTTAAGAGAGAGAGAATGCAGAGGGGGACAGAGGGAGAGGGAGAGAATCTTCAGCAGACTCCCAGCTGAGCACAGAGCCTGACACGGGGCTCAATCTCACGACCCGAGACCATGACCTGAGCTGAAATCGAAAGTCAGACATGCAACAGACTGAGCCGCCCAGGTGCCCCGGATTTGCCTTTAATAGGCACTGGAATGGTGGTGAGGATGCTAATAAAAAGAACATGAATATGACCTCACTGATCTGAGGAATTCTTAATCTCAGGAAACAAACTGAGGGTTGCTGGAGTGGTGGGGGGTGGGAGGGATGGCGTGGCTGGGTGATAGACATTGGGGAGGGTATGTGCTCTGGTGAGCGCTGTGAATTGTGTAAGACTGATGAATCACAGACCTGTACCTCTGAAACAAATAATACAATATATGTTAAAAAAAAAAAAAAGAAGAAGAAGATAGTAGGAAGGGAAAAATGAAGGGGGGAAATCGGAGGGGGAGACGAACCATGAGAGACGATGGACTTTGAGAAACAAACTGAGGGTTCTAGAGGGGAGGGGGGTGGGGGGATGGGTTAGCCTGGTGATGGGCATTAAAGAGGGCACATTCTGCATGGAGCACTGGGTGTTATATGCAAACAATGAATCATGGAACACTACATCAAAAACTAATGATGTAATGTATGGTGATTAACATAATAAAACAAAAACAAAAAAATGCACATAAAAAAAAGAACATGAATATCCATTAATGAGTTTTGAAGAGAGTCTGATAACTCAGCCTTCAATATCCTTTCCTGTGTTTGAGAATTTCTTAGTTCCATTGCTCAGACTTCACCGAAAGCCCAACAAATAAAAACTAGCTGACAGGAGGGACCAAAGAATAGCCAAGGCTCCCACTAAGGGCTGTGAATCCTGAACTCTGTGAATCCTGAACTCTGTCAGGGTGGGACCCTATGACTGCTTCCAGTTCCAAAGGGTCCATGTGCACTGGGCTTGAGGAAGCCTCTGGAGCTCTGTCTTCTCTCTTCACCTCCCCCAACCACGCCCACAACCAGAGACCTACTGGGGGGGCGGTGCGGGGGGAAGCACCAAATCAAATTAGCACTCGGTTACATTCAAGAAAGGACAGCCTCAAAATTAACAAGTCAGGAAACGACAGATGTTGGCGGGGATGTGGAGAAAGGGGAACCCTCCTACACTGTTGGTGGGAATGCAAGTTGGTGCAACCACTCTGGAAAACAGTATGGAGGTTCCTCAAACAGTTGAAATTAGAGCTACCATACAATCCAGCAATTGCACTACTGGGTATTTACCACAAAGATACAAATTTAGGGATCCGAAGGGGTATGTGCACCCCAATGTTTATAGTAGCAATGTCCACAATAGCGAAACTGTGGAAAGAGCCAAGATGTCCATCAACAGAGGAATGGATAAAGAAGATGTGGTATATATACACAATGGAATATTATGCAGCCATCAAAAGGAATGAGATCTTGCCATTTGCAATGACGTGGATGGAACTGGAGGATGTTATGCTGAGTGAAATAAGTCAATCAGGGAAAGACATGTACCATATGACCTCACTGATATGAGGAATTCTTAATCTCAGGAAACAAACTGAGGGTTGCTGGAGTGGTGGGGGGGTGGGAGGGATGGGGTGGCTGGGTGATAGACATTGGGGAGGGTATGTGCTATGGTGAGCGCTGTGAATCGTGCAAGACTGTTGAATCACAGATCTGTACCTCTGAAACAAATAATGCAATATATGTTAAGAAAAAAAAAAGAAGGGCGCCTGGGTGGCTCAGTCGTTAAGCGTCTGCCTTCGGCTCAGGTCATGGTCCCAGGGTCCTGGGATCGAGTCCCACATCGGGCTCCCTGCTCCGCGGGAAGCCTGCTTCTCCCTCTCCTACTCCCCCTGCTTGTGTTCCTGCTTTTGCTATGCCTCTCTCTGTCAAATAAATAAAATCTTTAAAAAAAAAAAAAAGAAGAAGAAGATAGCAGGAGGGGAAGAGTGAAGGGGAGTAAATCGGAGGGGGAGACGAACCATGAGAGACGATGGATTCTGAAAAACGAACTGAGGGTTCTAGAGGGGAGGGGTTGGGGGGATGGGTTAGCCTGGTGATGGGTATTAAAGAGGGCACGTTCTGCGTGGAGCACTGGGTGTTATGCACAAACAAGGAATCATGGAACACTACATCAAAAACTAATGATGTAATGTATGGTGATTAACATAACAATAAAAAATTAAAAAAAAAAGAAAGAAAGGACAGCCTCCCAGGAAGTAGGGAGCCTAGAAAGAAAAACTACATTGCAGCCTCCCAAGAAGTCCTGCCTCTCACTGTCTCAAACTTTTGTCATGGGTGCAGTGTTGATGTCACGGGAAACTGGAGGGAGCGGGACAGCTGGTGAATCAGCACTCAGCACTCTCCTCATCCTGGCTCAGGGATTGCTCCATATATGGACTCGGGCTCAACAAGGCAGTCCCACTGATTTGCATCGGAGCTCCCTTAAAACTGCATTTTGGGATTAGGTCATTGTTAGCAGGAAAAGGGAGACCCCAGAAAGGTTGGTCAGCATGAAGAAATTGGGCCAATTGTGGTCTGGCAAGGGAAAGCTGAGAAGAGGGGGGCAGCCCCATCCAGTCACACAGCTCTGGGGAAATGAAGGCCAGAGCCTGAGAAAGCAGTGGGAGTGACTCTGAGCAGTGGTTGCAAGGGGAGGGATTGGGCAGAAGACCAGCCCATTCCTGCACACTGCATTCTGCCCCTGGCTGGCCTGGGGCTGCCAGAGCTTTATCCTAAGGCTGATTCCCACAAGGGGAAGAGCTCCAAAATTTCAGATATGAGAGACAGTTCCCCGGCCTGTGAGCGAAGGTGGCTATGAGGCTGCTGAATGTCCAGGAGCCCCACTGGTCTGGTGAGGGACAGACCAGGCTCTGAGTTATCCTGAGGTTGAGATGGGTTCACCCAGGTAGAGCACAGCTTGTTAACCTCCAGCCCCCATTCCATCTGTCCAGACCAGGGCAGCCCAGTGTGACACAGCCAGGCTGTGGGAACACAGGGAAACAGGAGACGAAAAGGAGGTTGGGGAGTGATCTGGGAAAGTGGCTTTTAATAGCTGGCCAATAAATTGGATCCAATTGGTAAAGATTAACCAATTTTTGTCGTTGTTTCTGCAATCTGTTTGCTTTAACCTTTTTTTTTAAGGACCAGCTTAAATTATTTCATGATGCTTCTCTCTCCGTATAACCCCCTGATTTAATTCAAAAGACCAGAACCGTGGAATCGTTGTGAGAAGGAACTACTCCATATGCAAAACACAGACAAATCTCACGAACGTAATGTGGAGTGAAAGAAGGCAGACACAAAAGAGTACTGTGAAATCCCATTTATATCAAGCTCGGAAACAGGCAACACCAATCTGCGATGTTAGGAATTGGGATAGTGGTTCCTTTGTTGTCATTAGCAACTGGGAGGGGCAAGAAGCCTTCAGGGGTGCTGGCACTGTACTAATTCTTTGTCTGGGTGCCACTTACATGGATGTAGACACACTGAGCTGTCCACTGATGGATGCATTTCTGTATGCATGTTATATTTTAATCAAGTTTCCTTAAAATAGAACCAGAATGTAATCTTTGAAAGAAGTGGTGACAGGAAGAATAAATTCCTGTGTGCTAACCAAAAGGAAGCCTTTGAGGGTTGGTTGACAGAATGGCACCCCCCCCCCAGGGCAAAGAGTCAGAAGACTTGATTTCCAATTGCACTCTGTTATCTGCTGCTGGAAGGGTCTAGGAAGCTTAGCTCCCCTGCTCTTCACTTTTTCTGCTGCAGAACAAAATGGGTTGGAATGGATTGCATGATCTCAGAGAGAAGATTCCTCTTTCTTACCTGTTCCAGTGGAGATGGAATAGGATTTCATGTTCATTTTGCCTCTCACGTGCTCTTCTTATAGAGGAATGATCTTCAAGCTTGGTGAGCTCACAGATCGATTTTTACACTGTCAAAACATGCGCGCGCACACACACACACACACACACGTGCACACCTAGGGGTATGTGGCCCCCCTCAGTACCCTTTTGCCCATCACCAGCCTCAGCTTTCCCATGCATCTCCTTCTTCATCTTCATCTCCAAGTTCCTTGCTCTGTATTCCTTTCCTAGGGCCACCATACAATGTACCACCGATGGGATGGCTTAGAACAACAGAAAATTTTTGTCTCACAATGATGGAGGTTAGAAGTCCAAAATCAAGGTGCTGGCAGAGCTGTGCTACCTCCGAAGGCACTGAAGGAACTTTTCTGTGTCTCTCTCCAAGCTTCTGATAGCCCCCAGCGTTCCTTGGCTTGGAGATGATCACTCTAATCCTCCCCGTTCATGTGGCGTTCTCCTGTGACTTCCCCAACATGATCTTCCCTCTGTGCTTGTCTGTGTCTGTGTGATACCAGTCCTGTTGGGTTAGGGCCCACCTGAGTGACCTCATTTTAACTCAATGACCCTATTTCCAAATAAGGTCACTTTCTGGGGTACTAGGGGCTAGGACTTCAACATATATTTTGGGGGCGGTGGGGATATTATTCAACTCATAACAGCCGGTGATTAAAAGGCTTCAGGAAAACCTCAAGTAGCCCCCCCCACAACTCCATGTCCTGCCAGGAAAGGTTAAGGATCCCTGGTGAAGACCAAATACCAAGAGACTTGGATAAATAGTGAGACCATTCTATGTTTGTACAGAGCTTCCCACTCCTAAAGCACTTGCATAATTATTCAACCACTCGATTTTTCTTATTTTTAATCTTTTTTTTTAAGATTTTACTTATTTAGGGCGCCTGGGTGGCTCAGTTGGTTGAGCGACTGCCTTCGGCTCAGGTCATGATCCTGGGGTCCCGGGATCGAGTCCCGCATCGGGCTCCCTGCTCAGCGGGGAGTCTGCTTCTCCCTCTGACCCTCTTCCCTCTCGTGCTCTCTCTCATTCTCTCTCTCTCTCTCAAATAAATAAATAAAATCTTTAAAAAAAAAAGATTTTACTTATTTATTTGTCAGAGAGAGAGAGAAAGCACAAGCAGGGGGAGCAGCAGGGAGAGGGAGAAGCAGACTCTCCGCTGAGCAGGGAGCCCAACGCGGGGCTCGATCCCAGGACCCTGGGATCATGACCTGAGCCGAAGGCAGACACTTTACTGACTAAGCCACCCAGGCACCCCATAAACCATGTGATTTCTCACAGTAAGAAAGGCAGAGATGCAGGCTTTGGGGTCAGACTGCTTGGGTTGGAACCTCAGCTCCATCTGTTTTAGGTGCTCGACCCTGGGCTCACTGCCTCTGTACTTCAGTTTTCTATCTGTCAAAAAGGGATGTGGTAAGAATCAAGCGAATTAGCATAAGCACTTACAACACCGCCTTGGTACGCAGTTAGCATCGATAAATGTTAGCTACAAGAACAAAGAGCCAGACAGTGTCATCTGCATCTTACGGATGAAGAACCTGGGGCACACAAGGCTAATTCAAAGCAGATCCAGAACTGAAACTCTCGGGCCTTCTGGGATACAGCACTGACTCGTTAGGTTATCTGGCATGACGTACTGTCCATTTTTAGGTAAAAATAACAACAATGACAGCTACCTTTTACTGAGCACTTACTAAGCGCCAGGCACTGTGCTAAGCACTTTGTATTCAGCATCTCATTTAATCCTCATAATGACCTATGAGGCAGGTATTGTCCCCATTTTAGAAAGGTGCAAGTTGAGGCCTAAAATTTCAGGAAGCCAAAGTTGGATCGCCCAGCTAGTGATGAAGAGCCAGGATTTGGATGTCAGTCTGTGCAATACCAGGGCCTGAGTTTTTGATCACTTGTGATCCATAACCTCCGGAAAGAAAACCAGCGTGCTTGCTGGCTTTATATGCAAGCAGGGGTTGCTAGGATGAACAGGGTGATGTGGGTAAGTTCCCCAAGGGTCAAGAAGAAGCCTCTCTTAATCATCCTTCCCCCATACTCCCTGCTGCTTCAGGGACTGCACCCCAATAAATCTCCCAGATCCTCCCAAGGAAGAGTTTTCAGATCAGTCCCCAGGAAGCCGGGCCTGAGAGTGCAGAGGCACCAGAGGAGAGCTGGACGGCCAAGCCAGAGGGATTGTCAGATGCTGCCAAAAAGACAGAGGAGCCCCCAGGGCCAGAACCAGAGGGAGCCATGGTGCCCAGGCCCAAAGGCTTTACGACTCTCTCAAGTCTGTGAAGAGAGAGGGGAACGACCTGACCAAGAACCCCAGGCACTTCCAGTCCGAGAAGGGGGAGTACCGCTCCTCCCAGATGGTTCAGATGGTTCAGATGGCTGCCCAGGGACACTGCCTGGTTTAAGGAGGCCTAATGAAGGCAGCCCTTCGGAGGGCTCTGCCTGGGGGGGCCCGCATCCGTCCCGAGGCCCACACATGGTTGTGGCTGGCAGCCCAGACAGACAGGACTGTTTTGGCGTCTGTCATCTCTTTTTCTCCCTCTATCAGCGGCAGCACAGTACGCAGAGTCCCTGATCCCAGCTAGCCTGATAGGGTCCTCAGGATCCAAGCAGCCGGCCTGTGCCTTCTGGGGCCCCCTGGTGGATGAGCAAAGGTTCAAAGTATCATTTGAGTCCTCAAATAAAGCAGGTGTGGTTGCGAAGGGGGCTGACGACCAGGAGGAGGGAAGGAAAAATCATTGTGCATTTCTCCCCCAACTGAATTTAAAGAGCTCTGTTGTGAATTTCTCTCTTGTCCCCGACTGGGGTGAATGATTTACTCTGACTGCAGGAGCCACAAACACAACAGCTGTGACCCAGGAGTGGACTTTGGTGGGGGAGGGGGAGGCAAAGTAGAGGGCTGGCCTCTTCACTTGACCTTCCATTTGGAGCACCCCCCAACTCTCAGGGCCTTTGGAAAGTAACACATTTAGAGTTTTCCCAAAAGAACGTGAGCTGTGGCCTGAGGAAAAGGTGTTTACTCCCATGGAGGTGGGATTTTTATTGCTGGTTTCAACATCAAGGAGGTGTGAACGTTATGGACAAATCCTGACAATCAATACCACCTGAGGAAGGCCAGAGAGGGGGGGCCCACAGGCCAGGGCTTCTCAGACTTGAGGTGCACGGCTCGGAAGCGCCTGGGTAATCTCAGGAAAATGCAGATTCTCAAGCAGGAGGACCGGGGTGGGGCCCCGAGAGTCTGTGTTCCCAGCATGCCCCTGCTGCTGGCCCTGAGACCGCTCCGGACTAAGAAATGACTCCACTCCTTTACTTGGCAGTCCCCTCCATACACACCTCACCTCACCAAAAACAAAATAAAACAGAACAGGGAAACTGCATTGCCTGGAAGTGTCTTATATAATCCCAGGTAATTGGGAAACGACTGCCATACCGTATTTAGAATTTTAATATGCTCCCTCTCTGGCCAAGAATGCGCTTATTCTGGATCAGGTCAGAAGGTTGGGCAAAGGATGAAGAAAATCCCATGGAAGCTTGGGCACTCTTATAGAACAAGCAGAAACAACAGTATCTCAACCACTGTTTTTGTTCTGAAATATATTCTTAAGTATGGCTTTGACTGATATGCATAAAAATACTAGAAAACATAATTAAAGGCAAATTTTAGCTGTTCTTTGTGTTTGTCTGTATTGCCCAAATTCTCTACAAACCAACCTATATTACTTTTTTTTTTTTTTTAAGGCTAAACTTGAAACATCCTGTGCCGTCAAAGTTTCTAGGCCTTTTCCCCAGTGCTAGGAACCAGAATGGAATCTGAGATTGTACATACAGGTGCATTCTGCAGGTAACTAAACCTTTGCGGTGGGGGAGGACAAGAATCTTCTGGTGCTTAGGAGACCAAAAGGGCAGGGCAAGGCATCAGTGAACCCTGATTTAGCATGGGGAGGAGCGTGGAGGAGGCTTATGAGGAGCACCCAGTCCCTGCCTCCTGAGGTCATGCTGACCGCTTGCTGGCCCAAGGGCTGATTTATTTTAGTTTCCATGGCTTTGAGCAAGGCCAGTTTGCACAAATGATGGTCTGGCATCTTGATCCATGTTTACAAATCAATGAACAGACTACCTAAATCAATGAACTGTGATCTTGTGCATTTTATAGATGAGAAAAAAACGAAGTTGGGCGGGGGAAGGTTGCAGAGGGTGCAAGTAATCACGGAAATGGAAACTTCATAACTCCGTTTCCCATCGCATGGCATTTCCTTTCAATCAGGGATTCCCAATCTTCAGAACTGCTAGGGCAGCATGACTCTGGATAAACACAGCCCTCCCTTATCAGCACGGGGCTTTGTATACAGTGGGCGCTCGGTTTTTGAATACAATAATGTTTTCGGTTTTTGAATACAATAATGTTTCTTTCATAATGGTCTGAGCAGAGCACAGAGCAATTTTAGGAAACGGCCATCTTTTCCCACTGGTAGCAATAAGCTTTGCAAAGAGGTTTGCACTTTTAGTCACCCAAAAGCTATCTGTTAAATGGAATAAAAGATTATGGAAGCAACGAGGTTTAAGAGGACTGAAATAACAAAACAGATTTCTAAGAAACAGGAAAAGGGATGACTCTAAATGTAGCAATATTCTTTTCTATTTAAACATGTAAGAAGGCTTTCTAGGTTTCAAGCATGTGATTTCTAATGTTGAGGAGATAAAATTCCAGGAGGGCCCATTGCTTGATCTCTCCAGCCACTGTTCGGGAGTGAAGACTGGCCTTCTGCTGGCATCTTGGCTGATCTTTCGGCTGCTTTGTGCCAGTCCCACTCAGTTTTGAATATTCTTTATCCTTCATGCTTGGGCTGCAAAGGTAAATATAAGCAACATTTTGCTTTTTGTCTCCAGTCTTCACTCCTCTCGGTCGTTTATTCCCTTGACCATGACCTTTCCCATCAGATGTCCGGTATTTTCATGGTTTCTCCAGAAAAAAGGGAAAACTCCCTTATAGAGAGGTACAAACAACTGGTAACAATTTAGAGTAGCACAGAGAGGTTCTATCCCAGGCCAAACCAAGAACAGACAAAATTTGTTCTTTAAGGATCTCCTTGACTATTTTTTTATCCTCTGTTTTCAGTGCCAAGATGTCCCTGGCTTCAACAGCATCTTTCTGAGTCTCTCTGTCAGCTCAGGAAAGGCTCCCTATCTGCAACCTTGCCCTGACTCCTGTATTTCTCCCCTTCTCAGCATCCCACCAAAACGTACCCAACCTGTCCCAGCCTTCCCTGTCTTCATCATAAATTGACCAAATGTACCAACCGGTCCCCTTAATAGTAAGAATAAGGGACAAGTGCATTGGTGAGATGGTAGACCAACCCTGCCTTTTGGCCCAGGGGCCCAATAAAGGTTGATGACAGATGAGTTAAGCTGTGGCCTAGGTGGTCTTGTCTTGATTCCAAAGCACCTTCCGCCAGCCCTATGGGCATCGGTGACTCGCCCGAAGTCTTGGAGGACCAAATTGCTCCCTAAGTAAAGCAGATAAGATGAAAACACAAGGTGGTATTTGCTGGGAGTGGGGGGGGTTGATCGTTGCCCTTCCAGTGTGTTTGCGTTGTCTGCTTCTGATCCAAGGTCTCTGGCTGAGCAAATTGCTACGTGACCAATTAAATTTCTGCTGCAGTGGGTTCGGCACATGCCCAAACCTTCTGTCGTAACAAAGTGCACTCCCTGACTGCCTTGCTAATGGGAAGTGGGCTTTGCAGCATACATACCATGTGGGAAGAACCAGAAGACCAGATGTGGGGCTCGGCACCCCTTTTTCTTAGGCAAGAACCAACCCTGAATCCACAAGTTTGCTCTATCTTACCACTATTCTACACTGACCTCCAGAATTTTTTTTACGAAAAGCAGTCTGTTATAGAGAAAAGCAGCTGGGGAGACTGCTGGACACCCTGATTTCTGCGGTGTGCTAACACCAGCCGCTAATGCACACAGTGCTTCATTCATTTGCTGTTGAGGGAGCATGAGCTGGTGTTCTCAGACCCAGGTCACAAAAATATGACCTTGAGAAGGGAACTCTCTGTCAGCAGGAGACAAGTCTGCCATTTTTGTCATACCAGGCTGCAGTGGTGAGTCGGTTGGAACTGCAAGGCCCCCAGTGGAGAGCACAGGTTGGGGGCTTGGTCAGGAGGGCCACACAATCCCTAGAACTTTCTGGGGGATCCTCCTAAAAAACAGTCACCAAGATCTGCCTCATTCGTAGTTCACTGAAGGCTACTGACAGGAATGTGTCTCTCACCCTAACTGAGGATGTCAGACCGGGGCAACTGGGGAAATCTGTTCCTGGGATGTGTGTCTGTTTGGGGTGGGGGTGTACCATTGCCTTTCTGATCCGAGAGTAAATGTGATGAACTAAAAAAGACTCTTGGAAGGGCAAGGTACAGGCAAACATAAATGTGACCAGTTTACCTCTTAAATATTTATCAGCCTACACTTACTTATCTTGAGAGGCCATAGAACACAGTGGTGAAACCCACAATCTTTGCCACCAAATGGATCTGGGGTTTGAACTCCAGCTGCACTCACTGTGTGGTCTTGTGCAAGTTACTTAACTTTTCTAGGTCTTACTTCCCTTATCAGTAACATGAGAGATGATCATAATAAAAGAGTACCTTCCAAACAGAGTTACTATGAAGACTGAATGAGCTAATGCAATCAAAGTGGTAGAAGAGAGCATTCTTTACTAAGTGCTTAATATGTGTCAGCTCTAATCTGGGGAACAGGAAAGCTTATCATTTTTTGGTAAAAGTCAGGTTGATTAAGGTGTAATTTATGTGCAATAAAATCTACCCCTTTTGGTGTACATTTCTACAAGTTTTAACAAATATATGCAATCAAGTAACCACTACCACAATCGAGATACATCACCCCAAACAGTTCCTTTGTGTCCCTTTTTCATCAGCTCCTCTCCCCAGCCCTAACCCTAGGCAATACTGACTTGTTTGCTGTCCCTATAGTTTTGCCTTTTCCTGAATGTCATATAAATAGAATCATACAATAAGTGGCAGAAAGCTCATCGTTTTTAAAGGCTGACACATATGTGGCATCTAATGAATTTCTAAGTATATTTAAAGAATCAAGTTACAATTACCATTCCAAATCAGATGATATATGTCCTGTTGACTTATAGAAGAGGTATAATATTTCAAAATGCCTCCTGAATTAGTTCCTTTATGGGTAAGTGGATCTTCCTCATATGCTATCTGATCAGTCAACCTTGAGGCTGGAGTTGGCAAGGAGGACGATATGCCATAAGGAGAGCTCATGTATTTCGAAAAGTGAAATAAAAGTTCTTCTTACCTGAATGAATAGTGGGAAGAGGCTCTAGAGTCACTTGAGGCAGGAAGTCAATTAGATGGTTCTCCATCTCTCTATTTTAGGGGAAGTCTGGAGAGTTGCAGGGAGTAATGCCAAGGGCAGGGGCATTTTGTTTGTTTTGTTTTGTTTAATTTATGGCTTGGACTCTGGGATGACCTTGCCTTGCAGCCTGTCCTGCGGCAAGCATAGGAGATAGCCACTCCTAAGTAAACTTGGTGGCACAGTGACTGTCTCCGTTCCCGTATGGTATGGCAGGGCTCCTGAAGTTCCTTCATGGAGGGAGAGGGAAGAAAGTGGCTGAGTTGAGACTGGTCCACTGTGACGGGGGAAATGACCCCACAGCGGAGAGCATGGGCTAATCACCTAGACCGGGAGCTAGATAGAAGACAGCTTCGAGGGGTTTAACACTAACAAGAGCCTGGAGAACCAAGGTAGCCAGGAATCACCCCCAAACCCTGGCCAAGAGGCCAGTGGATGAAGCACACCCACAGTCAACTTAGGTCTATGCAAAGGTCAGGAGGGAAGGCAGTGGGCAATGGTGGGGATCGGAGCACCCAGGGACACTTCTTGGATTCCAAACCTCTCTATTCTAGTCCCACGGTAATTCAGTTCAGATACCCCTCCCCACAATCCCATCTTATGGAAGCACAGGAGAGGGCAAGGACACTGGTAAGACTAAGCCTTTTCCTTCAAGCACTGTTTGAATTGTTGCAGCAGACGAAGGTGACTCAGTGGGCGAGGTTTGTGAGAAACTCACAGGCTGTTTTCCCAGCCCACTCGAGCATAGGTATGTGCCTCTCCAGCCCCAGTATGCTCCCATTACAATTTCATATCTACTTTATCTTAACTTCTGATCCATTACCTCTTGGCGGTGGCCCCAGTACCACAGCTTCAAGACTCTTGGTCTTGGAATATTAGTCAGCCATAAAACAGAATGAAATCTTGCCACTTGCATCCACAGGGATGGATTTAGAGAATATAATGCTAAGTGAGATCAGTCAGAGAAAGACAAATACCATATGATTTCACTCATTTAAGAATTTAAGAAATGAAACAAGCAAACAAAGGAAAAAAGAGATAAATCAAAAAACAGATTCTTAACTATAGAGAACAAGCTGATGGTTGCCAGAGGGTAGATGGGTGGGAGATGGGTGAAGCAGGTGAAGGGGATTAAGAGTCCACTTACCATGATGAGCACTAAGTAACATATAGAATTGTTGAGTCACTACATTGTACATTTGAAACTAATATAACGCTGTATGTTAATTATACTGGAATTTCAAAAGTTTAAAAAATAGAATCCTGCTCTTGCAACTTGTACACAAGCCAGACATTTTAAGGACTAGTACAATGCATCACTCTGTAAATAATGATTTTATTTTATTTTTTAAAGATTTATTTATTTTTGAGAGAGCGAGAGTGCAGGGGGAGGGGCAGGGGGAGAGGCTAAGAGAGAATCTCAAGCAGACTCCCCACTGAGCACAGAGGCTGATGTGGAGCTCAATCTCACAACCTGGAGATCATGACCTGAGCCAAAATCAGAGACTTAGCCAAGTGAGCCACCCAGGAGCCCCAGTGATGATTTTTTAAAAAGTTTGTAACTCAAATAAGCAATCCATAACTCATCTTTAAGTTCAAGATTTTACCATTCAGATTTCTTCAAATTTCTCCCTTTCTTTTTGGATACACACAAAGGTACATCGTGCCATTAGATGCATTTATGCATTTCCAGAAAGCAAACGTGAGCTTTTTATAATGAGCAATTGTAATAGGATTTGGCTTCTAGGATAAGATTAAGAAAATTATTATAAATAATAGGAAGAACAAATGCCCTTTATCTGAGAACAAATAAACTGTAAATGTTAGGGCAGGTTACAATGCCTCAGTGATAAAGTAATTAGTAGTTCCTATTGAAACAAGCTTAACCCAAGGGAAATTTCATAACCAACTATATTTCCCATGTACAACTGGGCAGGAAAAATATGAGATTTAGGAAGGTAGAAAAGGAATTTCTTTGTAGGCCTCCATTAAAAGTAGACGTTGGAACATGAATGCACTCCAAAGTATATCATTATTTTTTGCACTCTTTTATCACTCTGAAGTGAGGAAACCAATCTAGGAAAAAGGTTAGTGTCAGCATTTTGAAATGCAATGGAAAATTATAAATTACGAGAGCTATTGATAAAGCTGTCATTTATAGCTCTATTAAGAATTTTATATTATTTACATCTGCACTGTAGACACAATCAAAGCCCACTAATCTATCACAATTTATTAATGCTGTTTTCATTTTCAATGTCAAATACAAATGAGACAAAGATGCTCGGAGAGGGTTACTTGGATCAAGATTTGAAATACAGCCACTTAAAATAAAGGCCTCCCAAGCCAGACTGCAGGTTTTGATATAAATTGCATCGAGAATGGTATCAATGAGGATGTATTTTTGCTATTCATCTACAAACACAAATTCTCGTGAATGATATCAGATAGTGCATGGGCATACAAAATGTCTACTCACCTGGTGAGTTTCTGATTCTGAACACTTTGGAAGATTTTTCCCCAAAACCTCTCCAGATTCTACAGTTGAGAGAAACATAATCAAACAGGAAGCATAGACAATTGCCTCTGTCTTAGCACATTGATACACTTCCTCCCCACCCCAGTCTTAACTTCCCTTTCTTTTAGTGAGGTCTTCAGTTTCATCCATTCACTTACTGATTTATTCACTTATTTGTCTTATTAGTTATCTATTGCTGTGTAAGAAATTACCCCCCAAGACTTAGTAGCTTAACACTACACACATTTATTACCTCTTAGTTTCTGAGGGTCAGGAGTTGAGGCATGCTTAGCTGGATCCTCAGCTTTAGTGTCTCTCACAAGGCTGTAATCAAGGTGTCGACCAGGGCAGAGATCTCATCCGAAGGCTGACTGGGGGAAGCATCCACTCCCAAGCTCATGTGGTTGTTAGCAGGAAATGATCCCTTGAGCTTTTCCAACACATAAGCTTGCTTCATCAAAGCATGTAAAGTGAGATAGTTACCATCTTTTGTGACCTAATCATGGAAATTACATACCCTCAACAGTACTGAATTCTATGGGTTTGAAGCAA
Source organism: Callorhinus ursinus (assembly GCF_003265705.2). NCBI lineage: Eukaryota > Metazoa > Chordata > Mammalia > Carnivora > Otariidae > Callorhinus > Callorhinus ursinus. The sequence continues at coordinate 10,923,083 of NW_027397084.1, forward strand.
GCTACTCCAGGTAAAGAGATGACACAGGCTGTGACTACTAGCAGGTAGGGATAACTGGGGCAATTTTAGAGGTTGCCAATCACATTTTTTATGAATTTGTTGAGCACCTCCTAGGTGCTCGATGCTGTGCTAGGTGCAGGGAATACAGTGGTGAACTTCCTTCTCTCAGAACTTACAACCCATCCGGAAGGACAGGTGCAGTCCTTGAATAGATTATTGCAATTGTGATAAGCCCACTAAATTAGAAATACAGGGAGGGGCGCCTGGGTGGCTCAGTTGGTTAGGTGACTGCCTTCAGTTCAGATGATGATCCTGGAGTCCTGGGATCGAGTCCCACATCAGGCTTCCTTCTCAGCAGGGAGTCTGCTTCTCCCTCTGACCCTCCCCCCTCTCATGCTCTCTCTCTATCTCATTTTATCTCTCAAATAAAAAAAAATCTTTAGAAATACAGGGAATAAAGGATCCACCCTGGTCTAGGTTGAGGGAGGTAGGATGTCAGAAAGGGACATTTCAATGGAAACTCAAAGAAGGACTGGCCCACAAAAGAAGAGGAGGAAAGTTTTCCGGGCAGAGGGAATAACCTGTGCAAAGATCCTGAGGCAAGAAAGATCATGTTGTATTTGAGGGTAGAGCAGCTGGAATATAGAGTGAGACAGTGGGAGAGCAAGAGAGGGAAGTAGGGCCTTGTCTGCTATATTAAGGAAGTTGGTCCATAGCCAGTGACTAAAGGGAGGCCCTCAAGGAGTGATTCAGAAGATCTCTCTGACCACCTTTTTCCTTCTACAGGTCCTCTCTCTACTGGCCTACAGTCAGTCTTGTGGCTATGACCCTGCTCCACGACACTACTGAGTGGCCCGACTCCCCTTTATCCTGTAACAATGTCCCACTGATACTGTATCATATAGTCCCAAAGGCTCTTCCTTTTTCCACCTCCAAGATTTTTCTGGCAGTTTTCAAACTGTTTTCAAACAAACAAACTCCTATTATTTAAAACAGCCAAAAGCAGAACCACTTGGATCAAAGACCATTACAGGAGGAAAAGGACACTTGGGAGTGCTCTGCCCCACAATTCCACAGGGACCCCCAAAACACCTGTCTGGAGCTCCAGGACTCCAGATTGAGAAACATGCCCCTGGGCCACAAGTTTATCAACTATTATTCCCAAGGACTCATTCTGTCTATAAACTTTTATTGAATCCTTACGACATATTAGACATGTAGTAGGCACTGGGAATAGAGTGTGTTTAAGATGTCTCTTCCTTCCACGAATTTACTGTCTAAAGAGGGATTCATGTGGTTGAATGACTCACTGCATTACCATGTGATATGCAATTATGGAGGGTGGGGTAGGGAACCCTGGTGGCTCAAAGTGGACACAGTCAGGGAAGACTTCAAGAGGAGACTAAGTTTGAGGGAAAGGGAGTTTGCAGGTGAACAAGAGGCCAAGTGGTACCTGTCTCTGAGGATTTGCTCTTAATCTGAAATCACTTCCTTCACTCTGCTCATGTCAGACACCTCACCGTCTAGATGGGGGTCCTTTCTCAGTATGCTAACAACTGCCCTAGGTTTTAAGTAGAAAGGCCTTGGTTGATCTCCCAGGTTCTATAATAACCACAGTGTTAGAAAGCTTGCATTGGATTTTTAATTTCTCAGGGTTTCTGGATTAGAATAGAAGATGAGCACCTTTATTCAGTTCTATACCTCATATTGTCTTCTCCCCCTTATAGAAGGAGGGACTGAGCAGAGAACACTCTTTTTACCCCATCTCAGAGTGTTTCCTCCCTACCAAGGTTCTGCCCAGAAAAGGCAGCCTTTGACCTCTGGTCTGATTTCAGAGTCTTAGGCCAGGGTCCCCCATCAGGTCTAGCATGTTCTGTTGGTCTCTGGGATCCTCCCTGATGTGACCCAATAATCCTAAATTCTAGGGTGAGATGGCTTCCATTTCCTGGTTAATTAATTAGCCAGGGATTTGTCTAATCCTTCATAATTGACGGGGTGCCTGGGTGGCTCAGTCAGTTGGGTGTCTGCCTTCGGCTCAGGTCATGATCCCGGGGTCCTGGGATCGAGCCCCACATCGGGCTCCCTGCTCAGTGGGGAGCCTGCTTCTCCCTCTCCTACTCCCTCTGCTTGTGTTCCCTCTCTCACTGTCTTTCTCTCTGTCAAATAAATAAAATCTTTAAAAAAAAAAAATCCTTCATAATTGACAACTGAAAGCTCATACCAGTCCTAAAACAGTAAGTTCAGTAAATTTAAAGTCTCAGCACAGTAAAGGATGCAATACTAGGCTGAGGCTATGCAATAGCAGAACTGGCCATGCCTAGGAAAAAGGCTTCAAGCCCGGATGTTGGGTTGTGCAAGCCAGGCACTCTGTTGTTTAATGGTTTTATCTCTCTTTGACTCATCTGGCATGATTTAGCTTAGCCTCAGGCCAGGTTTGAATAAGAACAGCAAAAGAATCCAGCTCAACTTTCCTCCATAAGATCTTCCCTCCAACAAAAAGTAAGCTCTATCTCTGTCCTAAAAACTCAGGTCACCTCTTGATTTTTGGACATACTGTTGAGTGTGGGCATAGTATCTTGGGATTCCTACACCTCTTATAATGCTATATTAAAATTTTGTGCTGTTTTTCTTCTCAAGGGATGTGCTTTGTCTGCCTGAGTAGACTGTAAATTCCTTTTAGGCTCAGGGGATGCTTTACTCTTGTTGGTATTTATGGTTCTTTCCCACCTCCAGTAGACTTAGCACGGTATTGTACAAGTAGGCACTCTATCAATATTTGTGTGTGAAGGAATAACCATGGCCTACCCCATGTATGACGCAGCCAGTTTCATTGACATGAGGGTGCCCTAGCTGGGGCATTTGTGAGGGAATGGAGTTCCGGAGGCTGTCTGGGTGGGCAGCATATGGCCCATAGCTGGCAGGCGGCAACCACAGACCCCTGGCCAAGTATGTGTGAAAGTCAACATCTTTATGCCTTGGGGAAAACGTCACTGGTTAAACCTGCATGGAGGGTGATTGCCATTTACTTAACCCCAGCTTGGACGACATATCACCGAGTTTCACTTGCACCCTTCCCTTTAGCTGTAATTTAACCATTTTTGCCACATTTCCCTTCTTTACCCAAGAGTGCATTCCCTGAAAACCACCACCCAGAGGATTCTACTAAGAGCAGCATGGTTTTTATTTCCTTTCAACTATTGCTTTATAAGTACACTACAGGCAATTCGAATTTCATCTCCTTCAACCTAGATGAAAAGTTGAAGATTATATTATATTATATTATGCTTATATTAATATATATAATATATATATTATGCTTATATTAATAACCAGAGTGTCATGAAGCTCTTATTCAAATCAGGATTTGCTTTTTAGCACAAGTAAGGGGACTTCATGTTCTTAGCCACAGGAAAACCATGTCAGGAGGGCGTTAGGCCCCCCTAGAGTATGTCCTCCTGGCTTTATGACTGTGGGTGACTCACTCAACCTTCTGGCAATTTCCTTCCTGCCACTCAAGAGGTGAGAAAGACAGTGGGGATATTATGAACTGCTCTTCAGGCTAAGGATATCTTGAGAATGACTTGCTTTTTGTCCATCCCTTCTAGGAAAAAGATACACAAAAAGTGTGGACTTCTGGGCTCACCTTTTCCATAAACTGGATTCTGTTCCTGTTTCCCCTATTTCTAGCAATGGTAACTGTTGTAACTATTAACTACTTAACACCTTTCCACAGCAACCAGTCAAGTCTTAGCAAATCTTCCTTGCCAAAACCTGTGCATCTGTCCTTTTTCATATACCTTATTCATTCACTTAGACACTGTTACCGACCATCAGTGAAATGCAAGCCATTGTATTAGTTGCAATGGATAGAAATAAGCATAAGACTAAGAAATGGATAGAAATAAAAAATAAGTTCCAAGTGTAATCTCCCGTCTGCAATCTCTTACTCTTTTTCTCTATAAAGTACTCCACTGCTTAATTAATTAATAATATCCCTAAATAAACTTATAATCATGTCATTTCATGGAGGTGAAATTTTAAATAGCTCTTCAGTGCTCACGGGATAAAGATCAAACACTTAATTTAACTCTTAAGAGCTTCTAAAATCTGGAATGAACTTATTTCCTGATCTTACTTCCCATAACTCCCCACTGTAAATCTTCTACTTGGACAAACTGGTCAGATTACTATACTAAAAGTGTACATCCTTTTCCGGCTCCAATCTGTTGCTAAGAAGAAAGCCACTGGCCCAAAATGGCATCACTTGGGCTAAGCCCCCAAACTAGAGCTTAATACCTATACTAATTATAGTTTCAACCTCCCCCAGAAATGTAGTCTTCACAGTCAGTCCAGAATTTTCTGATAAGCATCAGTGAGGTAATCTGTCACTGGGCTCTCTCTATCCCTCAAAGGAAGATGAGGTAATTTGCATGATAACACCCCTCGCTCTTCCCCTCAGGGAAAGTGACCTTGCCTGAAACAATCCTTTTCTTTTCTTTTGCTAATAATTCCTCGCTCCACCCTCCTTCCCATAAAAACCTTCCCTTTGTACAGCTCCAAGCCACTTGCTAGATGGGCTGCTGCCGGATTCGTGAATTGCTTAATAAAGCCAATTAGATCTTCAAATTTACTCAGTTGAATTTTTGTTCTTTAACACTCTTTATTCATACATTCAAGAATGGATTTTATGTCTTCTGTGTGGCAGTCTGTGATAAGAGCTGGTGCCCAGTTCCCGCACTTGAAGAGCTTATTATTTAGTCAAGGATACAGACAAATGAATTGACCATTGGCAATGACAGGAGGAGCACGGAACACAAAAGAATTTCTGAAAGTGATGGGAACGCACAGAACTACACGGTATCCAGCCTCAGAGAAGTCAAAGAATGTTACCCAGAGAAAATGACATCTCAAGTGACACAGAGAGAATGAGTAAAAGTTAGGGGGTACGTTGAAGAGAGTGTACCAGACAGAAAAAGCAGTGGCCTGGCGATGAGAACACATTGGGTTTGAGCAACAGAGAGAAGGTGAATCTGAATGGAATGTGGAAAACACATTGCAAGAGGCCGAAGAGGGAAGCAAATCCAGAGGATCTGAGATCTAGTAACCCGGCTAACAGGTTTAGGCTGGACAGGCTTGAAGCAGCAGAGGGCAATGACCAGATTTGGCTTTCATGAGAATGGCATACCCCAGTCTCATAAATCAGGAAAGAACTCTTTGGGGACATTAAGTAAGGCCTTTCTTTCCATGAGTATTGTTAAGGATCTTATTAAGATGTTTGATTAACTTCCCTGCATTCGTCCTGCAAGTCTGAGAAGTCCAGCTGAAGCATTCCTTGAGAATTCAGGTTCTTGTTGGGCCTTAGAAAAATGACCGGGGAGATCTGCCTAAATCAATACAGAGACAAGTATGTCACCTGGTGGTGTTTCATATCAAATACTTGCCATAAAGGTAATAGCTACCACTGGTTGAGTGCTCTCTACATGCTCTTATACTCATATCACTTTATGTGAGATAAATATTATTATACCCACCTTAGAGATGAGAAAACTGAGACTCAAACAGTTTTAAGTGTCTGGCTCAAGGTCTTAGGCTTGATGGCAAATATTTGCTTATTATGATATGAACAAATAAAGCTGGAATTTGAACCCAGAACAATAGGACTCCAAAGTGCAAGTAATTTTAAGGTTTTGTTTAGTTGAAATTTACTCTGTATTAATCAAAGATATTTTATGATATTTCCTTTCCATCATCCTTCTCATAAGGCCAAGTGTATAGGCTACTCGTTGGTTTGCCTAGAGTGGTAGGAATATAACAAATGCACATGGCATTGGATAAAGAAATGAGGAGTAAAGGAGAGATACACCAGGGAACAGGGTAAGGGGTGTTTTAGGGTGATTTGTACTGATGAGATATGGGAGGGCAGAATTTAAATCATGCAAAAGGAGTAGGATTAATGTTTTTCTCACTGATTTCAACTCTGGCCCATGCCTCGGAGTAATAACTAGTGGGCGGGAGTGAAATCGCTTCTCTCCTATGGCCCATTCGAGAGGTGTAATGAATGGTTCCTTACATAGAGCTCCTTTGTATGGAGGAACAAGGTACACAGAACTGAGTCCTCTAAAAACAGAGGCCCATGTCCAGGTTTTAAAAACCACCAAACAACCTGTACCCAGAAACAGTCACTCCTTTACATGTGTATGAACTGAGCGACTCCAGAAATGTTCCAAGCCAGACGGCACAGGGTAAAAAACAAACAGCAGCAGCTTGCTTCCATGAGGTTTCCAGGAATCACCCTGTCCAATAAAGAAAACAACGGCCCAAATTAACCAATTCAAGTCTCAGAGGATAACTCTGCGTCTCCATACCGTTTTACTATGGAAAAAATAATGAAAATGATCTAAGACCTTGAAAATAGGTTAGGAACTCAGTGAGAAATCAAAATATTTCAGCTGATATTCTACCACTTATTAGGTACTCTAGGAAGCAAGCAAGGTGTTCATCATCACATGTCTTCTGATTGCAAAAACACAGAAAACAACCAAAATATTCATGACTGGGAGATGGCTAATATACCAGTGTAGCCATATTGTAGAAGACCATGCAACATGGAAGAAGGAAGTACTGGTGAGATTTACAATTTACAAAGGTAAATTGCAGAATAATATGTACAGTTTGACAATATTTATGCATTAAAAAATAGAAAGTAAAACTAAATTTGAGCAACTCTGTGTCTTTTCTGAGAGTAAATGTATTGGAAAAAGTTCTGGAAAGATACATACTTCTGGAGAGGACAGGATAGAGGGTGAAGACTAAGTAGGGACTTCGGTTCTATTTATAATATTTAATTTTTTGTAAGTAGATATATTTCGGCATTTGTTGTATAACTATAAATAGAAATAATTATCAAATAAATCATAATAAGTTAATTTGACAAAGAATAGGCTTTAGGGTTGCACATATGAGGATCCCACATAGATATCTGCCAAATTCATGTAGGGAAAAATTTTTTAAAGAAATGTAGACTTCTTAAGCAAGAGTTTCCATTCGTCTTAGTGTGTTGAGATGACAAAGCCATGTTTTCCATTAGTTGGTGTTTTGAGACTACAAAACAGATAATCAAAGAAACTGTGAAGACTTTCTTACTGAAAACCTTTATTACTAAGACATACTTAAGCAGTAAACTTAGGAGTAAATAAGGAACCCCCCCAAAATAAAGTGAAATTGAGTAAAATATCCAGAGTCATGCTTTGTTTTCCAATATATGAGCAATTATTGATTGAAAGACGCTAATGAAAAAAATTATGTGGACAGTAGCAGCAAAAAAGCATAAAACATCCTAGAATATACAGGAACTGTATGACCAAAATTTTAGTGGGAAATATACATAAGTAAGTTGAAATAAATGGAGACATAGATTATATTCCTGGGTGAAAAAACTGGCTATTATAAAGATAAATCCTTCTCGAATTAACTTATAAGCTTAAGGCAGTCCCATTGAAGAAAATCCCAGTGGAATTTTGTTTTCTTGTTGGAATTTGAGGACATGAAAGAATAGACTGATGAGGAAAATCAACATTTTTCTTGTTCCACAAAAATTAAAATATAACACAGAACATCAAATTTTTAAATGTTGTGGTATTGACACAAGAATGAAAAGAAAAACTAATACAGCAGAATAGAATATCATTCTTAAAGAGATCTATCAGTTTGTGTTTTTGAGATAAATATCATAATCCACTGGTGCAAGGAAGAATTATTCAACAGATGATTTTTTTTAATTGTTTATATGAAAAGGAAAATAAAACACAGCTAATTCCATTTTGGGTTCAAAATTTCTATATAACTGTAAGATATAAGATTCTACTTGAGGGGCGCCTGGGTGGCCCAGTCATTAAACATCTGCTTTCGGCTCAGGTCATGATCCCAGGATCCTGGGATCGAGCCCTGCATCAGGCTCCCTGCTCGGCGGGAAGCCTGTTTCTCCCTCTCCCACTCCCCCTGCTTGTGTTCCTTCTCTCGCTGTGTCTCTCTCTGTCAAATAAATAAGTAAAATCTTAAAAAAAAAAGATTCTACTTGAAAACACAGATTAAGATATTAAGTGACATTTATAGAGAAGGACATTCTAAACATAAAAAAAGAAAGAGATAATAAAAGGAAAGATTATGTTTTGAGCATATTAACAAAAAACAAACAAACAATAACAAACCCAACTCTTACAGGGCTTCTGGGTTACACAATTACAGAGGAAGAATGGTGACTCCTGGAGCCTGAACAGCCCCACAGTCTCACTTCTGTATAGCAAAAAATACCATCATCCAAATTAAATAAAGGCAGAATTGAAAAGCACTTCTTCATCATACATGACAAAGAAGTTCAGGCAGAGTGATCCTTTTGCAACATGGCAGATCACTTCTCTCTTCTTTTCAGTTCTTCCAATGGCTTCCATCTCATTCCAAGTAGAAGCCAAAGTCATTGCAGTGGCCTCAAGACCCTCTGGCCTCCTCTCTGATCTTGCCTCCTTCTGGTCTTCCCCTCTATTACTCCACTCCAGCCACATTTGGCCATTTTGTGCCATGAACCCATCAGGCACACTCCTATTCCCAGGCCTTTGCTCTTGCTTTTTCCCTCTGTCTCAAGGATCTGGTCCTCATTTTCTTCAGACCTCTATGTCATTTTTTTCATTAGGGTTGCCCCTCCCCCAAAGGATTGCTTTATTTTCCTCCATGGTACAAATGCCCACTGACATTCTATACATTTACTTGTTTCTCTGTTTCCTGTCTGCCTGCTTCTTGAATGTAAGCTCAGTGAGAACAAGGATTATGTCTACTTTGACTACTGGTATATTTTAGACTAGAACAGTGCCTGCAGGTAGTACTCTGTATTTATTTGTTAAAAAAAAACTGAATATATATACTTATTAACTAGTACTTTTTAAAAAAGATTTTATTTCTTTGAGAGAGAGAGGGAGAGCATGGGGCAGGGGGTGGTGAGGAGCAGAGACAGAGGGAGAAGCAGGCTCCCCACTGAGCATGGAGCCCGACTGAGACACCTAGGCACCCTTAACTAGTACTTTTTAATATAATTGCCAGAGAACCATTTAAGCTAACTTAAATTAAAACTGACTAAGGGTGGGAAGGCAGCCAGATCTCAGTTACTAGAATCGGCACCAGAACATTATCAAGGTATCTGTCCCTCCCACTCCCTGGATTCTCTACTTCATACTTCTCTTTTCCCACAGATCCTCTGTTTCCCAGAGCACATGGTGATCACATGGTCCCCAGAAGCACCCAAGTTTTACTGTGGGTTGCCCAGCTACTTGGATGGGGATGACCTGACTCTGTTGGTTCTATTCCAAATTCCTGGGGAAGGCTGTGAATAACTTAGTCTGGATTGATGTCTATCCCAGGACCAACTGACTGTGGCCAGAGTGGAGGTGGGGGTCAGAAGTTCACTATGAAACCATGCTGCCCCACTGCAACTAAATGGATAGAGGAGAGGCCAATTTCTAACAAGGGGTGTTAAGCAGTTAAATCAATAGGTGTCTACTATAACATAAAATTAACTCTTTCAGATAAATTATAAAAAATGCCAATCCCTAAATTAAAATGAAAACGGTATGAACAGATAATCTGCAAAAAGGAAAATACGAATGTCCCATACATTTTAAAAAGGGTTTGACTTTATTTATAGTCCAAAAGTACTCTATAAAATAATAGTATATTGCTGGGGAAAATATTTGCTACAATAATGAGAAAACATTAATATTCTTAATATATAGTTTATTAACACTGAAAATGAAAAATATTAATATGACTTCGAAAGGGTAAAAGATATGCAAAAACTACTCATAAGAGAGAAAGCTTAGAAAGATATCTGTGTTCACGGACTGGAAGGCTTAATACTGTTAACATGTCAGTACTGTCCAAAGCAATATACAGATTTAATATAATTCTTATCAAAATCTCAATGGTATATTTTGCAGAAATAAAAAAAAATCCATCCTAAAATTCATATAGAATCTCAAGACATCTGGAATAGTCAAACAATCTTGATTAAAAAAACAAAAACAGAGTTGGAGGTCTCATATTTCATGATTTTAAAACTTATTACAAAGCTTTAGTAATCAAAACAATGTGGTACTGGCATAAAGACAGAAATGTAGATCAATGGAATAGAACAGAAAGCCCAAAAATAAACCCTCACATATGTGGTCAAAGAATTTTCAACAACAGTGCCAAGATCATTCAATGAGGAAAGGACATTGAACAAATGTTGGGAAAACTGGATATCCACGTTCAAAATAATGAAGTTACACCCTAACATTATACCATATACAAAAATCAACTCCAAATGAATCAAAGATATAAATCAAAGACCTAAAACTATAAAACTCCTAGAAGAAAACATAGGGGAAAACTTCATGACATTGGAATTGGCAATGATTTCTTTTTATTTTATTTTTTTTACTTTATTTATTTATTTGACAGAGAGAAAGAGAGTACAAGCAGGGCGAGCGGCAGGCAGAGGGAGAAGCAGTCTCCCACTGAGCAGAGAGCCCAACTTGAGGTTCGATCCCAGGACCCTGAGATCATGACCTGAGCCAAAGGCAGACACTTAACTGACTGAGCCACCCAGGCGTCCCTGGCAATGATTTCTTAAATATGACACCAAAGCACCGGGAACAAAAGCAATAATAGACAAATGGGACATCAAAGTTAAAAACTTCTGTATATCAAACAACAACAACAAAATAACCAACCCACATAATGAAAAAGTAACCCATGGAATTGGAGAAAATGTTTGCAAATCACATATCTGATAAGGAGTTGATATCCACTACTATAAAGAACTCCTACAACTCAACAACAACAGATAAATAACCCAATTAAAAAACAGGAAAAAAGTTGAACAGACATTTCTCTAAAGAAGATATACAAATGGCCAACAAGTATATTTAAAAGATGCTCAACATCAATAGTCATTAAAAAAATGGAATCAAAACTGCACCTCACAGCCGTTAAGATGGCAACTAACAAAAACAAGAAAATAGCAAATGTTGGTGGGGATATGGAGCTATTGGAATCTTTGTGCACTGTTGGGGGAGAGGAGGATGGATGTGAAATGGTACAGTTGCAATGGAAAAGAGTATGGAGTTCACTAAAAATATTAAAATAGAATTACCATATGATCTAGCAATCCCATTTCTGAGTCTATATCCAAAAATAAATAAATCAATAAAAGCAGGATCTAAAAGAGATGTTTACACACCCATGTTTATTACAGCATTTATTCACAATAACCTAGAGGTGGAAGCAACTCAAGCGCTCACCAACAGATGTGGTATATATACATATAATGGAATATTATTCTGCTTTTAAAAAAGAAATCCTGTCACATGCAATGACATGGGTGAATCTTGAGGACGTTATGCTAGATGAAATAAGGCAGTCTCAAAAAGACAAATACACAAATACATATTATTCCACTTATATGTGGTATCTAGAATATTCAAACTCACAGAATCAGAAAGAATGATGGTTGCCAAAAGCTTGGGGGGAGGGAGACATGGAGATTTGTCATTCAGTAGTTATAAAGTTGTGCAAGATTTTTTAAAAAAATATTTTATTCATTTATTTGACAGAGAGCACAAGCAAGGGGAGCGGCAGGCAGAGGGAGAGGGAGAAGCAGGCTGCCCATTGAGCAGGGAGCCCAGAGCAGGACTCGATCCCAAGACACTGGGATCATGACCTGAGCTGAAGGCAGACGCTTAACCAACTGAGCCACCCAGGTGCCCCAAAAGTTGTGCAAGATTAAAAAGTTCTAGAGATCTGCTATATGTGCACATACCTAACACTACTGAACTGTACACTTAAAAATGGCTAAGGTGGTAAATTCTATGCTATATGTTAAAAAAAACAACACCACAAAGAATCTCAGGTGGATTTGTACATGCATTCAAGTCTGAGATACACTCTTCTAGATACTAAAAACCCTGGTATTGTACCTAGAGTTTCAAAGCTTTAATATTCTTAAAAAATATTTCATAGATGTTGTCTGGAAAGTATACCAAAATAGCATTTGAACAAAGCAATGAATAAACTGAAAAGAGAGAATGAGTTACAACCCTCCAAAAGAATATTCACCAAGGAGATTTAATGTTGATTTTTCAGACACAATGCAAATAAGGCTTTCACTCATTGACCACAGTGGAAAATCCCATTATTTAAAATGTACTGATGGTCAAACAAAGAAATTTGGTGATCCCTCTTTGAGGCATAATGATGCACTTGGAAAGATGAAAAAATATATATACTATTCCCATCTGTCAAGTGGGCAAATATAAAACATACATACAATGTAAAAAAAAACATATTGAGAAATAATATACATACAGTAATGGACACAAATTTTAAAGGTAATATTCAATGATTTCTGACCCGCATGCATGCATGTACACACACATACACACACACACACAGAGTGAAAGCACACAAATCAATGTACAGAACACTTCCAAAACTACAGAAGATTCTCTCATGCCCCTTTCCAGTCAACCTCTCTTGAGAATGTTTTAGAGATAATACTCAGTACCCATAATTATGTTGACTGACATCCATTTCTATCCATCATTAATTGGTGTGTAATTAGTGGCTGCTTTCTATAAAGCAATGAAACAATTTTATATCATCAAAAGTATTATTAATGCTCAAATTCTTTCTAAGGAAGGAATTGAGCTTCTTGGAATCTGTCATAAGCAAATAATATGAAATGTAATAAAACACATACATATGAGGATGCTTGTCACTGCAAAGATGACATCAAAAAATTAGAAATTGGGGAGATGTAGATCAAAGGATACACACTTTCAGTTGAAGAATAAGTTCTGAGGCAGCATGGTGACTACAGTTAATAGCAGTACTGTATACTTGGGGTTGCTGAAAGTAATCTTAAGCATTCTCGCTACAAAAAAAAAAAAGAGCTAAATATGTGAGAGGATGGATGTGTCAATTACCTTGATGGTAATCATGCCAAAATGTATACGTATATCAAATTATCACCTTGAATGCTTTAAATATATACAATTATATTTGTCAATGATTGCTCAATAAGGTTGGGGAAAAAATAAAGCACACACAAAAACATTAGAAACAGCCTATGCATCCATCATAAGGGAATGGTTAGATTATAATATATCCACTTGATGAAATAGTTTGCACTCATTTAAAATAAAGGTTTTGAAAATTTTTTCACATGAAAACATATTCACAATGGTCAGGTATTAATTCATAAGGATGAAATGAAATAAGAAATGCAATATGACCCGAATTTTGAAAAACATTACTTTCATGGGGAGAAAAGAGATTAGCTTGGTATTATCTTTAGTTAATATGAATATAGGAAATTTTAATTTTATTCTTTTGCTTTTTGTATTTTCCAAAATTTTTTATCATCCCATGTGTTGCTTTTGTATTTAGAAGAAAACCTATTTTTTTTAAAGATTTTATTTATTTATTTGAGAGAGAGAGAATGAGAGATAGAGAGCACGAGAGGGAAGAGGGTCAGAGGGAGAAGCAGACTCCCTGCTGAGCAGGGAGCCCGATGTGGGACTCGATCCCGGGACTCCAAGATCATGACCTGAGCCGAAGGCAGTCGCTTAACCAACTGAGCCACCCAGGCGCCCAGAAGAAAACCTATTTTAACAAGCAAGCAGGGAAAGTAAACAAATCGCCATCCCCTTTGACGATGAAATAAAAGCTTTCCCATGGTTGACTGCAATTTCCATACAATTTATACTAGAGACTTAAATAATGAAAACAACAAAACATAGAATGGATCAAAAGTCAAATGGACACTTCTATGAAGAATCTCATGACACACCTTGTGTTACAGACAATTGATAAATGTTCATCATTTCAATGTTTTGTCAAAAGGAAAAGACCATGAAAGCTGCATAAAATTCTGTGCTATTCCTTCAATGGGAAAAAAGGAGGAAATAAAAGAAAAAGCCCAAGCCTATATAATGACTCATTTACACCTTCTTTACAGAGTTCACACGACAGGTCAAAATCAATCCAATCTGGAAGCTTCTGGAGGGAAACCAAAGATCTTCTAACACCCATGTAGCACAGATTACATGCATAGGCAAACATCTGACCTGCTCTTTAGTAGTTTTAAGGTCCTTTACCAAACAGAAAAAATTGAGAGGCCAGAAATTGTACTCCCTGGTGGATCCACAAATAGCTCCCTGCTTTATTTTTTCTAGAAGTGGGAGGGAAAAATAAACTTGCCAAAGTCTGTGCAATATGATCCATATGGTTGGAGGAAAAAGATATTAAAGTTTCAGTTTATATTTATTTGCATGTCACCTTTTAAAACCTTCTATTCTCTCTGTGTACAGAATATGTAAGCACAGTGCTACATACATATAATTTTTAAATAAATATACATACCTATATTGGGGTGTTCATCCTCATGTTTTTTAATGGCAGGGATACATGCAAAAAAAAAAAAAAAAAATGGAGACCATTAGTCTAGACCAGAGAAACTTAGCCTCAGTTAACTGTGAAGCATGTTGCAATTAGTGTTTTACTGATAGTAGTGAAATACTGTGTCAGCTTGGGATTTTAAGAAAATCAGAGCAGATTCAAAATTATTTCTTTCATGGGTAGTATGCTTAAATTTTTTTTTTAATTTTAAAGATTTTAGATATTTTAAATATTTTAGAGCGGTTGTAGGTTCACAGCAAAATTAAGAGGAAGGGGCAGAGATTTCCCATATACTCTCTGCCCCACATATACATAGCCTCCCTTATTGTCAACAGCCCTCACCAGAGAGGTACACTGTAACCGTTGATGAACTTACATTGACACATGATAATGAACTGAAGTCCATAGTTTACATTAGGGTCCACTTTTGGTGTTGTATATTCTATGGGTTTGTATAATGACATGTATTCATTACTACAGTATCATCCAGAGTATTTCTCCTACCCTAAAAATCCTCAGTGGTCTGCCTGTTCATTTGTCCCTCCATCCTCCAACCCCTGCAACCACTGATCTTTACTGTCCCCATAGTTTTGCCTTTCCCAGGATGTTATATGGTTGGAATCGAACTGTGTGTAGCCTTTCCAGATTTGCTTTTTTTACTTATTAACATGCATTTAAGCTTCCTCTATGTCTTCGCTTAGCTTGATAACTCATCTCTTTTTAATGCTGAATAATATTCCATTTAGCATTAAAAAGAAGTGTCTGGATATGCTAGAGTTTATTAATCCATTCACCTCCTAAAGGACATCTTGGTTGCTTCCGAGTTTTGGCAATTATGAATAGAGCTGCTAAGAATATCTGTAGGCAGGTTGGTTGTTGGATGTAAGTTTTCAATTCCTTTGGGTAAGTACCAAGGAGCTTGATTGCTAGATCATATGGTAAGAATAGTATGTTTAGTTTTCTAAGAAACTGCCCAACTGTCTTCCAAAGTAGGGGTACCATTGTACATTCCCACTAGCAATGAATGAGGGTTTCTGGTGTCCCACATCTTCACCAGGATTTGGTGTTGTCTGTGTTCTGCATCTGGCCATTCTGATAGATGTGTAGTGGCATTTCATTGCTGTTTTAATTTGCATTTCCCTAATGACATATAATGTGGAATATCTTTTCATATGCTTATTTGCTATCTGTACATCCTTGGTGAGGTGCCTGTTAAGATCTTTGGCCCATTATTTAATCAGGTTGTTTGATTGCTTATTGTTGAGTTTTAAGAGGTCTTTGTATATTTTGAATAACAGTACTTCATCAGATGTGTCTTTTGGAAATATTTTTTCCCAGTCTGTGGCTTGTCTTCTCATTCTCTTGACATTGTCTTTTGCATAGCAGACATTTTTAATTTTTATGAAGTTCAGCAATTATTTCTTTCATGGATTGTGCCTTCAGTGTTGGTAGTGTGCTTTTTTTTCCCCCATGGGAAAAGATAGTCATACTGCTTGCTTCATTTTCTCCAAAGGGCCAAATCAGCCCTTATTAATGACATACTACTACAAAGTAGGAAAATTGAAAATCATTGCAATGGATTGTTTTCTCATTTTCCCATGAGAAAATTTCTCACTTTTTTAAAAATGAGAAACATGGATATATAGTAGAATATAAACAAAGAATAGACAAAGTACACATAAATAGTTTATAAACAAGAATGGTGCTATGAACATTTCTATTATGACGTGATAAAATATTATTACCAAAGTAATGTTTGCATTAACGTTATTGATATTAATGCTAGTTTTTTAAAAATTCAACAGATGGCACATTAAAATGTTAAAACAAGTTTTATCCAAGCTTATTCTTCAATTGAAACACTCACTTGCTCTGTTGATATACCTGTGGAGAAATGTGCTAAAAAAACTTGTTTTGCATTTTAAATAAAGTTTAAAAATTAGAGTAGCCCTTTGCTTTCCCATGCTTTATTATAATTTTTGAAATTTCAAATGACTGATTTAATAGATGGATAAAATGATATATTAATATTAAATCAAGAAAAAATCTTAGTACTATTTTCCTTTTTTTTTTAAAGATTTTATTTATTTATTTGAGACAGAGAGAGAATGAGAGATAGAGAGCACGAGAGGGAAGAGGGCAGAGGGAGAAGCAGACCCCTGGCCGAGCAGGGAGCCCGATGCGGGACTCGATCCTGGGACTCCAGGATCATGACCTGAGCCGAAGGCAGTCGCTCAACCAACTGAGCCACCCAGGCGCCCAGTACTATTTTCTTATCTTTGTTATACTATTTTGACTTTTTTCAGTGTCTTGATAGAGCATGAAGGAGTGGCGTGGTTGTAACCATCATCTATCATTTGTGAAGTGGGAAAAAGATGAGGGCCTTGGGCCTATAGTTCAGTCCCATCTGAACAGATAATTTCTTCATTGGTATTCCAGAAAATCTACACTGCTCTTCAATCTTCAGGTATTTCATGTAAACTAGAATTGCAGATGTGTAGATGGTATCAGGACCCAGAAAGACCCTGAGGTCTAGAGCTAGGAAGAGGAAGATGAGCAGCTGTCACAAGTGGATCGATGTTATTTATTCCAAAGTTTCCTCAGAGATAACCTGACCACTTGTTACAATAGCATCCTAAGTCAAAGTCTCCAGCTACCCACAGCCTCACTTAGCCATGGATGGGGTCACAAAATGTAATATTAATATGAGAGGACATTTCATTTCCTTTAGATCTCATAGTGATTTCATCAAGCCTTGAAGGTGTTGCATGTGAGAAGGGCAGAAATCAAAAGCCAAAGGAAAAAACCAAACTAACCCAAAAGAAACCAACCAAACAACAATAACAAAAACAAACAACAAAGGCTTTCTAGTCTTTGTACTAGAAATGGTGAACAGATGTTCCTCAGATCCACTGAGAAATGGCCTTAAGTTAAAATAATCAGAATTGAGACATATCATAATTTGGGTACAGATGGGATGGAAAGCCCAGGGGGTTAAACATCTAATTATAAATAGGAAAGCAGAGGTAGTGGGTGAGGATATTTTCAAAGGGGAGAGTTATTTAACATGGGTATGGGTTATTGATGAAGGTTGCTCAATGTACATTCACTCTTAGTAGACATTAAAGTCAGAAGGACTCTCACCCCTCTGGGCCAGCACAAATTAATTCTCAGGCCTCTCAAGATTTTGAAACTCTAGGATTCTTTGTATAATTACATTTTACTACCAGATTTTCTTATGAAATGTCATGAAATGGACATCTCTCAGAAGTGGGACATCTTAGTCAAAGTAAACCCCACTTCCCTGTTCTTAGCAGGGCCATATATGGACAGCTAACCTAAGATTTGTGATTTGGGGGGACAATCTTATGGACATTAGGCAATGATTCTCAACACTGGCTGCACATTATAATTATCTGAAGAACTGTAAAAAATATCAGTGTTGCAATACTATACACTGAAAACTTTTATGAAACATCATTGAAAGCAATTAAAGAAGACCTAAGTTAATGGAAACATCTCAGGTCAATGGACTAGAAGTCTTAATATTGTTAAGATAGCAATATTCTTCATAATGATATATAGATTCAATGCAATTCCTATCAAAATCCAGCCTGTCTCTTTTTGATAGAAATTTGACAAGCTGATCCTAAAATTCACATGGAAATACAAGGGACCCAGAATAGTCAAAACAATATCAAACAAAACAAAACAAAAGAAAAAAAAGTTGTAGGAGTCACCCTTCTTGATTTTAAGCTGACTACAGTAATCAAGACTGCGTGGTACTGGCATAAGGATAGATGTATAGATAAATGAAACAGAATTAAGAGTCTAGAAATAAATCCATGTGTCTATGGTGAACTGGTTTTGGACAGGGTGTCAAGACATTTGGTGGGGAAGAAACAAAGTTTTCAATGAGCAGTGTTGGACTGACTGGATATCCACATGCAAAAGAATTAAATTGGATTCCTACTTCATTCCATATGCAAAAAATAACCCAAAATGCACTAAAGACATAAATATAAGAGGTAAAATTATAAAACTATAGAAGAAAACATAAATGTAAATCTTTGTGATTATAGATTAGGCAATGGTTTCTTAGATTTGATACCAAAAGCACAAGAAATAAGAAAAAAGTAAAACTGGACTTAACCAAAATGAAAAACTTGTGCATCAAAGAGTTTAGAAGAAGGTGAAAAGTAACCCATAAAATGGGGGAAAAAATACTTGTAAATCATATATCAGATATTATATATCAATACATCTATTGATATCTAGCTATTGATATCTATCTATACTCCAGTATCCAAAATATATAAAGACTCTTACAACTCAACAATAAAAAAATAATCCAATTTAAAAGATTTTGTATAAACATTCCCCCAAAGAAGATATATAAATGAGCAATAAGTACATGAAAAGATGCTCAACATTATTAGTCACAAGGGAAATGCAAATCAAACTATGAGATATTCCTAGAAACATATCAACTACCAAAACTGAAGCAGGAAGAAATAGAAAATCTGAACAGACTGATTACCAGCAATGAAATTGAATCAGTAATCAATAAACTCCCAACAAACAAAAGTCCAGGACCAGATGGCTTCACAGATGAATTCTACCAAACATTTAAAGAAGAGTTAATACCTATTCTTTTCAAACTTTTCCAAAAAATAAAAGATGGAAAACTTCCAAATTCATTCTAGGAGGCCAACATTACCCTGATACCAAAACCAGATAAAGACACCACACACAGAAAAAGAACTACAGGCCAATATCTCTGATGAACACAGATGCAAAAATCCTCAACAAAATACTAGCAAACCCAACCCAACAATACACTGAAAAAAAATGATTCACCTTACTGATGCATGAGTGGAAGTAACGGTAGTTGGCAGCATTTGATTGTAAGAAGTCAATAAAGTAATTGTGTTTAAAAAAGAAATGATTCACCATGATCAAGTGGGATTTATTTCCAGGATACAAGAGTGGTTCAATATTTGCAAATCAAACAAGATGATATATCACATCAACAAGAGAAAGAATAAAAACCATATGATCATCTCAATAGATACGGTAAAAGCATTTGACAAAGTACAACATCCATTCATGATAAAAACCCCAACAAAGTAGGTTTAGGGGGAACATACCTCAACATAATTAAGGCCATGTATGAAAAACCCACAGCTAACATCCTACTCAATGGGGAAGAACTAAAAGCTTTTCCCTTAAGGTCAGGAATAAGACAAGGATATCCACTTTCACCACTTTTATTCAACATAGTACTGGAAGTCCTAGCCACAGCACTCAGACAAGAAAAAGAAATAAAAATTCATCCAAATTGGTAAAGAAGTAAAACTGTCACTATTTGCAGATGACATGATACTATATATAGAAAACCCTGAAGATCCCACCAAAAAATTACGAGAACTGATAATGAATTCAGCAAGGTCACAGGATATAAAATCAATGTACAGAAATCTATTGCATTTCTATACACTAATAATGAAGCAGAAGAAAGAGAAATTAAGAAAACAGTCCCATTTAAAATTGCATCAAAATAATAAAATGCCCAGGAATAAACTTAACCAAAGAGGCAAAAGGTCTGTACTCTGAAAACTATAAAACATGGTAAATAATATTGACAACACAAACAAATGGAAAGATATCCCATGGATTGGAAACAAAATATTGTTAAAATATCTATATTACCCAAAGCAATCTACAAATTTAATGCAATCCCTATCAAAATACCAACAGCATTTTTCACAGAACTAAAACAAAATCCTAAAATTTGTTTAGAACCACAAAAGACCTTGAATAGCCAAAGCAATCTCAAAAAGAAAAACAAAACCGGAGGTACCACAATTCCAGACTTCAAGTTATATCACAAAGCTGTAGTAATCAAAACAGTATGGTACCGGCACAAAAACAGACACATAGATCAATAGAACCGGATAGAAAGCCCAGAAATAAACCCATAATTATATGGTAAATTAATCTTCAATGAGGAGGAAAGAATATGCAATGGGAAAAAGTCTCTTCAACAAATGGTGTTAGGAAAACTGGACAGCTACATGCAAAAGAATGAAACTGAACCACTTTCTTGAACCAAACACAAAAATAAACTCAAAATGAATTAAGAACTTAAATGTGAGACCAGAAACCATAAAAATCCTAGAGTAGAGCACAGGTAGTAATTTCTCTGACATTGGTCATAGCAACATCTTTCCAGATATGTCTCCTGTGGCAAGGAAAACAAAAGCAAAAATAAACTATTGGGCCTACATCAAAATAAAAAGCTTCTGCATGGCGAAAAAAACAACGAACAAAACTAAAAGACAACCTACTGAATGGGAAAAGATATTAGCAAATGACATATCTGATAAAGGGCTAGTATCTAAAATATACAAAGAACTTATACAATTCAACATCAAAAAAAAAAAAACCAAATAATCCAATTTAATATGGGGAGAAGACATGAATAGACATTTCTCCAAGAAGATATATAGATGGCCAGCAGACACATGAAAAGATGCTCAACATCACTCATCATCAGGGAAATGCAAATCAAAATCACAATGAGCTAATCACCTCACACCTGTTAGAACAGCTAAAATCAAAACCTCAGGAAACAACAAATGTTGATGAGGATAGGGAGAAAAAGGAACTCCCATGCACTGTTAGTAGGAATGCAAACTGGTGTAGCTGGTGTGGAAGACAGTATGGAGGTTCCTAAAAAAATTAAAAAAAGAATTACCCTATGATCCAGTAATTGCACTACTAGATATTTACCCAAAGAACATGAAAACATTAATTTGAAGGAATATGTGCACATCTATGTTTATCACAGCATTATTTAGAATAGCCAAATTATGGAAGCAGCCCAGGTGCCCATCCATAGATGAATAAGGAAGTGGTAGATACATACAGTGGAATATGGGTCAGCCATAAAAAAGGATGAAATCTCGCCACCTGCAATGACATATATAGAGCTAGACAGTATACAGAAAGTATAATGCTGAGTGAAATCAGTCAGAGAAAGACATATGATTTCACTCATATGTGGAATTTAAGAAACAAAGCAAACAAAGAAAAAAAGAAACCAAAAAACCAACTCTTAACTACAGAGAATAAATTGATGGTTATCAGAGGGGTGGGGGTGGGTGGATGGGTAAAACAGGTGAGAGGCATTAAAAATACATTATCTCGATGAGACTGAGTAATACACGGAACTGTTGAATCACTATATTGTACATCTGAAATTAATTTAACACTGTATGTTAACTACACCAAAATTAAAGCTTAAAAATAATAAATTAAAAATTAAAAAATATATCACTTCTTCATAACCACTAGGATGGTTATAACCCAAAAGACAGATAATAACAAGTGTTACTGGGGACAGAATGGGGAAATCGGAACACTCATACACTGCTGGTGGGAACATAAAATGATGCAGCCACTTTGGAAAACCATTTGGCAGTTCCTCAAAAAGTTAAACATAGAATACCATATGACCCTGATCTCAGGGTCATGGGATCAAGCCCCACGTCAGGCTCTGTGCTCGGCACAGAGTCTGTGTCTGCTTGTCCCCGCCCTCATAAATAAATAAAATCTTTAAAAAAAAGGGAATTACCATATGACCCAATAATTTGATCCCTAAATATGTACCCAAGAGAACTGAAAATATATATCCACACAAAGACTTGTACATAAATGTTCAGAGCAGCAGTATTCCTAACAGCCAAAATGCAAATGATCCAAATGTCCATCAACTGATGAATGGATAAATAAAATGTGTTATATCCATACCGGGGAATATTATTTAGTCACAAAAAGGAACGACGTACCGATTCATGTTACAGTATATATGACTTAGAAAATATTATGTTAAGTCAAATAAGTCAGTCACAAAAGGTCATATATTGTATGATTCCATTTTTATGAAATGGCCAGAAATAGGTAAATCCATAGAGACAGATCAATCAAATCCTAATATCTGGGGATGAGGCCTGGGCCTTTGAATTTTTAAAGGCTCCTGGTAATTTTGAAGCACCTGGGACTTGTAATCCACTACATTAAATAAACCATCAATCTTTTTTATTATAAATTTGTCGGCAGAGATCACCAAGATTTTTTGATCTGCCTCCCACTCCCATCATTGTTCTAATGGTTAATTTTGACGAGGACTGTGGTGGGAAAAGGTCTAGAGTAATGACTGCCAAAATTCACCAGTGCTAGAATTATTCACCAGAGTTATCAACAAAGGAACATATTGTTTCATTAAGTTATAATGTGCTTTTTTAAAAAAGTTTTCCGCAGTGCTAAACAGCATGTTCTTACATGTTCTCTGCATTGTAATATCATTTAAGATTTTTCAAAGGATGGGCGCCTGGGTGGCTCAGATGGTTGAGCGTCTGCCTTCAGCTCAGGTCATGATCCCAGGGTCCTGGGATCGAGTCCCACATCGGGCTCCCTGCTCCTTGGGAGCCTGCTTCTCCCTCTGCCTCTCTCTCCCCCCGTCTCTCATGAATAAATAAATAAAATCTTTTAAAAAAAGAGATTTTTCAAAGGATATGACATGACCCTTTAATTACAGTGGCAATATAACAATCTAAATGCCAGAAAGTTTTTGGTTGTGCTGTTTTTAATCTACTCCTGCTTCAAAGTTCACAGTAGAATAGCCATGGCAATCCTAAGCTCTGAGGACTTCTCCCTTTGGATCCAGGAGTGGGATACAGGTCTTCAGATCTTGGATAGTCCAAAGGGTTGGGTGGGGGTGCTTTAACTCAGGATAGGCTAAATGATTTCACTTACCCTAGAACCACAATGGCCAGGGGTTTTTAATTTTACTTTATCATTCGTTTACTATTCCCACTTAATTTCCAAAAGGAAGTTGAAGTACTTTGACTGTCTAAGAAAGTAGATTTAGGCTGCAGCAGGCCTGATAAGCCAAGGATTAGGTTTCCAGCATGATCCTTAATGGATATTAACCTGGATATTATGTATCATTTTGGAAAATGACTGCTTTCCACATAGTCTAATCCCTTGATGAGAATCATCAGGGTCAAAGCCATGCAGAAGATGCAGATATAATGGCAAAGTTCTCAGGTATTCTACTGGGAAACACCTTGTTTCTGCCAAGATACCAGAATCATACACACATTTACATTTATTTTATTAGAAAAGGTTTCCACATTTAAGCAATAACCTTTCTGAAACATATCTCTAAATAATGAGTTTCAAACTTTTCATCTACTATTATTAAGCATAATGGATGAAATACAAAACACACTCATGGAGCATATTAGAGTAATGCAAAATAACTCTACCTGTGACTTTACTATTTTTTATCCCATACAAATATGAAAGCATATCAAAATTGAAGCGAGCAAAAATAATTTTAATTATTGACTAGGTGATGAGTACATGTCTGTTGTTCAGTGTACTAGTCTTTGCTAATACTGAATTATACAAATTATATTAATACTTAATTTGGGGGTAAATTCAACAGAAATGTTATTAATACAACCTATTGAGGTAGGTTCAATATCAGGGTAATATTGAATCTATTGAATTTAGAATTATTTTAATAGTAGCATCAATTAAAACAAACTTCTTACTAGATATTCTGTTCTAGCCATGATGAAGTAATTGGTACCACAAAGCCCTCCCACTATAAACCCCCACAGAACTAGATAAAATATATAAAATAGCTGTTTTCAGATATTGGACAATAGTCATGGAGGACTTTAATTCCTGAAAGAAATAAAATAAGACAACTTACATACACACAAAAAAGACTTTACTGATGAATTATCTCAAACACTGAAGGAAGGAATAGTACTAATCCTATACGATTCCTTTTAGAAAATAGAGGAGAGGGAACACTTACACCTGTTTTATGAGACCAGAGTTACTCTGATATCAAAGCTAAAAAAAAGACATTACAAAAAGGAAAACCACTGACCAATACTGTCATGGATGTAAAAGTCCTTAACAAACTTTTAGCAAATTGAGCCCAGCAACATAGAAAAAAGAGTAATCATTATGATTCAATGGGATTTATTCCAGGAATGTAATGTTAGTCTAATATTTGAATACAAATTGATGCAGTGTAAAGACTAAAAAAGGAAAATCATACAATCATCTCTATAGCTGCAGGAAAAGCACTCAACAAAATTCAACACAAAATAAAAGGAAACTTCCTCAACCTGATAAAGGATTTCTATTAAAAAATCTATAGCTAGCTAGCAACATACTTAATGGGGGAAAAATTAAAACATTTCCCCCCTAACATGAAGATCAGGGCAAGTATGTCCACTCTCACCACTCCTGGTAGAGGTCTGAAATACCTTTACCAGAGGTCTTCAACAGTGTAATATGATAAGAAAAAGAAATAAAAGACATTAAACTGTAAATGAATGAGTAAAACTGTCCTTATTGGCAGATGTATGATCATGTATATAGAAAATCTTAAGCAACTTAACAAAAGCTACTATAGGTACTAAGTGAATTTAGGATGATTTCAGGATATAAGGTCAAAGTACAAAACTCAGTTGTATTTCTGTATATTAGCAAATGAACATTTGAAAAAGTAAACTTAGAATAATACCATTTAGAATAACATTAAAAAACCAAAAAGTTTAGGTATGCACATAATAAAATATATGGAAGATACCCTGAAAACTTTAAAATATTGCTAAGAGAATCAAAGGAGACAAACAGAAAGACATACTATTTCTTGTCAAGATGTCAGTTCTTCAGGAATTGATCCAAAGATTCAACACAAACCCATTCAGAATCCCAGAAGACTTTTTTGTAAAAATGACAAATGGACTATGAAATTTTTATAGAAATATGAAGAGCCTAACAGAGATAAAGTAATTCCAAAAAGAAAAAAAACTTGGAGGATGTATAGTATCTGATTTCAAGATTGCTATAATGCTATGGTAATCAAGACAATGTGGTATTGGCATAAAGACAGACAAATAGATCACTGGATTAGAATATAGTACAAAAGTAGACTCACATATATTGATTTTTCACCAACGTACCAAAGAAACTAAGTGGGGAAAGTAAATACTTTCATCAAATGGTACTGAAACAATTGGCTGTGTATACAGGAAAAAAAAATCAATTGCAACTCATATTCACACCAAACACTAAAATTAAATTGAGATGGATCATTGCTCTTAATGTAAAAGCTGAAATCACAAAGCTTCTAGAAAAACACATGGAAGTTATTTTTGCAACTTAGATCGGTAAATATTTCTTTGTCAAGGACCCACAAAAACAAATGGATAAAATGGACTTAATCAAAATTTTAAACTTCTGTTCACCAAAAGTCTTTGTTAAGACATTGAATAAGCAAGCTACATATGGGAGAAAATATTCACAACACATATATCTGACAAAGGACCTTTACCTGGAATACATGAACAACTCCTATGACTCAATGAACAACTCAACTTTTAAAAAGTAGTCAAAAAGACTTCTGCTTCCAGAAGGATGGAGTAGACACATTTTTTCCCTTACTCCTCCTGCTAATAAGTACAGCTAAAAACTCTGGACATTCTACATAAAACAAAGATAAAGGGGCCGAAAGATGGAGAGAAGGCAGACCAGCGGTTGATCTCAGGAATCTGAGGAACAAGGTGGTGAGTTCCTGGGTTTTCTTTTTGTCTCATATATCCCAGACTAGATGGTGAAGTCAGCAACCTGAAAACGCCAATGAGTGTGCACGTGTGCACCCTCCACCCCCCAGAAAAACCTGCTGGCTCTAGTCAAAGGGCCAAAAGGGGACAGCCTAAGAAGACAGAAAACTGTTGGACAATAACTCTACTCCAGCCAAATATTCCAGATAAAACTGCAACCCCACCCCCATCCTCAACAGCAAGGCCAAGTAGGGAGCCTAAATCTCCATCCTCATGAAGTTATAATGAGGTACCCCAAACCTCTCCCCTACCCTCCCAGTAAGGTGGTATCAAAGATCATGGAACTAAAGATTAAGTCCTGGCTCTAACTGAGTCTCTGATTCTTGTTGCTCTTTTTTTTTTTTTGTACGCTATGAGGCCATGAATTGCCCTTTCAGCTTAATTTAATGAGGCTTAATTCAACTTAAAACTATTTCTTCTGCAAACTAAACTCTGCTATATACTTTCTAATCTCAACTTCCAATCCTTTCAGGCTTCTTACCACTTAATTCTTCTCTAATTGTGTTGGCCATGCTTGCCCCACTTCCCTCATTGCCTAGCCTGTATCCTATAATGCATCTCCTCAACAATGCTTTTTGTTGAAATCTTTTTACTGAACTATAATTTGCCTGCAATAGGCTTCCATTTAAAAAGTACAATTTGGTGAGTTCTGATGTATCCATATACGAGTGAAACTACATATACAATCAATACAGAGAATATTTTCACCACTCTCCTAAGTTTCATCTTGCCTCTTGGCAGTCCATCCCTCAGCCCCAAGTTTTTTTAGTCACTGTATTTGCATTCTCGCTACAGTTTATATTTACACTTTTATGCCTGGCTTCTTTTATTCAGCATAATTGTTTTTCTGTAGGTTGCATTTATCTGTAGTCCATCCCTTTTCATTGCTGAGTAGTATTCTATTGCATAGATAGACACCATATTTTGTTTATACACTCACCAAGTGAAAGGTTGTTTCCTGTTTGGGCTACTGTGCATAAAGCTGCAATGAACATTTTGAAAAAAAAAAACAAAACGATGGCATAGAAGCATATCTATTGATAGGAAAAGATGTTCATGACCAATTGCTAAATGAAAAAAAAAAACAGGTTACAGAACACTTTATAAATATGAATCCATTTTTTGTAAAGAATATATTTGTGGAAATAAGTAAATGCATGGAAAAAAATCCAAAATGTTAATAATGGTTATATCTGTGGGTTGAGATTACACGATTTTTAAGACAAAAATTAAGTAAAGTGGGCAAAAGACTAGAACAGGCACTTCACAATAGAAGAGATGCCAATAAACACGTGAAAAAATTGCTCAACATCCTTAATCATCGAGGAAATGCAAATGAAAGCTATGACGAGATACCACTACTGAAAGCACCAAATGTTGGCAAGAATGCAGAGCAACAGAACTCTCTATATTACTAGTGGGAATGTAAAATTGTACAGCCACTTTGAAAATCAGTGTGGCAGTTTCTCATAAAAGTCCAACATACATCTACCCAATGACTCAGCAAATACACTTCTAGAAGAAACGGAAACACTGGACACAGAACAGACTTGTGCCTGGATGTTCACGGTAGTTTTATTCTTTTTTTTTTTTAATAAACGTCCCGCTTCTTTTTTTTTTTTTAAAGATTTTATTTATTTATTTGAGAGAGAGAATGAGATAGAGAGAGAGAGCATGAGATGGGGGAGGGTCCAAGGGAGAAGCAGACACCCTGCTGAGCAGGGAGCCCGATGCGGGACTCGATCCCGGGACTCCAGGATCATGACCTGAGCCGAAGGCAGTCGCTTAACCAACTGAGCCACCCAGGCGCCCCACGGTAGTTTTATTCTTGACCCTGAATACTCGAGGAAGAAAATCAGATTTCCAAATAATTTACCTTGTTTTCTCTTTTCCCACCCTCAGCCTGGACAACTAGAAAAGGAACAAACTAGAAGCAACCCAAATGTCCATCAGCAGGAGAATGAATAAATAAAATCAGTATGTCCAAACAATGGAATACTACTCAGCAATGAAAAACAAAACCTAAAAAACTTTGGATACCTGGGTGGGCCTGAGTATCATTATACTGAGCAAAAGAAGACAGAGACAAAAGGGTACATACTGTATGATTCCATTTGTATGAATTTCTGAAATAGGCAAAGTCAATCTATGGCAAAAGAAATCAGGACAGTGGTTGTCTGCGGAGGTGGGGGTAGGCAAGGATTGATTGGGATGGGGTTTAAGGGATATTTTGAAGGTCAGGTAGTATTCTGTATTGTTGTATGGTGCGGCTGACATACATATATGAAACTGCTGAAGCTTATCACACTGTATACTTAAGAGCTGTCATTTCATTGTATATAGATGTAAATAAAAATGGTTAAAAATTAAAACAAATCTTTTTGTTAATGTAAATTTTCAAACAAACAAGAAAAGTAGAAAGTACACTATAAAGAACAGTCTATCATA
Organism: Callorhinus ursinus; assembly: GCF_003265705.2. Taxonomy (NCBI): domain Eukaryota; kingdom Metazoa; phylum Chordata; class Mammalia; order Carnivora; family Otariidae; genus Callorhinus; species Callorhinus ursinus. Next base: position 10,951,738 of record NW_027397084.1, read on the forward strand.
CTTAAGTAATCATTTGCTAACTTCACTTACTGGCAAAAAATTGCTTAAGACATGGGGCGCCTGGGTGGCTCAGTTGTTGAGCATCTGCCTTCGGCTCAGGTCCTGATCCCAGGGTCCTGGGATGAGCCCCGCATCGGGCTCCCTGCTCCGCGGGAAGCCTGCTTCTCCCTCTCCCACTCCCCCTGCTTGTGTTCCCTCTCTCGCTATATCTCTGTCAAATAAATAAAATCTTTAAAAAAATTGCTTAAGACACGTAATTCAACTGATCTCCACATATTCATGAATGATTGTGTTTATTTTCTAAAGAAAAGCAGGGAATTTTTATTTGTTTGGGATTTTTTTTTTTTTTTTGGACAGGTCTCATGGTTTGAGGAAAGGTGGTATTTTCTACTTTCCCAGGGATTTCAATGGAAAGGCAAAATTTGATCCACTGACACCTATTGAAAAAATGTGGTCATTTTCAAATACCAGCAAGGCTTCATTTTTTAGGGCTTTTTACCAGTCTATGTTGTCTCTTAGGAGGAAAGAACCAGACCTGATTAACTGATTTTAAAATAAGCTCAGGGGCACCTGGGTGGTGCAGTCAGTTAAGCCTCCGACTCTTGGTTTTGGCACAGGTCATGATCTCAGGGTCTTGAGATCAAGCCCCGTGTCAGGCTCCTCTCTCAGTGTGGAGTCTGCTTGAGATGCTCTCTCCCTCTCCCTCTGCACCTCCAGCTGTGTGCTCTCTCTCTAAAATAAATAAATCTTTAGAAAAAAATAAAATAAGCTCAATATTTTTTCCATTTCACTAGCTAAGGAACTCCAGTGATAGTTTTGCTATATACTACTCTCCATTCATGTTTTAGAAGAGGAATCAATGGAAGGAAGGAAGAAGGTAGATTGAGGTAGATTAAGATGCTGTTCTTACCAATTATTTGCTATGTGATCTTGAATACATCTCTTCATCATTCTGACCCTCAGTTTCCACATCAATAGGCATGAGAATCCCTATCTCAAAGTTTCATAATGGAAATTAAATTCTGTCCATGAAAACGCCTTGACATATGCCAGGAGCTCAGTAAATATCACTGTCTTCCCTGAACTCCTTAACAGAAGACAAGAAGGAAGAACATGTCTCCCTTCATATTTCACAGGTAGATACACTTGGATATCTGGACATTCTTTGGGTAATGTACACAAGTCCAATTTGAACTATTTTTCAGGTGAGGTGAGGATGGGTGGATCAAGGTAGGCAGGGGTGGGAAGCCTGAGAGATCCTCACCTTTTATCTTCTAAGAACATCATGAACATTTTATAATAACTAATGATGAAATATTGCTTACTGTTTGCAGTTTCTATTTCTCTCTATGAAAGAGTATTTGGAAGGCAATTTTTGGTGGTGGGGGTGTTTTGTTGTTTTTTTTTTTTTTTCCTGCACTCATCAGTACAGGCTGCAGTGATGATTCTCAAACTCTGAACAATGGTCCCCAGTGTTTGGGCAGGGAGGGCCAGCATATGGAGGCCTCTCATATAGCCAAATACTGGCTCTCTGCCCTTCCTTCAGCTTTGTTTAAAGACAAGATCTGTTTCCTCCTTTGTCATCCCCTACAAGGCCTCCAGACTCCACTGTGAAGCCCAGCCAGATTTCTGTAACAAATTACCTGGGAAGCCAAGGCTGAAAAAAAGAGAAAAGAACAAGATGAAGTGTTTTGAAATCTGACTTTCCTCCTGGAGCATTCAGGATTACCTATTCAAAGGGGGCAAGGTTGAACTAAGGTTTGTGCTAGGAGGTTTGCAGGCTAAAGTTTGTAGAAAAAGTTTGGTCAGTTCATTTATTACAAGTTTTTCATATTAAGGTGAAATGTTTCCAAACTTAAAAAAAGAAAGATAAAGAAAATAGGTTCAAAGTATTACAAAAGAGCACATATAAAATAGTTGTATGAAATGATGTAAGCCTATACAGGCATGCCTTGTTTTATTGGATTTCACTTCATTGCACTTTGCAGATAATGCATTTTTTACAAATTGAAGGTTTGTGGCGACCCTGTATCCACCAAGTCTATAGGTACATTTTCCCAACATTTGCTCACTTGTGTCTCTGTGTCACATTTTTTTGTTAATTCTTGCAATATTTTAAACTTTTTCATTCTGATTATATTTGTTATGATGACCTGTGATCAGTGATTTTTTATTTTTAAGATTTTATATATTGGGGCGCCTGGATGGCTCTGTCGGTTAAGCTGCTGCCTTCAGCTCGGGTCATGATCCCAGGGTCCTGGGATCGAGCCGCACGTCAGGCTTCCTGCTCGGCGGAGAGCCTGCCTCTCCCTCTCCCTCCACCTGCTACTCTGCCTACTTGTGCTCTCTTTCTATCTCTCTGTCAAATAAATAAATAAAATCTTAAAAAAAAGATTTTATTTATTTATTTGACAGAGAGAGTGAGAGAGCATAAGCAGGGGGAACAGTAGAGGGAGAGGGAGAAGCAGGCTCCCCGCCAAGCAGGGAGCCCAATGCAGGGCTCGATCCCAGGACCCTGAGATCATGACCTGAGCCGAAGGCAGACGCTTAACCATCTGAGCCACCCAGGCGCCCTGTGATCAGTGATCTTTGATGTCACTATTGAAATCGTTCTGGGGAACAATGAACCATGCCCATATAAGACAGTAAGCTTAACAGATAAATGTTGTAGGTGTCTGATTGCTCCACTGACCAGTTTCCCCCATCTCTCTCCCTCTCCTTAGGCCTCCCTATTCCCTCAGACACAATATTGAAATTAGGCCAATTAATAACCCTGCAATGGCCTCTAGGTGTTCAAGTGAAAGGAAGAGTCACAAACCTCTCACTTTATTTTTTTAAATTTATTTTATTTAAATTCAATTTAATTAACATAGTATATAATTAGTTTCAGAGGTAGGATTTAGTGATTCATCAGTTGCACACCCAGTGCTCATTACATCATGTGCCCTCCTTAATGCCCATCACCCTGTAACCTCATCGCCCCAACCCCTCCCCTCCAGCAACCCTCAGTTTAAGAGTCTTTTATGGTTTGTCTCCCTCTTTGTTTTTGTCTTGTTTTTCCTTTTCTTCCCTATGTTCATCTGTTTTGTTTCTTAAATTCCACATAGGAGTGAAATCATATGGTATTTGTCTTTCTCTGACTGACTTATTTCACTTAACATAATACCCTCTAGCCCCATCCATGTTGTTGCAAATGTCACAATTTCATTCTTTTTGATGGCTGAGTAACATTCCATTGTAGTTATACACACCACATCTTCTTTATCTATTCATCCATCGATGGACATCTGGGCTCTTTCCATAGTTCGGCTATTGTGGACATTGCTACTATAAACATTGGGATGCAACACATCTCTCACTTTAAATCAAAAATTAGAAATAATTAAGTTTAGTGAGCAAGGCATGACAAAAGCTCAGACAGGCCCAGAGCTAGGCCTCTTGCAGCAATTAGCCAAATTGTGGATGCAAAGGAGAAGTTCTTGAAGGAAATTAAAAGTGCTACTCCAGTGGAACACACAAATGAAAAGAAAGTGAAACAGCCTTATTGCTAATGTAGAGAAAGTTTCAGCGGTCTGGATAGAAGATCAAACCAGCCACAACATTCCCTTAAGACAAAGCCTAACCAGAGCACGGCCCTAACTCTCCTCAATTCTCTGAAGGCTGGGAGCAGTGAGGAAGCTGCAGAAGAAAAGTCCAAAGCTAACAGAGGTTGGTTCATGAGATTTAAGGAAAGAAGCCATCTCCATAATATAAAAGTGCTGATATAGAAGCTGCAGCAAGTTATCCAAAGATCTAGCTAATTAATGAAGGTGGCTACACTAAACAATAGATGCTCTTCCTTCCTTCCCTTTCTTTCTTTCTTTCTCTTTCTTTTCTTTTTCTCTTTTTCTTTCTTTCTTCCTTCCTTCCTTTCTTCTTCTTCTTTCTCCTTCTTTCTTTCCCTTCCCTTCCCTTCCCTTCCCTTCCCTTTCCTTTCAACAACAGATTTTCAATGTAGATGAAACAGCCTTCTATTGGAAGGAGATGCCATCTAGGACTTTTGTAGCTACAGAGAAGTCAGTGCCTGGCTTCAAAGCTTTCAAGGATAGTCTCACTCTCTTGTTAGGGGCTAATGCAGCTGGTGACTTAAGTTGAAGCTAGTACTCATTGACCATTCCAAAAATCCTAGGGCCCTTAAGAATTACACTCAATCTACTTTCCCTATACTCTGTATACACAAAGCCTAGATGACAGCACATCTGTTTATAACATGATTTGCCAAATATGTTAAGCCCACTGTTGAGACCTACTGTTCAGGAAAAAAGATTCCTTTCAAAATACGATGGTTCATTGACAATGCACCTGGTAACCCAAGAACTCTGATGGAGATGGACAGCAAGGTTAATGTTCTCATGCCGGCTAACACAGCATCCGTTCTGCAACCCATGGATCGAGGAGTAATTTCAACTCTCAATCTTATTATTTAATTCGTAATTAAATTCCATAATTTATAAATTAAGTTATAAAATTTATAATAGAAATTAAATTAGATGTTATTTAATTCACATTTCATAAGGGCTATAGCCGCCATAGATGGTGATTCCTCTGATGGCTCTGGGCAAAGTAAACTGAAAACCTGCTGGAAAGGATTTGTGATTCTAGATGTCATTAAGAACATTCATGGGAGGGGCGCCTGGGTGGCGCAGTTGTTAAGCGTCTGCCTTCAGCTCAGGTCATGATCCCGGGATCCTGGGATCGAGCCCTGCATCAGGCTCCCTGCTCGGTGGGAAGCCTGCTTCTCCCTCTCCCACTCCCCCTGCTTGTGTTCCCTCTCTCGCTGTCTGTCTCTCTCTGTCAAATAAATAAATAAAATCTTTAAAACAAGACAAAACAAAAAAAGAACATTCAGAGGTCAAAATCCCAACATTAACAGGAGTTTGGAAGAAGTGGATTCCAACCCTCATGGAGAACTTTGAGGGGTTCAAGACTTCCAAGGAGGAAGTTAAGTGCACATGGGGTGGAAACAGCAAGAGAACTAGAGCTAGAAGTGGAGCCTCAGGATGAGCCTGAGTTGCTGCAATCTCATGATACAACTTGAATGGATGAGAAGCTGCTTCTTATGGACGAACACAGAAAGTGGTTTCTTGAGATGGAGTCTACTCCTGGGGAAGACGCTGCGCAGACTGCTGAAATGACAACAAAGGATTTAGAACGTTACATCAACTGAGTTGATAAACAGCAGCAGCGTTTGAGAGGACAGATTCTAATTGTGAAAGAACTTCTACTGTGGATAAAATGCCATCAGACAGCATCTCCCGCTACAAAGAAATCATGAAAGGAAGAGTCCATCGATGAGGCAAACTTCACTGTTATCTTATTTTAAGAAACTGCCTTTAAGAAACCCCAGCCTTCAGCAACCACCACCCCTGATCAGTCGGCAGCCACCAACACGGAGGCAAGACCCTCCACCAGCAAAGAGATTACGACTCGCTGAAAGTTCAGAGGATGGTTAGCATTGTTTAGCCAATAAAGTCTGATTGATTGATTGATTGATTGATTGACTGATGGGGGTAGGGGCAGAGGGAGAGAGAGAATCTCAAGCAGGCTCCATGCCCAGCACGGAGCACAACTTGGGGCTAGATCTCAGAACCCTGACATCATGACCTGAGCCAAAATCAGGAGTCAAATGCTTAACGGACTGAGGCACCCGGGCGCCCCTAAAGTATTTTTCATTTAACATTGTTTTTTTAGACATAATACTACCGCACTCTTAATAGGCTACAGTATCGTGTAAACACAACTTTTATATGTACTAGGAAACCAAAAAAGTCATTTGATTCTATTGCAGTATTTGCTTTATTTCAGTGGTCTGGAATGGAACCCGTGTTATCTCTGAGGTGTGCCTAGAAGTTGACAAAATCTTTATCAGGCAGGTAATATTAGTATCCTTCATTTTATAAATGAGGAAAGAAAGGCTCAATCAATGCTTGATCAAAGATATGATCAATATATGATCAATGCTTGATAAAAGATATGCTTGCTTGATAAAAGCATATAAACAGTAAGGAGTAAGATTAGGTCCTGAATCAAACAATGAATCATGGAACACCACATCAAAAACTAATGATGTAATGTATGGTGATTAACATCACATAAAAAAAAAAAAGATTAGGTCCTGAATCCTGGCCTCTTGGCTCCAAATCTTTCCCACTAGAGGGGCCCTCAAGGCTGGATAGCAGTTTCAATTCCTCTGAGAGTAGTCCTAGTTGATGTGGCCAGCAGAAACAAGCTTTGGGTCAGTGTTCCCTGAAGCAGAGACCGTGATCATGGGGATCCAGAGAACAAGGGGGAAAGTGGAGATGTAGGAGGCACACATGAGATATGACACACGAACATCACAGCAATCACTTGCAGGACTGAGTCAAGAGGTGCCCCTCGTAGACTCTCTTGAGTGGGACCCCCTTTCACACATCTCCTTTCTGAGATTGCATCTCTGTTCCAGATTGGGAACAACCAATGCAGAGGGAAGAACAAAGGAAAATAGAAACACATAGCATTTCCATAGTGTGTCGAGTATCATCCAAATGAGGAAGAAATGCATGAATGTACACAGAGAATATCACATAATTTTTTTAGATTAAGAACACAGTACAAAGCTTGTTTGACTTTTTTTTTTTTGTCAGCCCATGTATTTTTGTTAGCAATGTTGACCACTGAAATTATTTTCTTAGAGGAGAATTTTCCAGTAAACCTCCCACATCATTGCAAGCTTCCTGTTCCCAACTGCTGTTCCTCTTCGTAGGAAGGGTCATCATGACAAAAGCAGCAGGAGGGCTGATGGTCAGCAGAAAATTAATTTGGCAGGGTGTGTGCTTAAAGACATCAACTTCCAAGGGGAAGAAGTTTTTGTTTTGTTTTGTTTTGTTTTGTTTTCTAAAGCATTGTTTTTTTACTTGTGGTGTGCCTTCTGAAGTTACGGATTATTTTTTGAAGATAGAGACTTTTGGTTTAGCTTAGTTCTCAGTACCTGGAAACTATTCAATACATGCTATTGAACTGAATGTTTAACATGTACTTCCCCTTAACCAAATGAAGAATATTTTATGGGGCACTTTTCATTTTAGATGAGGTTATAGAAGTAGGTAATCTTCGGAAATTGGGGAAATTAATTCACGAGGACTGTGGTCCAAGTTTAAATTCTGGGTCCTCAAGCACACTTTTAAAAACAGGGCCTTTGACCCTTTGTTAAATATAAAACAAGCACACAGCTAATGTAAACCTCCTTTGAAATTGATGATATCAGGCTTGGCTGCATACTGGAGACAGGTGGGGTGGAAAGTGTGGTAGGATTTTTTTCAAAATACTGCTGCCAGACTCCGAAATGTAACTGGTAATCTGGACCCTGGGCTTCAGAGTTTTTAAAAGCTTCCTAAGAGATTCTAATAGACAGCCAAAGCTGAGCATCAGTGTCCTAAATGAATGAACACATTTAATCAGCACCAACTAAGTACCAGGCATGGTGCCAGGCACCTGTTATCCTTTATTTTACGAATATGGAAATGGGGACTCAGAGAGGTTATCTGCTTAGCATCATGGAGCAGTGAAGTGTTAAAGTTGGAAAGAAAAAAAAGTCCTATGACCCCATACTCTTCTTGCCACTTACATTGTAGTAAAGAATACGCTGGTGTCTGCAGAAGCCAAGGTATTGGCCTTTGAAAATGAATCCACATAGAAATAAACTCTGGGTGCAAAACCTGTTGGATCAATATTTCCTACTAATGCCACATTCTTTTGTTCAAAACCCAGCAATGTCTCCTATTGAGTTAGAAATTGCAGATGGAGGTGAAGGGCCTGATGTCAGACCTTCCTGATTTGGGCGTTAGAGACTGTTCAGTCCATGAGAGGCAGGACGTGGGTGACCCCCGTAGGAAAACAGGGGCTGCGCTACGCACAGAGGAGGACTCACAAAGGTACACTGTGGCTACGTCAGTTCCCTCACTGTCCCTGTTGTAAAGAGCCGGCCGCAGTGCTGAGATTGTGTCTCCGTTACAGATATCCCAACTGCTTAGGAATCCAGGGAGCAGCTATTCGGTCGGGAGAAATTCAACCAAGAAAAACGAAACTTCAACCAAACCCAAGTGTAATTATGATGGAGAAGCTGAGCACACGCTTGAAGGTGGTTTGTGACTTTACTACGTGTGTATGTGTGTGCACACCGTGATCTTTTGGCTTGAACAAACCCTTACTCACAGTGATATACCTCAGGGGTCCAATCAACGCCTCCTTATTCCCTCTAAATTTCCCTCCCTCACTATCTCCCCTCCATCCTTATGAAGTGTATGTCCACTTGCTGAGAAACATAGGGAAAAAGCAGGATTGTGTGAACATTTTAGAGTCCTGTCTGGAGCAGTGAAAACTGTCTATTTCAGAAAGAAAGAAAAATAGAGACAAAGGCACAGGGGAAAGGGAAAGTAGACACAAAGAATGAAATTGGCAGGTCGGGGTGCCTGGGTGGCTCAGTCAGTTAAGCATCCGACTCTTGATTTTGGCTCAGGTCATGATCTCAGGGTCATGAGATCGAGCCCTGTGTCGAGCTCCACTCTCAGTGGGGAGTCTGCTTGAGATTCTCTCCCTCTCCCTCTGCCCCTCCCCCTGCTCATGTGCGCTCTCTCTCTCTCTCTCTCTCAAATAAATAAATAAATTGGCTGGTAGAGGACGTGACAGACAGGTACTTAAATAGACAGAGAGAAAAATAGGCAGAATAGGACAGAGAATGAATGAGACAGAGACAGGGAGAACCCAGAATGCGAGAACAGAGAGAAACCAAGATGGAAACTCAGGGAGAACTAGGCAGAGAGAGAGAGATGGCCAGTCAGTAATGGAAAGAGAGAGAAACAGAGAGAGGCAACAGAGAAAACCAGACAGGAGACAAAGATGAAGAAAGAAAGGAAGAAAGCGACAGACATGCTGAGAGGAGCACAGAAGACAGACGGAGGTGAACGGGAAGACAGAGGTGAGCAGAGTGGCAGAGCCAGGCAGGAGTGTGGACGGTTTTGTACACATTCCTGTGGTGAAATGAGAAGCCGACTGGTTTGCCAGGAGGGACAGCCTTCCCAGTCAGGGCTGTTGGAGGGTATGAGTTTAGTCATGCTAAATAGAAACAGGATGCCTTCCTCCCAAGCCTAATTCTGTTGCATCTGGAGGGCAGTGTGGTGAATGTGGTTTCTATGCCAGCACTCTGGGCCACGGGAGGACCTCACAGAATTACAGAATGTTGGAACCGAGATCCTTGCGGTAGACGTGTGTGGTTTCCTGGCCAGCCCCTATCCATTTGCCCCGTTTCCAGTAAAAGCCTCCAATATTTATGGGGGGACCACCCTTTCCCACCTTCAGTCCTTGTGGGTTTTGTGGTGTTGACCATACCCCCTCACCATCTCCTATTCCAGGGATAGTATATGACCCAGGCTTGGCATATGATCCAGAGCATCAGTTTCTCCTGTGGTTTCAGTGATTGGTTCAAGGACAGGCACATAACTCAAGGGAGGCAAATCAGAGCCAATCAGTCTCCTTTGGGTTTTCTTTCTGGGCTCCTGGGTTTGCCCTCAGATCCAGACTTCAACCACGGAGCCATGTTGGCTGGAGCTGGGGCTGCCATCTTGCCAACTTACATAGTCTGAAAATGAAGCCAACAACACACAGCAGCAAAGAGTAAAATGAAGAACAACTCAGTTCTGTGGCCTCTTTTGAACACTGATCAAGCTGTTCTGAAGTCAGAACTATCTCTAGACCTTTTTTTTTTTCCCCAAAGCTAATAGATTACCTTTTTCTTTAAAAGTTTAAAACAGTTTGAATTAGATTTTCTGTCACTTGCAACCACATCCTAGTGATATGATGTCTCAGAAATCAATATCACCACATTCTACAAAAGCTGAGTTTAGCTTATCTATGATTTTAGCTAGTTAGTGACAGCATAGGAAGCAAGGTTTCATCCACCATGTACCCCAATGAACTCACTCTTTCATTCTCTCCCCCTTATTTTATTTTAAAATTAAGCTATAGGGACCATTTCCAATAAATGTCTTTACTCATGTGATTTCACAAGATCTAGAAACACCAGCCCTAAGCAATATGCCACCCCTAAGTAAGGCTTCCCTTTGTTCAGCTCACTCCCCTTCCTATGTTTCTCTCCCTTCCTAGTCATGGTAAGCAGAATACAACAGACATCACGGACACTTTTATGTGAACTTACCAAACAGAAACTTTACCTTTTAAAAGAGAACAATAAAACAAACCCGAAGGAACACATTTCTAATGGAGGAATTCCAAATATCATAGCATGTGGTTAGAGGACATACTTTAGAATTGCTGAACCTTCTTACAATTTTCTGAACTGTAAACAATGAGCACTAGGTCCAATATTTTTTTATAAGATTGTAAATGAAAACGTACTGAAGACCCCTGAAAAACATCTCCCATGTAATATATGTTTAGAGCAGTGGTTCTCAAACTTTATCATGCATTAAATCACTAGAAAATTGTTGAAACCCTCTCTGAGCACCCCCCACCCCCGACTTTCAGCTTTAGAGGATATGGGGCAGGCCTGAGGATTTGCATTCTTTTTTTAAGATTTTATTTATTTATTTGACAGAGAGACACAGCGAGAGTGGGAACACAAGCAAGGGGAGTGGGAGAGGGAGAAGCAGGCTTCCCACTGAGCAGGGAGCCCTGTTGCAGGGCTCCATGCGGGGCTCCATACAGGGCTCCATGCAGGGCTCGATCCCAGGGCCCTGGGAACATGACCTGAGCCGAAGGCAGCCGCTTAGAAGGCAGCCGCTTAACAACTGAGCCACCCAGGCTCCCCGAGGATTTGCATTTCTAACGAGTTCCCAAGTGATGCTGATGCTGCAGGTCGAGGGCGCCATACTTTGAAGAACATGTTCAGATTTTAAAATACAACTCTGAGAGAGCTTGGCCAGGTGGCATAAAACCTCAGCAGAGCTCTTCCCGAGTCCTAGAAATTAAGGCCCCCTCCCACCTCAGCAGAGATGCAGGCTACTGTTTCAGGTGCAACCTGGGTGATGTCCGGGGGGGGGGCGGGGCTGGTGCCCTGCCGTGAGTCCACTGGTGACCCAGATGAAGGATGACAGCCGAAGTCCATGAGTGCTGGGATTGGCAGATGCTTATGTGGTGGGAAAACAGTTTTTGAAATACGAATTTGGGTGTTCTTTTTCTCTTTCTGAAAATTACTATTACTCCAAGGAACTTCCCTTCCCTACTCTTCTCACCCCACCCCCTGTTCTAGGCAATAGCCAGAACTGTTTTATTCTCATTGCCCCAAGGGATGATGTCATACAAGAAAGAAGCCTACTTCCTGGCTTTCGTGTATCTAGGTACAGAAGCAAACTAGGTTAACGTGGTCAGTGCAGGTACACAGGACAAGGTGCTCAGAAGGGCCTGGCACTTGGGTTTAATGCTCTGCAGTGGCTGTCTTGAAATTCTTCACAGTTTTAACTTGGAATGTATGATTTGTAAAGTAGAGTGAGATAGGGCAATGGAGCATGCCCCTGGGGCTTGGAGACTTGGCTCACAGGGAATCCTGCCCCCAGCTGTCTCCTGCGGTGCCCCACCACTCGCTCCCTGGTGCCCTGGTGTCATGGCCCTGCTAGGCTTCCTTCCATACCTGGTATAAGTGCAGAGAGGAGGAGAGGGTGTCAGGCCCTGGTGCACAGGCCTTAAGGCATCTGGAGATGAGAACAAGGCAGGTGCCTTTGCACCTCAGGTGGTGGGTGCCACAGCCACTGGGTGGGCAATGCAGTGGGGTCTCTGGTCCAGCCCCAATCCAGACATAGGGCCTTATGTATGTATATGTGTATGGCATGTGTTTATGGCATGAAGGCTACGATCCCCTCGGGATCATCTGTCTGCTGGGGGCCCGTGAACGGGGGTGGTTGACTTTCCCTACCCCATCCCCAACTTTATGTTTTCATCTTGTATGGGGTCCAGCAAATGATGTAGCCAGCCAGCACATAGGCTTTGAAACAGGCCCCAGACACCTTTACACCCCGGAATACCTGAAATGTGATGAAGGCCACTGATAGCCCCGTGGAGGTTTTCACTTTTCCCAGCATTGTGTGGAAAGAGAAGACCCATCCTCTGCACCTCAAAGTAGTGAAGAATTGAGCTGAGAGCAAGCTGGAGCTGGAGGAGAACTTAGGGCAAGGATGACTTAGCACGGACCCACATAGTCCAAAGGCCAGGCAGGAGCAGGCAAAGTTCAGGGGATGCCAGCAAGGATAGATAGTGACCTAGACTGGATGTGTGCATGTGTGTGTGTGTGTCTGTGTGTGTGTCTGTGTGTGTGTGTGTGTGTGTGTGTGTGTAAATCCCACACTGACTGATTAAACTCCTTCCATCGGATGAAATGGAGGTTTGAAGTAGAAAACAAGTGGCTTACAGGAAAAAAAAAAAAAAGATGAAATCTCTTGCATCCCTGAATGTGCAGATTGATGTTTATATATGCCACACTTGCCCCCAAAATGGGAAAAGGAGTTTGTAGAGGCATGGAGTTAAGAACATACAAGGAAAGAAACTGCTTACAAGGCTGAGAGCTGCGAGAGACCTGTTAGGCCTGGCAAGGAACCACCACCCTTCAGAGGATCTAAGAAAGAAACTCTGAGTCACCCACAAAGGCCAAATTGCCCAGGGTCAAGAAGCATAAGGACTGAGGCTGGTCAGGGGAAGCCGACCTAAGAAGCAGTACCAAAGCATCACTTCCTTATAAGAGAGTTGTTTAAATTGTCCATGAGAATATTTTGTTCTATTATGGATACGTGTGCCTTGTGTACTTTATTTGGGAGAACACTTTCTTCAAAGCAACTTAGCTAATGTGGTGGGGGAAAAATGCTGGTTGCTAGGGGTACCATCCAGATACAGGGGAAGAACAATAGTTGATGAAAAATAGCAGGAACTGAGTCCCAGAAAGACTGGAAAGAGTGAAGTAATTAAGAAGCCTGATTTTTTTTTTTATTGGGAAGGCATTTTTGGAGGTTTCTTTTCTCTCTTTTTAAAAATCCCTGTCTTCTAGTTCTTCTACAACACACATCCTTTACCTGTGCAGTTTTTACAGGGGGGAGTCCCCTAAAATGAAAGAAAATGTGGAGATTCATAATACTTGTAGTGAAGATGCATTTATGATTCTCATCTGCCTTTCTCTGTGTTTGGGAGGAGAGGAGGAATAAGGGGAGAAAAAAAAAACTCAAGTAGATAGTTTCATTCTCTTTCTTATTAGCTGAATCCAGACATAAATGAAGGAACAAACACTCCCAGGGAACAACCAGAAAGGAGTAGGGGCAGGGAGGTCCCCCACAGGGGTCCAGGTCTTTAGAGGACCCAAGTGCACCCCCAGGAGTCCTCCTCCAGGAGGTATCTCAGACCAAATCATCACTGACCTGGACGATGTACCCCAGCAGGTTACTGGGCCTCTGGGATTGTGCTGGTGGGTGCAGGGAATGGATTCTGTGGCCAACCTAGTCCCACGTCAACAAAAATTCTTCTATAACCAAAGATGTTCCAGGTTGTAGTAAATAATACAAAGCTCAGATAAAACCGAAACCATTGTATCAAAAGTACAAAGAACAGCTCCCTGGAGTCCCTTGGAACTGGATTTGACTTATAGGAGGGTTTGGGGGGGGGGGGGGGGGGGGGGCTAAAAGATTTTATTTTGGGACACCTGGGTGGCTCAGTTAATTAAGCAACTGCCTCCGGCTCGGTTCATGATCCCAGGGTCCTGGGATGGAGCCCTGCCCTGGGCTCCTTGATTTGTGGGAAGCCTGCTTCTCCCTCTCTCTCTGCCTGTAGCTCCCCCTGCTTGTGCTCTCTCTTTCTCTCTCTGTCAAATAAATAAATAAAATCTTAAAAAAAAAAGGATTTTATTTTTAAGTAATCTCTACACCCAATGTGGGGCTCAAACTCACAACCTCAGGATTAAGAGTCGCACGCTCCACTGACTGAGCCAGCCAGGCGCCCCCCTTTATTTATTTTTTTAAGATTCTATTTGGAAGGTTTTAACTTGTCCATTTGGTGCCAAATCTGCCATAAGAGAGAACTCCTGATATGGATGCAATTCATACCTGTGATAAACCAGGACAGAAAAAGCTAAAGCACCCAGAGAGAACAAAAAGGGAACAGAGAAAAGCAGACACAGAGAGAAATGGCATTCAATGACTCAGAGCAGATAACTGATTTCTTCCTATGGAATCGATGAAAAAAGCTTCTGCAGAAGGGGGTCAAGTCCCCAGCACAGTTAAAGGAGGTGCACACCCTCCTTAGCTGGCTGCCCTTCACTAGTGTGGCCTCCGTGTCAAGAGAACTGGATCCTGGTTCTCAGAAGCTTGTGTTTCTTCTTTGTTAGGGATCCTGTTTAGCTCCCGATGAGAATTCTGTCCTCATCAGCATCAGTTTCCAAAACTCCCCCCACTGACACAAAATTAAAAGGGAGGCAGAGTCCCTTTGGGATGTTTTATATCATGAATCATCCCGCCCTTCCTGACTCTCTTGGGAATCCCATCCACACACAGAGGTCCCATTGACTCCTGGGGTCCTTGTCAAAGGCGAATTCAAGAATGGAAAAGATGAGCTGGAGTTGATTTCATGTTGGACGCGTCGGCTGAGTCCTGTCACAGGCGGGGGTCACAGCAGCTTAAGATTAAAGGAGCCTGCCATTCAAATACTTGGGGTTTTCTAGCATTCTGAGTGTAAATGGATCCCATAATTCACATGCAGACTATTTAGAAGGAGATGAATGAACAGCAGAGCTCTGCAGAGTTCTTTTTAAACATACAGTGCAGCCTGTTTGTGTGGTAACTGGACCTTAAGCATGTACCACTGAAGGAAGTGCTTGGCCAGTTTTGCTTTATTTTATTTTAATCCTGGAACAGGCAAGGGAAGAACAGAGTTTAAGAAAGTACATTCTCAAACCTGTACAACCAAAAGCCTTTCCAGAGACATAGCAACTTTCTGCTTTTCAAATACTTCATTGATTTAAAGATTCAACAAGAAAAATTATTTTGGGGGGCACCTGGGTGGCTCCGTCAGTTAAGTGTCTGCCATCAGCTCAGGTCATGATCTCAGGGTCCTGGGATCCAGCCCCATGTCGGACTCCCTGCTCAGTGGGGAGTCTGCTTCTCCCTCTCCCTTTGCCCCTCCTTTCCACTTGTGCTCTCTCGCTGTCTCTCTCACTGTCTCTCTCTCAAATAAATAAAATCTTTTAAAAAAGAAAAATTAATTTTTTATTAACTGAGGCTAGATCCTCTCTGTACAGGATCCCACACTCTCCCAGCAAGAGCATTGAGGAACATTGGCCATGGCGTGGTGGTAATCAGAAATTTGTCTTTGAAAACATGAGAATTTCTGTGTTATTTGTAAGTAAATCACATGACTTTGATTTGTTCACTCATTCATTCAGCCATTCACTTTGTTCATTCAATGAACATCTGTTAAGTCCCTTCCACGTACAAGGTGCTGTGCTAGGCACCGGGTGAACAAAATGGCATAAGATAGATTCCAGGGTTCCATGTAAAATGGACTAAGCTGGACTAACAAGCCTTGTCCCTCCCACTGAATGCAGCTTTTAAAACCTGGACAGAACACAAGGAGCAGGTATTTACTATGAAAAGTAAATAGCAGGTAGCTTGGGAAAAAGATGGAAATTCAAAGGACTGCTCAACACGTGGTGAGCTTACCATTTTTCTCCCCCCGGTATCCCGTGCCCTGGATTCAAGGCAGCCTAAAACCTGGAAGGGAGCACCGGCAAGGACAGAGAGAGCTCCAGGAAAGGCCCTTCTGTTTTGACATCAGCAGTGGTGAAAGGATCTCCCAACATTCAGAGAGAATGGAGAAAATTTCTCATTTTCCTTTTTCTTTTCCTTAATCTCTCAAAACCACCCAGCCCATTGATAGCCTGCAGGTCCTTAAAACTCTGAGGGGTGGAAGGAAACTTCCTCTCTGGCTGCAAGAACAGCGGCCCAAGAGAGGGGCACAAATGCCTACTGCTTTTTTTTCCCCTCTCTGTCTTCCCGCCTCTTGGCCACAGTAATGAAGAGTCTGACTCTATTTTTTGATGTTTGATTGCAGACAGCTTTCCAGCCTCACCACTCGCCCTTCACTTTCTGTCCCACATCTGGATGAAGCTGGTAGGAAGGCTCAGTTGCTCCTTTCTCACCAGTGGGAAGTTCAAACCATGGAGATCCAGCCTGCGAGCAGGGACATTCGCCACAACCACACCCCCTGGCCGTCAGAAACACCAAGCCAGTCCCCATTCCTGGCTCTTTCAAGCCATTTTCAGACCAGCTTGGGAGCCCTCTTTGCTCTCTCCAGAAAGTTCGATGATGTAAGTAATAAACCTTTCCGTACTTTCTTGTGAACGTATGGCTCATTGAGCTTACTATCCAAATTAAAAAAAAAAAAAAAAAATTGGCACAGTGCAGTGGGAGCGGTCCATCCCATTTTTGCTGAATGAAAACAACGACCCCAGGTATGGGCACAGTTCATAGGAAATGAACAGCAGATGAGGACCAAAAAGGGACTCTTAAGGGAACTAAAAAGCTCCGGGGAAATCTCAGAGAGGAAGCACCTGGGGGGCACTGGTAAAATTGTTTACGAACCTAGGTTTATTCCCAGGGTGTGCATGCGTGAATCTGACCGTAAAGAGTGTATCCTAGACAGAGAAATGAACCACGGGAGAGATCGCGGCCAAGGGGTCAGACCGGCCACTAGGTGGCGTACACATCAGCTTGATCCCAGTAGCCCTGCAAAGGCTTTGAAAACAACCGACTTTGAAGCCACAATCCACAGAAGCTGGTCAGAACTTGCAGCCTAAAACCAACTGGGTTGATTGCCTACTAAAACAAAAAAATGTCAATATTTCATCAGATTTAAACAAGACCCAGAGTCTCATAACATAATCTTCAAACTGTCCAAGATACAACCCAAAATTATTCAGCATGCCAAGAGCTAGGAAAATCTCAACTCTAATAAGTAGAGTTGCTTACAAGAAGTACACAGTGTAGTGCAGGAGACAGAATCATAAATGGATAATGACATAACCTTTAGTACTGATGCTGTGAGAGATATGGATAGGACAATGTGGGAGCATAGAAGTATACCTAACCCAAACTGGGGAGTTGGGAAATAAGGAAATTAGGATCGGCTTCCTGGAAGAACAGATGTTACTGTTAAGTCTGAAAGAATAAATAAACAAGAAGGAGTTAGGTGAAGCAGTAGAAAGTATTCACAGGGTGCCTGGGTGGCTCAGTGGGTTAGACTCTTGAATTCAGCTCGGGTCATGTTCTCAGGGTCATCAGGCTCCTCTCTGCCTGTGGAGTCTGCTTGGGATTCTCTCTCTCTCCCTCTCTCTCTGCCCCGCCCCCTCTCTAAAAAAGAAAGAAAGAAAGTATTCACATCTATGAAAGGGGCAGCAAGAGAAAAGCAGGCCAGGTGGGCATGAGGGACTACAAACAGTTCTGTTCTGATGGGGCACTAGCTGCCAGGCAGGGAGTAGCAGAAAAGGGTGATGGAAGGGCCAGGACCAGTCCATGGAAGGGTTCAAATACCATCATATATCATATTCAACCTTATCGGTCATCCCACCTAATCTTAGTTCTGGCTATATGAACACATTAACACAACCTAACACAGTGGTCGTAATGAAATTATGGAAATCATGGCACCCTTCTGTGTCTTCGCTTCTTATGGCCGAAACTATTGGTGTGCACCGATGACCTGCCTGGTCTTCTGTTTCCCAGCCTCCCTTGAAATTAGGTTGGCTGTGTGACCGATTCTGCCTAATGGATGTGAGTGAAAGTGAGGCATGAAACACTCAGGGCTCAGATATTTTAAGTACCCAGGTGCCTTTCCTGAACTCTCTCCCCCTTTCACTTAGATATTAGAGGCCATGTGTTCGAGGGCCATGCAACAAGATAGAAGGAACTTGGGTCACTGGGTCATCACTTGGAGGAAAGTCACTTCAAGAACATTCATGAAGGAGTTTGCACAAGAGAACAATAAGCTTTTCTTGTGTGAAGCCACTGGGACTTCACAGTTCAGCCTAATACAATTTTTCCGTCTCTTTATCAAGAGCATGATAAACCTCCCTCCAAAGTCTTTCCCAGCTCCATAAATCTAACTTTATCTAGAGAAGGTCCTCCTCCAATCATCTTTGCCCAAATTTCTTGGGATCAGTCCTGCCTATGTTCTTCATTTCCAGAACACATCTGTATCTTACCTTGGAGAAGGGTCATGATGCCAGAGATGCTCAGGATTGGATAGGCTCTCAAAACTCACTATTGTAACTTACTTCCTAGTACCTGATTCACCTTTCCAACAGTCCTGCTACGTGGTGGTCCAGGGTTTGGTCAAAAACTTCCAGTAACTGGAAATTCACTGCTCTGACTATACAAATATTCTTCCTCCCCCTACATTCTGAATAAGAAATATACTGCCCTTAATTCATAATCCCCATGGACTGTGCTTAATCTCCTCACTTTATTTTTCAAATGAATGAGCAGTAACTCTATTCAAATGAATGAGTTGTGATTCCAGTTGGGACATGTGAGCCTTTTCCTGACCTCTTCCCATCATGGCAATAAATCTTTTTTCCCCTACACAATGAACTACTTATTTGGTGAAATTGCATGGCCTGTTCGTGACAGTCCAGAAATTATCCTTATATTCATCAATTCCATGTGCCCATGAGTAGAGAGCTCTTTCTTTGAGAGGATCTTGTCTGTAACATTAGCAGTTTTGCAGTTCAAATCTTTGGAAGCTGTAAGTCTACCTATATGTCCATGAGGTATCTCTGAAACCATGAACATCCCTAAAAAAGTCAATACAACTAAACAAGAAAACAGAAGTGAACATCCTCATCTGGCTGGAAAGTTTTTTTCTTTTTTTTAAGATTTTTATTTATTTATTTGAAAGAGAGAGCAAGCACGAGTGGGGGGGGGAGAGGCAGAGGGAGAAGCAGACTCCCCGCTGAGCAGGGACCCAATGCAGGGTTCAATCCCAGGACCCCGAGATCATGACCTGAGCTGAAGGCAGAGGCTTAACTGACTGAGCCACCCAGGCACCCCTGGCTGGAAAGTTTTAACATGAAAGATTTCTGTAGTGAAGCACTCTATTTTCTTGGATGCAATGTCTGCTCTGTTCATAACGCTGGATAGTCCTTGATTAATGTGAAGCACAATCCATAAAAGGAAAAAATGATAAATTGGACTGCATCAAAATTTAAAACTTTTGCTCTGTGACTCTACTGGAGGCATAAAAAGACAAGCTCTTTACAGAGTGGGAGAAAACATTTGCAAACTACATATGTGACAAAGAACTAGTATCCAGAACATATAAGGAATTCTCAAAATGCAACAGTAAAAAAATAAGAAGTAACCCAAGTAGAAAATGGATAAAAGACATGAAGAGACATTTTGCCAAATGGTGACAAGTAAGCACATGGAAAAATGTCTAACATCATTCGCCTGTAGGGCAATGCAAATTAAAACCACAATGTGATATCACTGCACATCTCTCAGAAGGGCTAAAATATAAAAGAGAGACTGCCAAATGCTAACAAGGATGCAGAGAAACTGGATCACTCATACGCTGATGGTAGGAATGTGAAATGGTATAGCCACTCCAAAAAATCGTTTTTTTAAAAGCTAAACGTGCACCTATCGTACAGCCCAACTATTCTATTCCTGGATGTTTATCTCAGAGAAATGGCAATATATGCTCACACAATAATATGTACATGAATTCTTAGATTAGCTGATTCCTAATAGCCAAAACCTGAAAGCCACACAGATGGTTAAAAAAACTGTGGCACATCCATACCAGGTACTTACTTCAGGAATAAAAAGGAACTAACTATTGATACAGGCAACAACCAGGATCAATCTCCAGATAATTACACTGAGTGAAAAAAACTAATCCCCAAAGTTTACCTACCATATGATTCCATTTATATAATATTCTTGAAATGACAAAATTATAGAAATGGCGTACAGGTTAGTGGTTGTCAGAAGTTACAAGGGGTTGGAGTGGGCAGGGAATGGGTGTGATTATAAAAGGCCAACAGGAGGGAGGGATCCTTGTGGTG
Source organism: Callorhinus ursinus (assembly GCF_003265705.2). NCBI lineage: Eukaryota > Metazoa > Chordata > Mammalia > Carnivora > Otariidae > Callorhinus > Callorhinus ursinus. The sequence continues at coordinate 10,971,863 of NW_027397084.1, forward strand.
ATGAACATGTTCTGCATCTTGACTATATCAATGTCAATACCTGGTTGTGATATTCTATTACAGTTCTGGAAGATGGTACCATAAGGGGAAACTGGGTAAAGAATAAAAGGAATCTCTCTGTATTATTTCTTTACAAATGCATATAAATCTACAGTTATAAAAAGATCAGATTTTAAAAAAGATTTTTAAAACATTCCCCATTTCTGGGTCGCAGCTCATCCCAGGTAAATCACAATAGCTGGAGGTGGGAGCCAGGCATTGGTAGTTTTTAAAGATGCCCAGGTGGTTCCAGTGGGCAGCAGGTTTGGGAACCACTAAATTAAACATCTCAGAAGCCTCCAAGGAGATATTTAAGGAAAAGGGGCGGGGTGAGTTTTCTTAAAGTTCTGTCTGTAGATACATCTTTGCAAAAGGGAACGGCACCTGGGTGGCTCAGTCGTTAAGCGTCTGCCTTCGGCTCAGGTCACGATCCCAGGGTCCTGGGATCGAGACCCGCATTGGGCTCCCTGCTCGGCGGGGAAGCCTGCTTCTCCCTCTCCCACTCCTCCTGCTTGTGTTCCCTCTCTCGCTGTCTCTCTCTCTCTCTCTCTCTCTCTCTGTTGAAAAATAAATAAAATCTTTAAAAAAAAAAAGGGAACGGACACAGAAACACCCTATAACATTTTGGCCATCGGCCCAGTCAATGTGTGGGAGAGGCCTTGGCCATTTCTTACTCATCTAGCAGGCTCCTGACCTTGAAACTTCACTAACTGAACTTAAGACTAAAAGCCAACATTATTAACCACTTTGCTAATTGGAATATTTTACCAAAATTTTTAAAAAGTTATTTCATAAACAATGCAATTTCCAATTTCTTCCTTTCTACTTTCATCCCGATAATCTTCATTAAAGCTCACCTGAGCAGTGTGTTGTTGTTTTAAAATTAACACCCTATGCACACCTGATTTGAATTTCAGCTCTTTTAATAGTCGGTGTCCTTCTTTCCAAGAAATTTGTTGGAGATACCACCTAAACTTACTGTAGCAATTAGCCTCTTAGACCCAACTGTAAGGAGAAAGGGACAGAATCTTTCCTCTCATTAAATTTGGACCCAGTTTCACCTTTACAGTCAGCCACACTGCCCTGCTGACAGGACTCTTAGAATGTTCTTCAGTTGTACGTTTTCGAATATTATCATGCCCTATTTTTCAGCCTACACCTTCTCTTGGGACTTTTCCTTTTAAATTAAAAACACTGTTTAAAATGTGTTATCAAAGCAATATTTACATATAATGAGAAAAAGCAGCCTTCTCAAACAAGATAAACTGCTTTTCCTCAAAGATGCCATTTTTTATTGTATTAAGGGCTGTTTGCTCAAAAAGATCAGAAGCAAATGGATTAACCCTGTACATCAAGTCCTCTTTCACAAGAACCCAATTTTCTGTTTGATTTTTCCACTCCAAGTATCACAAATACAGTAGTAGCTCCGTGGGAGCTCAGAGAATAGGAAAAATGGAGCTATCTTGGGCACCTGGGTGGCTCAGTAGGTTAAGTAACTGCCTTCGGCTTGGGTCATGGTCCCGGGGTCCTGGGATTGAGTCCCACATCAGGCTCCCCCTGCTCTGCGGGGAGCCTACTTCTCCCTCTCCCTCTGCCTGCCGCTCCTCCTGCCTGTGCTCTCGCGCACTCTCTCTCTCTCTCTCTCTGTCAAATAAATAAATAAAATCTTAAAAAAAAAGAAAAGAAAAATGGAGCTATCTCTAATTTTTGCAGTGTTTTATTTCCAAGAAATCTCTTTTGGGTAAGATCGAGTTAAGCATGTATGCTAGTGAATGTATGTAAATCCATTTTACCATAGACACAAACATAATTCTTTTACAGTTCAGCAAAGCACGAGAGTGAGGAGTCATTTCATTCAAGACAAATTCCGGATTTAAGTGTACACAGACACAGAGCATTAACTCAGTTGAGGACAACCAATGAAAAACAAGCTGTGCACAAAGATGACCTCTCTCACCCCATGAAGTTTCCACCCAGAAACATCTGCAGGCTGCACAGTCCAGATGATTTAAATGGAAGCCTCAGAGGCAGGAAACCATACTCACCCCGGGCTCTTTGTGAACAGGGCTTGTTGCTGAACCCATTCACTCTGCTTCTAATTCACAATTCTCCAGCCCCAACCAAATACCCTCCCCTCCCTTGGTTCTCACAAGGCACAGAGCCCTTCCCTCCCTACCCCCAAGGTCTTCGCTCAGAACATTCCTGCTGCCCCCAGGGTGGTTCTCCTGACTCCTTGACCACTGGCTCCCTGTCAGACTTCATGTTTCAATTAAAATAATATCCTTTCTCATCCCCCCCTCACTCCAGAGTCAGTCTCTGACTCAGCACCTGTTTATTTTTGAGTCCTACTCCACAGCTTGACATCTAACAGATGTTTTGCTAAATTAATAAATGCCTCTTCCAGCTAAAAAAGTAGATATGACAGCATTCCTTAAGAGAATTTTAGTGATTAGTAAAAATTGATATTTTTAAACATACACACACACCCATATGAGAATCAAACACAAAGAATGTAATGATTAGCTCAAGCGGTTGAGGATCAGAGGCTAATGCCGGTTGCTTGGATAGAACTTTAGGCAGGTACAATCCCCAGCAACCTGTGACCCAGACCTGACTACTGTTTCACAACTGTTCCCTCCTCTGAACACTTAACGTGCATCTATTATCCGTCCAGTTCATCCATTCAATAGGTGCTTCTGCTTTATGACTCTTACCAACCTCTTAAAGTGTATTTTAAGCTCTTGGAAAGCAAAGACCACTTTTTTAATAATAATAGCAAACACTTGAGTATTTCCTAGGTGCTAGTCATAATATTATGTGCTTTCCTGTATTAATAATATACACAGTGGGAGTTGTGATTCAAACCCCTGCAGAAAGACCGCAGAGCCTGCATGCACCTTCTTTTCTGAAACCTGGATCTGACACTACTCAGCTGTTTACCTGAACTTTGGCAAGTTGCCTCAGTTTCCTCCTCTGTAAAATGGGAATGACATAGCATTACCTCAGAGGGTCGTTGTGAAGATTGAAGAAAGTTGATATCGTAAAGTGGAAGGTGGCTGGCACCCAGCAGGTACTCATTAAATGTTAGTTGTTATTATTATTGTTTATAGGAAAGTCCCAAGTCCCGGGAAAGCCCTCGGTCCCGTTTTTTGCACGGGGAAGTCCCGTGTCCTTGGCAAAGGTTCAAAACGGGTCCAAATGGCAGACTTAGGACAGGAAGTTGGCCGGTGCCCTGTGGTCACTCTCCACTGCCTGCCTCTCTTTCAGAGCCCACCTAAAACTCTCCCTAGGTCCTGTAATTGACCTCCCCTCCCCGTAAAGAAACTGCACTCCTTAGCCAACAGTCTGTAACGCAGAAGTCGCGTACCTTTTTCGTACGTTCTTCCACGTAGCTCATCGCCCTGTTCTCCCCATTTACCGTTCAGTTTTGTAACCATCCCTGTTTTCTAAGAGCAAACTATTTGATGTTTGAGAGTAACTCTGACAAGGCCAAAATTTCGTGCCTACCCGAATGAAACTAGAGCATCTAGTGCCCCCTGCTGCCTCTTCATGGGAAAGGCAATTAAATAAGAAAAGCTTGATTCGTTGACCGTGAATTTTGCTTATCGAGGTCTAAAGAGAAATCGGTACAAATAGCCTAAGTTTGAAATTAGACTCACGTTTTATCTTTTCTTGAATTCCCACTCTCGGATTCCAGTCCTCTGCCCGGCCCTGGCTCGGCGGCCTTCTGAGACCACAAGTTCCCTCGGATTTGGAGAGCGCGCGGTTGAGGCCAATGGGATGCCGGCGCACGGCTGAGTGTCCGGCAGGTTCAGCCAATGAGCATGAGGTGTGGCAGAGGTGGGCCCGCCCCCCCGCCCCGGGTCCCCAGATTTGAGATTATCAAGTCAGGTGGAGGCTCCCGACGAGCCGCCTTGGTTGTGGCTTAGGCGAGGGCGAGCGAGCGGGCTGCGCTGGGTCCACGGCGGCGAGGGGTCTGTCCAGGATGTCGGAAGCAAGTGAGGGCGCGCAGCCCATGGGAACCACCGGCCGGGCGGAGGACCGACAAGAGGCCACCCCCGAAAGTGCGTCTCCAGCCCGGACCCGGGGGCCTCCACGGGGAGCCGGGCCGGCGCCGAGCCCGACCAGTTGATGGTCCCGCCATGAGCTGGGCCAAGAACCAGGAGGATGCGAGGTTAGGTGCCGTGGCACCCCTCCACGTGCCAGGCCACGGCCTCCATCCTGCCGCTCTCCATCCTTCCTCTCTCCATCCACCCCTCCAGGTGGGAATGGAGTCGCTGTGTGACCGAAGTCTCTTTCGGAAGGCCAAGTTCCTTGAGAGCCCCATCTAGGCACAGGGGGAAGACAGAGATAGATGACTGCACTTTGTTAAGAGGGTTTTTAAAAACCAAACCAACTTCCAGCTGTGATGAGTTCCCAGGGCCTACACCCTGGCCAGATTGCCCTTTCTTTTCCCCTCCCAGCCCCGGGGTGCCGTGGTCTTAAGTTTCATTGGTGTCAGTGTGGAGTTGCCATCTCAGTAACGAGGTAGTGTAGATTTGTTAACATCTGTCAAAGGTAGAATCTTCTCAGACAGGATGGGTAGGTGAGAACTTTGCTGTGGGTGGTGGATTTATTTGTAATCCTTCCAATGAAAGCTTTGGGAGGTCCAGTTCTTCCTTAACTCATGGATTTCTTTCTTTCTTTCTTTCTTTAAGATTTTATTTATTTTTATTCGACACAGAGACAGAGATAGTGAGAGAGAGAGCATAAGCAAGGGGAGCAGCAGACAGGCAGAGGGAGAGGGAGCCCGATGTGGGGCTCGATCCCAGGACCCCGGGATCACGACCTGAGCCGAAGGCAGCCGCTTAGCGGCTGAGCCACCCAGGCGCCCCAACTCATGGATTTCTTGAAGAGGTTCGGAGCTCATGGCTTCCTTGTAAGACTTCTTGTTGCCATGTGTCTTGCCCTACCATTTCAGAACATTGTTCATTAATGGCCTGAGCTGGGACACCAGCAAAAAGGACTCAAAGGACTCTTTGCCAAATGTGGAGAGGTTGTTATCCATACTATAAAGGACCCCAACATTGAAAGATCAAGAGGGTTGGGCTGATCCTCTTTAAAGATGCAGCCAGAGTGGGGAAGGTAAGCTATGTAGTCCTTCAAGGGCCCTTGGTGCACAGGATTTGATTTCTGAGAAAATAGCATTCCTGGATCATGATCGGTGTGTCTGAGCTATCTATAGCCAAGGCTCTGAGGGAAGCAGAATTTAGGGACTTATTTCTGTACAGGTTTCAGGGGGAATAAGAAGTATATGGGTGGAAGTGGTCCAGGAAGAGGCTAGTGGACATTTATTATCTGTTTACCTGCCTGTTTGGGACACTGTGCTAAATACCTCTCATGTATAGAAAAGCATCCATGTATGCTATAAAACAGGCATGATTTAAGTGCCACTTCACAAAGGACGAGATTAAGGCCCACAGAAGATTTGGTAACTAAGAGATTGCACAGTAAGTAGGGGGTTGGCACAGTGAGCATTCTGTACCCAGCAGTCCAGCTACAGCCTGTGCTGTTTTACCTCTGGAGGAAACAAGTCTTAGATTGGGACCTGAAGAGGGCATGCAGCATGGACAGAGACTCCACTCGACTGAGGTCAGATTTATGCGTGTTTCGGTAAACCAGCTGGATTTCAGGTTTAGAGAAAACTGGGAAGTTAGGCTCAAGTAGTGTGTGGTGTGTGTGGAAGGGATGAAATATTTTGTGTACCGGTGGTGGAGTCTTATGGCTCAGAGAAAAGGAACTAGCCCAGGGTAATACTGTTAGGAAATGCCAGTGAGAATTAGAACCAGGGTCCGTCCTACCCCCTTCTCAGAAGGCATTGTCCCAGTTTTTTTTTTTTTTTTTTAAGATTTTATTTATTTGACAGAGAGAGACACAGCGAGAGAGGGAACACAAGCAGGGGCAGTGGGGGAGGGAGAAGCAGGCTTCCCGCGGAGCAGGGAGCCTGATGCCGGACTCGATCCCAGGACCCTGGGACCATGACCTGAGCCGAAGGTAGACGCTTAACGATTGAGCCACCCAGGCGCCCCAGCATTGTCCCAGTTTTAGCACTGAAAGTCCCACATCCCAGGAAACCCGAGTCTCCAGTCTTAGTAAGTCCCTCAACCTGGGAAATCCCTCACTTCTGGTTTTAGCACTGGAAGTCCCCCAATCCCTTAGTCCTGGGCAAACCTGGATGGTTGGTCAACTGACTCCTGTGTGGGAATAGGTCCCAGACCCAGACAATGAATGGATGGCCATCGCATGAACTCCAAAAGTGCCATGGTTGTGAAGAAGGATCTTATGAAGAAAATGTGGGGAGTCTGAACCCCAAAGCTACAGGGAAGAGGAAAGGGAGTACTTTGGCAAGTTTCAGGAAATGAGTATCTCCCCAAAATGTGGTTTATGCTTCCCACCAACCACCTGTGGCTGCTTTTTTCCTTCCTTCCTTCCTTCCTTCCTTCCTTGGCTGGCTGGAGTTCTCCTCAGCAGGGCTTCTTTCTCCTCCTCTGGCATTTGGGTGTCTTCTCTCCTGTGAGTTCCCTTTCCATCCTGAGTCAGAGGAGGTACCAGCCCTGAGCTTTGCCTGTGTTTCCAAATCAAGGCCAATGAGTTTTGCATGTTTTTTTTTTTTAGGGATTTTTTAAAATATATTTATTTATTTTAGAGAGGAGGGGCAGACAAAGGGAGAGAATCCTCAAGCAGACTCCCCACAGAGCACAGGGCCCAATGCGGGATTCCATCTCAGGACCTACAAGAGCCGAAACCAAGAGTCGGATGCTTAACCAACTGGGCCATCCAAGCACCCCAAGGCCATCAGTTTTCATTGGATCCAGAGTCCAACAAAAGACAAGGTTCTGTTTTCATCACCTTTAAAGAAGAGAAACCTGTGAGAAATATTCTAGAGAAGTTCCACACCATCAGTGGAAGCAAGGTGAGGAGTCTCTGGCTCCATGTGCCTGCCTTCCCACCTCTGGAGAGCTAGCCTTTGGATTACTGGGAACCCAATAAGGTAACCAATCATCCCGATTTAACACTGAAAGTATCATGTTCTGGGAAACCTTTCCTGGAGGAGTATGAAAGGTCCTGGTTTGGGCAATGAGTGTGGAAGACTGGAGGCATCAGCCTCTCAACTGTGCTCTCCTCTTCTCCAGTTCCACCCATACACAGCTTATGAAAGCCTGTGTTACTATACATTGGGAGTTCTTCAAATCCAAAGGGGCCTGAGGATGGAAATCAGGAGATCTGAGAACATGGATGGAGAAAAGAAATTTCTATCTTCACGAACCTCTAACTATAGTCTAGCATTTCTTTCATAGGCAACAAACCACTGCAGTATTAGTACCTGTGACTGTCATCACTAGGAGTCACAGATGCTTGCATGTTCCAGATACCTCAAAATATTGTTTAGCTGCAGCACTACTTGGGAATTATGGTCATTATTATTCCCACTCTGAGATCTTGTAATGTAATAAAGAAGCACATCTATGAGACCACAGATTTAAATTTTTAATAATTTGATAACTGTATTTCAGTAAAATTGGCTTCCTTGGCAATCCTATGTTTTTTATTGTGTGTTTTTCCAGACTGCCAAAGGGGATTGATGGCACATCAGAGGACCATCTGTCTCTGCCGTGGATCATGAATAGACAGCTTGACAAATAGGTAGAGATGAATATGCTTTGTGGCACCCTCGCCTTCTGCTCTAACTTTATCGTTAGCTGACATATGAGTTGAGAGGACAGTGGCCCTTTTGCCTAAGAACCTTCGTGAACCCACATGTCCAAGAATATGGAATTTCCCATCATAGAGAGTTGTTCTTTTAGGTTTAGGTGAAAATGCCTCAAGTAGGAATATCATGGAACTGTTTCCAGCTTCTAATACCTCAATGATGGGGTGGAAGGGATCTCTCAGAGCACCTAGTCTGAGCAGCACCTTATAAATCCAGGCACTGAAGTCTGAGGTCACGGGCAAGTTATTTACTGGAGGTCATACCCGGTAAAGATACGGAGGCATTCCAAGAGGGTTTTTAGTTTTATTCCGGAGAGGGAAAGTCCTGGGAGTCTGGAGAGAGACGGTGGGGGGAGGATAGGGTAAAGATGGGCATAGAAGGGGATGGAAAGGAGAGCTGGCTATTACTGTATAAGGATACAAACATACTGACTCAAAGGGGCACATGCACCCCCATGTTTATAGCAGCAATGTCCACAATAGCCAAAATATGGACAGAGCCCAGGTGTCCATTGACAGATGAATGGATAAAGAAGATGTGAGACATATATGTGTGTGTGTGTGTGTGTGTGTATGTATATATGTAGTATATGTTATATACATTATATACAATATCGTATATATTGTATATACAATTGTGTGTATACGCACACACAATGGAATATTACTCAGTCATCAAAAAGAACAAAATCTTGCCATTTGCAACCATGTGGTTGAAACCAGATGGCATTATGCTAAGCAAAATCAGTCAGAGAAAGACAAATATCGTATGATTTCACTGCCATGTAGAATTTAAGAAACAAACCAGATGAACATAGGGGAAGGGGAGGAAAAATAAAATAAGATGAAAACAGAGAAGGAGGCAAGCCATAAGAGAACTCTTAACTCTAGGAAACAAACTGAGGGTTGCTGGAGGGGAGGTTGGTGGGGGGATGGGGTAACAGGGTGATGGGCATTAAGGAGGGCACTTGATGGAATGAGCACTAGGTGTTATATGCAACTGATGAATCACTAAATTCTACCTCTGAAGCTACTAATACACTATATGTTAATTAAATTGAATTTCAGTTTAGGAAAAAAAGAAAAGAAAGGAGAGCTGGGACTTGGAGCCAAACTTCCCCCACTCCACATTCCAGTGCCTGCCATCAGCTCTCCTGGGAACCTTCAGCAATCCTATCAACTCCCTAGGACCAACTTAGACTTCTCATAAGTGAGATAGTCACGTTACTTCCCTGAAGCACTTTCATGCACAAGGAATAGGTTCAGCAAACAAATCTTCACAAGATTTACCGTATATTCTTAGGGTTTTTTTCTTTAATATTAAGAAACTGCTATTATTCACAGCCCAGCAACACTCCTAGAGCTGCTTGATAACTCCTACATGACCGCCTTCTTCAAATCTCTGAAGGACTGTCCTAGAAGGAAGAGGGTCGGGTTGGCGCGTTAACAGTATGCGGGTTAGAAGGCAAAACTGGCCTGAGATGAGTTGTTGCCAGGAGGCACAATTCCAAATCCACTTAAGGTTCATTCCTGGGATCGGATTATCCCGGGACTAGACATGACTTAAAGTGCGTTTTCAAGTCTGTCGGTCTATACCTTTCCCCTCACATACTTAAGCCCAGCAAATCCTGGGCGTGAACTATAAAACCGGGATCCTGATCTCCCCTCCACAGCTCCAGGACCTGCTAGCCAGTGTGATATAATGAGGGGAGCTCCGACTTTGAAACCAGACAAACTTGGGCTCTAACCTTTGTACCCCACTTAGGAGCTGAGACCGTGGACGAGTAAATCACTTCACCTGTCTGAACCTTAGCTCCCCCCACTGAAAATGGGGGTAATCTGCTGGCGAGAATCTAAAAGGCCTGGGTTGCTGTTGAGGTCGCACAAATGTCCCTTGAGTGATGAATGAAACTCACGGTTAAAACTCCGCCTTCTGGGATCCCGGCTACACCCAGACCCACTCTCGGCGGATGCTTCTCAGTCCTGCCCCGTCCGGCAGGAGGCAGCAGACCCCAGTCCGGGTGCGGAGCCGGAGCCGGAGCCGAAAGCCCGGCAGAAGCGGCCAGAGGCCGTCGAGCGGACTGGCCTCCGGTCTGGAGCCGGTGCGGGACACGCCCAGCCGAGGAGGGAGGGCGGGCAGTGGCGCATGCGCGCCGTGGGGAAGGTGCCGCCCGGAACCTGCAGGCCTTGCCCAGTGCCGGGAGGAAGCGCGCAGAATCGGGAGGCGCTGGCCGCGGGGACCGCTTCCCGACCCCAGGTACGAAGTTGGCCCGAGGCTGGCTCCCGATTTGCCTCCTTTGAGCCGCGGGGAGGGCTCGGGGCTGCAGGTGAACTGTACACCTCGCAGTCGAAAACTTCCCCTTCTGAATTTTCTTGTGAAGGCACAGATACGGGCAAAGATGCTGAGGACCTGGGGAGGATTTTGCAGGGGATGGGGGCTGCTTCTCCCAAGCGTCGCTTCTTTCCACCTCCTGGGAATTCCCCGAATGTCCTCCTTCCGCGGCCCTGAATCTCCCACCTGTTCTTCCTACCTTCCTGGAGCTAGGGAGAGGCGAGAAAGGGATGGGGTTCTCGGACCATGGCATAAACGCTTGGCAGTTTTAACCTTCCTAGTACCACCCAGACTTCACTCGAAAATGGTCTTTCGAGCTCCAAGGGGTGTAAAGGTAGGTAGCTTTTTATATAGTAGCTTACCGAAAATCTTAGTGGGTTCCCCAAGTTTTGGAGGGCTAGGGGCAAGGCAGGGCCCTGTCACCTGGTTTCGTACACGGTGCAGTAAATCATTTTGCTGCATTGCACCCAGGATGTTTTCTGGCCTCTCCAAGTACTGAAGGTAGCGTTTGCAATGAGAGCATGTGATGCAAGGCGCGCATCGGCTCCCACTTCCATCGCTTTCCTTTGTGGTTCTGGTCATATGGTCCTGCCATGGAAATGGAGCAAGAGGGGTGATTGCTTTTTGTCTGCATTTTCTCTGTGAGTTCAGAAACTTCTTGCAAGGATTGGGAATAGATGTATTTTGCCTCCTTAGAATACTCAGTTCAGTAAGGAGATTAAGGGAACAGGCTGTTTCCTGGCAATAGAGCTAGACTGAGGGGTTGGTCAGATACAAAATGTCTTCCTTGGGCAGAAGTTGTTCCTTTGGTTCATTCAGCAAGTATTTTCTACACACTCTGCCTTGGGCGTGGCTGTGAGCTTGGTGTTGTGGGGAGGACAAAGATGAACTGAACTGGAGCTTAGCCCTGGAGGAGCTTGGCTGGGAGGGGAGATAGGGAGGGGAGCCCAACCTAAGTAACTCTATACCAGGTAGAAGGGAGTGCAGCCCTGAGAAGAGGGTCAGAAGACTGGGAGCTCAGAGGAGGGAGAAGAATCGGCCTTTTACATCAGGTGGTCGGCGTAAGGAGAAAATTAGATGCTCAGATTACTACCTGATGATGAGTGATCTCTCATAAGCTTCAGATGTGTGTGTGTAAAGGTGTCTTCCTCACTGTGTCAGCATCTTAGACTGTGTCTCAGATAGAGCCCACCATTCCTGGATTCCTCCCTCCACCTGCCACCACATGCCTACTGCTGGTCCAGTGCTCCCTGTCTCGGGGAGTAGCATCAAGGCCTCCCTTCTTCCCACCTCTCCTTCCTAGTGGTCCAAGCCAGAGACCTAGAGGTGAGTCATCTCTGACTCATCCCTCCCCCGCACTCCCCACATCCAGGCTATTGATTCTACTTCACAAACCTCTCTGAGAGCTGACCCACCCTCCTTGCCATTGCTCCAGGCCAGGCCACCACCATCTCTTGCTTAGCTCAGCCTCCTCCTTCACTTCGTCCCATGTCCCACTACCACTGCAAGGAAGCCCTTGCTAGAATTAAATCTGGTTGTGAGACTTCCTTTGTTCATCCCTTCTGCCCTTGAGACAGAACCCAGCCTCCCTCTACAGCACTCACAAGCGTCCTGGCCCTTTTTCCCCAGCCCCCTGTCTTCCCAGCCCCCCTGCACTCCTGTTCATTTTTGAAAACATGCCCTGCTTTCTCATGCCACTAGGCTTTTACACATGTTCTCTCTGCTGCCTAGAGCACATCCTTCCTTGCCACCCTCTTCACTCGGCTTACTCCGCCTCTCCCCAGGATCCCAGCCGGGACCCCGTTTGCTGTAGGAATCCTTTCTTAGGCTCCCAAGTCCCCTGAGGCACCTCTTCTTAATATGGGGCCCATGCATCTCCTCGTAGGGCTCACCACACATCTGCCTCTGCTGTGCTGTGCTGGAAGGCCAGAGCCAAGTCCAAGGGCTTTCCGTGGCTTCCTACTGCCTTGCACAAAGAAGACGTTCAATAAATAGTTGTTAAGTGGAGCTGAGCATAAGCTGTAACATTATGATTTGACTCATCAAATGCCTGAGTCATAAAGTCACCCCATCTCCATTGTTTTCTCAGTGAGCTGGTATAGTTATAGCCTCACACATGTCAAGCTTAAAAATGGGTATAAGGGTGAAAGAGGAGAACAGTCATTATTAAAGCAGCTAGTATTTGTCGAGTGCTCAGTATGTGCAGGCGCTGTTGTAAGCACTTTTCAGTATTACCTCATTTAATCATCACAACTCTGCGAGGTAATTTTGTTATCCGTATTTTACAGATTAAGGAACATGCGCAATGTCACATAGCTAGTAAGTAGTGGTATCAGGTTTGGAGCCAAGCATACATTGTGGAATTCGATTAACTCTTAGGGAAAGGCAGTAGGTAGGACGGACCATGAGAAGCTGACAGGGCTGAAGATGGAAAGTCACCAGATGGAAGGCGGTGCAGTGTGGTTGCAGCTTGAAGCTGTGAGACCAACAGAAGGGACTGAAGGGACTTGACAAATCTGAAGGGCATTAGCTTTGTCTGCATAGTCATTTTTTTTCAGACCGCTGACTCAGTTAGCAGAGGCATGATTGCTAGTGGCTAGGAATGAGACTTCTCTCAGTCTGAAGCCTTGGTCCTGTTGCATGGCCTCGGGGGTATTGCTGGCCCTTTCTGTGCTTCAGTCGTCTCATCTGGAAAGTGGGGTAATAACGACAGGCCTTAACTCAAAAGGTTGGGGTAATAATTAAACGAGCCAATGTAAGGCTTTAGAAGGGTGCCTAGCACATGGTAATTGCTCGCAGACATTGTCATCCCCGTTATTACTGTGTGTTTATCCATCTGGCAGTCCGCAGTGGTTTTTGAGCACAGGTCCTTCCTGTGGGTTCTGTCCTGCAGCACTGCTCCGTGGACACAGACGAGTTCTCCTCTTTTAATTCTTCTTCCCTTGGAGGTTGAGGATTTTTTACTAGTGCCTCCCAAGCAGTGCTGTCATGTCCTGGGCCTCGGGTTCCCTCCCCGCCACACCCTTCCTCATAGTAACTTTTGGCTTCCTCTCTGAGATCAGTTCAACACTCCTTTTCTGTTCTTCTGGGTCAGTTTGTTACCAGTTTGTGCAGAGGATCAAAGACTAGGTTAACCTAAAAGATGAGCAGCAAGAACAGAAAAACTACAAAGAAACCTCATATGAGTGCCCCTGGGTGGCTCAGTTGGTTCAGCGTCTGCCTTCGGCTCAGGTCCTGATCCCAGAGTCCTGGGATCGAGTCCCACGTCGGGCTCCCTGCTCAGTGGGGAGTCTGCTTCTCCCTCTGCCTCTGCCCCTCTCCCTGCTTGTGCTCTCTCTCTCAAATAAATGCAATCTATAAAACAAACAAACAAACCTCATATGCTATTCCTTGTATATACAAAGATATTTTCCCCATGGGGGAAATACAGTAAAAGAGGTAAGATATAAAAGCACCACTGTGAATCAGAAATTAAAAGAATTAAAAAGCTGCAAGGAACTTTAGGGTTCATCTCATCTACTCTCCTCATTTTGGGGGGCATCGACGTCAGGGATGGGGCGTGGTCCAAAGCCCAACAGCCAGCTAGTGACCTGTACCCATGTCTCCAGCTTGTAGCCAGCACACTTTCTCCTACGTCTTCTAGATTCCTGGGTAGGATTATAATGAAAATTCTCAGCCCTAGATATATGTCTCAACTGCTGCTATGAGGCACTGTAGGATACTCTCATCACTCACATAGTTTTGTGCAAGGGGCTTCATTATATTCTTCAGTGATTTACCATTGATTAAGCATGGATATCTCTGGCTGAGCTTTCCTTTTTTTTAGTAGACTAGAGAAATTAATCTCTGTAATTCTGTGGAATGCATATCATTTTTATATTACCTATGCTCCCCCCAGTTTTTTTAATTTTGTAAAACTTGTCCCTTCCCCCAGCAGTAGAATTGCAACCTTGCCAATGGACCTGATTGGTTTCGGTTATGCGGCCCTTGTGACATTTGGAAGCATCTTGGGATATAAGCGGAGAGGTAAGCCTTAACCGTATTTTTCATCCAAGGGACTTGGTGGGGGATCGGTGGTTGTGCTAAGATTATCTGAGGGTTTGTAAATACGACAAGAAGCTGAAGATGTCCTAGAGGTGGCTGAGGACCAGCATGTCATGCGTGGAAGGGAGTCGAAGAGGGCAGGGGGCGCTGGGTGCGACAGAGCATTCCAGCCCAGCTGTCTGGGTCTCTCTTCACGGGTCATTATCAATTGCATAATTAATTGACTTAACCTCCTCAGGGCTACTCACTTATTATCAAGTGAGGATTTTTGTTTGTTTACATACTCTTAGTGTCAAAACCTGAATTATGTTGGTACTGTGTTTTGCAAAGGAAAATTTGTTAAATACTTATATATCCTATCTGAGGTTGTCTCTTCATCTGTATCCAAAAGAGGAAAGAAAAAAAAAACCTAGTTGATAAGTTTTCGTGGAAAAAAATGAGAGGTTCTATTTGTGATATTGGTGGGCTTCACCTTGAGTGAAAAAGCCAGGTCTACATAGTTATTAGAGTTATTATTTAACAGTTGCTAAGAAGTCCAAGGCCAGAAGCACAGGTCTCTGTAGGGACTGAGGGGTGGCAGGTTAAAATAGAGTATTTTCTAAGATTCCTGGGAACCTCTAATTTACTTAGACTTTTGTTTGTTGCTCTTACGTTCTCTCTCAATGTGTGTAGCATCCTCGATATGTATTCAGTGGAAAAATATGATGGCACCAAAGACCTATAAACCACTACTGATGTTTTATAATCTTCTTTGAAGAGGGCTCAGTTTAAAATTCTGATAGGGTTGTTGTTGAAACACTTTTTCATTGTCAAAGATGTGTCTAAATAACTTCTGTGACAGAACAGAAAAAGCACCTCTGGACCTTTTTGCCTGCGTGTTAGAGGGGTGGGAAGAAGGAAGCGCGTGCGTGCGTGCGTGTGTGCGTGCGTGCGTGCGTGTGTGTGTGTGTGTTGGGGCGGCTGGGGGTGGGGGAGGGGAGGAGAGACAAGGATTACTTTACAGTTCTAAGCCAGATCTCTTCAGGAACAAATTCAATCACATTCTCTGTAAGGTTTCTGATTTCAGGTGCATGTGGCTCAGTTGCACAATACGGTTCCTTGGCCTCCGACAGGAGCCCCCAACTAAGTGATCCTGGAAGCCCCTGGGGGCGTGTGTTCCAAAAGAAGCCCCCTCTTGTATAATGTAGGTTAAGAGCACAGGCCACAGAATCAGACTTTGCTAAATTCTGCTCATGACACTACTCCTTACTAGCTTGGACACTCACGTGAGTTGTTTTAACTTCTGGGCTTCAAGTCCTCATTTGTATATTAATCAGTTAGGATTAAATAAGAATAATGCATGTAACACATTTCACATAGTGCCTGGCCAGAAGAAGGGTTTAATATTCTTGTTTCTACTGCTACTCCCTGCCAGTGGGAGAGTGTGTGGGCCAGTGGGGCAAAATACTTTTTTCTAGTTTTGTATTCTGTATAATGTTTTAAGCTACTTGTGGTCCCAGCATCTTAGAGCTGTTGTAAAAGTGAATCAACTCTTTCTGTTTTTACTTAAAGCTTCCCTAGACATGAATCCCGTATAGTTCGGCCAGGAGACCCTTCCACAGGAGAGTTACTGAGAACAGTGCTGGGTAGGTTAAAGATGTGACATCAGAATGGTGTTTGGTAAGAGGACAAGTATATCAGAATCCTACATTAGACCAGGTGCCGGGCTTGGGTTGGGTCAGAGTGAGGGGCTGATAGATTTTTTCTCTTGCCAGGAGCAGAGAAAGGGGAGAGCGATAGCACAGCGACAGGATGCTGAGCACCAAGTTCTGAGGTCACCCCTCTCCCACATAGGTCCCCAGAAAAGTGCATAACCAAGAAGACACTATGATTCTGAGGCTTTTTCTGAGCCAGGTGGCCAGTGTCCAAAGCCAAAGATGGGCAGAAAGCTCACTTGGCCTTCTCCTACACTGGGGCTGAACCTGACCTCGTACCTTCCTACTCCAGTTCAAGGTCAGGGCATAGCAGCCCCTCGGGAGAGGAGGGGAGCAGGAGAGCTTGTCAGGCAGGTGTCGTGCCCTGAGGAAGGGAGGCCCCCATGTGCACCTTTCAACTCCTTTGAAAACTCCTTGAGACTGCCCCAGCCACGTTGGCACTTGGAGGAAGGGGGGGTCGGCAGAGCTGGGAGCTGCTGCTTCTTCTTTTTTTTTTTTTTTTTGGTAGCCCCACCATAAACTGAGCTTTTTTGCAGGATCTGGCTCCCTTCCACCAGCCATAGCTTTCTTATGAGGTAGAGCCCACGGTCCCAACTCCTTCCTCACGCAGGATGGGCTCTCCCAGGGAGCCTTCCCACCTCTCATTCATGTGGGCTGCTGGTGTGCCTGCCCGTCCCCACTGTTTGCTGTCTGAGCTCGCCAAGACTCAGGTGCAGATGCTGCCCCTCCCTCCATATACTTAAGGTGGGGAGGATCCTAGCAGTGCAGAAATCGTCAGGGTGTACAGAAGAGAGTCAGAGATCTCTAAGTGAGAAGACACCTTAATTAAGTCATGCATTCCAGAAAATGCTTAAATCCCCTTAACTATTTTCTTAATCTGCCGTCTTCTGCTTAAACATGATCCATAACAGGGAGTGCCTGGGCATGCATTTTGTCAATGTTTATCGAGTGCTGCCAAGTACCCAGCACTCTGGCAGGTCCTGGAAAACAGCAGTGAGCAAAAAGAGACGGTGCTCAAAAGCAAGTCAGGGGGCTGACCGTAAATATGTGGACAGGTGTACAAATACATGACGGTGAATTGGGGGAGGCTCTGATGGGGGCCCTGTTTCAGAATGGTGGGTCAGAGAAGACATCCCTGAGGAGCTGACCCTTACAGAGAGATCTGGAGGTGAGCTGCTGCAGTTGGCCAGGTGAACGGTGCAGGGAAGATCAGTCCAAGTAGGGAACAGCATGTCTAGAAGCCATGAATAATAAAGAGTTTGACGTATTCAGGGAACTGAAAGAAGGCCAAGGCTCCAATAATCGAGCAGACTTGGGTTTTTCCGTAAGTGCAGTAGGAAGCACTGAAGGTTTTTAATTAGAGGAGTGACCTGTCTAGATGTATGCTTTTAAAAAGACCATGTTGCCGTGTTTGCAGAATAGATTTGCGGGGAGGGAGGAACAATGAAGAATTTAACATTATCTCCAATTGTAACATTCTAAGCCTTTATATATTTGACATGGATGGTATTACTAACTCTGTTTTGCAAACGACAAAACTCAGAGAGACTAAGTGCCCTCGCCAAGTGCTCCAGGCAACAGATGGAAGAATGAGGACTAGAACCCAGTGCGTGTGCCTTCTCATTCAGGATGCTGCTGTGTGTCTGTCTGTCTGTCTGTCTGTGCGTGTGCACGTGTTGCTGCAATCGTTTTTAACCCTGGCTACAATCTGAATTTCCTATAGATATTTAAAACAGATGCCTTGACCCTACCCAAAGGATTCTAACCTGATAGATTCTAAATAGAGTGAGCTCCACGTACCACCGACTGTGTGTGTGTGTCTTTTGCACCGTGTCCCTGGCATG
Organism: Callorhinus ursinus; assembly: GCF_003265705.2. Taxonomy (NCBI): domain Eukaryota; kingdom Metazoa; phylum Chordata; class Mammalia; order Carnivora; family Otariidae; genus Callorhinus; species Callorhinus ursinus. Next base: position 10,989,565 of record NW_027397084.1, read on the forward strand.
CAGCCCACTGCCGGCGTGCAGGAAGTGCTTGGTGTTCGTCACCGTGCCCCGGGGCAGTGAATGAATGGGCTGGGGGGCGGGAGTGCACTGGCTGGCTGGCTGGCTGGCTGACTGCGTCAGTGCCCTGGCTCTTCCCATTTCTCAGTACAGTCACCATTCATCCCTGAGTTCTGTCATCTGGAGGCTGGAAGCTTTGTTAATTATTCAGGACAGAGCCATCACTTGCTTTGCACAGGACTTCTCTTTCTACCTCTATGAGCTTAAATACCAGTGCATCCTATTTTTATTATCACAACCTCAGAGCAAAAAGATGGAGGCAAGGAGAAGAGGAAAAAGAGAGAGAGGTGTAAAGAAGTCAGCTGATTGTCCAAGGTCATGCAATCAAGGCCCAAACCGCTACCACCAGACAGGCTTTCTTATTCATTCAGGCCATATCTAACCCTGGCATTGTTGTGTATTCGGGGTTCCTCTGCCTGTCATTTCGGGTTCAGCAGAGATCAGTCATATCTTAGAAACTGTCCATGAAGAGGCTGATATGTGATTTGGCTTTATCTAGTTACAATGCCCAGGTAGATGTACATTGGAAGGTGCATGTATCATACTTGAAGGAATGGAAGGAATTCCTTTCATTTGGGGATCCTCTTTCTGAGCACATTTTTTTTTTTCCCCAGGCGGTGTTCCATCTTTGATCGCTGGTCTTTTTATTGGATTTTTGGCTGGCTATGGAGCCTATCGTGTCTCCAATGACAAGCGAGATGTCAAACTGTCACTGTGTAAGTAAGAAATTTTTTCCAGTTATGAAGAAGGGTCGAACCTTGGGAGTGGCTGTTTTGATACCCTACACGAGGCATACTGGAAAACGTGCAACCACGTGGCAAGTGGGTATGCATGTGTCGAGACTGAACACAATACTTGTTCCTTTCTAGACCCAGTCGCAAACAAGCAGTTAAGTAGTTCACATATACTTATTGTCATTTTGTTCTTTATATCAGCAAGTGATTTTTCCCTGAAAGCTATTCTGAAATTGTGACGTCAGCACCCTCATCTCTTACATAAAATGGTCTCTCTCTCTCCATATTGACTCAGCTCCTAAAAGGCTGGTGTGACGCTTCTGAGTTTAATATTATTGCCCAGACTGTTATTATTTAGCCTCCAGACATCCATTTCCCAAAATGCAGTGCTGCACATTAAAAACAGCCTTTTTCCTAGTATTTCCTTATTCATCAGGTCTTACTTACAATAAAAGATTCTGATTATTTTCTTTACTTTCACCGAAATGAGCATTTATTAGGTGTCTCCTGTGGATCCAGACATACTGCCTAGTGTTCCTGAGGAAAGTTGAATGAGACACAGTCCTAGCCTTCCAGGAGGTTCTACCACCAGAAATTTAAGTTAGACAAAGACTTTTGAAGATATTTCAGGAATGGATTTTTAACGTGCTTGTTTACTCAGAAACCTTTTCAATAGGCTAGTTTATAAAGTCTTTTAAGAGAGCACTTTATCTTTTCAAGAAGGCAACTTAATACTTACACATAATCGTCATTATATTAAAAAGCTGAAACAATGTCTTTTTTTTTTTTTTTTTTCTTGCACAAGCAGGCATTGATAATGTGTTTGAAACTCTGGTTCATGCATTGGTTTGGTTTTTAGTTACAGCTTTCTTCCTGGCCACCATAATGGGTGTGAGGTATAAGAGATCGAAGAAAATCATGCCGGCTGGGCTGGTTGCAGGTTTAAGGTAAGAAACACTATTTATCTGTACTTTCTTCTACCATCATTTAGTGTTGACTTTTTGGCAAGAGTCAGTTTTAACTTGAAAAGGTCAAAGTAATTTTTGTTACAGTGAGCATAACTGTAAACCCCCACATCAGGCTCTCTGGCTCTCCCTCTCCCACTCCTCCTGCTTGTGTTCCCTCTCTCGCTGTCTCTCTCTCTCTCTCTCTCTGTCAAATAAATAAATAAATAAAATCTTAAAAAAAATAGAATAAAAAACTGATTTCAGTCTCATTTTTCCTCAAGATTGACTCATCTGAAACAGTAAATACATTCATTGAAATCTGATACTCAGTCTCAGAGTGTTCGACAAAGTGATAGCCTGCTACACTTAAAATTTTGAATTTTTAAGGGACAGTTAATATTAAAAAAATAAATAGGGAGCCTCCGATTTCTCTTAATTTGATCCCAGTAATTCTATCCATGAGATTAAGCATATTAACCACATACAAATTTATAGGTAACATTTTTAATTCGTCCTGGAGGCAGCCTTTGTATGTTGAAAGCCTTAAACATGTTTACTTCTTTTGTTACACATTTTTACTTTTCGGAATAAAGAAATAAATGTATACAAAGACTGATGTTTATTGCAACTTTAATTCCAATGGGACACATGACGAACTAAAGAATTAGAAACAACCTAAAAACTCACCAATAAGGAAATGTTTCAATAAGTGTTTTGTCTGCTTAATGAAATATTGAGCAGCAATTAATAACACATTTTCAAAAACTATTTAGTGGCATTAGAACATCTTAATGATGCTGTGGGACATAAAAGCAGAATAAATAATCAAATATAGTATGATCTCAAAAGTTTGTGTATAAAAAAACAAGATAGGAAAGATAGGCTTCAAACTGTAATAGTGTTTATCACTGGGTGATAATACAATGAGTAAGTTTCTCCTTCCTACTTTTCTTTAGAATTTTCTCGTGTGGCTGTGTATCATGTTTATGACTTGGTGGGCGGGGGGTGGTGTCAGGGAGGAAAGTGATTACAAAGAACTGTTTTCCAGTTATGGCTGTGTTCTAAAAATGATCCTTGGTAATAGAAGGAATCAGAAGTAGGGTTTATGGGTCAAGAAGAACAAGACCCCAGTCAGTGGAAAGTGGCTGAGATTGTAATAATAACACCCCAAAATTGCTCCTTGCTTCTTTTTTCAAGCCACTTGCCTTTACTAGCTTATGAAAGGTTTGTGTTCCTTTCCAAACCTTTCTCTTACAAAGGTTCGCCCCAGATTTTCAGAATCGTGAGTTTTGATTTTGCTCATTCAGTCAATCAGCATTTTTAAGTGGCTAATTCAGCCATGTCTGGGAAGTTCCAATACAGAGATAATTATGGAGATCATCCCTGTTCCGAGGAGAAGAGAGCATCTTGGAAGCCAAAATTTAGTAACAGTACAGGTTAGGGGAATATATACTAACCTCTGTTTTATGCCATGTAAGCGTGACCCACTCTTTGCCTTTCTTTTATTTTAATCCAGCCTCATGATGATTCTGAGACTTGTCTTATTGCTGCTCTGAGAATCCAAAGGAACTGAAGACTAAATTCATGTGATTCTACGGGCAGAGCATACACTTTGTATTTAAAAGATAAGCTTCAACGTGGAATGTTAAGTGTCTTCTTTTACGTTAGAAGCAACAGAAATGCTCCAAAATGAACAGGAGTTTGAGGGATTTTTTTTTAAACCAAAAACTCAGCTGTTTTCTACTTGTCAGATAATGATTTTATTAAAGATATTTAATAAATCATTATGCACGCTTTCATTTACTGTGTCTACTTTTATATATGTGAAGTTTTTTTTTTGACAATTCCAAATACTCATGTCTGATGTTTAAATTAAACTATAAGTTCCCAGATAATGGAATGCCAGAAGTGAACTTTACAAAATGCTGATGTAGCTGCTTGTCATTTGTGTGATATTAGAAATTACAGTTCTTCCATTTTAATTTTATTGCTGCCAGTGTTATTTTTCCCTTTAAAAAAACTCTAAGCACTCTCTGTGTACTAACAGAATGTATTCAGTATTCAAATAAAATGCATTCTGTTTTAAACCTGTTTCTCTCATTTTAATGTCCTCTCTCTATACTCAAATCATTTTCAACATTTAAGTGTTCAATTATTAATGAAAGAGATTGGGAATTCTTCCTCAGGAGCAGATATTTTCCCTTGCTGGAACAATGGAGATAATATTGTAATAATTCTGAAACAAAAATGATTTTGTCCATTTTGTCCCAAATCACCACTTCATTTTTAGGCAGAATTATGACAGTGTCCGCAGCACTTACTTTTAGGCCCCAGACTAAACATCAAGAGACTTGAGTTCTAGCCCGGTTCTCCCACTAACTGGTTATAGGTTCTTTGGAAGGTCATTTCCTCTCTCTGGGTCTCAGTTTCTCATCCATAAGGAGGAATTTGGACTAAATGGTTGATGAGATCCCTTAAAGCTCTAAAAATCTGCAATTTTGATCCTGTTGCCTCTACTCCATGGTGTCAGATTATAAACCCATTCTTTATGTGAAATGGTGAGTAGAGCCCCAGTTGGCAAGAGCAGAATTGATACTGTTGTGTTCACTTCCCTTTCCTAGCTGACTTTCAAGGAAGTTATTAGACTTCCAGTGATAAGTAATTCAATTAAGGGAAGAAAGGAAGGAAAGGGAAGGGAAGAAGGGACGGGAAAGGAAAGGAAAGGAAGGGAAAAAAGAAAGAAAAGGAAGAAAACCTACCAGTGTAACCAAAAGGGAGGAGGGAAGGAAAGAAAGGAAAGGAAAGGGAGAGAAAGAAAAAGAACCTACCAGTTTAACAAAATAGAAAACCCAGACAAAATCCTTTGATACACTTCAAAAATATTCTACTTTAAAAAATCCCACTTATCCTAACGGTGCTAAAGAGGTTGTTAGCACAAGCAAAGTTGGAAAAAGTGGTTTTCATTGGGTGCTGTGTGTACTATCAGAGATGACTGAGAAGACCCTTCAGATTTGGATTGACAATTTATACTCATGATTATGATACAAAAGTAGAAACTGTGAAATTGATTATAAAGATATATGCCATATCTGTAAAATACTCTAGTGATTGAAAGTTTAAGAAACTAGGGGCACCAGGGTGGCTCAGTAGGGTTAAGCATCTGCCTTTGGCTCAGGTCATGATCTCAGGGTCCTGGGATTGAGTCCCGCATGGGGTTCCCTGCTCAGTGGGGAGTCTGCTTCTCCCTCTGCCTCTGCCCCTCCCTCCCACTCATGTTTTCTCTCTCTCACACACAAAGAAAATCTTTAAAAAAGATGATAAAATCTAAAAAAAAAGAAAGTTTAAGAAACTAGCTTGAAGCTATGCCATGTCCAGGACTTTTCTCAAACGGGTGTGGAGTGGGTGACGGTATTTGTATATGTGGAGTGTTTTGTTTCTTAAAGAAGTCCTTGATATCCACTGACTTACTTATTTTACTCTTTTGTAATAAGTAGAATGCAGAAGAATCTTTATTTGGATGATTCTGATTCATTGGTGTTTTACTGATTTATGGAAAAGGGTTGTCCGATTTACAAAGTATTTGGTAGTTTATTTCCTTTGGCTTGTTATTACCTTATTAAAGTGTTCTTATGATATCTTTCTGGGCACTGCTATGAATGCAAAGTGAAACATTTGAGAACTCTTCACTTGTTAATACTCAGCTACTATATAGTGCCCATGTTTTTGAGAAACATGCCACGTTCAAATTTGAATATGTTCATCACGGTCTCAATGGAGCCTTCATCTAGTGGAGGCTTCCTTTGGCTTCCAGGCTGCAGAAATTTGCAAATTGTGGGAATGTAGCTGATTCTGGCCTTGAATTCCTAAAATGCAGAAGTATACTAGCCATGAGAAGAGAATATGGCAAAATAGATAAAATATAAATGATGCATATTTTTGCATGTGACAGAAAGTGTGTAAAAATTATATTCCTCGTGGTTGGTAGAAACAGGAGATAAAACGGAATTTTCATACATCATGTGGCATTGTGAAGCAACGCTACCCTTGTACAAAGCAAGTTAGCAATATTTCTCAAGAACCACAAAAATGTTCATAGGCTGTAACCAAGTGACCCCATTTTTCAGATTGCATCCTAATAATACTATCTTAAACATGGAAAAATGTATACCCATAAAGATGCTGTTGCAACGTTATTCATAAAAGCAAAAATTCCAGAGTATCCTGATATATAACTAATAAATAGAAGCCCTCATGTCATAAGGATTTTTCCATGTCGTAATCTTGGAAAGTACACCTTTAGGTGGCTGCATAAAATTCTGCCCAATGGATGTGTCTTCACTTATGTAGACCCTTCTCAGGTATTGAATATTTAAGTTGTTTATGATTTTCAGCATTTAAAATAAGGTTATTCTGAGCACAGCCCATGGAATATTATATAATCATGAAAATTTTCAAAAATAGAAGACTATGCTGTATCCAAATGAGGTGGTGGACTACATAAAAATACCCAAATATGCTTATAACATAATGTGAAGTGGGAAATTGAGGCTGCAGAATTACCACAACTTGGACAACAACTATTTTAAATAACCATATTTTTAAAAGGTTAGCAAGGGGGGCGCCTGGGTGGCTCAGTCAGTTAAGTGTCTGCTTCGGCTCAGGTCATGATGCCAGGATCCCGGGATTGAGCCCTGCCTCGGGCTCCCAGCTGAGCAGGGAGCCTGCTTCTCCCTCTGCCTGCTTCTCCCCCTGCTTGTTCTCTCTCTGACAAATAAATGAATAAAATCTTTCTTAAAAAAATAAAAGGTTAGCAAGGAATCCACCAACGTAGCAAAGTGTTTTAGAACTGAGGCCACAGAATCAGTCAGGCCGAGGGTTTCATCCTGGTCCCATCACCTGCTGACCGGGTGACTTGAGGGAAAGTTCTTTAACCTCTTGGAGCCATGTTGCCTTTTCACTTTGAGGATAGAGTAACATCAATGCGGTCATGTGCCTTCAGTGCTTGGTACAATGCTCGGCACCTAATAAGTGTATAGTTGATGGCTATGGTTATTGTTAAATAATGGCTCTGTGAGGGTGATAATATCTTAAATCTTTTCCTGTCATTTTATTGAGGTTCTACATTCAGGGCAAAACCTTTGAGACTGAAGGCCTGCCAGAAGTCGGCCTTGGATCCCCATGCTGGCCCCGATGACCCTCATCTGCTTTCCTATGCCACTTTATTTTTAAATTTACTACCTTATATTGAGGTTATCTGTCTATGTGCTTATCTCGCCCGCTAGGTGTGTTCCTTGAGGGCATCTGTATCTTTAGCACAGGTCTTGGCATAAAGAAGTTAGCAGCGTCTTCAATAATAATGAATGACTGGTTGAAAGAATAAGTGAATGCTACAAGTTCGTCCTTCCTGAAGTTCCTGGGAGTTATTTGGATAGCATTACCTGTAGCAGAGGGAAGCCTGCGAGGACACTGGGTTTGCCCTCTTCAGCCATTAAGATGACTTCGGGGAGCTGTATATCGGCCCAGCTCAGCTGATCGCCCACAAGGAAATCTTGCCCGTGGTCTCTTAGAGCCCGCATGCCAGTTGAGAAGAAGGTAGAGGATTTAAGGGCATTAAAAATAAAAAATAAATAATATCAACTAAACAATCCATATGATTAGGCTATAAAATTGTTGATATGATAAATATATTCAAATGTATATACTAAATCATTCAATTAGAACCATTGTTACTCAACCCGGAAAGGATGGATTAAACCAGCAGATAACTTAAAGTCAGGGTGATTTGGCAGAAAGTCTTCTAGAAGTTTAGAGACCTGGCTCCTCGTCTTGGGCGCTGGCCAGCTGTGTGAGCACATATAAATCCCATCTCTGAGGGCTTCAGTTTGTTCATCAAAAGAGGTGGGATAGCTTGGGTCCTCCTGAGTATCCTGAACACTGGAAACAGGCTGATCTCGCACACCTTTGTCTTCTTTTCATTACATCCCCTGCACCTATTCTATGAACGTTTACAGAATAATTTTACCCCCATAGTCTGGATTGGTGGTCCTCCTGGGTCTAGGATGATAATTCTCTCCTCACACCGTCTCAGGTCAGGATCCTTATTAGGATGCTGCTCTATGTGGGAGAACATCATTCTCCCAGGGACCCACACCTCATTTCTACAAGCAGATTTTCTTCTAATGGGGCTCTGACTTATAGGTCACTCTGAGTCAAAATCAACTGAAAATAAAAGATTGGAGAAGAAGGTCATTAAGGTATTGTCTAGCCCTCCAAACTCTCTGATTTTGTGATGCTTGGACATGGGATCAGGAGTTAGAGAGACCAGAGTGTAGGCCCTAGTGTGATTAGTTGTATGACATCAGGCAAGTTACCTTGCGTCTTTAGGCTCTGGTTGCTTCATCTGCAAAATGGGGATAACAATGGCACATCTTCCACGGAGTTATAAAGATGTTGTGGGATCATGCATGCAAAATGCATGGCACAGTGCTTAGCACATAGTAAGCACTTAGCAGAAATGAACCATCAGATGATTAGCTCTGTTTTGGTGATGATGCTGATGTTGATACTATTTTGAGCCACAAGAGAAGTCTCTTTTCTTCATAGTATCTCACAACAAAAACTTAAGTCACTGGGAATAGTGATGTTAAACATTCATTCCATTGTCTATATTAATAAAACTATAAGAAAAAATTGCTTAAATTATATGCTAATTACAATGGAATAGATTATCTTTTAATTTCAAAGGAATGATACCAAGAAAGCCTGAGGTATAGAATATTCATATTTTGATCCATCTTCCATCTTGGACCAAGGGGACTGATACCTCACTAAATGTAATTAATGGAAAAGTATAACATAGGAAGTTAGAGAATCTAAAATCTACATTAAATACATAAATATAAGGGGTGCCTGGGTGGCTCTCGGTTAAGTGTCTGCCTTCAGTTCGGGTCATGATCCCAGGGTCCTGGGATGGAGTCCCACATCGGGCTCCCTGCTCAGCAGGGAGCCTGCTTCTCCCTCTCCCACTCCCCCTGCTTGTGCTCTCTCACTCTCTCTCTGTCAAATAAATAAATAGAGTCTTTTAAAAATAAAAAATAAATACATATCAATTAAATAATCCATATGATTAGGCTATAAAATTGTTGATATGATAAATATATTCAAATGTATATACTAAATCATTCAATTAGACCCACTGTTACTCAACCCAGAAAGGATGGATTAAACCAGCATTGCTGGTGGGTTTGGAAAACTGATATCTCATTTTTACCAAACCCTTAACATTTTTCATGATCCATTCCTATGTTGACTGATATAATGAACACATCTTGACCTTGAGGTCAAGAGCACTGATAACTAAAGAGGTCTTCCAACACTGTATTAGGGCTGGCACTAAGTATTTGCTTCCAGCTCAAGTTTCTCAGACATTATTTTCAGCTGTTAAAAATGCAGGGACAGATGAAAAATAGTACTATTTTGGAACAATTGTTTTCTTAACATTTTGAATATTGTATAGAATTCTGAGAAGCCTTATAAAGTACCCTGAGCCCTGGTACTATCCAGTGTATTTTAGAAGTAATATCCATCTTTTCCCTCACTCCACCTCTCTAATTAGTGTGGGATTTTTCCTCCCTAGAATCTTCTTTTTTGGGGCGCCTGGGTGGCTCAGCTGGTTAAGCGACTGCCTTCAGCTCAGGTCATGATCCTGGAGTCCCAGGATCGAGTCCCGCATCGGGCTCCCTGCTCGGTGGGGAGTCTGCTTCTCCCTCTGACCCTCCCCCCTCTCATGCTCTCTCTCTCTCATTCTCTCTCTCTCAAATAAATAATAAAATCTTAAAAAAAAAAGACTCTTTACTCCAGAAGTAAATCAAGCAACTGAAATTCTGTCAGCATTAGAACCCCAAATATTGCTGAAGTTATGCATGGAATCCTTAAAAATAAAATGCAGAAGACCGGACTGAGAGGAAGGAGAGCAGACTTGTTTTGTAACTGCCACTGAGGGGAGAGTTTTGCTTTCACAAAGTGTTTTGGGGATTTTTCATCCACCAATGAAGTTCTCTACTTTTAGTTTAGTTCTTTTTCTCCTCCTTGATCCAAGTCACAGGGCAGGGCAGAAGTTTGTCGCTTACCTTCTCATAGACAGGGAAGAATCTTGTAGTAGCTCTTTCAAGGATGTCTTCAAGATTCTTCTTCTTCTCTCCAGGCAGGGACAGTGGAAAGAACATAATCATGTCGCTCAGGTCCTTCTACATACATGTCAATCCTAGAGAAGGAGTGATAATTCAAAAGAGTTGCAGATAAAGGAACCATCATTTCAGGAGCTAAAGAAACAAGTTATCAGTGCTTCGCACCACCTGCCTCGTAGCAGGTGCCTCAATGTCCCATGATTTAAAATCAAGTATTGCTGCCTACATGCTATTCCTTTGAGATATTAAGATCAATTTGAGAAACAGAAAAATGATAGGACTAGAGTGTGGGAGCAGTTATGTGGTGTGTGAATATCAGCTGTGTGACGTGAGTGCTAAGTAAAACATACACAAAGTATTAAAATAATCCTAAAGTAATAAATGAGGCAAAGATCATATTCGGCTATTTAAATGTTATAATAAAAATGAAATTGCCCATGTCTATACAGGTTGAGGAAGAGGCAACCAGGGACCTCTATGCTCCCAACAACATCTCCATCTGGATTTAAAGGTTCTCAAACTTAGTAGAACAATTCAAGAAGGCACAGAACTTACTCCACAGGTCCCCCTTGCCACCACTCACATCTCTGTGCCAGAATGAATAGAAAAACAGATATTATGTTAGACAAGGCACCATGGGCATTGGGAAACCTCTGTCCTGGTCCAAAGTGAGTTTCTTAATGTTTTGGAGCCATAGTTCTTTTAACTTTAACCTAGAATACCAACGAGTATCTTGAAATAGCCTCCAATTCTTTGTACTTCTGCCATTGAGAATAACTCTTCATTCTCCCCTTGAATCTGAATGGGCAACTTGTTTGACCAACAGAATGTGGGGAAGTAATGTTCCAAGACTTCTAAGACTAGGTCATAAGAAACCTTATAGCTTCCACCTGGTTGTCTCCCACATTCGCTCTGAGGGAAGCCAGCCACCTCATCAAAGAAGCTCAAGCTGGCCTCATGGAGAGAAAAGTCATGTGGGGGGAGAGATACCCTGCCAGGCCCATTTGTTCCAGCTCTCCCAACCCAGGTGCCAGACATCTGAGTGAAGAACCACATGAGAGGCTCTTTGAAGAGTGCCATCCAGCTGATCCCTGTCAACTCACAGAACCCTGAGAGATGGTGTCTGCAGCAACAGCCAGCCAGAAGAGGAGCATTCTGAGCAGTAGGGTTGTTTGGGGATTATGTAGTAGAAAGAGGGTTAAAATATAAAGTGTCTAACACATATAAGGTTTTATCATCATGAGATACCAGTGAGGAAACCATAAAAATTATTAATTCATTTTCAATTTATAAACATTAGTTTTGTGAAAGATGTACTAAAAACAATTTTGCAGTAAAAGGAACCACAGCTCCTTAGAAAAATGGCTGAGTTCAGGTCCAGAACAAGAGATGTACAGGGTTAATCTGGATTAACCCCTTACAAGGAAGTTATCAGAGACCACTAGAGTAAGTCAAACATTCCCGGGAGCGACTTTGCTCCCACTGGCCAAAGGCAGGACAATTTGAGCATAAATAAAAGTAACAACTAAAGTGAATTGAAACACGTCAAAGATATTTAAATTGATGAGCTCATAGTGACACTAGAACAATAACAATAACAATAATTAATTGGTAGGCTATAGGTGAGCCAACTCATTTGGAAAATTGGTAAACAAAGGTCTATCATGTCTTTCCTAGAATAAATTGTACTCCAGATAACCAGATAGTAAATGAAGGAAAGTTTTTCTTTATAGAAGTGTCCTAGATAATAAACGCAGAAGGAATGATAGCACTGAACACCAATGGCTGTTAAAATCATAAAGAATAGACAAGTATTTTTTGCTTCCTGATTGGGGAATGCACCAATACCTATGAAATAGTCTTGCAAAAACCACTAGAATTTGAGTCTGTTAAAAGCTCTATATCTAACAACCAATTGACAGGAAATAGAGACAGAGGAATGTGTTAAACTACACTGCAGGGATGCAATCAGCAGAAATTTGGCAATTAGAATCTGTTAGAAAGCAAGAGAAAGCTTATGTTAAGATTTAAAAATACAGGATCTATTTCAAAAATTTTACTGCATTAAAAATTTTAAAGTTCAGTTTCTGAAAATAAATGTATTCTTTAAAACAATGAGAAATTTATTTAAAACACACCTCCTTTGGTAAAAATGGACTATTTGTTGGTTACTAAGGGTTTTCTAATTCTGTGCCGTAATTTGCAATTGAGGGTTGCTGTTTTAACATTCTAAGACAAGACAATGTTTTGCTGGTTTGTAGACAGGTATGCCCATTGCAAAAGGACAGGTGTGTACATGTGAGAATTAAGAATGTCTGGGACCCTGGGGCGGGGGACTATCTGGTGTGCCAGAGCCTAAGGAGGTGGTTTCTGAAGGCTACTTCCTGAAGCAATTTCACAGGGTCATGCTCCCAAATTTGTTCTTATGATTTACCCTGTGCTTTACTCCCACCTAGTGGAGGGAAACACAGATTTCACCAGAAAGAGGCAGGAAATGAAATAAACTGTAATTGGCCATGAATTGGTAATTGTTGAAAGTAAATGTGTACACCGGGTTTATTTTACCATTCTCTCTCCTTTGATGTGCATTAGATTTTTCCACAAGAAGTTAAAAAACAAGAAAAGCATTTTCAGTGAATCTATCAAGAACTACATACGATTGCTAACATGACTAAAGGTTAGATTTTGTTTGTTTAAGTAAGAAATAATTGCTGTTACCAGGCTTGTTCCTGCAGGTTCCTTCCATGCAAGTCAGATTTTGCAGCTAGGTATCTTAGGATAGCTCTGGTTTCTGCCAAATTCATCCCATCGATTTCGACCATGGGCATTTGTTCATACATCAGGGTTCCACCTTTAAATGTAAAAAGGAAAGTTGGGTTCTTTACTATCCCTGATGGTAGTAACTGAGTCTTCTTTAACTCTTAAGGTGCTACAAAATGGGACTACATAATTAACTATGATTAAAATATTTTAGAGACTAATCCAAAAGCAGGAATATGTAAGCATTTATTCGCAGAAAGATGTGCAGAGTGCAAGACTTGAGGCTGAGTCCTCTGGGAGACACAACAAAGTGCAGACACAGAAGCTTTCTTTCTGGCCGAGAATGTCCCTTTCTCATCACTTACTCTCCATCCCTGTGGCCACCCCGCTGGCTAGACTCTCTTTCCCTCTGAACCATCGTAATAATGTCCTAGCTATTAACTCAGCCCTCAGATGGGCCCTCCTTTTTTTTTAATTAAGCTTTTTAATTTTAATTCCAGGACAGTTAACGTACAGTGTTCTATTAGTTCCAGGCATACAATATAGCGATTCAACAATTCTATATATTACCCAGCGCTCATCACTGTTAAGTGTGATCTTAATTCCCTTTACCTATTTCAGCCATTTCCACCTCCCCCCCCCCCCCAGTTTGTTCTCTAGAATTAAGAGTCTGCGTTTTGGCTTGTGTCTTGTTTTCTTTGTTCATTTGTTTTGTTTCTTGAATTTCACATATGAGTGAAATCATATATTTGTCTTTCTCTGACTGGCTTATTTTGCTTAGCATTATACCCTCTAGGTCAGTCCATGTCATTGCAAATGACAAGATTTTCTTCTTTTTTTGGCTGAGGATATTCCATGGTATGTATATACCACATCTTCTTTATCCATTCATTTATCGATGGAAACCTGGGCTGTTTCCATCATTTGGCTATTGTAAATAATGCTGCGATAAACACATGTATCTCTTTGAATTACCGTTTTCATAATCTTTGGGCCACTACCCAAATAATGGGATTACTGGATCATAGGGTAATTCTATTTTCAACTTTTTGAGGAAGCTCCATGCTGTTTTCCACAGTGGCTGCACCAGTTTGCATTCCCACCCACAGTGCACGAGGGTTCCTTTTTCTCCACAGCCTCACCAACACCTGTTGTTTCTTGTGTTTTTTATTTTAGCCATTCTGACAGGTGTGAGGTGGTATCTCATCGTGGTTTTGATTTGCATTTCCCTGATGACGAGTGATGCTGAGCAGATGGGCCCTTCTTATCTACTCCACATGCACTGCCTGCTTGTTTTCCCGGAGTCATAACACTGGGCTTAAACCTTTCCATTACTCCTCTTTGCTTACAAGACAATAATATTTAACCTCAACCTAGACTCCTTGACATTTGCCTCCATGTACCTTCGGCACGTTATTCCACACCACTCTCCTACGTGAACCCAAGTCCCGGTGGCCTCCCATCAGAGAGACAGCTCTTTGTTTTGGGCTTACTTTTTCAGTCTTCCAGGAAATCTTTGCATTACACAACAGCGACTTGAGAGGGCAATGGTTTAATTTAAAAGAATTCCACTCTCTCTGCCTCATCCTTCCCTCCTTCCCTCCCTCATCAGTCAGTCTGACTCTTCCTCAGAAGGGCAACAGTAAGGATGGCACTTTTCCCACTTTTCCTTAAGTTAAGCCAGTTCTCTGGACTGATTCCGTGGCAAGAACATCCTGGTTTTTCTGCACTTGCCACCAGGTTTAACTGTCAGGGCATTTTCTGCTCCCTAATTACATCTGTCAGGATCCAGCTGGGAGACGGAACCATACTGGTTACTTTAACCATACCAAGTTACAAAGAAGATAATTAGGTCCTGGAGCACTGAGAGGCAACAAAAAGACAGTACAGCATCATGAAGGTGACAAATGCAGAAAGTAAGTATCATCCCTAAGGCTGAGGAAACAAGGAGATGGTGCTGAAATTATTACAATTTAGAAGCTCGGGGGGGGGGGCTCCTCCCACTTTGAACACTCATATGCTTGTTGCAAGGTCCAAGTGCTGCCTTCCTGACATAGAGATATGGATAGATACTGCCTACCTAATTTTCTCTGCTCTTAGAATGTGTGTGCGTGTGTGTATGTGTGTGCGCGCGCACGGGCGCGCGCATGCGCATGCATACATGCCTCTCAGAGATGGAGAGACCATCTATCTCATCCTTGGTCTAATGCAGCATGATGCAAGGCTTTTTTCTCACCTTGGATCAGTTTCTCAAATTCTTCACGTGTTTCAAAAAGTCCTTCTTCAAACTAAAGAATGAAAGAAAGAATACAAGAATGTTGTTATCATTTTTACTGTTATTTCTTTTGATATCATGGAAAAAGAGTGCAATAGAAGTAAAAGGTCTAACCACCAAGGAAACCAATATTTCAACTAGTTATTGAACGCATGCTGGCCTTTTCTGGGTTCAATGAGCCTAAGGACTTTTTTTGGTTTTGTTTTTTAAAGATTTTATTTATTTGACAGAGAGAGACAGTGAGAGACAGAACACAAGCAGGGGGAGTAGGAGAGGGAGAAGCAGGCTTCCCGCGGAGCAAGGAGCCCAATGTGGGGCTCGATCCCAGGACCCTGGGATCATGACCTGAGCCGAAGGCAGACGCTTAATGACTGAGCCACCCAGGCGCCCCTAAGGACGTTTTTATATAAAACCAAAACTGAATTCAGTTGACCCAGTAACATGGATATCTCCTGTTGTGTGGATGGAGCCTTCCAGGTAGACTTTTCAGATGACAATCTGAAAGCTAGCTACTCCCCTTCATTGGCTCAGACAAGTTACTCTCTTCTAATTTCAGTTTCCTAATGTGTGAAAATGAAGCTAATACCTAGTCACGATGTTGTCATGATGGCTAAAAGAGATCCTATCAAAGGAAAACTAACCCTCATGTTTGGCTCAATATTGACCATTGTTACTGTTTTCCTCAGAACTTTCCCTTGGGTGGTGTTGGCTGTCCCTCATTTCCAGTGTCCAACAACAAGCAAATGTTAGTTTGATCATTTTATTATATATTATCTTTTTAAACCCAAGAGGCTTAGACACGGAAAAATTAAATTGCAGCAAATCTCAGGAACTACGTGGTAGCAATCGAACAACAGCACTGAATGAACTCAGAAGACACTTTGGGGCATTAAGGAAACATGAATCGAGGTGTAGTTTATTTCCTGGGGCTTTCAAAATTTTTTTGCTTGTCTTAGATTTCCGTTTTATTGTTAGATTGTTACCAGTTAACTTCTGGATACTTTGTCTCTAAAATACATTCACAGATTGAACATGTGCATTTTGTACAGTACAATTTTAATATAAAATTTAAACACAATGAGTTTTCTGTATTATTTCCATCATTATTAGAGATGGAAAACCCCAGCATGTAACTGGAAAACAATATTTTCCCCAAAGATTCTATTCTACCCCCACTGTCACAAAAGTAATTTTTAAATTTTACATTTACAATTAGGAATGATAAAAAATATTAAGAAAAGAGACTGATAACATGGTTCTCTGGTAGTGTTCCTGAATATTTAATGTTAAACCGAGATGGCAGATCACCCTCATTCCTAAACCTTGAAGACCAGCATGAACTACAACTCTTCGTGCTCTTCTCCAAGCCTTCCTGTGATGCTTATGAAGCCCAGAGAGGTTAAGTGACTTGCCTAAAGTCCCTCAGCTAAAAGGTGGAAGGACCAGGGCTAGAATTCCTTCTCTCCAAATCCACTACATGTTAGATACTATCATTTTGCTAAACATGTATTTGTATTTCAATAATCTTTATAGGAAGAAGTCATTCTGAAGTTGATATCAAATATGAGAATATAGATAGGGATAACCAAGGTATAAAGCAACACTTCCCAAAAAGCGTTTTTCCTAAATTTGAAGATTACTTAAGACATTCATGTAGTGTGATGGGGGAAAAAAAAGTATATATTTATGATTTCAATTTCTCCTCAAATTTCTCAGGTCAGGTACTCCGGGGTAACTTTTACTATCTGTTTTGGCCAGGCTCTAAGAGCTCAGAGTGTGGAGCTCAAACTCCAATTCCAACCAGGGTGTTACCAGGTCAGTCCCTGAAAGCAGCTTGGGGAGAGGGCAGCATGCAGGAAATTGTAGCCTGGGTGTGGCCATAGACCAGCATGGGATACAGCAAAATTCCTCAGACTATGCACTGTCTGAGGAATTTTCTGGTAAGTTTAGACTGAGTTTGACCAGATCACACAGCAAGGGTCCCCCACCTGAACGTTTTTGTTTTTAATGGTGTGTTTTCTTCAATGATACCTTTTGCTTGAAGGCTTACTGTGCGAGGGGCCCTGGGCTCTAAGGATACATGAAGCACGGCCATTTTAGCAAAGTCATGTATGCTAGAGCATGATGACTTAACTTTTAAAAATTTGCTATGACTCACATCAAAAGGAAAAGTCAGACACAGAAGGTCAATATTACTATAGAATTGTCTTCTAACTCTGACAAGCTACGATGATACCAACCCTGAATACAAAAACTGTGAGGAGGGCGCCTGGGTGGCTCAGTTGGTCAAATGACTGCCTTTGGCTCAGGTCATGATCCTGGAGTCCTGGGATCGAGTCCCGCATCGGGCTCCCTGCTCAGCGGGGAGTCTGCTTCTCCCTCTGACCCCCCCTCTTCCCTCTCGTGCTATCTCTCATTCTCTCTCTCTCAAATAAATAAACAAAATCTTTAAAAAAACAACTCTGCCCCTCACGTTTAAAAAAAAAACAAAACTGTGAGGAGTCAGAAGACCCGGGAAGGAGCTTCATGTGGCTCAGAAGGTAGAATTGGCCATTTATTGTTTTGAAAAAATTAGGTCATTGGAAGAAGAAATAACAAGTTCAAATTTTTTTATCATATACTAAAAAATACTAAATAATATTTAGTATTATAAAAAATAATAGTACTAAAAAATATTGCCCCATCCAAAGGAACTGGAATGTTTTTGATAGGTGGGCTTTGGGTTCACATTGTCTCCTGTGTATTTTACCATATTTTATCTAGATCTAATGCTAATGCAACAATACATAAAAATTGCGATTTAAAAAATAATTATAAAGGAATGACCCTGATTCCCCACCCCCTTCATTTATTCATCTGTCATTTATCCATCTCAATATGGATGGATCTCAAAGACATAATATTGAGTGTAAGGAGGAAAATATAGAATGATTCATGAAGGGAACCACTTATATAAATTATTTCAAAAGGTGCACAAGTCAATGGTTGGTGAGCACACACATAAATGTAAAAATATAAAGGCTGGACTAACTGGATAGGGGTTAGTTAAGTGGACATGGGGATGATGGTCCAACTAAATTTTAGCTTTATCTGTTAAGGTTTTATTTTTAAAAGATGATTATATTAATATATTACCCATGTGGTTTTTTTTTTAAGACTGAAGGCAAATACGACAAAATAATAATAATCGCTCATTCCACATAGTGGCATCATGTTTGTTTATTATGACATTCTTTATACTTTATGTATTTTCAAAATTTTAATTTAAAATTTAAAAAAACTCATAACGAAAGGATTTTTGAAAAAAAGTGATGATGAACTTTTCACAAGGATTTGTTGCTTTATTATAGCAGAGATTCTTAACCTGGGGACCTAGGATACAACTGTGTATTTCGCGGCTTCTTGGAGCCCCTATAATTATATGTACATCGGGCTTTTTCCTGGGAAGTGGCTTCATAGGTTTCTTCAGATTCTAGTATAAAATATCTGTTCTCTTCTCCTAAAATGTCTTCAAGCCTCTCTACCACCAGATACCATAAAATGGTATGTTTCACAAAATATTTGAATAATAAGCCGTGTTCTAAGCTGCATTCATATACGGTATCTGCATTCCTAGTGAACAAATGAATGTTAGTCTTCTGTCAGGGCCCAAACAGAATGTAGAGCAACCTAACAAGTATCAAGTGAATGGAATTACTTGCTATTTGCATGTTAAACCATGTAAGTGTGAAGAGAACTCCCTGCTCTTTCATCTTTGGATCCAAGAGACCACTTAGGAGTGACTAGGAAAAAAAAAATTCTGTGTGGCTTACAGAAGAGGCTAATTGCTTTATATTCACAGTGAAATTGTATACAGATACAAACATTTATCTTTGAAAGGTCAGTATAAACTTCAATAGCAGGTTTTAAGTGTGTTGAGAATAGAATTTTTTTAATTCATTAAAGTATAGGATAGTTATATTTTTGGTAATGAATGATATGTTCTTACATCAGTATCTCTGAGACCCTTATGTGCATTTAAAGAAAACTACCTGTTTCTCGATATTCATGAGAAATATGTAGTTAAACAAATCCAACACTTGGCTGACAAGGATGAAATGAAAAGAAGCTATTTGGTAAAACGAGTCCCTTCCTTCCTTCCTTCCCCCTTCCTCCCTCCTTCCTTCATTAGTCATTATTTGCTTTACCTTGGGTCAGCTCAGTACCAACAACCAGTTTCCATGATACTTGAGTGCTTATTTGAAGGAACTAATTCACTCACAGCCCAGTATCTAAAGAGCAGGTGGCAAAATTGGCTTTTTGTTCAGGAATCATAGGAGTTTCCCACACCTGCTCCCTAAGTAAGTGCTCAACGACCCCATGATGAAAATAATATGAATAAATCCAGCATCTTACCTCTACTCCTGCTGCGGCCAGGAGCCACCGGATGGACTCCATTCGGCCTCGTCCGTTGAAGTGGTGAAGCTTGGGCTTCCCCGCCATGCCTAAGGATTCCTGTGAATCAACAGAAAGAGACTGATGAAGACTCTTCGGCACAGAGAGCGAGCAGGAGAGAAATACAAATGTACAGAGCAGTGCAAAGTTAACCAGAAAGCTCTGGACTTGTGCCCCAAATCAAAGCTGTTCCTCAGCCCCAAGGCTGCCTGGGTTCTGTTTTCTGTCTCACAAATGGAGTTTATCATCACTAATTGGTGTTCTCAACACTGAATTGAATAACTGATATATTTTGGGCGCCTGGGTGGCTCAGTTGGTTAAGTGACTGCCTTCGGCTCAGGTCATGATCCTGGAGTCCCGGGATCGAGTCCCGCATCGGGCTCCCTGCTCAGCAGGGAGTCTGCTTCTCCCTCTGACCCTCTTCCCTCTCGTGCTCTCTATCTCTCACTCTCTCCCAAATAAATAAATAAAATCTTAAAAAAAATGAATAACTGATATATTTTTAAAAATAGATAGAGGACAAGTGAGGAAGCCAGACAGATGGAAGGAATTCAAAAATAAGACTCTGACCAGCTTTTCCTCCTGTAGCAGGTGATGAGCTTCTAGCATTCCAGTCTCTTTCCTTTTTATCTATACAGATCCTCCTCCTCTCTCCTGCCCGCACAACCCAGACTAGTAAAACTGGGTGAGATTAGGGGAGGCTGATGCTTTTCACTTTCCAAGTTTATCTCGGTACTTTAATTCAGGTGTCCTCTGAAGCCTGCAGACAGGATTCAAGAAGATTTTCAATGACTCATTAGGATTTAAAGCAAAAGTGCAGAGTTAGGCACTGGGTCTTTTCACACTTTCTTTTTCCTCTGAAAATGAAAACATCTTTTTTAGAAGCATAACCCTCACTCACCTTGAAGAAGTTAAAGTAGTGGGGAAATTAAAAGCCCATCCGCACCACCCCAAGATAACCTCTGAGGCTTATGGGACATGAGGGGGTGGCCTTGGTGGGGTGACAGGCTCTGGACATTCCAAAGTAGCTTGAGGTCCCTGGAGAGGTGGGTCCCTGGCAGCAGGGGAGGCTATGTGGGGAGGTGGGAGTGGCCTCACTCTATGAATGGGACCTGATTTATTTTGCAGCATATCACCTGGCTCACTTTTTAAAACAGCAATTCTACACATTAAGAGCTCAGGAAAATAAGTGAAGAAAAAAGGTTAGATTGAGGATATTATTATTTTGAAAACCAGAATGAAAAAAAAAAGTGACCTAGATCTATGGTTTTTCAGCCCCCTATGTGGTACCTATTAGAATCACCCTATTAGGGGCACAGACAGGTGCACAAGTGCGCATGCTCGTTCCCTTTCTCTCTCTCTCTCTCTCTCTCTCTCTCCCCCCCCCGACCCCTGCCTGGGTCCCACATTGATTTGGGAAAGGACTCTGGCATCAGTGATTTTTAGAATCTTTCTAGGTGATTCTAACATGCAGTCAGCATTAAGAACCACTGATCTGGATGGTGGTTGTATCAATAGCTGCCAAAACTACTAATAGAGATCCCTAGAATGGAAAGGTCAGGCTGACCACTCCACACACCTAACATCACTAAAAGTGGGACAACCAGACATGACAATCCTTCCAATGTGATGCAGTAGAAGTGTACAGCACTGCCTTCAAGGATTCTTGACAAAACAACTGACCAGGAATTCAATCAAGCCTCAAGATACCAATTTATGGGAAATGCAGGAAACAGATGAACACTTCAGGGATGCAATTAGCAAAATCGGCAAAATCTATACGTGGAAATCAACGGTCTTGCCATTCAGATAGTGGTCCCCAGGCTAGCAACATATGGATCACCTGGGAAATTGTAAGAAATGCAGGCCTCTCGGGCTCCACCCCAGACCCTCTAGAATCTACATTTTAAGATCCCCAGGGATTTACATCCACATTCAAGTTTGAGAAGCACTGTTCTGCAGGCCAAGTGACTAACACATTACCAAAGAACTCTCTACTTTTATACTGTGGTGATAAGAAGTTTTAAAAAAAATTGCATGAAAATCAGAGAGGCAGGGGAAATCTAAGAGCTCAAGAGATTTAAGAGATTCTTCAAACAAATGCAATGTACAGAAACTTTTTTTGGATTCTGATCTTAACAGAGCAATTATTTTAAAAATAGATGATATGATTAGAAACTTTGAACCAAGAACACTTAATATAAGAGAATTATTGTTAATTTTTTAGGTAATATGGTGATATTATGGAATGTTTTTCAGAAGGAATCCTTATCTTGAGAGACCCTGAGCAGAGGATGCAATTAACTTAAAGCTGGATTCCTGACCTACAGAAACTAGGAAATAATAAATGGATGTTATTCTCAGAAAAAAAAATCCCTATCTTTCAGAGATTCATATCAAAGGAGTTATGGATAAAATAGTATGATATTGGGATTTGCTTCCAATTAATCCAGTTGTGAGGGGGGAATGGGTGGGAGTCTAAGTATAACACAAGAGACATTTTGTTGCTAATTGCTGCAGCTGGGTGATGGGTCTATGGGTTGCTTACACTATTTGTCCATTTTCATAAATGTATGAAATTTCCCATCATAAAAACATTTTTAATTGCTCAGCAAAAGCTGATGTTATTCCTAATGGACTGAAGCTTTAAAGGCCCTGGGGTGGCTTCTGAATCACAAGGAAATTTGGAACAGTGTTCATTCCAGCTTCAGGGATGAATGTGTGGGATGAACGCTCAGCCTAGATTTAGTTTGTACCCCTGGTGGAATGGGGTTCAAAATAGAACTGTTATAGAAATACGAAAAAAAATTTGTACTCTTGAATTTGTGAACTGGCTCACTTGGATCTGCACCCCATAGTATCCACTCTGAAAAGTTCCCTCTGAGAAGTCTGAGGCCCAGGGCACTTGTGAGCTGACCCACCTTCCCATCTGGTCTCACCCACAGCAGATGTGGGGCATATGTGGAAGAAAGCAGGTGCCTCCCACAGGACAATGGGCTTCTGATTCTCATGCTGTCTTGGGGAGCTGGCTGAGAGGGGCTGAGTTCATGGAGCCTGGGGAGGCCCCCGTGAGGACCTGGGGCTAGATATTGTGGTCACTGGTCTCTGGTTCCATCAGCTTTGGGCTGGTTCCCGCAGAGTGGAGACCAGTGAGCGGCCTTGGGTCAGGTTCTGGGGAGGCTCTGACAAGCACAGGTGGGGCCCTGAGCTGGGGAGGACCTGAGCCACCCAGAACTTCGCTTGTCATCCACAGGGCCTGTGCCTGACTCCCAGCAAGACTGCCAGGGGGGCCCTGTCCAGACCCTCCCCTCCATAAGCATTCATTCGTGGGGGTGGTTCCCAGGAGACCCACCGGCCTGGGGCACAAGCTCTTGATCCCTTGCTTTCCCTGGACCCTACTTGGGCAGACAGAGCCTTGGTTTCCCTCAAGTGGGGACATCCCCATTATTCTGGACCTGGGGTTTCTTGGGTCACCCCCACTCCCCAGCAGTTGACTAGACCAGCACAGGGCTCCCCTATTATCCTGCTCCCTCCTCTACCCCACTTTTGGGGGATGTGGAAGGTCTCTGCCCCCAACTCACCTGCCTGCCTGTCCCCCAGTTGGGGACTGTGACATTCATGAGTACTTAACCTGGGGGCAGCTTACCTGAGCCTTAATAAAGAAAACCATACCTTAGAGAAAAAGAGAAAGCAGAGAAGGGCCAGGGTGACAGCTGGGAGAGCCCCCAGATATGTAACATATAATGGTATGTCCCCAGTCCACTCATTCTAAATGTACATATTAATTTGAGGTGAGAGAGTAACAAGAGTATTTGGCAAATATAACTAAATCAAATGGTTCATCCATTTTAAACCATTTGAATTGTAATTTGGGCTTTCATTAAAGTTATAACTTTATTATAAACAAAGAAATTGGATATATTGTATCTGTGACTTACACATATAGTGAATTGCTGGGTTTTAACAGCTGAATTTGTTTGCTTAAGAGAAGTACTGAACCTACTCCTACAAATGACCCCCAAATAGATTTATAAGCAAAATATCATCTTCCACCAACTTTTTTCAGACTTCCAAATCTGCTTTTTATGGAGGGCAAGGAAAATCATAAGAAGGCTCAATAATAGACTCTAAGAGCACTGATCACAATGCTCCCCCACCTATTTGCAGAAAATAAAAAGGGATTAGAAGCAATTATTGTGCATTTATTTCATTCTAGCTCAAAGAACTCCATTAGGCAGATACACCTGCTAAGTAGATAATTTCACAACTTTCAAGTGGGCATCTGAAATTAAAAAAAAAAAAAATCAAAGGTAATAATCCATTCTTTCAAGGGTGTAAGAATAAAAGGAATTAAACAGACCAGTAACTACACATCTTTTTCCCTGATCCTCAGCCTGGCATTCTGGAATTATATCTCCAATTATCTTGGCATCATGCCCCCTTCTGCTTTGTCTATGGAAACTGGATTATCAGTAACCCTGATTCCTGGATAATCTAAGAGAGAGTAAGGATGTTCCCCTCTATAAAAGTCAAGCTAGAAACCTAGTGCACAGTACATTTTCATGTGTCCTTGGGTATTGAATGCATGTTTTCTGGTCTCTGGAAAATCTTTCTGTCCTGCTGATGACACAAAGTGAAGTTTCTTTTGCTCTCATAAAGACACTGTCCTGGCACACATTGGTCTGCTCTGGGAAAGTCTGTGTTTCAGTGTCATGGCCAGAGGATTGCTTGTGTAGGAACTAAATTGTTAGGAATGGTGGAAAAGGAGGCTTTGTAAACTAATCAGATGATAGCCAGATAAGCAAACAAGTTAATTTATTTGAACTATATTAGAAACCATTTAAGCAAAGCTTAAGCTCTCTGATATATTTAAATGATTCTGCTAAAATGTTTTGATTCACTCTTCCCTCCTCAGTGGGTTACACCCCCAGCAAACAGTAGTCTCATTGAAAGTTATTGGCTGGCCCCGTCCTTTTTACGTCATTGCATCATAATGCATGTTTTTTTTTTTTCACAAGTTTTACAAATCATACCAACAGACTTATCCCCCAAAACTCCGGATTTGATTTAGTTTGACAAATCCACACACTGTGGCTGGTTTTCAGTTTTCTTGTCATCCTTTTTTGGGGGCAAAAGCAGATGAGATTTTCTTCTATAGTTCATGTTTTCAAATATCTATAATGTGAAGTTATTCCTCCCCAAATACTGTAACGTCTGGGCAAAATCTTATGGAAAAAAGCCAGACATTGGATTCCCGTTTCATCTAGGATAAAATCCAAATTCCTTGACAGGACTGGAAGGAGTGTGTCATGTGCCATCTGCCACCCCATCTCAGGCCACACTGCCATCCCCCACTTTCCAGCCCAGCCTCCTCCAGCTTGGGGTACACAAGACACTGTGCACTTTCCCACTTGAAGGCTTTGAGGATGCTGGTTCCTTAACCTGGAGCCCTTAATTTTTTTAAAGAGAGAGAGTGAGAGGGCAAGTGGGGAGGAGGGGGCAGAGAGGGAGAGACCCTGGGGCTCCATCCCATGACCTTGAGATCATGACCTAAGCTGTAATCAAAAGTCAGATGCTTAACCAGCTGAGCCACCAGCAGCCCTTTGGTCTGGAACCCTCTCGCCCCATCTCCTTGCCTGCCTGGTTTCCTCTCACTTTATATGTCTCATCTTAAAGGTCATTTCCCCAGAGTGGACTTCCCTTACCATCCATCTGAAGCAGAGCCCTTGTTGGTAAAGGGGTACAAGTTTTACGTATAAGTGTAAAGGTATGAGGCTCCAATGTATAACATGGTGACTGTAGTTGATAACACTATTGCATGGTTGAAACTTGCTGAGAAAGTAGAACTTAAATGTTTTCACAAAAAACAAACAAACAAACAAAGGTAAATATGTGAGGTGATGGATACGTCAATTAACTCGATGGGGGGAAATCCTCTCCCAATGTTTATGAATATCAAACATCACATTGTATACTTTAAATATCTTATAATTTTATTTGTCAATTATACCTCCATAATGCTGGAAAAATATAAAATATAGCTCTACCCTTACCTGCCCCCCAGCTACTACTCTCTGTTGTGTTTCCTGTTTAATTTTCTTCATATCCCTATCACAGGCTATAATTGTGATATTTATTTGTTTGTTTGTTTGTGGTCTCTCTTCTCTCACTAAAATGTAAATTCCTTGAGGTCAAAGGCCTTTGTCCATCTTGCTCATCCCCATGTCTCTGCACCCTTGCAACATCTCACATTAGGATTCAAAAGATATTTCCTGAATCAATGAATAACTGGGAGAGGCTTTGGCCTGGGTCAGGAGATCTGGCCTCTAGGCTGATCCTACCATTGACCAGCCCTGTGACCCTAGACAAACCCCAGGGGTCCTCTCTGGACCCCTGCCATTATTCATCCAAAGTAGGGAGATTAGATGTCTTGAGGGTAAGATGGCTGCCAAGTTTTGACACTTGATTCTTCCTTCCTCGTTTTTTCACAATAACAGTGGAACAACTATTATTTAGGGCAACCTCAGAAAAGGTATGGGTAGGTCTTGAAGTAGAACAACAGGGTCAGGAGGTATAACGACAGAATTTTAATCAGCTTCCATGCTTCCCCATCTCCACGCATGGGGCCCAGCCTTCACCGACAATGCCTAATAGCCACCTTCCTACTGAGTAGCAGATGTTTTACCACTACCGACTGCCACCCCCTTGCACAGCTCCTGCAGTGCTAGGGTGAGGCAACTGTAACCTGAGGACATGGGAACAGAATGGAAAGAAACATTCGTGTCCAGGAGCGCTTGTGGGAATGCCCAGTATTTGTAGAGTTCCTCAGTGAACGTGTCATAATGGAAAAGGCACTGATAGACTGGCAGATGGCGACGGTGGAGAGAACATTCCAAGTTAAGAAGGAAAGGAGCTTAGACAGTGTGGGACAGTAGTCATGTCATTCGTGAGGCTTGTCCAACTTGCCCTGTCAAGTGCTGCCGTCAATGCCCAATGTCAGACTCTGGAATATTTTTGTAGCATCCTTCACAAGCCTGAGCTCTGGAGGAAGGAAGGCTGTCGCTGATAACTCGT
Source organism: Callorhinus ursinus (assembly GCF_003265705.2). Lineage (NCBI taxonomy): Eukaryota > Metazoa > Chordata > Mammalia > Carnivora > Otariidae > Callorhinus > Callorhinus ursinus. Next base: position 11,016,032 of record NW_027397084.1, read on the forward strand.
TAATCATTTTGTGAACATTCTGTCCTTTGGAAATGAAGCAGGATTGGGTGCAATGAGTGTGACAGCATGTTGGCAAGAAAGGCATATAGATAACTCAACTAAGCAAAGCGAGCCCCAGGATTATGTGAGCACTAGAGTTTAGAGGAGGGCGGGGGGGCTCTGGTAGAAAGTTGCTGATAGAAAGGGAGGGTGGGCTTGGGTTTACAGTAAAGAGGTCAAAGAAGATGGAACTGCAAAGAGAACTTCGAATCAGTAGGTTCTAAGATGGTGGTTACTTCATTAGTTATGAAACAAAAGTTTAAGACTTTAGCCTTTGGTGAGAGGAGGTGTAGCCAGAATGTAGACCCCTGGAGCTTTGGCAGTGACAGGAAAGAGGGAAGAAAATAGCCAACAAGAAAACCAGCCAGGGATAAAGAAGGACTGTTTTGATTTGTTTTGCAGTGTTTGTTGGAATTCTTTTTTTCCTTAGGGGTACAAATGTAGGTGGCTAAGGGGGTTAGGACAGGAGAGACCTCAGTCAGTTTGTAATTAGAAGGCAACGTTCCAGAGGCGAGGAAGGCAGGCGAGGCAGCTTGGCAAGCGGACAAATTGGCCAGAATGACTCTCTGCAGGACAGATTTGTGGGGCTTTATTTGCCTCCATTAGTATTATTACCATTATTTGGGGGCATAACTGATCTGTAATAAAGTACACATAATTTAAGTGTCCAATTGGATACGTTTTGACATATGTATACCCCTGTGAAAGCATCACCACAATCAGTAGAGTGAACGCAGCATGTCCAGAGCCCCCTTGTGATCCCCCCGGCCTGTCCCTCTCCATACCACCCCGGTCTGCTTCTTGTCATGCAAAATCAGTTTGCGTTTTCTAGAATTTCATATAAATAGAAGCATACAATAAGTGCTCCGTTTTGTCTGGTTTCTTCCACTCGGCATCACTATTTTTTTTTTTTTAAGATTGCAACTCCTTTTTTTTAAAGATTTTATTTATTTATTTGGGAAAGAGAGAATGAGAGACAGACAGCACGAGAGGGAAGAGGGTCAGAGGGAGAAGCAGACTCCCTGCCGAGCAGGGAGCACGTTGTGGGACTCGATCCTGCGACTCCAGGATCATGACCTGAGCCGAAGGCAGTCGCTTCCCCAACTGAGCCACCCAGGCGCCCTCAGCATCACTATTTTGAGACTTGTCTGTGTTGCTAAGTGTTTTCCTTCTTGTTTACCGCGAAGTAGCCGTATTCGTTTCCTGTGGCCATTGCAACGAATGACCACAAACTGGGCGGCTCACACAACAGAAATTGATTCTCTCACAGTTCTGGAGGCCAGAAGTCTGAAATCAAGGTGTCAACAAGGGTGTTTCCTCCTGAGGGCTGTGAGGGAGGATCTGTTCCATGCCTGTCCCCTAGCAGCTGGTGGCTGCCGGCGTTCCGTGGTGTTCCTTGGCTTGTGCGAGCATCACTCCAATCTTTATCATAGAAAGGGACAGTGGGAAAGGAAATGGAATAGGGGACTGATGGACAAAGGTAAACAGGTGAAGGAGGAAGAAATAAGAAGAAGAATGAACTGGAAGGAGTTGAGGGGAGGCGTGGCAAACTTTTCCCCTTGGCCCGTCAGTCAGAAATTTCTACTTTCTCTTTTGGCAGTTCTCCCACGTAGATTTAAGATTTTTAAGAAAACTTAATTTCTCTGTTCCAGCGAACCAATTGCTCTGAACCGAAGAGGCTGGACCCACTCTGAGAAGTCAGTCAGACTCTGATGCCATGGCTGAGCACTAATGGCACACTTGCCAGAGCAACGGGGCCTTCTTGGTGCCAACAGCCTCAGTGCCTTTAGGAAACTCTGTCACTGTAGTAACACAGCCTGCCTCGCTGCTCTCAGGGGACTTCCCGCTATCTCAAATGAAGCCAAGCCCAACCTATCTAACGCTCCCTTTCTTTTTTAGTTCTCAGATAAAGTCTACTGTCCCACACATCTGCCTTTTCTTGGAGTAAACCTCCCCAAAAGGGTGATGGGTAGCTGCTGTCTCTACTTCTCACTTCTCATTTCCTCCTCAACCCACTCTCGTCAGGCTTTGGTCCCACAGTCCCCTGCTGTCGTCAAGCCAGCTGTCGCCTCCTGTCCCCAGAACCACCATTCACTCTCCAGCCCTCACACCCCTCTCCTTCATGACGCCACACTTTTCCGGCTCTCCCCGACTTCACAGACACCACCTCCGCGGATTCCTTGGCTGGCTCCCGCTCTGCTTCCCTTTTCCCCTCCAGCTGTTTTCTCATCCTAGCTGGGTCTCCAGTCTGTCCCTGTCATCAGAAGTGGGGCCCTAGATGATAGATCATAAAGGACATTGCTGTTTCCGTCTTGTTCTCCCTTGGATTGCCCGCTCTGGGGGAAGTTAGCTGATCTAACATGAAGATACTCAGGTAGCCCTACAGAGAAGCAGACATGACAAGGACCTGAGCCTCATGGCCAACAGCCACGTGGGGGAACCATCTTGGAAGTGCGTTGCCATCCTCAATCAAGCCTTCAGATGACTGCAGTCCCTGCTGATGGCTTGACATACAACCTCATGAATCATCCTGACCCAGAACCACCTTCTTAAGTTGCTCCCAGGCTCCTGACGCTCAGAAAGTGTGCTAGAGAGTAAATGTTTGTTGCTTTAAGTCACCAAGCACTAAGGTAGGCATGATACATCCATGCCTACCTCTCTGACCTCATCTTCCAGTACTTTCTCACCATGCTCCCACAGCATCTGCCTGCCTACTGTGCCTGAAACAACGCCAAAGTTGTTCTTGACCGAGACCCTTGTCCTCACTGGTACCTCTGGTTAGCATCCTGTTGCCTTGGGACTTCTCATGCCTAGCTTCTTCCTGTCATTTAGGCTTAGTCTTCTATGACCACTCTAAGTTAACCACTTCCCCATTGCCATCCTAAAAACTCTCCATCACCTTCCTCTGTTTTATTTTCCTCCTAGCACTCATCACTAATCATAATAATTTTTTCATTGATTTATTTACTCATTGTCTGAGTAGGAAATTGCTCTTATATGTACCATGGCATCCTCTGTGCCTAGAAAAATGCAGGGAACAAAACAGGTGCTCAGTAAACATTTACTAAATGAGACAAAGAAGAAAACTATTTAAATATTAGAACCATAATCCTTAAGAAGGTTTCTGAGGTCAGAGTCTAAATTTTTTTTTCTACTAGGTATCCTTGGCTGGCCTGTTGACTTAGAATGTCACAATTATGTTGAAAGCTCCAAAGGACAAATATTTTCAAACATAGCTGGTGAGTGCAGAGAGGAGGTAAGAAAAGATTTGGAGAGAAAGGGAGGAGGCAAAGTGGATCAATGAAAACATAGATGAAAGTTGTGCTGACTCATGGGTGCCTCCTCCAACCAGCTCTGGTTGGCAAAATGATTCTAATAGATACTTGTTCTTCAAGCAGATTTTGGAAAATTGGCAAGTTACCATGTATAATAACTCAAATCTTGACCCAGTTCCCCCAATACAGAGAAATTAATTATATCAATTGTATCTGTATGATCTCTCCATGGAAATGGTGGGTGGTATAAGGGTCAAATACCAGATGTAAATTATTTTGTAACAAACATCTTTATCCCTTTATGTCACAGATTACCCAGGAGTGATATTTAAAATACTTGACATCTGTATAGGAAATATAAATTAGTATATGTCAGTATATATACCAAAATTTAATAATATTGCTTTTTATTTTCTAACTAAACTATGTACGGCATAAACATTGATAAAGCTACAGTGCAAGCGAGTCAGAAATCATTGTGATAGTTTCCAGTCATTTGTGATTTGTACTAATTGTGTGTTCTGGGCAGTTTGGGCTGGCAGCGAGTGCAGTCTGCTCTGTCAGGGTGGCCCTTTCCTGTACCCATGAGTCTCGGCACATTCCTAGGTCCCTCTACTGCTTTCTGCCCTTGTCCCGTTGAGAATAGGGGAGGTGGAGGCCTTCCATCATGGCTAGCCCCAAGTGCACCACCATCCCTTGAGGTATCTTAACGCTCCTCCAGCTTTGTTGATAGGCATTTCACTAACCTCCCCTCAGCCAACCTTTTTGAGATGAGGTGGTATCCTATTCTTCAGGTACTCAGACCACCAGCCATAATGAGGTAAATCTTAGTTCACTTCAAGATCCTTATAAAGGGAGTGCTGGGGTGGCTCAGTTGGCTAAACGTCTGCCTTCTGCTTGGGTCATGATCCCAGGGTCCTGGGATTGACCCCACATCAGGCTCCCTGCTCAGCAGGGAGTCTGCTTCTCCCTCTCCCTCTGCCGCTTCCCCTGCTTGCTCTCTCTCTCTCAAATAAATAAATAATTTTTTTAAAAAGATCATTAAAAGGGATTATAAAATATGTTATAAATTGGGGAAGGCTAGATGTGATGAGGCTGAGAACTTCTGTTCTGGAGCAAAGATGTAAAAATATATTGTTGGAAGGATAGATAACAAAGGCCCCTCCTCCTCATAAACACTTTGAGGAGTCCAGAGCTGGACAGAGAACAGGTAAATGCAAAGAGAAATGGGAGCCTCCTGGGATGACAACTTGGCACATCTTGCTTGGGCTGAATTGACTAAACACTGAGTAAACATAAAGGACACAGGCCATGTGCCCCGTGTATGTGTCTGCCCCAAATGGGCAGTCAGGGCTAGGGCCCTGGGCTCAGCCCCCTAGATCCTACATTTCTTGGGGCGGGGGGGGACACCACTCATCATCCCGGCCTCTCCTGCAAAGCAACATGCCAGGGGGAAAAGGACTCCATCTCTTCATGTACAGTTTGAGATCCCAGGCCTGGGTGACAGCAGGCGGGGAGACCTCCACTTCCTTCTCTCAGAAGCTGCAGAGCAAGAGGATGCTGCTGCCCAGGTGGATAAATGGTAGCCAGGGTTTCAACCAAAGTGTCTCAGATCAAGCCGTGTGTGGGACACAGGAACTCCATATGGTAGAAATGGCAGCAAAAAACAGGTACTGCAGCAGAGGGCTTCTGGGATTTTCGGTCAGTGTCAAGTCTACTTGACTCCTTGAATGGAGTAAACCCCTCGGTTGTTGGGTTTACCATTGCAAAAAAGACAGCTGGGGGGAAGAAGGTTCTTGCTGTTCAAAGATGGATGCTTGAGTGACTTAAAATGAATACTTAAAAGATGTGATTTTATTATATGCACATCAGGCTGGGAAAGCAGGCTATATGGCTGCACTTCAGCAGCACCCTGTTTTCCTTGGAACAAAATCCAAACTGCCCCCTCATGACAGACCATGAAGGATTCAGAGATTCAAGCCAAGGTGTCCTGATTGGATTGATGCTCAGCATGATCTCATGCCCTAGTGTGAGGTTATAGAGTAAATGGTGTCCCCCAGAAAGGACAGGTTGTAGTCTTAACCCTGGGTACCTGTGAATGTGACCTTATCTAGAAATAGGGTCTTTGCAGTTGTAGACACATTAAGATGAGGTCATACTGGGTTAGGGTGGGCCCAGATTTGATTACTGGTATTCCTAGAAAAAGAGGGAAATTTGGACCCCCCCACACACACATACACACACACGTGTGTAAACAGAGGCAGAAATTGGAGTTAGGCATCTACAAGCCAAGAAATGCCAAGCACTGCCAGCAACCATCAGAAGCTAAGACAAGCCAAGGAAGGATCCTTCCCTTCTGCCTTCAGAAAAAGCATGGCCCTGCTCATACCTTCATTTCACACAAAGAGCCTCCAGAACTGTGAGGGAATACATTTTATGGTTTTTTTTTTTTTAAAGATTTTATTTACTTATTTGAGAGAGAGAGAGAGAGCACGAGAGGGAAGAGGGTCAGGGGGAGAAGCAGACTCCCCGCTGAGCAGGGAGCCCGATGCGGGACTCGATCCCGGGACTCCAGGATCATGACCTGAGCCAAAGGTAGTCGCTTAACCACCTGAGCCACCCAGGTGCCCCATTTTATGGTTTTTACCTACCAAATTTGTGGTCATTTGTTATAGTAGCCTTAGAACATGATATACAAGGTATACATGATTTGGGATTAGAATTACCTGGGGTTTTTTGTTGTTGTTTTTATCACTACAGTAACCCCCCATTGGGCAAAGACTGTCTCTGGCTTATTTATCATTATTAACCCACCTCCTGGAATATGGAATGTTCTATATTCCACATAAAAGAAATATAAGTTCCTTAAGTGAACAGGAAAAAAAAAAGATTACCTGAAGGAAAATGGTTCTGTATCAAAAAAGCAAGAAAAAAAAGAAAGAGAGAGAAGGAAGGAAGGAAGGAAAGGAAGAAAGAAAGAAAGAGAAAGAAAGAAAGAAGAAAGAAAGAAAGAAAAAGAAAGAAGAAAGAAAGAAAGAAAGAAAGAAAGAAAGAAAGAAAGAAAGAAAGAAAGAAAGAAAGAAGGAAGGAAAGAAAGAAAGAAAGAAAGAAAGAAAGAAAGAAAGAAAGAAAGAAAGAAAGAAAAAAAGGAAGGAAGGAAGGAAGGAAGGAAGAAAGAAAGAAAGAAAGAAAGAAAGAAAGAAAGAAAGAAAGAAAGAAAGAAAGAAAGAAAGAAAGA
>NW_027397084.1:11022593-11173993 GCF_003265705.2 Callorhinus ursinus
AGAAAGAAAGAAAGAAAGAAAGAAAGAAAGAAAGAAAGAAAGAAAGAGAAAGAAAGAATCTTTTAGGTTGCGGATCAGAAATATAGCAAACTACAAAAGAAAAAGACTGTTTTTGTGTTTTCTTAATGTAACATGAAAATTTCTACTTCACTCTTTTTGACAAGGTACATGATAGTATAATGACAATTTTTTAATAGATCAAAGAAAGAATCCATAACATTTTTCTCCCTTTATTTTTAAGGCCAAGAGACATCCTAGGAGGTGATCATGATTTGATATTTGATCAAAACAAAATAAACTGCTTTGCAACTAAATCTGCATAATTCCTAATGAAATTAGCACTTAAACTTTTCAAATTTTCCTAGCCGCACGATAGCCAGTATTTACATTTAGGTGACACACTTCATTGCTGGAAAACATCAGCAGATTGGTTCTGCGTGTGCTGGGCATCCATTCCTGCTTCATTTAATCCTGAAAATCTTCTTGGCTTGCTCTAAACTTTTCTCATCGATGGGAGGCTTCCTCGGGCTGCCAGGCTGTAGAAACTTCTTCACGGTGGGGAGATTGCTGATTCTGGTTTTCAGGGCCTACGGTGCACAAGGGCACAGCCTCAGAATAGAGCCAAAGACCAACCCCATCATTAGCACAAGCCAGGGAATCGGAGACCGTCCTGCAAGGACCAACTGAGTCCCCTCCATCAGCACAGTGTGTGGCTGGGAAAAGACACCCAGGGAGACATGAGGGTTGGAGGAAGAAAAGACAGCTCAATGCCATTTGCCCCCCAAACATCTTTTTTTCAGACTCATTTTGGTTTCGGGTCTTCCCTATCTCCTTCCCTATGCATAAATCCTGTAGATTCATCCCTCTTGTGCGAACCAGGGAGGGAGGAATGTGTCTGTCAGATATCAACACACATAAAGTCTCCAGACAGATGAAAATATAGGAAACCTGCCCTGGAACGGAAGACAGAAAATATAGAAAGGTAAACCATGAGACTGGTCAAAACCAGCCAGCCCACTGAGAGAGGGACAGGGAGACAGGGAGACTCTGCCCAGAGAAACGTTAGGAGCCGGAGTGGAGGGAAGGAAGCGGGAGGAAGGAGAGCTGCTCAGGCAGACACACGAAGGACACACCTGGATAAGGGAAACCCCAGAGAAAACAAGCACAGAGACCGTCATGGAATGGGGAGGCTGACGCTGAGCCCTGGGTCCTTCTGGTGAAGACAATCTAGTCTTCCTGGGGACGCATCCACCTCAAATGTCCCTGGCATGACAAGATTCTGTGCCTCAACCAGCCCCTAGGGGCTAACTCTGGAGGGAGTTGTGGGGCTGAGAAGGAACAATGATGGAACCAGGGTCCAAATGTCAAATCCCGAGGTGGGAGATGTGAGCCTTCCCTCCTGAAAGCTGTGAGAGAGATCACCTTCAGCAGAGGGAAGTTGGCCAGAAGGCTGGGGTCAAGCTCTTCCACATAGTAGAGAAGTTCCACCAGGTGAATGTCAGCCTTGCTCAGCGTGTTGCCAACAAGGTAGTCTTGTCCATGGCTCTTTAACACCTGGGGGATTTGAGGAATCACATCATGAGCTCAGGCACAGTCAGGCTGGGCCCCTCTGCTCCTCTCTGCTCTCCAGCCCGACCTCCCCACCTCTCCTGCCTCACTGAGGGGGTGTGGGCTTCACACCCTCTGCATTGCCCCTGACTCACTGAGACACCCGGTCTCTGCTGTTCTTTCCCTCAGCTGAAGTCCTGGCTAATGTCTCCCTAAAACACGTGTTCACTGTATATCTCTTCTGACGTATGCATCTTTTCCTAATAAAGTGTTGGGGAAATTCATGAAATTTATTAAAGCATTCCAATAATATGCACGAAGAGAACACGAAGAGAAAACCCCATGGCACCACCAACTTCAGGCAATTTTGGCAAATACCCTTTCAGCCTATGTACACATAAGGAAACACGGACAATTATTAGGCAAAGAATATAATGAAACTTCAAATGCTATATGGTAACATACAGTTTTCATTTATCTTATCATAGGGCTCTGTGATTTCAAAGTATGGCTGTGCTCAAATGGAAAGACTGTTCAGGACTTCATCATCTGAATGTGCCCCAAACTCTCAGCACCACAGGGTCAGGAGAGAACTTCCTGACTACTATGAATTCTTTCCTCCTTGAAAAGGGCCAACACGCAAGCAGTGACTTAACATTTGTTCAGTGATTGACAGAATGATCTAATGCCTTATAAAGATGGGTGTGTCCGTGTTAACCCTTTCATTTCTACGTATGGCCCCCTGTTATCTCCTACAATCAGTTTTTGGCCCATAGTTTTTATTTAGCACAATTTCAGGTACTTTTGATCCTGAAATGTTCTCCTCTTACCTCCCAGGAGAAACATTAACTAACATACATACTATGTATAGTGACGGAACCTTATTTCCTTAGTTTGCATGACTTTCCTCTCAAGTCTGAGAACCATGTCTTCAAGTATGTCAATTGATTTTTCCTTAACATCCCTCCATCTGTCTGTTCCTCTCCGTCCCACTGCCCCCATCTCTGTCCAGATACATCTCATCCATCCATTCCCAAAACACTACCATATTTTCCTGAAGGGCAACTGGCCTCATGTCACCCTACCCATGTTGCCAGTGTCTCTCCTGACCCACTGCTGTCATTGCATTCCTCTTGGATCAAAGCCCCTGCACGGTGCTCTGTAAGATCTATTCCAACCTCCAGTGTGGCTCTCAGAGTCTTCAACTGCCCAAGCTCTGACTATGACCAGGGAGGTCTGCTGAATAGAGAATTCTAGCTTGGGTTCTGGTTAGTTGAAGCCTTGGTGGAAAACTGAAATTTGGGTATAACTGGTACAATTCTTCCTCACCATCCGTTTTTATAAAATGCCTTGAGTCAGGGTGCTACTGGAAGCGAAGGTCAATGCCCAAGGAATGCCAGTCAGGCACTATCTTTCCTTGCTTCTAAGTCCAGTGCCCCAAAGCGCTCACCAGTCCACTTACTTTCTCAAACACGGGGAGATAACGATCTGTCATTCTCTCTTTGATCAGGGCAATCTTGGCATCTTTTTGATCAGGTGGGCATAGAGGCAAAACAATGATCATTTCATTCAAATCTGCCATACCTTCTGTGTACATATCTATCCTGAAAGACAAAGTGACCAAGTTGTCAAATGTCTTCTGCCTTGATTTTATAGTTGAAAGAACACACAAGAATGGGCATCAGGAGGTGGCAGAGTGGCTCAGCTCCCACCGGATGCTTTTTTATATGCCACCCATTCAGCTCAGATTTTTACTTGATTTGAACATTTCATTCTAGAACAAGCCATCAACGTAGATATATGTCTAGCTATCATGTGTAAAATTTTCATTATACACATGGCCAGCGAGAGGGACAGAGAGCATTGGTGACCTGTCCTGAGTCACAGAGAAATTGGCGCAATCCTGCATGCACCCACCTACAGGGACCGTACTTGGGGCCTTGCCATATCTGTTGTGCTTTGTTCTCTGCACAAGGTAATGTGACTCATGTGGCCAAGCCCTGCCACCGAAGTGATCTCTAGAGAGAGTCCCTGGCACAGCCAACTCAGTCATGTCCCTTCCTGTCTCATCCTGTTACACACCCAGGCCCACTGATGTGCCCAATATCAGCAGGCTTTCCAGTTGTTTCCCACAACCCTGTCCACATACAGTTCCCCAACTCTGACCTTGTTTGCGTTTCTCAAGTCTTCACCTAAAATAACCCCCAAAAGGGTGAAATTCTTTGTACATTCCAACCAGTACATATTCTAGGAGATTTGGTTTTATTGTTCCAAACTGGGGTTCCTATAAGAGTTTTTCCAAATAAAATCTTTATTTTCACATAATTCACATACCATAATGTATACACTTCTCAAGTGTAACAAGTTTGTGATTCTTATAGTAAAGACAAACAATACCGTACCATCACCACTCTAATTACAGAATATATTCATATTCCCAAAAGAAATGCTGTATGCTTTTATACCCATTCCAATTTCTTCCCTCCTCCAGCCCCTGGCAACCACTAAGCTACTTTCTGTTTCTGTAGATTTGAGTGTTCTGGATATTTCATACAAATAGAATCATACAATATGTGCCTTTGTGTCTGGTGTATGTAACATGATGTTTGTAAGGTTTACCCATGTTGTACCACGCATCACTACTTCATTCCTTTTCATGACCAAATAAAATTCCATTGATGGATAGGCCAATCTTTCAACCACTGATCAGTTGATGCACATTTGTAGCATTTCCACTGTTTGAACAGTAAGAACAACACTGTGTATAAACGTTTGTGTACAAGTTCTAGTGTGGATGGATTTTCAATTTTCTTATGTGTACACCTAGTAATGGAGTTGCTGGTATACGGTAAATCTATGTTTAACTTTTTGAGTAACTGGTAGCAGAGCCTTCTGAGATTTAAGTATCAATCATGTGGTCCTATCACAACAGAGAAGAGAACCCACAGATATGGTTGTGTTGACTAAAATTTGGCTGCTTTAGTCCCGTATCAAAATGCTCAAGATAACCGTGGCATCTTGAGGACCAGGCTCTGCTTACCCTTGTCAAGGGGCCAGTCCATATAACAGGCTGGTAAGTGAAGTTCTTGGTCAGCATTCCTGCAGTTTATGAGCCTTTAGAATCAGTTCCTTCGGATCCTTCTGTTCCCCCATCTTTTTTTTTTTTTTTGACTATTATAAAAGTTTATTTAACAAAAAAGTTCAATATGAAAATGCACACGACCTGATTTTTATATTGTAGTAAAACAGGTACTATGGAGGGGACGTGTGGAAGCAGTTGATTTCTTCTGATGAACACACCCATTGTTTATACTCGCTCCAAGGCTTCTAACATGATGATACTATTTCCTCGTATTACCACCATTCCGATATTGTTCTGTTGCCCACTAGTTGCCATCTCCACACATTCATCTATCATAAGATTCATAAATGGATCGAACCCCCGCAATATTCCTTGGACATATCTGCTACTATTTAATTTCAATGACAATTTCTTGTCCATAAATTTTTTTACCTCAGGAGGGTGAGCTCATGGTGTCTACTGCGCGAGCTCAAAGATGCCTCTCTGTTCCCCCATCTTATCTGCTAGATATTCAGACATGTTGTCCTTTGTCTCTAGCTGGTATCCAGCTCCTAAAGGCCTGAGTACCTGGAGTGATGAGCCGACCATCTTTCTGGCTTCGTAGTTCATCAACATTAGGGAAACCCTCTCACCATATGTGCTCTATCCATGGACTGCTTCCTTTTCTGTAACCCCACTTGGTGAATGCACTCCAAGTAGAATCCCTCATCTTCACAGATCTCTATGGTGTCAAACCTCAGTCTATACCACCAAGTCCTGTGCTGCTGCTGGCCATAATCTCCCCGAGACAGTCCTGCTCACCCAAGGAAGAACCCAAATTTTCACATCAATTGTTCATGAAAGAACAGAAAAAAATACCGTACAGGGCTCTCTCCTTTATGTCTTTCCCATAGAGGTTGTATTTGGTGGCAATGTAGTTGAGAATGGCTCTGGTCTGCACCAGCTTCATTCCATCCATTTCCACCAAAGGCACTTGCTGGAACATCAGACATCCATCTTTTGAAAGAAGAAAAGAAGAAGCAGAGTGAAATGTTTAATTGGATCATACTCTTTTAGCATGAAAAAACATGTGTTCCCATGACCTGAGACATAAAAGGAAACAAAAAATTATTGCCTGGTCACATTTCATCAAAACAGCATTTTGTTTTTAGCTTTCCCCTAATCCTCTTTGTTCTCAGTCTACCTCTTACTTTTCACCTATTATTTCATTTTTTTTCTTTTCCATGCAGATACATGGTAGGTTCCTGTATGTTTTGCAGTTGATTTACTTTCATGGATGTGTTAGGAAATCTTGAGAGAAGCTGCAACAGAGATGCCAGCACCTGTATTTCAAATGAGAAGTCTCTTGGAGCTTATGCCGTTAAGGCCAATTCTAAAAGAGATTTCTTTGTAGGGTGTTTGATGTGCTCTTTCAATTCTACCACTGGACGGTGTGTGCAGGGTAGGCCCTGCTTTCCTGAGTCCACTGATGCTTGTATGTTGGACCTTGTTCTTCATCTCCCTCTTCATACTGTCACCTGGCCTTTCAACTAATGCAATACCATCTCATTCTCTGACTCTATAATATTGCTAGGTATGATCTTGTCAACCCCACCAGAGAAAAGAACTCATAGCAACTGCTGAACCATTTCTACTTTTGCACTCTACTGCATGTGTTTGAGGGTCCTTGGATGGGCAGGCTGTGTGGGAGGCTGAGCTGACCCAGCTCACTCGGGGTGCAGAAAAGCTGGAGAGAGCAAAGAGAGGGCATTTGCAGGACAAGTGGCATGATTCCTTTAGCAAATACTCAGAGTTCAAGCCCTTCCTAGCCCTGAATGAGATGGAAGACAGGCCCAAGGAGCCCCATCCCTTACACTGGAGCCACTTTTCTTCCTTTCCACTAGCCCCAACTCCCACCACACTCACACATAGGTGTTAAAACCTCAACTTATGACTTCTACCCGATAGCCTCATCCCAGGAATTAGATACTTGGTCTTACCATTCCTTAATTTATCCCAGTCTTCTGGAGTTTCTATGAATTTCTCTTCGAACTGGAAGGCAGAAACTGAATTAGCATACCTACAATATCAACAATGCTTCTTTAAAATCATCTAAGATCAAGGTCCATGTTTCTAATTGTTGCACACATGTCATAAATGATATTTTGTAGTTCACTTAAATCCAAATCCAAATAAGGCCTATACACTGTGCTTAGTTTCCTTAAGTTATTTTAATTGTTTATGTTCTTTGATGAGAAGAAATTTTAATACTATATTAGGTCAAATCTGTTCATCTCTCTCTTTTTTTAAAAGATTTTATTTATTTGAGTGAAAGAGAGAAAGCATGAGCAAGGGGAGGGGCAGAGGGAGAGGGAGAAGCCGACTCCACGCTGAGCAGGGAGCCTGACTCAGGACTCCATCCCAGGACCTGAGACCATGACCTGAGCTGAAGGCAGACCCTTAACTGACTGAGCCACCCAGGTGCCCCAAATCTGTTCATCTCTTTAATAGCTGACTTTTTTTTTTTTTTTTTCAGAAAGAGAGCACAAGCGTGGGGGGCGGGGCGGGCAGAGGGAGAGGGAGAGAGAATCCCAAGCAGACTCCACGTCCAGTGCAGAGCCCAGTGTGGGACTTAGTCTCATGACCCTGAGATCATGACCTGAGCTGAAATTAAGAGTCGGAGACTTAACCAACTGAGCCACCCAGGTGCCCCAGCTGATAATTTTTTTTAATGCAAAACTCTTGACAGGTCATTTAGTAAGAAAATTCTCTTAGCTTATGTGAGAAAAGTACTTTGATAGAGTCAATTTTAGATCCAACTTAAGATGATGGGACTCAGATCAAACCTCTACTCCTGCTGCGGCCAAGAGCCACCGGATGGACTCCATTCGGCCTCGTCCATTGAAGTAGTGAAGCTTGGGCTTTCCCGCCATGGTAGTCTCTGAATTTCTCTAAACATGATGAAAGAACAAACAAATGAATGGATTAACAAATGAACAATACCACAGAAGCAAAAATGTACTTTTTGATGTACGGTCAAATAGCACCAACAATGCGGAAGGAGTATCTGCCTTCCTCATGGCAAAGTTGGAAGAGTCCCTAGAATGTCTTTCATGGCCCAAATTCTCATCCATCAGTAGCCAACCCTGGAAAATTGTTCCAAAGCATGCTCATATCTCCATGGGTAGAATCTGATTGTCTTGGAAGGCTAATAGGAGAGAGTGTACGGTAAGGATGTAAGTCTGGGTGTTAGGGGGAGGGGGAAGGATTAGAGAATTGATATTTATTGAAAAATCTCCTAATGATCATGACCCAGTGTTAGTCCCTTTGGATACATTATACCTTTAATCTTCATAACAGCCCCAAGAACTGGTTGTTATCATACCCATATCAGTTAACGAGAACAAGGCTCAGAGGTGAAAAGACGTGTCTATAGTCATTCTCTCGTTAGTGATGGACATGGAAATCCACACCTAGGATGAAAAAGAGAGGATAGGGCCGGAACCCACACAAGTGCTGGCCCTGGGAGCCTGTGAGGGGCACTGAAACCAGGGGACTCCACTGACAAGAAGAGGAGGAGAGGCAGAGTCAGTCTTCTATTCCTTGGCTGTTATGCTGCTTTTGTTTAAAGCAAAATTAGGGCTGATACTCACTTACCTATAGCTCAAAAGACCCTAGTTCTGTCCGTAGACACAGGATGCTAATTCCCTTACTTTTTTTTTTGGAATTCTGCATTCTACCTTTACTTGGTGGCATTTTATAATCTGAAAAAGGGGACGTTACTGTATTAACTTTACAGTAAATGGAACAGAACTAACATTTCTTCGGTGTGTGTATAGCCATGTGCATGAGTGCACACTCATTTGATCTGTATAATGGTAAGGGATACTTTGGTTCTGCCTGGTCAGTGAAGCTTGAAAGCCCTTGGTTCATCCCAGCCTGCATGAGAAGTGAACATAGCAGGGAGCCAGACAATGAAACCCAATGGCTCAAACAATGAATGCTCTATCATAGATGTGAATGGAAACACACAGGACTCATTAAAACCACGAGTCTCAAAGCCAGGTCTTGAAAAGGAACAGGTGCATATTCTGTGCAAATCCCAGGCTCTGTTTACAAAACATTAAGATTCTCTTGCAAAATTTTGTTTTGGAGTTTGGGACAAAAAGATACCTCTCTTTACCCAATGTGATGTGGGAAACAAAGGCAGAAGGAAATGTAGATAAAATTAAATGTCCTTGCAGCCCACTGACAAATACTTGAGATAGGCAGAGTTGTAACATTCCTCTAGGAAACTCCCAAATGTCTTAACGATCATGCTTTGCTAGAGGGAAAAACAACCTTAGCTTGACAATAGCAAGGCCACCGGTACCCAGTGTCTTCTTTAGCATCTGAAGATCCTTTTAGAACATCCCTTATCTTTACTTCCCCCACCCCCAAAGTATATCATCAGTTGCTCCTCACAATCCTGAGGCAGCAGCTCTTCCTGCCCACGGTCCGGTCCCTGTTCTTTAATTAAAACCACCTTTTTTGCACTGAACAAGTCTCAAGAATTTGTTCTTGGTCATCGGCTCTAGACCCCAACAACACTACTCCAAAAAACTACCTCAAATGGATGTACCTCTGAAAAAGTGTGTGTGACTTGAATTTTAGATATCAAAATGTTTTCAATGTCCACATTTTTCATGTGGCCCTCAGTAGTTCTAACCTTTAGAAAGTAAAGAACTGTGGGGGCGCCTGGGTGGCTCAGTCAGTTAAGCCTCTGCCTTTGGCTCAGACCATGATCCCAGGGTCCTCCTCAGCGGGAGGTCTGTTCCTTCCTCCCTCTCTGTCCCCGCCCCCAAAACAAATTAAAAAAATCTTTAAAAAAAAAAAAAGTAAGTAAGTAAAGAACTGTTTGGAAATGTACTTATCAAGTCATTTGTCTTGTAATTGGAGATTTTGTTTATTGTACTTTATCATGGGGAATGGAGGTGCTGTGACTCAGCAGAATGAAAAGGAGAAAGCAGCTTGTACTGAGTGTGTTTTGAACTACAGGCCACAGAGTTGTGATAAAAGGCCTCACACCGCCTTACCCATTGACTGAGGGTCAGGATACAAAAGTAAACGATGTTTACCTTATATAATATTTGAGCATAAGGCTCCCCAGTTAAGCAACTTTGTTCCCCTTCTGAATCGGAGGTCTGATCAAGACTAGGTCAAAGGTCGTCACAGAACTTTGCCTGATCAGCGGAAAATGAGAACCGGGGAGACTCAATGATTGGCCATAGAGCCACACACCTATGTCCCTGATTGGCACTCCATATCTGGTGAGCATGACCACCCCCCAGGACAGCCCCAGGAAACAGCTTCTAATATCCTCTTTTAAAGATGAGCAAATTCAAGTACAAAGAGACAAAGCAGCTTTCCTCCACTCATAAATTGTGTGAGTGTTGGCCTAGTCGGAACTCATCTGATTTCAGGTCCTGGGCTTTTAAAACCATGTAACACTTTGACAGCTTCTATGCTTCTCTCTGAGACCCTTGTTAATTTGTCCCCATTCAGAGCCCATTAGCCAACTCCTGGCTGAAGGAGGCAGAGGGGGAAACATGGAATTCACAAGCTTCTTTTTTGTTAGCTGATTTACAGGGCTTGATAAGAATATTAACACAAATACACCTTGCTTTGCTTTTACCTTAATAAAAAAGTAGGCTCATATTCCTCGAAAGGAGAATATCCTATGATAATTCCAGTAGTAAATGAAAGGAGTTATGGCTCTGGATGTGGTCCTAATCACAGTGTGTGGGTCAGAGAGAGAGAAGGAAGCTTTGGAGACAAATGCCAACCCCTCTGCTTCTGAGTACATAAACTCAGCCAGGTTGTTAAACCTCTGCCCATCAATTTTCTCTTCTAAAAACAGAGATAGTTACATTTACTCCTGAGGGCTGTTGGGAAAGTTAAGTGAGATCATGGACCTAAAACTCATAATAGGGATCAGTAAATGCAAGTCCCCTCCTGCTCCCTGTTCTGGGCGAAGGTTGGTCTCTGGGCACGTTGGGTAGCTCACATCTTTCTTCTGTCTGTCTGTCTATCTCATCTCTCTGCCTATTTATGCATCACCTTGTGTGTATCTATCTACCTCTTGACCCATAGAGCTCCAGTAGGAATCAGATGTTACATACACCCAGATGTTGTTTCAGAGTCACACAATTAATTTATCTGGCTTGTGTGGAACGACCAGTGATACTGACTGTGTGCTAACCTGAACTGCAGGACCTTTGATGAATATTCAGGGAGGTCGGGCACATCACTAAACACAGCCTTTTGTAGCCTCAAGACGTCAGCAGATTTCTGGTTCAGCCCTTGCCCCATGCACCCCGCAGCGTCTCTCACCTCTGGCCCACCCCCTGATCCAGACACTCTGGAGTCTTTCCTGTTCCCAGGCTCCTCCGCGTGGGTTCCAGCCCCGTGAGTGGGATTGCTGGTCACCACACTAGTGCAGGGTCTCGCTGTCAACACTTGACAAAAATGATCACTTCTCTCCAACATCCTGTTCCTTACCTGGTAACACATTTCACTGAACCTTCTCCAACACTTTGTTTCTGGCTGACGTGTCATGTATTTCCTGCTTTCAAAAAGTTTCCTTCCAGCTTTCTCGACTAGCATCATTGAGCACTCTCCCGTACTAAGAAACCATGGCTGCACAGGAACAAGGTGGGAGCCTGATTTGGTTCCTGCCCGAGAGGGTTTGGAGACAACAGACAGCACACAGAGGGCCCCGTGGCGACTCTGGTTTCATTGGTTCCAATGAAATCATGATTCATGATTCTCATGGCCAAGCAGGTCACAGCAAGGCGAAGGCTGTGGGCTGTAAGCCGAGGATGCTGTGCCTTCTGTCCAGGCCGGCTCCTGCCTCCCGCGGCAGCATGACATCCTCACGCTCCGTGCCTCTTCCAGCCCCACCTGTCTGCCTCCCTGCCCTTCCGATTAGGATCACGCCACATCCCTGTCAACCTTGCTCTCTCTAGCATCTTGCAGAGGGTTTTTCCTCATTGCCATCTCAGTATCTTCTGCCATAGGTACTGTATTTTTCCCCGTGGATTCTGGATTGTTACAGTGATGTCACTGACCCTCTCGTCTCACCTGTACAAAACTTGTCTTTCCCCACGGATATTAACACTTCTGGCAGCACATTGTTGACTCTTCCAGTCTGATTCCAATGACTCGTGCGTTCTAGCTAGGTGAATTTCTGTGCCTTTTAAAAATGAATGATATGCTCTCCTGATCACCTAGTTTTCTTATCCAGACTTCCTGGGTTTGGGAGTTTGGGAAGTCCTGTAAGCCAGTGATTCTTAAATGGGGGTGATTTTGCTCGCCTGCACCCTGAAGGCCAACTGGCAATGTCGGGAGGCATTGCTGGATGTCAAAACCAGAAGGGAGGGTGTTACGTCAATTGGGTAGAGATCAGAGAAGCTTCTGATGTGGCACAAGGCCATGCTTGATGTGCCTCTGAATGCTTTTTATCTACTACTAGTCATTCTGCAATTTATCTGCCTATTTTTCATCAACCATGTTTTATCCTGTCAGACACATTTATTGGATATTTAGTTGGAAATATCTTATGATTGATTGTAGTTGGCTGCTGTATCTAGGTAGTCTTTCCAGGACAGAGTGCATGGCCATTTTGGAAAATACACTCATGTTCCTGTTATCCTTTGGGACTTCTCGTTCTGCTCCTCGGGCTGCCCGTCACTGGCCCTAGGATGGAGCCTCACGCCCGCACTGTGCTCTTTCTACAAGTACTGAGTGAAATGGAAAGACACTATGAGAATCTGAACTGTGTCAACAGTATTGATGAAGTGACCGTTTCTTATAAAACTTGTAAATAAACTATCACTGTAGATATTTTAAAGGTGTGAAGTTTCCAGATTTGAGGAAATATGTATGTTAAGACTATTGTCAAGTACATTCTTTAAAATGAAATAAATGCACATTTCTACAATACATATTTTTTAACTAAACAACAACAAAAGGACAATCAGCAGGACAGCTCCCCACAGCAGGGAATAAGCCAGCCCAAACTTTCAATAGTATCAAGGTTGTGAAACCCTGCTCCAGCCCTGCTCTAAGTTGCCATGAGTTGGTTGAACGCTAGAGAGAGAATGGGCCTTGCCAGCTAGCTAACCAGAGCAGAGACTTGGAATCTAGTTCTGGCGACATTCAGACTAGTTTTTTTCTATTATAGTAAGTCTTAATTTTCACAGGCTACATAACTTTGCAGTATCATAATTCACAACCGTTGTGTGTCGACCACGATAGTTCTTATCTGCGTGGCTATGTTCTAAGACCCCCAGGGGATGCCTGAAACCAGGAGAGTACGAAACCCTATATATACTATGTTTTTGCTCTATACATACATACCTATGATGAAGTTTAATTCATAAATTAGGCACAGTAGGAGGTTAACAACAATGACTAGTAATAAAATAGAACAATTACAACAATATGCTGGAATAAAAGTGATGGGCATTGATAACTTATGGATATTTTTCTTTCTGGAATTTTCCATTTAATATTTTCAGACTGTGTACAATAAAAAAAAATATTTTCAGGGGCGCCTGGGTGGTTCAGTCGTTAAGCGTCTGCCTTCAGCTCAGGTCATGATCCCAGGGTCCTGGGATCGAGCCCCACATCGGGCTCCTTGCTCAGCGGGAAGCCTGCTTCTCCCTCTCCCACTCCCTCTGCTTGTGTCCCCTCTCTTGCTGTGTCTCTCTCTGTCAATAAATAAAATCTTAAAAAAAAAAAATATTTTCAGACTGTAGTTAGTTACCATGGGTAACCGAAACCACAGAAAGCGAAACCACGCATAAGGGGGGGGCGCCATACCTACAGAGAAGGTAAGGCTCGCACAGACACCTCTACTCTCTCTTGCACTTGTCATATTCTCGGATTGCTAAAATGCTTTCATTCTTTTTTCCCCTCATACCATCACTATTTTTCTATCTAAATTCTCATGCCCTGGTTTTCGAATCTCTTCGTTTTTACATTTCTGTAAAGATGTATCCAACAGCAATTGAATAAACAACTCTTGAACTATCCCCTAAACACACCAAGAAGGCACAATGTGAATATAAAAGACTTTTCCTTGTGCTAAGGACACATTTTAAAGCAGTTTTCTGGTAACTTAGAGATGAGAATGTGAGGCAACATCGGAAGATGTATGAAAGCAGTACTTACCTTACTAAAGTCTCTCTCCCAGGAGGCTCAGCAGCTCCATGCCAACCCCTCATGCATTTATAAGCTCTTTGACAGTAAGTAACACCTCCTTTCTGATGGGGGTAGAGTTCAGTGAGGGAAAAGTCACTCCCACAGTGCTCAGGGCCTTGGCTCCCATGCTAGATTAGAAGGAAATGGCAAGTCATCTTCTTATGAAACAACTGGTTAATATGTCCCTTTTCAAGGTTGGCAATTAAAAGATTAAACAATCTCATGGGGCGCCTGGATGGCTCAGTCGTTAAGCGTCTGCCTTCGGCTCAGGTCATGATCCCGGGGTCCTGGGATCGAGCCCCGCATCGGGTTCCCTGCTCGGCGGGAGGCCTGCTTCTCCCTCTCCCACTCCCCCTGCTTGTGTTCCTACTCTCGCTATCTCTCTCTCTGTCAAATAAACAAATAAAATCTTTAAAAAAAAAAAAAGATTAAACAATGTCAGACTGATTGGACTCTCTCTGCCAGTCAGTGGAGTATGGCTTTTGGAAGAAATTGACTGTGAGGTTTTCATTAATTGGATGCCAGGTCCAAGGCAGATGAGAAACCGGTACATGAGCCTAGCAGGGAGCTGATGTCCGTAAACGACAAGTAGCTCTCTGGAATACTGTTTATACTGGGTTTTAGATAAAATAAGGGCACCCAATTAAATGTGAGTTTCAGACACATTTTTCTAGAGATGTCTCCTGAGGCAAGGGACATAAAAGCAAAAATAAACTATTGGGACTCCATCAAAATAAAAAGATTTGCACAGAACAGAAACAATCAACAAAATAAAAAGGCAACCTCCTGAATGCGAGCAGAGATTTATAGATGATGTATTTGCTAAAAGGTTAATATCCAAAATATATATAGAAGTTCTACAACTCAACACCCACAAAATGAATAATCCAATTTAAAAATGGACAGAAGACACTAACAGATATTTCTCCAAAGAAGACATACAGATGGCCAACAGGCACATGAACAGATGCTCAACATCACTCAGCGTGAGGGAATTGCAAATCAAAACCACAATGAGATATCACCTCACTCCTGTCAGAATCACTAAAATCAAAAACACAAGAAACAACAAGTGTTGGTGAAGATGTGGAGAAAAAGGAAACCTCGTGCACTGCTGGTAGGAACAGTATGGTGCCACCCCTGTGGAAAACAGTATGGAGATTCCTCAAAAATTAAAATTACAATTACCATATGATCCAGTAATTCCACTACTGGGTATTTACCCAAAGAACATGAAAACACTAATGCAAAAAATATATACACCCCTATGTTTATTACAGTATTATTTACAATAGCCAAGGTATAGAAGCCACCTAAGTGTCCATCAATAGATGAATGGATAAAGAATGGGTTAAACACAGATAATGAGTAGATAAGTACATACCACATATACACAATGGAATATTTCTCAGTTATAAAAAAGAATGAAATCTTGCCATTTGCAACAACACGGAGTGACCTAGAGGGTCTAATGCTAAGTGAAATAAGCCAGTCAGAGAAAGACAAATACCATATGATGTCACTCATATGTGGACTATAAGACACAGAACAAGGGGCGCCTGGGTGGCTCAGTCATTAAGTGTCTGCCTTCGGCTCAGGTCATGATCCCAGGGTCTTGGGTTCAAGACCCACATCGGGCTCCCTGCTCAGCAGGAAGCCTGCTTCTCCCTCTCCCACTCCCCCTGCTTGTGTCCCCTCTCTCGCTGTGTCTCTCTCTGTTAAATAAATAAAAATCTTTATTAAAAAAAAAAGGACACAGAACAAAAAAGAAAAAAGAGAGAGAAAGAGAGAAACAAACAAAATCAGACTCTTAAACACGGAGAACAAACAGATGGTCACTAGAAGGGAGGTGGGTGGGGGGGTGGGTGAAATAGGCGATGGGGATTGAGAGTATACTTGTAATGAGCACTGAGTAACATATAGAATTGTTAAATCACTATATTGTATACCTGAAACTAATGCAACATGTTAATATGTTACTGATACTAGAATTAAAAACAAATTTTTAGTAAAAAAAGATACAAGCTTTTAAAAAACAAATGATTGTTTAGTATTAGTATGTCCTAAATGTTGTTTGAAACATACTTACACTAAAAAATTATTTATCGTTTACCTGAAATTCATATTTAACTGGTGTCCTGTATTTTCTCTGCTAAATCTGGAAACCCAGTTCTTATGCTTTTTCCTCTCTGCGTCACTCCAGTCAGCCTTCCTAGCCTCTGGGCCTTTGCACTTACTATTTGTTCTGTTTGGAATACTCTACCTTGAGCTGCTGTATGTCCCCTATTATGTCCTTTCTCACAGTATTTTGACATTGTATGTTTAATACCAATTTCCCCCATGCTGTGAACTCTTGGGAAAAGGATCTTCATCTTGTTTTCAGTCAAGCTCCCATTGCCTGGCATAGCATCTGGCACAGAGAGCTCAATAAATAATATAGTGTTTGAAAATAAATGGAGGGGCACCTGGGTGGCTCAGTCGGTTAAGCGTCTGCCTTCAGCTCAGGTCATGATCCCAGGGTTCTTGGATCGAGTCCTGCGTCCGGCTCCTTGCTCAACAGGGAGTCTGCTTCTCCCTCTGCCTCTCCCCACTCCCCTCATGCACTCGTTTTCTCTCTCTGTCTCTCTCTAAAATAAATAAAAATTTTTTTTTAAAAAAAGAAAAGAATTAAGTGGAAAATGTTTAGCAAATGCCAAAGTAGAGAGAATAGTATGATAAATCCTGATGCACTCATCCCCCTACTTCAGCAATTACCAACAATCTTTTTTCATCAACACCCTGTAGTGGGTGGTACGCAGGCCTCCTAAATGTCCAAATCCCTGGAACCTGGAAATGTGATCTTATTTGGAAAAGAGGTCTTTGCAGAGGTCATGAAATTAAGGAACTTGAGATGAAATCATCCTGGATGACCCAGGTGGGCCTCAAATCCAATAATGCATGTCCTTATAACAGAAGAGAAAACACAGACACACAGATGTGAGGTTGTTTGAAGGTAGAGGCAGAGAGGGAGGGGATGTGGCATTGAGCCAAGAGAAGCAAGGATTGTAGAAAGCCACCAGAAGCTGCAAGAGGCAGGGAGGGATTCTCCCCTCGAGCCTCTGGAGGAAGTACAACTCAGCTGGCCTCTTGACTTTGGACTTCTGGCCTCTGAAAGTGTGGGTTGTGTTGTTCTAAGCCACCCGTTTGTAGTAACTGGTAGAGTAACCATGAGAAACTAGTATGTACTCCCACCTACTGCCCCCAATACCATGGGATTATTGTGAAGCAAATCCTAGACAGCATATCACTCCATCTATCAAAAACTTAGCATGGTAATCTCTAAAAGGTAAACACTTTGGCTAAACAGAACCATACTATTCTCCTATCATGCTCACTTTTTAATGCCTGAATTTTATTAAATTTTCAGCATTCGAATTTCCCCCAATGTCTCATGAAGTTTTCTGTACAGTTGGTTATTGGCATCAGAATCCAAGCAAGGTCCACAGATCACATTTGAGTGAGATGAATAAATATATTTTGAGACCTGGATGAATGAACACAGACGTTAGGCAGGGGAATTGTGAGAAATTCCCAAAGCCCAGACTCACACCCTTGGGCCATCAAGGTGTACTCGGAGCCCTGGGCAATGTTATCACCATTTCCAGACACACCATTCCCAAAACATTTTTGTTATAGAAAGAAACATGGCTCCCAAAGATGAAACAAGAACATATCTTTATGCCATTACCCAGAGAGGTAGCTATTTTCCTGTGGGTACATGAGAAGGTCAGATATGAATTTCTACACTCAACTCTTTGAGAGGCTAGGTAACAAATGTTATATGACAATTCCAGGGTCCCAGAAGGGCCTTGCCTGCACCCTGGGACTTCACAGGATGGCAGAGGAGGTACCAAGGCCCTCAGATTTATTAGAAGCTTTCAGGGCTCTGTGGGAGGCACAAAGGAGAGCCCAACTCTCCCTGGGAAGCCCTGAGGTGAGGATCAAAGTGTGGCCAGGTGGGAAGGAGCTTGCCAGGCAGGAAGGCCAGGGTCTGCCATACCCAGGTGTGTGATGGGGCTGGAGATCTGGGGTGGAGGGCATCCCTACAGGCCCCAGGGGCACTGAGAGAGTTAAAGAAAGATGGTGATATTCAGACTTGCATTTGAGGAAAACCACTCTGGTGGTAAGTAGAAAACAGACTAACAGGAAGGGAAGATGCAGGCGGGAAGCCCCGTGTGTCTGTCTGCTCCCTGTCCCCCTCCCCCAACCTTGTGGAAGTTCATTCTGAGGGGAGGAAAAACTCAATGTGGCCAAACCAGTCTTCCCGGGCGAGTGTTCATTATTGGCCCCCTACGTGGATAAACTATGAATCACTCCTCATCCCCACACTCTGGCCCAGGGACAGTCCAGAGGGGAAATAATTTTATATGTATTCATTCATGTATAATTCATACATATAATCTGTATCTTCGAAGTCTAGGTCTGAGGGACACTGGGCGAATTTAGAGTGAGACTCATGCCTCAAGGTGCATTAAGCAGCAGAGCAACAACGTGCCAGGGTGGCCCTAGATGGTGACAGACAACAGGGTCACCCGAGAGCATACCTTGGATCTGTTCTATTCATTATTTTCCCCACCTCCTAGAACACTAAAGAGTCCATAAGAGATGTACTAGCTGTTAGAAATGCCTAAGAAGAAAAAATTTTAAAAAGATTTTATTGGTTGGTTGATTGATCAATTGATTGGGGGGTGGAGGGGCAGAGGGGGTCAGAGAGAGACAAGTAGACTCAGTACTGAGTGAGGACACAGAGCTCGATCCCAAGACCCTGAGACCATGACCTGAGCAGAAACTAAGAATTGGATGCTCAACTGATTGAGCCACCCAGGTGCCCCAAAACATTTTTATTATAGAAAGAAAAATGGCTCCCAAAGAAGAAACAAGAACATATCTTTATGCCATTACCCAGGGCAGTAGCTATTTTCCTGTGGGTACATGAGAAGGTCAGATATGAATTTCTACACTCAACTCTTTGAGAGGCTAGGTAACAAATGTTATATGACAATTCATAGAAAGATCAAAGAGACCACATAATCTATGTTTTCCTATGTTAATTTTTAATTCCAAGAGACAGAATAGAAGGACTGAATTCTGATTTTATATTTGATCCTAATGAAAAGGAATAAGTAATAGTTTAAAAAGTTAAATTGGCTCATAGGAGTATTATTATTTAATTACCACTAAACTTCGCAACTTTTCCTAGTCTCACGATAGCCAGGATTTACATTTAGGTAGCGCACTTCATTGCTGGAAAACATCAGCAGACTGGTACTGCGTGTGCTGGGCATCCATTCCTGCTTCATTTAATCCTGAAAATCTTCTTGGCTTGCTCTAAACTTTTCTCATCGATGGGAGGCTTCCTCGGGCTGCCAGGCTGTAGAAACTTCTTCACGGTGGGGAGATTGCTGATTCTGGTTTTCAGGGCCTACGGTGCACAAGGGCACAGCCTCAGAATGGAGCCAAAGACCAACCCCATCATTAGCACAAGCCAGGGAATCGGAGACCGTCCTGCAAGGACCAACTGAGTCCCCTCCATCAGCACAGTGTGTGGCTGGGAAAAGACACCCAGGGAGACATGAGGGTTGGAGGAAGAAAAGACAGCTCAATGCCATTTGCCCCCCAAACATCTTTTTTTCAGACTCATTTTGGTTTCGGGTCTTCCCTATCTCCTTCCCTATGCATAAATCCTGTAGATTCATCCCTCTTGTGCGAACCAGGGAGGGAGGAATGTGTCTGTCAGATATCAACACACATAAAGTCTCCAGACAGATGAAAATATAGGAAACCTGCCCTGGAACGGAAGACAGAAAATATAGAAAGGTAAACCATGAGACTGGTCAAAACCAGCCAGCCCACTGAGAGAGGGACAGGGAGACAGGGAGACTCTGCCCAGAGAAACGTTAGGAGCCGGAGTGGAGGGAAGGAAGTGGGAGGAAGGAGAGCTGCTCAGGCAGACACACGAAGGACACACCTGGATAAGGGAAACCCCAGAGAAAACAAGCACAGAGACCGTCATGGAATGGGGAGGCTGATGCTGAGCCCTGGGTCCTTCTGGTGAAGACAATCTAGTCTTCCTGGGGACGCATCCACCTCAAATGTCCCTGGCATGACAAGATTCTGTGCCTCAACCAGCCCCTAGGGGCTAACTCTGGAGGGAGTTGTGGGGCTGAGAAGGAACAATGATGGAACCAGGGTCCAAATGTCAAATCCTGAGGTGGGAGATGTGAGCTTTCCCTCCTGAAAGCTGTGAGAGAGATCACCTTCAGCAGAGGGAAGTTGGCCAGAAGGCTGGGGTCAAGCTCTTCCACATAGCAGAGAAGTTCCACCAGGTGAATGTCAGCCTTGCTCAGCGTGTTGCCAACAAGGTAGTCTTGTCCATGGCTCTTTAACACCTGGGGGATTTGAGGAATCACATCATGAGCTCAGGCACAGTCAGGCTGGGCCCCTCTGCTCCTCTCTGCTCTCCAGCCCGACCTCCCCACCTCTGCTGCCTCACTGAGGGGGTGTGGGCTTCAGACCCTCTGCATTGCCCCTGACTCACTGAGACACCGGGTCTCTGCTGTTCTTTCCCTCAGCTGAAGTCCTGGCTAATGTCTCCCTAAAACACGTGTTCACTGTATATCTCTTCTGACGTATGCAACTTTTCCTAATAAAGTGTTGGGGAAATTCATGAAATTTATTAAAGCATTCCAATAATATGCACGAAGAGAACACGAAGAGAAAACCCCATGGCACCACCAACTTCAGGCAATTTTGGCAAATACCCTTTCAGCCTATGTACACATAAGGAAACACGGACAATTATTAGGCAAAGAATATAATGAAACTTCAAATGCTATATGGTAACATACAGTTTTCATTTATCTTATCATAGGGCTCTGTGATTTCAAAGTATGGCTGTGCTCAAATGGAAAGACTGTTCAGGACTTCATCATCTGAATGTGCCCCAAACTCTCAGCACGACAGGGTCAGGAGAGAATTTCCTGACTACTATGAATTCTTTCCTCCTTGAAAAGGGCCAACACGCAAGCAGTGACTTAACATTTGTTCAGTGATTGACAGAATGATCTAATGCCTTATAAAGATGGGTGTGTTCGTGTTAACCCTTTCATTTCTATGTATGGCCCCCTGTCACCTCCTACAATCAGTTTTTGGCCCATAGTTTTTATTTAGCACAATTTCAGGTACTTTTGATCCTGAAATGTTCTCCTCTTACCTCCCAGGAGAAACATTAACTAACATACATACTATGTATAGTGACGGAACCTTATTTCCTTAGTTTGCATGACTTTCCTCTCAAGTCTGAGAACCATGTCTTCAAGTATGTCAATTGATTTTTCCTTAACATCCCTCCATCTGTCTGTTCCTCTCCATCCCACTGCCCCCATCTCTGTCCAGATACATCTCATCCATCCATCCCCAAAACACTACCATATTTTCCTGAAGGGCAACTGGCCTCACGTCACCCTACCCATGTTGCCAGTGTCTCTCCTGACCCACTGCTGTCATTGCATTCCTCTTGGATCAAAGCCCCTGCACAGTGCTCTGTAAGATCTATTCCAACCTCCAGTGTGGCTCTCAGAGTCTTCAACTGCCCAAGCTCTGACTATGACCAGGGAGGTCTGCTGAATAGAGAATTCTAGCTTGGGTCCTGGTAGTTGAAGCCTTGCTGGAAAACTGAAATTTGGGTATAACTGGTACAATTCTTCCTCACCATCCGTTTTTATAAAATGCCTTGAGTCAGGGTGCTACTGGAAGCGAAGGTCAATGCCCAAGGAATGCCAGTCAGGCACTATCTTTCCTTGCTTCTAAGTCCAGTGCCCCAAAGCGCTCACCAGTCCACTTACTTTCTCAAACACGGGGAGATAACGATCTGTCATTCTCTCTTTGATCAGGGCAATCTTGGCATCTTTTTGATCAGGTGGGCATAGAGGCAAAACAATGATCATTTCATTCAAATCTGCCATACCTTCTGTGTACATATCTATCCTGAAAGACAAAGTGACCAAGTTGTCAAATGTCTTCTGCCTTGATTTTATAGTTGAAAGAACACACAAGAATGGGCATCAGGAGGTGGCAGAGTGGCTCAGCTCCCACCGGATGCTTTTTTATATGCCACCCATTCAGCTCAGATTTTTACTTGATTTGAACATTTCATTCTAGAACAAGCCATCAACGTAGATATATGTCTAGCTATCATGTGTAAAATTTTCATTATACACATGGCCAGCGAGAGGGACAGAGAGCATTGGTGACCTGTCCTGAGTCACAGAGAAATTGGCGCAATCCTGCATGCACCCACCTACAGGGACCGTACTTGGGGCCTTGCCATATCTGTTGTGCTTTGTTCTCTGCACAAGGTAATGTGACTCATGTGGCCAAGCCCTGCCACCGAAGTGATCTCTAGAGAGAGTCCCTGGCACAGCCAACTCAGTCATGTCCCTTCCTGTCTCATCCTGTTACACACCCAGGCCCACTGATGTGCCCAATATCAGCAGGCTTTCCAGTTGTTTCCCACAACCCTGTCCACATACAGTTCCCCAACTCTGACCTTGTTTGCGTTTCTCAAGTCTTCACCTAAAACATCCCCTGAAATGGTGAAATTCTTAATATAGTTTCAACCAGTGCATATTATAGGGGATCTCTTTTTCTTTTGTTTCAAACTGGCTTTTCTATTATACATAAGTATAACAGAAATTATAGAAATTTTAATACCACCTTATTGAAATATATTCACATACCATAACTGTCACCCTTCAAAACATTTTTTCAGTAGTTTTTAGGATATTAGGAAACCATCACCACTTCTAATTCCAGATCATTTTTATCACCCTGAAAACAAGTCTGTTCCTTGGACAGCCACTCCCCATCTCCTCGCCCCTCCAGCCCCAGGCATCCACTCAGCTACCTTCTGTTTCTACGGATTAGAATGTCTGGACATTTCATATAATTGGAATCATACAATATGTGACGTTTTGTAACTGGTTTCTTTGATTTAAAACATTTTCAAAGCTCATCCATGTGGTAGCATGCATCAGTACTTTATCTCTCTTCATATCCCATTGTATGGATAGACCACCTTTTGCTCATCCATCCATCATTGATGGTCATTTTATTTGCTTCACTTTCGTGACTATTTTCTTAATTAATTTTTTAAAGATTTTATTTACTTTTCAGAGAGAGAGAGAGAGCACAAGCAGGGGGAATGGCAAGGAGAGGGAGAAGCAGACTCCCCTGAGCAGGGAGCCCAATGTGGAACTTGATCCCAGGACCCTGGGATCACGACCTGAGCCAAAGGCAGACGCTTAACCGACTGAGCCACCCAGGTGTCCCTTGCCTTTGTGACTATTAAGAACATTGCTGCTATAAATTTTTGTGAACAAGTTCTTATGTGGATTTTTTCATTCTCCTGGGTGTATACATAGCAGTGGATTTACTGACATACAATAACTATGGGTAATTTTTGTGTAAATTCTATAGTTCCCTATAAGATTAAATTTCAATCATGTGGTCCCATCACAACAGACAGGAGATCCCCCAGATATTGCCATATTGACTAAATCTGGCTGCTTTAGTCCTGTATCAAAATGTTCAAGGTAACCCTAGCATCTTAAGGACCAGCCTCTGCTAACCCTTGTCAAATGGCCAGTTCATGTAACTGGCTGATACGCTAGGTTCCTGGTCATTATTCTTGTAATTTCTGGAACTTGAGAATCCAAAGGATCTTCCTTTGGCTCTCCCAAGCCTTCTTCTCTAGACACTCATATACTTTGTTCTTGGTTCTAGCTGTTGGGTGTTTCCAGCTCCTAAAGGCCCGAGTACCTGGAGTCATGTTTCCACTATCCTCCTGGCTTCATAGTTCATCAGTTTTGGGAAACTCTGTCAGTGTACTATATCCATAGACTGCACCCCCTTATATAATCATGCTCACTTGAATCCACTCCAAGTTTACTATTTCTCTCCCTCATAGGCGTCTGCTATGCTAGAACCTCTGTTATAACACCAAGACCTACACAGCTGTTGGCCATGAGACCTGTGAGCATAGTCCTGCTTACTCAGGGAAAGAACTAGATTGTTCCTGCTAATTGTTGATGAAAGCACAGAAAAAGTACCACACAGGGCTCTCTCCTTTAGGTCTCTCCCGTAGAGGTCGCATTTGAGGGCCATGTAGTTGAGAATGGTTCTGGTCTGGTCTGCACCAGCATCATTCCTTCAATGTCCACCATTGGTACTTGCTGGAACATCAGACTTCTGTCTCTTGAGAAAAGAAAAGAAGCAGCAGAGTGAAATGTTTTCTGGGTTACACTTTTCTCAGATGGAAAACGTGTTTGTTGAGATAAAAAATGAAATTAGAATTACCTGGTAACACTCTAGCAGAATGGCACTTTGTATTTAGGTTCCCAGAGTCCTTGTTTTTCCTAGCAATCACTCTTTTACTTTCTAGCCACCATGCCATGTATCCATCCATGTATGTATCCATGGGTACCTGCTCAAATACCCACCAGGTACATAAGAAGTCCCTTATAATTTGTGTCAATTTATTTCTAAAAATCATGGAGATCTTAGGAAGATGTTGGAAGAGACTACAAAAAGGCTGCCAACCAGGTGCCATTCCAAATGGGAAGTTCCAAAGGAAGTCTGTAACAGCACTCTGGCCAGTCTGAAGGGTTAACCTATGTCAAGCTAACATGCTCCTAACTTGCTGATGTAAGTCCCTGGATTCTTAGCAGACAGACCACTGGCCTTGAGGAGGGAAAGACCAGAACTTTCCCGGGACGCAGAGGCCAGTAAGTCTGTTTGAAGCGGCCTCTGCTTTCTGATTAGCCTAGCATTTTTTTTTAACCAAATGTTCTTTTTTTAGGTCACACAAATGATTTTAGTAACCTTACTTTGTGTATCTGTAGACTGCTCTCCTTTGCAGAAAGAGCAGTTACTGTTGCACTTCCCGAAACAGGAACCTCACCCCCTCGCACAACGCTGAGCACTGAGATAACATTTGTATCATGGAGGCTGCATGTAACCAAGGAATGTTGCAGGCCACTACACTCCCTTTACTGATTAACTGCCCTAAACTCCTTTAAAAACCCCTTTAGAAGCCTTGGAGTTGGCTTTTGGACAAGAGTCCAACTACTCCCCAGGTGGCCAGCCTTCTGATTAAAGGTCATATTCCCCTCCAATCAAATGCTATCTCCTGAGTATTGGCCTTTCAAATGACAGGCAGCTGAACCTGGGGCTCCGTAACAAGTCTCATGGTATTCATGGCATTTAAGGCAGGTTTTGAGAGACATTCCTATGTAGGGGTCCCTTTCCCTGCTCTCCAAAGTTTCTACTTATTGCTATGTATATTTCAGAAGCATAAGAACTATTTAACCACAATAATACACCTAAAATTACACTTAAAAATTAACAATAATTCTTTAATACCATCCAATATTCAAGCAAATATCAAGTTTCCAAATTTTGTAGGTGTCATACGTACTTATAGTTTGTTGACATACAAATCTAAATGAGGTCCACACATTTGATCCGTTGTTGTGTCTTTTGTTTCCCTTAAAATTTGTTTATATGCTCTCTCATGGACAAGATGACTTGAATTTTCATTCAGTCAAATTGGTCCATTTCTTTTTTTTTTTTAATTTTACTTATATATTTTTCAGAGAGAGAGAAAGAGCACAAGTAGGGAGAGAAGCAGGCAGAGGGAGAAGCAGGCTCCCCGCTGAGCAGGGAGCCCGATGCGGGGCTCGATCCCAGGACCCTGGGACCATGACCTGAGCCGAAGGCAGACGTTTAACGACTGAGCCACCCAGACATCCCTGGTCCATTTCTTTCTTAATATGTGGCTATTTTTACTTATGGTAAAACTATTCACTTGCGATCTAGTATAGAAGTCTCTTAGTTTATGAGAGAAAACTACTTTGATCCAGTCATACTTTTATATCCACCTTAAGATGACCTCACTTAGAACATACCTCTACTCCAGCTGCAGCCAGGAGCCACCCGATGGACTCCATTCTGCCTCGTCCATTGAAGTAGGGAAGCTCGGGCTCCCCGGCCATGATGCCGTCTCCGGGTTTCCCTAAACCTGGATAGATGGATGGATGGATAACCATTGAACGAATGAAACCACGGAAGCAAACTGTACTTTATGATGTGCATTCAAACAGAAGAGTGAAGTGTCTGCATTCTTCACAGTACTGTTGGCTTCATGGCCCAAATTCTGACCCATCAGCGGCCATCATCATGAAATTGCACCAAACCAGGCTCAGGTTGCCGTTTCTTCTCGCAAGGGGGCCATAACTAGGGCCGCCTTGATCCCGCACAGGTTCTGGCCCTGGGAGCCGGTGAGGGGCACTGAGACCAAAGGACCTCACTCACAGGGAGGAGGAAGAGGGAGCAGTCAGCCTCCACTCATTGGCTATCATGCTCTACTTGCTCAAAAGCATTAACTGGGCCTTCGTCTTCCCCTGACTGTTGCCAAAACCTTCTACATTCTCTCCATAGAAAAGGATACTCCATCCTTTTTTTTTTTTTTTTTTTTCAGTTGAGATTCTATGGTTTTCCACTGCTGGGCAAATTTGATTTTACAATCTAGAAAAAGAGGATGTTAGTGCATTACCTTTAGAGTATATGTAAAGGAACAAATAGTGATCACAGAAAAGGCATTTTTCTCATTTAATCCTCATTTCATCTCCATAAAAATTACTTGAGGGGGATTCTGTAACTCTTTTTAAAGGTTTTTTATTAACTTATTTGAGAGAGAGAGAAAACAAGCAGGGGAGAGGTAGAAAGAGAGAGGGAGAAAGACAAGCAGACTCCCCACTAAACAGAGGGCCAGGCGTGGAGCTCAATCCCAGAACCCTGGGATCATGACCTGAGCCAAAATCAGACACATAACCAACTGAGCCACCCAGGAGCCCCTACATTCTGTTATTATTCTCCGTTTACATTTGGGGATTTTGATATCTGTAGAGGTTAAGTGACTAGCCTAAATGAAGTGGTGAATCTAGCATTCAAACACGCTTTTATTTGACCCCAAAGTCTTAGAGCTTCTCCGTACCGGTGTTTTGCCAACTATAGGCTGTGACCCATTAGCAGATTGTGAAATCAACACAGTGGATTCTGCTTAGATTTTTCAATTGCAATATAAAAGTAAACATCAGAGTGTATCATATGCATTAAGGGTACATATTTTTGCGGTAAAGTTTTAATTTTAGTTACATTTATGCTGCACGTGAGTGTCCCTGTGTGACTGGGTGCTCTGAGTTGTTGTAAAATGAAATATTTTGAAAGGGAGCAGCCAAAGAAGTCTGACAGCCATTACTCTATTCTTAGGCTTCCCTGGACTATTGACATTTGGGGCTGGGTACTTTGTTATCGGAGGCAGTCCTGTGCGTTGGAGGATATTTACTTAGTACCGTCACTGGCCTCTACCCATGAGATGCCGGAAGCATAGTGCCCCTTTTCCATCTTGACAACCCAAAATAAAACCAGGGGCAAAATCAGCCCTGGCTGAGAACCATGGCTCTATGCCAAGCTGCTCACAGCTGGAAGGAGCCAAAGAGCTCCTCACACAATAACTGGGAAAATCAGCCATGGTCTTGGGCTTGTCAGTGACGTGAGGACAGAAGCACAAGATTCATTACAAAGCAAGGATTCGGTCCCATTTTTAGTCATCAGAGCTCTGGTCAGGAAATATTTTTAGACATCTTTGCAAGATTTCGTGGTCGTTGAGTTTTTAGCACAAACGTGTTTGTCCTTACGTAACTGTCATATTTTTGGAAAAGTGACATGAAATTTGGATTCTTTTGTGCCAAAATAGTTCAAATGCTCCAGGGGTCCTTTATTTATTTATTTTTCTTCTTGGACACCTGGCTCCCGGTTGACACGTAGCACATTTCCTCTTCTCGAGAAGTTTCCTTCAAACTTCCTCCACTAACTCACTGAGCGGTTTCGTGAATGAAGCCAAAATGGCCGGTCAGGAGCAGGATACAAGTCTGATTTGTTCCGTCCCCTGAAGGGGTTTAAGTCTAGTCAGAAAAATAAGCTGGTAGACAACTGAAGGTCTGAGGCTTTCCTGTATAAGGGAAAGCCTGTTTTATTTATTTCCTGTTTTATTCTCTAAATGCTGGCAATACTCCTAGGGCCCTGCTGACTCTCATTATGTTGCATCCTAATTGATGCCTTCATGTGCCTTCTAAAGACTAATTCTGTGCTCCATTGATGTATCCAGCTCTCCCCTCAAGATTCCCCAGCCATGGAGCCACAAGGCAACTGAGAAGTCAGCTAGTCCTCCAAGTGTGTAATGCATACGCCGCACCCCAGAGAATGCGTCTGGTTTGCTAGCTAGCGATGAAGTCTGGACTAGCTCCTAGTTCTCCTGACATTTAGACTAGTTTCTCCCTGTTACTCCTAACTATTGAATTTTCACAGCCTGCGGCGATTACAGTTTCTATGCCCCTCACTAAACTGTGAGCTCCCAGAAAGCAGAGACGTTGTCATAGTCCTTTAACACAGTACAGTGCTCAGTATGGCTCAGCATGGCTCAGTATTGCTCAGTATGGATCAGTATGGCTCAAAGTTTGGCACCCTCCATATAACATGGCATGATTGGATACTCAAGAGCCACACTTTTTTTTTTTTTTTTTTTTTTAGCATTTCCCTCATGCGCCCCTATTTTGCAATATGGGAGTATAGAGTAATTAAATAATAATCTAGGATCGTGGTAACGAAGTGACTGATCCTGATTAGAAAGCCCAACATGGTGCTGTTTAAACAGACTTATCAAAGCAGTGGAACCCTCCCACATGGCAGAAACACAACCGTGTGATAAAATTTGGACAGTTTCTTGGCAAGCTAGCCCAGGCGAATGTTTAACTAGTCAGACAATGAATTCACAAATCCTCGGTTGGACTGGGAACAGGATAGCTCAAGAGAAGGGCATTATTGTTCTTAACTTTGCCTAGGAGGTAAATCTAGATGCACTTGCCTTACTATCCCAAAAGCCCTATACATTTAGAATCACTTGCAGTTTTGAGTCTTTGCTTCATATAAAACCTTGCC
This sequence comes from Callorhinus ursinus, assembly GCF_003265705.2. NCBI lineage: Eukaryota > Metazoa > Chordata > Mammalia > Carnivora > Otariidae > Callorhinus > Callorhinus ursinus. Next base: position 11,051,545 of record NW_027397084.1, read on the forward strand.
CATCCTTTGGTCCCAAAAACACTGAACGAGGAGGAGGAGAGAGAGAGAGAAGAAGGAGCTGGAGGAGGAAGTGGAAGGGGGGGGGAAGAGGGGGAGGAGGAAGAGAGGAACAAGGGAGAAAAGGAGCAGCCTGCAAAGAAGGAGCAGAAAATGAAAGCGAAGGAGAAAGAAAACTAGCATGCTACTTGGCACCAAATCATAAAGTAACTCGTATGAACAACCAGCTAATGTATGTGAAATCAGCTGGGGGGGGGGGTGTCAATTCTGATTCTGATGGCACTGATGATCGGTTTCCCAACAGGAAATGTCCGTTCAAGGGGCATGCAACCACTTGGACATATTTTCTTTTCATTGCTTAAGTGGAGTCCCCAGATGTGGGACCCTGCCAAGTTTGAGTCTAATATAATTGTGTGTTGACTTCTAGATGAATCACACTCATTCACCATTTCTAATAGAGAAAGCAATTTTAGTGTAAGCTCTTACACTCCTCCTGGCACTGGAATGGTGGTATTTTCAGATTGCCCATAATGATAACACCCTGACCTTTCCCATACTATCAAATCCTCTGTTCTTGCTTTTAAATTCTTGACTATGATTATTTTTCTTAAAGATATGTCCTTGAGGAGCTAATAAACAATGCTTGAATTGTCTCTTGAGCACACAAAGAAGGCACAATAAAAACAAACTACTCAAGTAACACATTTGAAAATATTTTCCTAGTGAAACAGGCATGAGAAAATTAATGAAGATCTATAAAGTCAGGACCATAACCTGATTAAAGTCCAGGCTGCCCCTCCACTCACTCCTCAATGCCAGTTTCTGATACGTATATTAAATGCTTTAATATTGAGACAAGCCGGTCCCATCCAAAGGGTGTTCCCCAATAGGGAACAGCCCCTCCCATGGCTCTCCAGGCTCCACAGGGTTCCCCACCAGACCAGGTAAAAAAAAAAAAGACAAATCAACAATGTTTCATTTCAAGGTGACCCCTGAATGCACAAGCAAGAAGTTTCAGGCTTATTTTGCTGCCCAGGTCAGCGGAGCCAGGCTGCTATAAACACTGCCTACTGGTTTTACTACATTGGCTGCAAAGTTTATGGCAGATGGAAAAAGTCCTGTGGGAGGGTCTTGTCATGGGAGGGTCTTGTCAGCAAAGAAGATATGATAGAGAGAATAGGGAGATAGCAATCTAAATTGGTCAAAAAGACTATATAGTGAATACTGTTGCAACCCAAATCCTGTACGACCAGAAAATCTAGCCAAGTTGTTCTAGCCCTGGGTGGGAGCACCTCAGCTGCCTCAACTGGATCATTTGCAGACTCTTCTTTCCTTGACTGTACTTTAGCTTTTCTCTTGAGCCCCAGGGCTCTTGCCTGTATTGCTTCTTGTGCTTGGAAACAGTCTCCCCTTCCTACTCTTAGCCGACCTGTGCGTCCTCTAGCCCATCACTATTTTGACATCATGTGTTAATAGCTGCTTTCCCCGTGTTGACTATGGGCTCTGTCAGAGCAGGGAGGCAAGTGCCCAGGGCTAACTATAGTACCTGGCCCATGGAAGGGACTTAATAAAATTATTATCTTTTCCTAAAGGAAAATTTCTAACATATAATAGATTTCAATGTACCCATCACCTTGCTTCAACAACTGTCAGCAATATTTCAAAGCAAATTCCACACTTCATTTTATTTCATCCATAAATAATTTAATATATATCTTTTAAACTCTTTTTTTTTTTAAGATTTATTTACTGGGGGGAGGGGCAAAGGGAGAGGAGGAGGGAATCTCAAGATTCCTTGCTGAGCATAGAGCCGACCGGTGCAGGGCTCCATCCTGTGACCCTGAGATCATGATCTGAGCCAAAATCAAGAGTCAGACGCCTACCTGACTGAGCCACTCAGGTGTCCCTCAAAGGGGTCTTTTTTTTTTTTTTTAAAGATTTTATTTATTTATTTGAGAGAGAGAGAATGAGAGAGAGAGAGAGCACGAGAGGGAAGAGGGTCAGAGGGAGAAGCAGACTCCCTGCTGAGCAGGGAGCCCGATGTGGGACTCGATCCCGGGACTCCAGGATGACGACCTGAGCCGAAGGCAGTCACTTAACCAACTGAGCCACCCAGGCGCCCCCTCAAAGGGGTCTTTTTAAGAAGCAAATTAATCCTGTCATTTTCTGGCTTAAACCCCTTCAGTAAGCCACCGTTGCCTTCAGGGCGAAGTCCAGACTCTTGTACAGAGCCTACAAAGCCCTCCCGAGTCCCCCACTCTTGTCCAGCCTCATTTCAGTCACTTCCCCCCCACCCCCACCATCTCACCTTTATTTTTATTTTTAAGATTTTTTTTTAAATTTATTTGTCAGAGAGAGAGAGAGAGAGCACAAGCGGTGGGGGGGAGGGAAGGGGGCGACAGGCAGAGGGAGAAGCAAACTTCCCGCAGAGTAGGGAGCCCGATGTGGGACTCAATCCCAGGACCCTGAGATCATGACCTGAGCCTTTCTAATAGAGAAAGCAATTTTAGTGTAAGGCAGGCACAGGCACACACCCCCCCTTTTAGAACTTCTTTCCTTCCTCCCTACCCTCCTGCCTTGACACAGGCCATTTGGTCTTAGAAGTCTGTCTTCTATCCGCCTTCCTCCTTCCCCTTCTGGATACCCACTTCTCACATTTCAGGCCAGCTAAAGTGCCACTGCCTGCTGGAAGCTTCTCCTGACATGGTCACACAGACCGGGTCTGCTAAGAGCTCGGCTTTACATTCCTGTGGTGGTTACAAGCCCAGCCGTTGGAGCCAGACTACCTCCCTGGGTTCATATCATGGCTCTGGCCCTCACTACTGTGTAGGTTGGGGTAAATTGCTTCGTCTCTGTGTTTCCGTTTCCCCACCTGTAAAATGGAACCATAATACCTATCTCATGACCCTATTGTGTGGATTAAATGTGGAGTGCATAGGTCAGAGCCTAATAGTAAAAAAGCACTATATATATGTCTTAATCATTGTATTTCTGCCCCTGTCCCAGTGTTTCCTGAACGTCAGCCTTTAATCCCATTAGGTGGTAGGTTGTATGTGGAAAATATGAAGGAATATACATTTTGATGATTAACAATGGTTATCTTTGGGTTGTGAAACTAGGCGTGGTGTGTGTGTGTACATTTTGTCTTTTCACAAGTTTTGCACATTAAGCCTATACTATGTTTGAAATTTAAAGAAAAAGTAATGCAGTACTTTAGGAAGTTAAGAAGAATCAGAATTCTCAACCATTTCCTCACAATGGTTACAAATATGTGAGGCTATATATGTACGTGGGCAAAGGCAGAAAGGAACACAGAAGGAGGAAAATAATGTGTATTGGAGTTACAAAACTGTGGATAAATTAATCTTTTAAAATGTATTGGAATTTAATATAATATCAATTCTTTTTTTTTAAGATTTTATTTGTATTTATTTGAGAGAGAGAGTGAGAGAGAAGGTACAAGACGGGGGAGGGTCCGAGGGAGAAGCAGGCTCCCCGCCGAGCAGGGAGCCCGACGCGGGACTCGATCCCTGGACTCCGGGATCACGACCTGAGCTGAAGGCGGTTGCTTAACCCACGGAGCCACCCAGGTGCCCTATAATATCAATTTTTAATAAAATAAATGAATTAAAATCAGGGGAACAGGCATGAAGCAAAAGGGAACTTCCTCTGTAAAACAGAAGGAAGGGAGGGAGAGATAAAAGGGAAACAGAAGAAGCAGGTTTCACTTTACCTGAACACAGATTTGCACAGATGGCAAGCATCACCTTGTATTGCAGGGTCTAGTGCAGTTAGCTTCGCTGAATATGCATTAGTGTGGCCCAACCTGGTGTAGGCTTTGACTTTGCTTTGCATTGCCCTGTACTAGCTTAGGGTCTCCTTGGACCTCATCAGTTACTACAGCTGTCCAATGAAGTGAGCCTTTGAGTTCTAGTTTCAAAACACAGCTTAACCACTTAGTAACTATGCGAACTTGGGAAGTTGTTTAATATCTCTGAGCCTAATTTTTCATGAGTAAAATGGAAAGAGTAATGCCTACCTCGCTAGGTTTTAGTGAGGTTTAAATGAAGTAGTATGTGTAAAATAGTTGGCACTTAACTAAAAATGGTTATCACACATCACACACACACACACACACACACACACAGTGGAATATTGTTTGCCATAAAAAGTACGAAATCTTGCCATTTGCAACATGGATGGAGCTAGAGAGTATAATGTGAAGTGAAATAAGTCCGTTGGAGAAGGACAAATACCATATGATTTCACTCACCTGTGGAATTTAAGAAACAAAACAAACGAGCAAAGGAAAAAGAGAGGGAGACAAACCAAGAAACAGACTTTTAACTCTAGAGAACAAACTGATGGTTACCAGAGGGGAAGTGGGTGGGGGGATGGTACAAAAAGGGGGTGGAGATTAAAGAGTGCACTTATCATGAAATAAAATAAATATTAAAAAAAACCCACTAGAGATCATTTGGGATGACAAACAAAAACACCCAGCTGTGGGAGGGTCGTCAATAAAGCTAGAGGTCAATATGCAAACTCTGGGGCTGGGCTCTTTCAGGAACAGTCTGCTGACAGATGCTGGAGACTCTGGCTCAATAAATACATTAAATCCCAGGTTTTCATTAGAATATGTTCTAGAAACTATTTCAAAAGCAGGTTTTTATTCAGTCATAAAAAAAAATAAGGAAATCTTGCCATTTACAACAACATGGATGCACTTTGAGGGTATTACACTAAGTGAAAGAAGTCAAACAGAGAACTCAGAAAAATACTGTCTGATCTCATGTGTGGAATCTAAGGGGGAAAGCTCACAGATACAGAGGACAGACTGGTGGTTGCCTGAGGCCAGGGGTGGAGGGTGGGTGAAAGGGATGAAGGGGGTCAAAAGGTACAAACTTCCAGTTACAAAATAAAAAAGTAGCGGGAATGTGATGCACAGCTTGGTGCCTATAGTTCATAAAACTGTACTGTATATTTGAAAGTTGCTAAGAGAGTAGAACTTAAAAATTCTCATCGCAAGAAAAATTTGTAGCTATTTGTAGCTCTGTGTGGTGATACATGTTAACTAGACTTATTGTGCTGATCATTTTGCAATATATACAAGTGTCATGTTGTATACCTGAAACTAATATTATATGTCAATTACATCGCAAAAAAAAAAAATTCTAAAGCAGGTTTTGTAAATCAGAGCTTATTTTCCCCCAGGAATTGTGATATATTTGTAGAGTTTCTTTCTGACCAAGGACTCAGTATAAAATAATGCTTAGATATGGCCAAGAAAATGTCATGAAAACACAGATGAAGCAACTCCAAACCTTCAAAGTAGATTTCAATATATTTATTGAGCTTTCATTGGTTTAAGATGGAAATCTGCTGTTACCCCTAACTCCTCCTTAAAACATATTTCAACACAATTGATATTTTGCTGGAAGAATCTAAGGAGTTGGTGGCCGACAGGAAGTCATGGGCTTCCCATGTCTCCCTCACTCCCATACCTAATGTCCACCAAGTTTGCTGATTTTCATCCCTGTTTTTGAATCCATCTCCTCCTCTGTCCTTACTTTCCTCTGCCTTACTTTTGGCTCCACCATCGCTCAGCTGGGTCCTTCCAGGAGCCCCTACACAGAGTTCCTGCCCCCTGATTCTTTCAGCTTGAAGTTACCGAAAACTCAAACCACAGCGTGTTAGCAACAGAGAATATCACTGTCTCAACAAGAAATCTGGAAGCATCTCAAGAGATCATTAACTTGGCAACACAATAAGGTTATCAAGGACTCTGCAAGTATGTTGGCAGCTTCGTGACGTCGTGCCCTTGGCCACACAGTGACGGCCACAGACCTAGTCTGCTCTGCTCTTCAGCTGACTTCTGCTTTTGGGTCCTTAGTTAAGGTTGCATCGCAGCACATAAACACGTGACCATGATTGTCTATAGATTAATCAAAATTCTTTGATGGAATTGAGAAGGGGCCACTTTCCCTGAGCCCATGAGAGGGTGATGCCAGAACAAAATTCCTGGATGCCAGTAGGATAGGCAACCAAATGTGCCCGTTATGCCTCACCTTCCTCACCAAACTCCTTCTGCACAAAAGGCATCCCAATAACGCACATCTGATCCACCTGTACTCCAGATTAAGGCCCTTTAGTGGCTCCCCATGATTTAAGTTCCCTACTCTACATTCTGGCAGCATGAACACAAACTAAGAAGTATTTTTACACATACCAATCTGCTCCATGCTTGTCCTCTCCCTCCTTTATTCTCAGGCTAATACTGAGCCTCCATGACTCACCTGGAGGAGATAGTCTCCCCTTTCTTTTTTTCTTTTAAGATTTTATTTATTTACTTGAGGGAGAAAGAGAGAGAGAGAGGGAGGAAGCATAAGCAGGTGGAGGGGCAGAGGGAGAGGGAGAGGGAGAAGCAGGCGTCCCACTAAGCGGGGAGCCTGATGCAGGGCTTGATCCCAGGACTCTGAGATCACGACCTGAGCCAAAGCAGATGCTTAACCGACTGAGCCACCCAGGCCCAGTAGTCTCCCTTTCATCTAAGGTAAGATAGGGCTAAATAACCCTTATTAAAGTCCCATTCCGAGCTATATCTACTCAGTACAGAAACCATCACAGTGGTTGTTCAGGGCTGAGTTCCCTTCTGGTTAGTCCCTGGCCTTCCCAAAACCTACTGTTAAAATGTTTTAAATCATCCTACTTTTGTAACACTCTTGCAATCTATCTTAGTAGTTACCTCTTAATGTAATGATTCTTTATCAAATAAAAGTTCATTGAGATAATGTGTATTATCTTATTGATCTATGTAGGCCCCACACCTTCCATGATGTGGCATAAGGTGAACTATCAATTACTCAAAGCATTGTTATTGTTATTGTTGAACCAGTTCCAAGCTGATGAAGGAGAGGAAGGAGTCAAAGATAATGGTGATAAGTGAAATAATTTTGCCAGGAAGAAAGTTGAGCAGGAGAGCCAATTGGGGGTGGGGGGGAGGGACAAACGTGTTGTGGAGTTCAGTTTTGGCCATGCGGAGTTTTAGGCAATGGCAGGACCGCCCCGGTAAGATGAAAGACTGGAGTCTATCTCTGGGGCCAGGAGAAGTTACAACAGTGGTGTAGTGATCAGTGCAGAGGAGATCATGTAAGGCACCAGAAAAGACCTATTCATCTCCAGTTGAAAACCTGTATATATGGACCTAAGAGGGCTGGAGGTTTTAGCTTAGGTGCCACAACTTCCTGATCCCGCTCATCCAGGTTGCCAGCTCCTGGCAACTCCCATAGGAACCTGTTCTATTGCCATTGTCATACTTAGCACATATTATTATTATTTTATTAATATTAGTGATTTGACTATCTTCCCTGTTAGTCTATAAGGACCATATGTCAGGGACTGTGTCTACTTTGGTCTCCATGGTCTGTCCAGCCCAGCATCCAGCACAGCAGACAGCATTTTCTCAATTGAATGACTGAATAAATGAATGAATGAATAATTGACAATATTTATACTAGCTAAGACTTGTTAAGTGACTCACTGTGTCACAGCTCCCGTGCTAATTGCTTTTTCATGAGTCCTCTTTTGTAACCCTTACAACCCTCCTTTGATCTGGCACCATCCTCCTCCTCCTACAGACAGGAATCGGGGGCTTAGGGAGTTTAAATGGTTTATCCAAGGAGAGTCGGTTGTCTTGAACACATTATTTTACCTCCCGGTTTCAGTAAAAAGAAGGCGAAAGATAGCTTCTCAATGATCATCCATGGGCTTATGTCTGTCCTAGTCTTTTGTTTGACTTGCTCAATATTTTGAAAGCATTGACGCCAACAGTGGAAATGGGGAGATTTCACATACACACCCGGAAATCAAGCTTCTTTTGTAAAATTTCAGAAAAATGAAGGAATTCGTGCAAATTCAGACAGGTCAGCCGTGGGCCGGAGCTGAGTCTTAGCTGCCAGTCTGGTGAGGCCACGGCCCGCCCCTCTCCTGTCACTCACACACACCCTCCTCCGAAGGGCCCACTGCATTCTTTGGCCTCCATGTTCCCTGCAGGCATTCGAGTTTGCTATCCCTGATCTTCCAGGAGTTCTTATAGTTCTTTTATTATCATTCAATTTCCTCTTTTTCCTTAAAAGCAGAGTAATCAATCATTTTTTTCTTTTTTCCGGCCTCTTCTTAGTTGTTGTTTTTATTAAAGCCCCACCTGTTACTCTGCACTCTATTTTCCAATGAATTAGAGCCCTCAAGTAGGAAGCTGGATTCCGAAGTCCCCTCTCAGGACTCTGTAGTCACACCTCATGTCTCACCAGCTGCAAAGTCGGTTCTTAACTGCACCACCACGACAGGGGGGCAACCAAGCTCCTGCCAGAGGATAGCCAGCCCCTCTCTTCCCCACGAGCCCACCACCCCAAGGAGCCCTCCAGAGCCGTGCTTGCTCCAGCTACAGGGTAGAAGACAATCACCTGGAGAGCGTGAGAAAGCACAGATCGTGGGCCTCCTTGAGGAGACATTCCGATTGAGTTGGCTCAGGTGAGCCCAAGGAATCTGTACTTCTACCCAGCAATTCCACCTCTGGGTATAAACTCAAAAGAATTGAAAGCAGGGTCTTGGAGACATACTTGCACACCCACGTTCATATAGGAGCATGATTCACAAAAGCCAAAAGGTGGAAGCACCCAAGGTTCCTCAAGAGATGAATGGACAAACAAAATACGGTGGGTACATCAATAGAATAGCGCTGAGCCTCCAAAAGGAAGGAAATTCTGACTCATGCTACAACCTGGATGAAGCTTAGTGAAATAAGCCTGTCACAAAAAGACAGGGACTGTATGATTGCATATACACGAGATACCTGGAGGAGTCAAGTTCATAGAGACAGTGGTTGCTAGGGGCCGGGGAGAAGGGGGAAGGGGGGATTGTTTCATTGGTATAGAGTTTCAGTGTTGCAAGATGCAGAGAGTTCTGGAGATGGGTGGTGGCGATGGTTGCACAACAGTGTGAATGTGCTTAATGCCCCTGAACTGTACACTTAGAAATCAGTGAGACGGTAAATTTTATCTTTTATGTGTTTTACTAATATTTTAAAAAACAATAATAATAAAGATATTTGCATTCTAAGAAGCTCCCTGATGCTGATGCTGATGCTGCTGACTTATGAACCACACATTTAGAGGACTCCACCAACCATAAAAACATTGACATTGAAACCAAATTAGCTCTTAGGGATACCATCTTCCCTCGTTATGACTGGGTGACTTGGTGCTTGTTCTCCAGAGAGCAGGTCTCTTAACCTCCCTGTGTCTTTGTTTTCATGTCCAGAAGATGAGAGTTTGGATGAGAGCCTGGACCAGGTGACCCGTGGTTCCTTCGGGCTAGGTGAGTACATGCTTTGAATCTGAACGTGCTTCCAGGAGAGAGCTCCAGCCAGTGGATGGAAAGACTGTGCGGTGTACATAGTGTGGGTTTAGGACAGTCCAGACTTTCCCAGTCTATGGGGAGGAAACAAATTCTTTAGGAAAATTAGGTTCATTCAGGATGGTTCTAAAGGTTTTGGATCAATGTTTAGTATGCCTGGAATCTGACAAGTGGTTATTGGAATCTCTGATTTCAATGTTTGGTAGTTTCCAGAAATGTAGGAGTCTAATACAGAAGAAAAGCTACAAAATGACCATGGAGGCCATCAAATGACCGATAAAGAGACTTTCCCCTGACATTTTTAGGGACACATGCTAAGGCAAAAGCAAACAATGGCCTGTTTTGATCATGTCTGCTTGTTCTTAAAATCCAGGTTATTTTCTCATATCACAACAGGAACAACAAATTCCAAGTTCATTTCAGTGAAGAGAGTGTTTATTGTTTTTAAGATTTTTAATTTATTTTAGAGAGAGAGTGCGTGTGTGCATGGGGGGAGAGGAGAGAGACAGGGAGAGAGAATCCTCAAGCCGACTCTGTGCTGAGCACAGAGCTCCACACAGGGCTCGATCCCAGGACCATGACCTGAGCTGAAATCAAGAGTCAGCCGCTTAACCAACTGAGCCACCCAGGCGCCCCAATGAAGAGAGTGTTTATTTTAATATATCGTCCTTCTGCTACAAGGTTCTACTTTGAAAACCAACCATTTGAAACTCATCAACAAACAAGTTGGTGCCTCTGTTAAAGCCAATCCCCAGATGACTTTAGATTGAGATTAACTGTCAGATGTCTCCACACCAGGTCTGAAGCATGGTGGAGAGGAGCTCTGTCCCTCCCTCGAACATGCTTGGAACTATCCAGAGGGCAAAAGGGGCCTGCTGGGATGGAAGTCATTGGTCATGATAAGCAATGCAAACTGATGAGTACAAATATCTGTGTTGACAAAAATAGAGTCAGCTAAGAAACCAAAACCAGAATCTTAACTGAGGAAAAGCAAGCAGATGTCATTCTTATTTTTTTATTTTTACTTCAATTCCATTATAGCTAACATACCGTGTTATATTAGTTTCAGGTGTATGCTATAGCAATTCAACCCTTCCATAACACTTCCATACATCGCCTGGTGCTCATGGCAGATGGAGCTTTTAAATCTCAGCTCCTCCTTCTTATTATTGTGAGATATTGTTTCCTTAACTGCAATGAGACCCCCACACTGCCTATACGACATTAACGGCTGGGGCTGGAGCTTGCTGCTGATTTGACGTTGAAATCGAAGTAAACTTTAGATGCAACACACTTCATAAAGCTGGTACTTCTTTAACTTTTTGATTTTTCAGCTATCATCAAATATACACACAGCTTGTATAAGAGACCTAGTAAGACCAATGATTACGTGGATACATCAGTTTCAGGTTTGTTTCTCCCCATTTGGAAAAGAAAAAGTTACAGAAGAATTCAACTTCCCCTCTCAAAGCTACCACCAGGCAAAGACCCGTTGAATAGAAGGTTCCTCCTTACCTCTGCGGACCTCTAGTGGTGTCAGCAGGAGCGCCGAAAGGAGCCAACCAGAGGGGAAATGCAAGGGGGAGAAAAGTACATGGTGTTTGTGGAACGCATGGAATGTATGATAGCCCAAACATGTTTTCCTTAGACATGCAATTGAAACCACCCAAATGAAAACTCGTCCGTTGGTGATTGTTAAACACGTTTCCTTTCAAACAAAAAAAAGTTGCTATAGGTACAACATAACCACCATATAATTACCACATTTTGCTTGGAAGCACCTTGAGGAAAGGATCTCATGCTAAATTTGCAACCCAGGAATTGCTCCAATCAGAGCTGAATTCATGGCAGACCAGTGACAGACATCATGGGAGGATGGCACCTGTCTGCATCGTCGTGCTCTTCACATCCAGTTCTCTGGAGTTGATCCCGGACAAGGGTAGAGACTCAAGGACAATTGGGCCTCGCCTGCCTGAGTTTGGATGAGAGCCTGCCAGGGACCTGGTTATCAAGAGATAACTAAAGGCAGCCAAGGATGTTGGATAAGCAGTTGTGTTCTGTCCTGGGCACTCTCTATATGGCAAGGAGACAGGCTCAGAAAGACAAAACTTGCTGAGTCAAGGAGCTGCCTTGATGCCAAAGTCTGTGCTATTTTTACCACCTGTCTCTCACCCACCATGGGAGGAAGAAATCATACCATGATCTGGGGCTTGAAACATGAACCAAAGCCACCACCACTGGAAGAAAGTGAGGGTCTGAAACCTAAAGCAGGCAGAGGTGAAGGTCGGAGGGGGTCAGGGCAACCCAGGACTTTGACCCCTGAGTAGGGCTGCCAGTAAAATCCAGGACATATGCAACATTTGGGACATACTGGTACCAAAAAACTCTCCATTGCTTCTCTGAAACGCAAATGTAACTGGACGTCTTGTATTTTTACTTGCTAAATTAGCAACCCTACTTCTGAATGCCTTTTGTATCTGGTTTGTTTGAGTTGGAGGCAAGGGCCTTGAAGTTGTTCTTATTAAGTAAATGTTTGATGGCTCCTGTGGTGTAGACAACAAGTAGGGGATGAAAGGCAATAGAACATTCTCACACCTGGGGAGGATAGCACTCTCCGTGGGGAGCCAAGAGCGTGTTTGGAAAGACAAGTAATAATACAAGGCCACGTCAAAAACTTCAGTGGGCACCCAGATCACCTGGGATCTGGTTAAAATGCAGAGTCTTATTCAGTGGGTCTGGGGGAGGGCCTGAGACTTTGCATTTCTAACACGCTTCCAGGTGCTGTCCATACTGCTGGTCTGGGGCCACACTCTGAGTAGTGTGTGTAAACCATGTAAGCTGAATGGGTAGTTCAGACACAAGTGCCCTCTACAGATGGAGCCTTCCGCCCTGGGGTGGGGGACAGAGGCACCTGGGGCCAGCCGCTGAGGTGTCAGGATTCTGTGCTTCAGATAACCACAGTCTTGGGCATGGCTGTTATTTTTCGGCTGCTGTCCCAGTCCAACTGTGGGTCTTAATTGTTTACTTTTAGCAAGAGACATACAAACACTATTGGCCTGGGGGTGCTACCTCTTTTCTGCCAGTGGAAAGATTTCTGCATTTCTACAGCAGTTAGGCTGGCCATGGGAGCATTTCCTACCTGCAGACGTTTGCGTTCAAGAATGAGGATGATCTCGTCTCATCTTTCCATCTCCAGATCAAAGGAACCCCTTCCCCACAAGCTCACTTTTCAGAGCTTGATTGTTTTTGAATTATAGGGGGCAGGATTGAATTGTGGGGCCAGACCCAGAGAGGTTCATAAGAAGCCAGCTGCACTGGGCCTGGGCCAGCCTTGGGAAGCAGAGAGGTTTCCCTGCCCCAGATCAGCGATGTGGATGCTACAGAATGAAACTGTTCTAGATATCAAGGCCTGGCACCTCATATTTGGCAAACTTGAAGGCAGATGGTGGCTTCAGGGTCATCAGCAAAAATCTCTACTCTTCTCTAGGGTTGGAAAGAAAGAGAAAACCTGCAATGTATCTAGGGTCTGCTATGGGCCAGGCATTATGCATAAATCCATCATCGGATTCACACACACACACACACACACACACACACACACACACACACACACACATCCATGTTGATGTAAGAGGCAGAAAGCAGCTGGGTTTTTTGTTCAATGCAATTGTGAGAATAAATGTCTATCTTTAGAGTACTGATAGACACACACACTTCAAGTCTTTTTGCTTTTGTTGATACAGATGCCCTGATTAAACAGAAAATTTGATTTTGGAAATTGTTCGGATAGGGTATAATCTTACCCGAGAAAAAGCCTTTGTAATTCCATTCCCTAGAAGAGACTGGGGCTGCCCCACCTGTTCAGTGGACATGTCTCTGGAGGTATCATCTGATTCAATTAACTCTGGCATCTCTTCAGATCCCAAGATTCCTTTGTCTGCTTGTTTTGTACTTGACCGGATGCTTTATCACTACATAAAGCTATTCTCTTTGATGCCTTCTGGGAATAATAAATGCAACTAAGTTATAGTTTTTAATTCAGCCACAAAGTCCTGAAGGGAAAAATAATCAAATTAAGTAGATTATTGAATTCTTTTGCAAATGTCAAGGGACAACAGAGGCCTTCAGACTATGGGGAAATACTGACTCCTTCTAGGTATGCACCCCAGCCCCGTAAAGAGGTGATCCAGCTTAAAGCAGAACTTGAGGCTTCTCCACACTCTCCTCTCCCCCGTACTGGTGTCCTTGGTATGCGCAGTCTAATAACATCGCAGGCCCTTCCCGCCCCTGACCCTCCTCTGCTAGTGGGATTCACAACAGGCATTCCTAGGCCAGGCAGAGGAAACTCCCTTTCACTCATTGAACTTATTCCATTAACTTCTCAGAGACCTACCTCACAGTCATAGGTAAAACCTGCCTAGCACAAAGCTAGACACAAGGAAGGCACTCAAAGACGGTAGTAAGAGGCTATGGAAAGAGAATTTAGAAGCACCGAGGAATGCTAATAGAAAGTGGGGGTGAGAGAGGTAAGTCAATTGCCTCTGGGAATGAATGGTTGCTATCTCACATGGTTAGAAGTCTAGCCATGAAGCCAGCCTCAGTCTGCCAGGCAGGTCTTGGGAGATGCCGCCAGGGAGAATGGGGCCACATAGACTTACCAACCAGGATGCCCATAGTAATCTACCACCACTACCAGGAAAGCAAAAGAGAACTGCCTCTCTGGCCCCTTCTGGGGCCACTGGCCTGGTGGACCTGGCTTGTTAGAACGGTCTTACCTGGAGCCTGGGCTGAGCAAGGATGTCTCTGCAGGACTGGACTCCCTAATGCTATCAGAGGCCATGCTGGGAAACAAGATGGAATAATCTCTCCCCAACAAGTGTCTGGATCTTTTTAAAGCCTTGTATTTTACAGTTATTTGCTCTTAACTCTGGAAAAGGAAGGCACCTTGGGCCTGGCATGTGTAGCCCTGGCTTTTCCCCCTCGTCCTGGTTCTATCTCTGGGAACCTTCATCCTCCGGCTTCTCAGGGCCTCGAGTTCCTCTGTACGATCTCAAATGATGGTATGGCTCTCGGAACATTGTTGAGAGGATTAAATATTATAATGGATGTACAGCACCTGAAAGAGAGCCTGTTCCATAGAAAATTTCCCATAAATGTTACTTTTCACTCATGCCACATGTCTGAAGCAATCTCTGTGTTGTATAGTTTCAGCGTGAAGAACCTCTGGTCCCTGATATACCCATACTTATCTTCTGATATCTGAGATTCCTCTTAGAAGGGACAAAGGTTTTTACAATTAAATATGAGGTAGAACGTACAAATCGGGCAGAGAGAGGTTACATAAATCTGAGAACTAACTGTGGAGGGGAAGAGTGTCATGATCAGAGAAGCCAGAAGGAACAGGACCCCAGATGGCTTCTCAGACAAAGATGGCGGTGTCTTGTAGGGTCAACAGCCCCGCGTCTGTGTCAGCTCTGCAGGTCTTAAGATACAATAGAGTAAAGTGCCTCCAGAGGTAACACAACAGGAGAAAACTTCCTTTCATAAAAAATACAGGAGACAGCTTTAAGAAGAAGGAAATTCTGACACATGCTACCACATGGGTGAGCCTTGAAACCAAACACAAAATGATAAATATTGTATGAGTCCACTTATATGAGGTACCTAGAGTGGGCAAATTCATGGAGACAGAAAATAGAACAGTGTTTACCAGGGCCTGTGGGAGAATATGAAGTTATTATTTATTGGGTATACAGTTTCAGTTTGGGATGATGAAAAATTTCTTCAGATGGAGAATGGCGGTGGTCACACGACAATGTAAACACACCTGAAATGTACACTTAAAAATGGTTAAAATGGTAAATTTTATATTATGCATGTTTTACCACGAAAAAACACAAAGAGGAGGGGCACCTGGGGGGAGCGCAGTCGGTTAAGCGCTGAACTCTTGATTTCAGCTCAGGTCATGATCTCAGGGTTGTGAGATCGAGTCCCACATTGGGCTCCATGCTCAGCGCAGAGTCTGCTGGAGATTCTCTCCCTCTCCCCACGCTCATGCTTGCGCTCTTTCTCTCTCAAATCAATAAATAAATCTTTTAAAAAAATGAGAAATAAAACACACAGAGGAGACATATATACAAACCAGAGACACCTGTTACCTTGCAAGAAGAAAATAATTGCCTGGAGCATCAGAATGTTCCTGGTAGCTGGCCAACATACCCACAATCCTGGACATAAAAAAAAAAGTCTGTACAAGATGCCGTGATGAACGCAGAATCCAAGGTAAGAAAGTGGGGTGATGTTGAGAGCTGGCTTGATTCATGAAGTTATAAACTCAGGGTCCACCATCAGCACTTCCCAGGGCAATTTCACAAACTAGTAGAGAAGAAATGGTCATATTTGTAAGCCCTGGATTGACACTGCTCTAACTGCCCCAAGGGGTTGGCTGATTAATTCCTGGCTTCTGCAACCCATCCAGGCACACAGATTGGGAGGCTCTGTGTCAGGGGGCCCAGAATACTCATGTTCAAGTGCTGGAACAGTCTCCAAATTCCCGTCCTTTGCACCCTGCCTTATAAAACTGCTAAGTGAATTCTAACTCCCTTTTAAATTAAACCCTATTTTCTTGAGGTTAGACCTCAACATCCTTAACAGACTTAGGAGCTTCTGAGATATCCTCACAGAACTTTGACATTCTCTCTTTGCCTAGAGGAGTCTGTAATACCTTATTTCATTCACTGTTGAGAGAAGGAGCTACCAGCTCAGGCAGGACACCCTCTCACCCATGAGGGCAAGTCTTATTGGACCTGTCCGCAGGAAGTGAAAGCCATAGGAAGATGACCCAGGGTTATTACCTTGGCATTGTGGGTTCATGCCAGTTTTATCTTGGAGAAGTGAATGGTCTGTGACAGAAAGCAGATCAGAGATGGCCTGGGGCTGGGGGTGGGAGCAGCCTTTGACTGGGACAAAGAAGATTTTGTGGAATGGGAGCATTCTAAAACTAAAAAAGAATTTATAATTCTATTTTCTAATTTAACCAACTGAGCCATCTGGTTAAGCATCCGACGCTGGATTTCCACTCAGGTCATGATCTCAGGGTTGTGGGATCGAGCCCAGCAACAGGCTCCACACTCAGTGGGGAGTCTGCTTGTCCCTCTCCCTCTACCACCTACCCCACCTCTCCCTCTCTCTTGCTCTCTCTCTCTCAAATAAATGTATCTTAAAAAAAAAAAGAAATGTGACGTTTATAAGAACAGAAACAGAAAACACTGAGCTACAAATGTAAGATTTGCCCCCTTTACTCAGTGTTTGCTTTACTTAGTTAAAAAGCTTTATCAAAAAAAAAAAAAAGCATCAAGTTCCAATAGTATTACAGTCTGAAAGAAAGAAGTCTTAGCCTTGCAAGGTTTGGGGGCGAATACAATTGATAATGGTTGGAAAGGGCTATGGGAATAAAACAAAAACTAAAAAGCACGATATGCTTGCTGACTCAGTATGGTAACAAGCTGCGGAGGGCAGGGCATGGGAACACCCAATCCAAATCTGCCTTTTCTTAAGCAACCAGGAAAGACTATCTCCCAGCTATCTTCAGTCTCGCAAACTGAACACCAGGCTAGTGTCAAATCTATTTAAAAGACCATGGATCCTGACTGCTGGGTCTGGGTTCAATTCAGCCACTCATTAGCTTAGACCAATTTGCCTCCCCTCCATGAGTCTAGTTCTTCCCATCCCTAAAGCCGGAATATAATTCCTGCTGGCAGCACACAGGATGGGAGCTTGGCATATGGGGTAACAGAACTGCTGAGCCTCACTTTCCCTATCTGTAAACTGGGGAGATAGTAAACCTTTGTGGCCAGCATGCCAACTCTCTCCTCCTGGCAATGCCAGCCCACTCCTTTGAGGAACCTCTTCTGCCAACTCCCAGTGGCTGCAGCGTTACCTCAGTGCTAGCCCCTGGGTCACCTGGCATGAGGATGAGCCAACCACAGAAACTTGGAAGAACCTGAGGCCAACACAGAACGAAATCTGGGCAATCCTGATGGTCTGAAAGGTCTCTGGATTCGTACTTGTTCTTTCAAACGTATGAGCTAATAAACCTTCTTTGCTTAAAAGCAACAACCAGCACCCCGTGCCCCAAATCAAAAACCAAAAACAAAAACAAATCCTTTTCTCCCAATTTTGCTCAAGGCTGGCAAACGGGGGTGGGGTGGGGTGGGAGGGGGGTTGCGGGGCTTTGTCTTTTGTCTTAAGTTTTTCACTCTAGCCCTGTGCAGAGAAACTCATGCAGCAATCCCACATTCTAAAATCCAAGCTGGAGTCCAAAAGGAGGACTAATTATCAACACCAAGTTAGGAAAGGTCATTATGGGGCCACCACACAGGTTTTAATTCTTTGTATGCTGAGGTTTAAACAAACAAAACAAATGGTCTTTAACTGAAACGGAAGATTCATAGTTGCCAAGAAAAGAAATTCTCACCTTCTAGAGTGCTAAACTCTTGAAATGGGAGAACAAAGCAGGTAACAGGATCTCCATCCCAGTATCTTCTGGAAGAGAGGAACTCCAAGGCCCCCACTCTCTGTTTTACGGGTATATTGAGCTGACCGTCTTCACTTGTCCTTCTTTTGGTCCAAAGCTATGACTCTCTGGTGGTGGGGGAGAAGTCGAATGTTGCTGGGTGCTCTTGGGCTCTCTGAGGCTCACTTCCTTGGGTACCCAGAGTTACCTCTACTAGTTGGGGTAACTAGGCAATGGGCCCAAAGAGAACCCTATAGGGAAGAATGAAGGTGTAAAAACTATTACAATAAAGACAGCAAGTTGTACACATGGGGTTATTGGATGATGAACCATGCTTTGGCCCTGGCCGGCCGTCCCTCTGTCAGGTGCTTTTAGGGTGTACTCGGAAAATGTGCCAGGTTGGGGTCAGACCTAGGGCTTGTTTTCAAAAGCCAGGAAGTAGAACCCTAGGCAAAACAGGCTTAGAGCTTTGGGAACTAAATCACGCTGCGCTTGGATTCTCAAGGGAGGCACCAGGGCAAGACCCAGGGAGTGGGAAGACCCAGGAAGTGCTTTTGTTTAAGAACAATCCAGGGAGGGGAGGATTTTACTCTTTCACTGTGAAAGTCTTCTAAACCATTGAATTATTTACCAAGACCATGTGATTATAACAAATAGAGATTGACTTACAATTATGAATCATGAAAAATAAGTTCTTTTCCTTTTCTCACCTAATTTCTGCCAGGTCAGACTCTTAGCTTTGGTGGAGGTCAGAGGAAAAAGTCATCTCACACAGACAGTGGCAGAGTTTTCCCATGAGAAGCCTTTTCTCCCCTTGTCTTACGCATCATCTGGTAGTTGGCCATGGCCTTGCCAGAGTGGCGAATGAGATCAGGTGATTAGCTCAATGAGAATCCCTGAATTGGGATTTGACCACGGTGGGAGCAAGAGCTCAGGCCCTACACAGGCTGGGCTGGGGGACACTGAATGGCCCAGGTGGTCCTAACTCTGTTGATCAACCTGTCGCCTGAGTTGGGGAGGAAAAATGGATGGGACCAGATATCGTGTAGGAATGGTCTTGGCCTGTGGTGGTCCTGAGGAAAGGGCATGACGTCTGGTGAGCCATTAGGTCATTTCACAAGTAAGGACATGCACGTGGATACTCACTCAGAAGCTGACCAAGTGTGTGGCCCGGGCAGGATGGCCCAGTAGCAGTTGAGAGCTGGTAGAGTCATGTACCTCAAAGGACTGGCAGGAGCCCTGCTCTAGACCACAGACCCCTCCACTGGAAACCCCAGCTGTGCCTGGAACATCACCCTCCACGGGTCCTCCATCCCCCACCACACAGGGCCCTGATGTGGGACTGAGTTCCAGATTACCCAACTTGGGAACACCGTAGTTACTCTTAAAGGACAGGAATCTTTGGGTCAATTCGTATAAATATCGGTTATATCTTAATCTCAGTGTTACTTGTTTCAGCAAAGTAAAACCCAGTCTCAGGTGGCTCTGTTTCGTGGAAGAGAGTTGTCTAGTTGTCCAAGTTTTTTTTTTCTCAGTCTCAGAATGATGTTCTGTGGAAATCCTGTTTCCCTAGTTTTTCTCACAGGATTTTCTTGCATCAGCCATCATCTTACTCCTGATTTGTCATTTGTCACTTTTTTTTTCTATACCAAGTACTCAGGGTCATTGTGGGTGTTGGGGGAGATCCTGGGCCCCAAATCTCTGCTCCTTCTTCCAACAGTGGTCCTGATCTCGGTACAGACAGTAAGAACAGTGCCTTACGTGGGCCCTACCTTGCCCTAAATAAATCAGCCTCTGATTTATTGACACAGAACACGATTTCATCAAAGTTGGAACCATCATCCACAACTGACAAGTTTACAAAAATTTCACACACCAGAATGGCTTTGTATTGCATTTAATTGGTGTTTGCTGTTTTCCTAGCTATATGGTTTTGTTCTTTTCAGACACTTGGCTCCCAGGATCTACAATTCGCTTCGCTGGGCGGCCCATACCAATGCTGTGACCAGACCATCGCTGTCTGCCACGGTAAGGCCTGCTGCCATTAGAAGTGCAGGATGCTTCTGACCACCTTCACGTAGTGGCTATCTGGGGGGGGGGGGGGCTTCCTCTGACTCCCAGGCTGCAGGAACTTCTTAATTGTAGGGATGTTACTGACTCTTGTTTTAAATGCCTGCGATGAGAAGCGGTAAAGTCAGAGCCTCGATAGCAGTCGTGACCTTTAACAGAACTTTGCCACGGGAGGGGGGTGCTTAGACTGTCAGCTTAGGGAGCCCAGTGGGTTGAATCTGAGTTAACCCCTCAACTGTTTGCTGGGGGTTTCCGGAAAGCTAATACAATGGCTAGTGTGTTTAGTGTGAATGAAATTATCTTCTTAAAAACTCATTGTCCCAAGTAGATGGCACATATTAAAAACTCTAAAAAATTCATATTCTTTGACCTATTAATTCCTGTTCTAGGAATTTATTATAAGGGTGAGCAAAGAAATCGTGTAGGGCATGAGCAAAGAAATCATGTTAAGAATGTTAGCAGGGTGGGGGTGCCTGGGTGGCTCAGTCAGTTAAGTGTCTGCCTTCGGCTCAGGTTATGATCCCAGGGTCCTGGGATCAAGCCCCACGTTGGGCTCCCTGCTCAGCGGAGAGCCTGCTTCTCCTTCTCCCTCTGCTGATCCCCCTACTTGTAGGCTCTCTCTCCGTCTGTCAAATAAATAAATAAAACCTTAAAAACAAAAAAGACTGTTAGCAGGGTGAACATTTGGAAATAACCTATGTTTCCAAGAAAAGAAAACTGGTCATATAAACTATGGTATGTCCTTACGAGGTATATAAGCCAGTAATTTAAAATGACTCATATATAAAAAGAAAGAGGAAGGTCCCTGTATTGACAGGGAAAGAGCTCTAGAATGCACGGTTTAGTTTAAAGAAAGGGGGGAAAAAAAAAGCCCAGGGCAAACAGAATATATTTGCTGTTTTGTGTAAGAAAGCCAGGAATGGGGATGAGAGAGAAATAGATGTTCATATTTGCTTGTATCTGCATAAGTAGGAACACTGGGAAGTTACACAGGAAACCAATAAAAGTGATTATAGGGGCAGAAAGGTGGGAGGGCAGTGGTGGGAATAAACTTTCTCAGTTTATGCCCTTTTTATATAGTTCTGATTATTCAAAAAGATGTGACTCTATCGCCTAATGAAAATAAAATGATATTATAGAAGAATATTTGCTGACCTGTCAAAACATTCATGATAATTTTTTTTAAATGTTAAAAGCGGGCCACAAAACAATATTTAGTATGATCTTATTTTGAGGAAAAATGTAAAATAATAGATCAGAGAGTCTAATCCAGTAGTAGCATTTGGCTAGTTAGGTCTTTTCTTTTTTTGTTTCATACAAATTCCTGAACTTTCATTTTTTCTGTAGTAAGAAAAAAATACTATTCTTAAACCACAAAACCTATGGTCACCTCTTAGATAAAATGTTTCTAAGGAATTGGAAGAGAGGCCAGCTCTGGTCTGGCAGTGGCAGGATTGAGAGAGGGATGTCTAAGGACCAGCAACAGCAGGAGATAGGCAGGGACACTCAGGCAGTAGCTCTGAGCAATGGAGGGACATGGTGGGGTGTCCTCAGCATCAGGGGCACTAAAGGGGGCAGAGTTGTCCCGTAGGCACTGGGGAGGGAAACGACAAAGACAGACTTGTCAGCCTTGCTTCATCAGGAAAAAAACACTTAAAGCACACACACACACACACACACACACACACACACACAAAAGGAAAGCACTAAATGTTTATGTAGAAACAAAAATAACCTATCTCTCTCCCATCATAAGGGTTTATTTCCTAATGATCCTGTAGTACGGAGCAGGAGAAAATTGCCAAGATGCAAGAAATAATGATTTTTTAACAAGTCTTCTTTTAAGATTGACCTGGAGATACATTTCATTTTAGTCTTCGTTTCTATTCACTTTGTGTGGCTGGGCTTTGTGTGGATGTGAATATGCTACCTTTAGCAAAGGGAAGTCAGAACAGAAGCATCGAGTTCTTCCACCATTAAAATCACTTCTAACAGTTGTATGTCTGCCCAACTGAATTTGTTGCCAACGAGAAAATCCTCTCCATGGTCTTTCAAAATCTACAGAAAGAGAAATAACAAAGAATATCAAATAAAAGTAAAGACTATTTTGCCTGGCTAAACACTTATAAAAGCAGGGAGTCTTCTGTCCAGATCAAATTTACTAAAGAATCTTTTTCTTGATAATCTCCAATACTGCTGGAAAGGATCAGATGAAACCAACTCTTACGCACTCAAACATTTCTGTAAATTGGCACAGTCTTGTTGGAAGTTTGTCAGTGCTTATCAAGACATTTTAGGTAGTGAAGGGCTGGAATGGAGCTCTCTCTTATAAGCCTACAGCTGGTTAAGTAAAACTATACCCACCAATATAGGGAGACACGAAGGTCATGATTAGTTAGGATCAGGCTACTATACCACAAGTAGAAAATAGTATCAGAAAGCCCATTTAACATTACAATTCAAATAATCATACAAGTTTTTTTTTTTTTTTTAAATGGAAGGCATTTCAACAACACTGTACATTGCTCCCGAATAAAGAGGAACTGGATCGTCTAGGACTCTGAGGTACTGGCAAGACTCTTCATTACAGCTTCATCAGTAGTAAATCATTGTTTCCCGAGACTGAGACTGAGGAGAAATGCCACGGAATTCTCTGTCTGGCAAGCCTTCATTTATGGAGCCCTCTGCTAACAAGGCTTTCTTACCATGTCCCATGCTGTCCTCTAAGTTTGGAAACTTACCACATGTATTTCAAGGACATTCGTAATTAGTATTCACTCCAAAATGACTTTGGGAAAGTTGTAAATTTAAAAGACCTTGTTCTTTTGATTGAGGCATGATTAGCCTCCAGTATTAAAGAAACATCTGACTCGGTGAATTTAAGGTGCCGATGCCCTGGGCTGCTGATGGCTTATTTTAAAAAATCAGAACAGAAAGGCTGTATCCTTTCGTTGCATTTCGTTTATTGCCATTCTGTTTTGTTAGAGGTTCCACATAATTCCGTCACGTCATTTGTTTTGGAACCCTTATTAAAGTTTTGGTTCGAGGACAAGAAAGCACTACCCTAGCTGGTCTTTTCAGATATTCATTCGGGAACTACTCTTCTGAAGTAAGTCCTGGATCCCGGCATCCCGGGAAGCGTCAGCGGGAACTTGCTGCGCCCGAAACCCGCCTCTCAGTTCTCGACCCTCTCTGGAATGGGAGGAGGAACTGGGGGGTAGCTGAAGGACGCCAGCAGCCGCGCCCCCTGCTCCCCCCGCCCCCTCGCGGGATCTGCGCGCGCAGCGGTCGCCGACCCGGACCCAGGCTCTCGCGAGAACACCCAGGCCTCCCTGCCCGGAGCGGGTGAGACCTTGCAGCCGCGAGGCAAACTGGATCCCCGCCGCCTACGTTTTCAAAGGGGGAAAGTAACGAGTTCTCGCTCTCAACGAGTAAAGCAAGATCCTCCTCTCTTTCGCGGGGAGTTTGAACGCAGCCAGCGCGATCGTTATCATGAGGTCCAGGGTGCCATCATGTAACTTATTGATCCTGACAAAAGAGCGCGTGACTCGCGTTCCCACGGTAACCTTTGAGTATGGGGTGTCCTACTTCGCCACCGCGATGGCGTAAATGGATATTGGGCCAAATGACTTTTCACATCCCTTCCCTTGAGAGTCCATGCCCGGGAATGGTTTCTGGAACCAGAGCCCTCCAAGGGACCCAAGGATACTAGGGTCTCTGGAAATGTTCTTTGGATGAAGGGATGTGTGAAAAAAATAAGCGCCTCCAAGTTGAAATCTGCCATAAGTAAATAAATACATTATTATGGTTTTAAAAAACCCAATCGAGGGGCGCCTGGGTGGCTCCGTCATTAAGCGTCTGCCTCCGGCTCGGGTCAGGGTTCCAGGTCCTGGGATCGAGCCCCGCATCGGGTTCCTTGCTCGGCGGGAAGCCTGCTTCTCCCTCTCCTGCTCCCCCTGCTTGTGTTCCCTCTCTCGCCGTGTCTCTCTCTGTCAAATAAATAAATAAATAAAATCTTAAAAAAAAAAAAAAAAAACCCAACCGAATTAAGTTTACCAGAAGTGCAAAACTATTAGTACCAGAGCATTTTCCCTTCTTTAGGGAAGATGTATAATTTAGCAGGTCTTACCCTGACCTGGCAACTGAGAAAGAAAAGTTTGCTTTCCTAGTCAGGTCAGACAGATACCTGGATTTCATTCTCTAAAATTTTCCTTTCATTGACAAACACAAAAAGCTAAAAACAACAACAACAATAACCAAGAATGGTAGATCTATTACCATTGATTTTTTGCGTGTTGGTGCAGTTATGCTGTGCAAGTTATCTTTACAACCAGTGTGCAAACATTAAGGGTTGTGTGTCTGTGTATCCCCCACTGTATGCTAATTGCTCAACAAATTTGGTTCAATGGTCATCTTTGTGTTTCGCATTTTAATATATATTAAAGCATAATTTACATTATTGTCCTATCTGAATTACAAATCATTTTTCTTACAGGTTAGATTGTTACCTAGCTGGTCACCTTTAATTGTAAAAAAACAACACATGCATCAAAACTATGAGAAACAGATTGCTTTTGCATACTACCACTTGTTTACATTATTATAAAAGGATTCTTTTCACACAGTTTGAAATTGCTTCTCTTGCCATATACTTCTAGGACTGTGAGTTAGGATGACTAAGTTCATTTTAAAGTTGGAGCAATGGAAAAGTTGGGGCATGCTGCTTCTTGTTATGGACTTTGCTTATTCCTATGATATACTCTCTCTCTCCTTCTGAACAATTGAATTTGGATCTTTCTCCCACCATGTCTTCTATATATATGTATGGACCATCCCACAGTGTCGTGCTTATGGTGATGAGATTTCAAGGACCATTAAAATGGCCCTTTGACCCCAAATCCAGATAAAACTTTAATAGTTGTAAGTCTTCGCTTTGTCTTTAGTTTACTTATCTCCTATAAAACTGAACCATTCCTGGGAGTAATCAGCCATCCTCAGTCAGGCCTAGCATAGTGTCCAGCACATAGTAGATGCTTGTATATATGTGCAAAACTGTGGACACCAATCTTCACCCCTGAGTAATTGTGATAAAACTCAACAGCTCCTTCCGTCAATAGATAGGGTCTGTTTTCTGGGTTGATCTCATGACTTGCTTTGACTAACGGAGTGAAGTGGAATTGGCCAGTTCTGAGCCTAGAACCTAAGAGGTCTTGTGTGCTTTCAGTCTCTGTCTTAGAACCCTCCCTAGCTACCCCAAGAACAAGCTCGGCATGAGAGGATGAGAGACACATGGCCCATTTGCCCCTCGGTTGATACTCAGCACCCAAAACCAGAGCCTCCTGGCTGACTATTGGTTGATCACAGACCATATGAGTGAGTCCAGCCAAGAGGAGTCAAGCCTGGCCCAGATAATGCCAAAGCCCACGTGACACAGTAATAAATGCATGCTGACTTAAGTCACTGTGTTTCAAGGTGATATGTTGCACAGCATTATTTGTGGTAATAGATTATGGATATAATGCTCAATGTTTGTTTGCTGAGTCAGTCATTTCCACCTTCATGTAGAATAGTTTACCAGATCATTTTATGAGAACATATTTTGTTAGGAGTGGAGAGAGAATATGAGAATGTTGAATGCCCACCACTATAAGTAGTAAAAGGGAAGAACTGGAGTATTTATTCACTTATGCATCAAGACGATGAGAAACAGATTGCTTTTGCATGTGGGTATGGCAAGAGCATC
The DNA here is from genome assembly GCF_003265705.2 of Callorhinus ursinus. Lineage (NCBI taxonomy): Eukaryota > Metazoa > Chordata > Mammalia > Carnivora > Otariidae > Callorhinus > Callorhinus ursinus. The sequence goes on from NW_027397084.1 coordinate 11,077,284, forward strand.
TCCCCTTTGTTCCCCCCTTGCCTTCTCCCCCCAGTCTAAGTGGAAAGGCTACACCTTAACTGGGTCCCAGGAGGTGCAGGACTACAGAGCTTAGATAAGAATCAAGTACAGACGTGAACACTATGCTACCTGTCTCCTTCAGGTCCTTCCCATACAAGTCGTACTTGGCAGCAAGGTAGCTGAGGATGACTCTAGTCTGCGTGAGCACCATTCCATCAATTTCAGTCATAGGCACTTGGCCGAAAAGCAAGCGTCCATCTGTGGATTGAGCAAAGTGAGGTTAGGATACTGTCCTTCCATGGTCCAGGTAAGCCTGTAGGAGGGTCTCTTCTAATTTTGTTGAGTGATTTTGTTTTCATCCAAAGTAGTAAGTTGAAGACCCCAGTTGTTGAGGAAATGCCTACCATTTGCTTTATGGAAAATCTGAGATTTGTTTGATGGTTTCACACATTTTTGTGTCTTGGTTAATCATGATTGTTTAAGACGCTATACATTTACTATGACTGTGTTATAGTATAAGTGCTTCTGGTTCTCAAAGTGCATCTCAGGGTGGTGGGTTGTTAAAAATACTCACCCCACTCCCCAGATATTCTGATTCAGGGGTGGAGGCTGGGAGCGTGAATTCTTTGAAAAGCACAGCAGGTATCACTCTAGGTCTATGTGGCAGCAGGACGGATGTGACAGCAAGAACCGTGGCAGATGAGGTCCAAACGCCAGCTTTAGCCCTCCCCAGCCATGTGACTATAAGCAAATGACCTATCTGAGCTTTAGCTTCCTTTGCTCTAAAACAATAATAATATCTATCTAGCAGGATTTTTGAAAAGATGAAATGAGATAAATAAACACTGAATACTGTCAATAATTAGTGTTTAGTAAAGTTAAATTTTCTTCTTTGTGAGTGACTGCCTATATAAGTAATGCATTTAAAGATGTACTATAAATAGTGCTCTTCATAGGTTCTTGAAGAAATAAATGGCCTTTAAATTTCCTTTACCACCTGTACATTGCTGAGAATCAGTAACTTTTTATCCAGAATAGGAACCGGATTTCACTAGTGCATTGGCGAAGGCCAGAATTAATTTCCCCAACTTCCAGTACTGTTGCTACTTGACTTAATGACAGGCAGTAGAGGATGGTGGAGAGGAAACCACCATAGGAACTTTCCAGGGAGCCAGTGTCCCTGTCTAGTTGATGACTTCAGGCTTCCCTGAGTCTATTTTCTGATCTGCCCATTGTAGAATTTCCTTGAGCAGGAATAAGATCATCTTGTGACCATGCTTTTGAAATATTAGTACTATTATTAATGGAGAGACTGCAAAATCTCCATTTCCTAAAAGCAGTTCTACATTTGTCCAAGACTGAATGAAGATCTAAACTGGGCTCTGTGCTACTGCTTGTTAGTGATGCAGAAGATATTAGATTATTAGATACGATCCATGCTTCTAGGAGCTGATGATCTTCAGAAGGATTTTTAAAACTCTCGGATCAAGAGTATAGGAAAGGATCTTGGAGATCATTTAGCTCACTCATATAATAGACCATGGCACTGTGAAGGCCAAGGGGGCAAACATGACTTGCTCGAAGTCACAACAGAAGTGGGCCTCCTGACTCTTCAGCCCACAGCCCTCTCTGCTGTCCCTCTCTGTCTCCTATTCACAAATAATGGTAATGCCCAGGAGAGTGTCTCAAGCACAAGAGTAGCATCACAGACTCAGGGAGGGCTGGAGGATTTCATAGGGTATTAGGGAGGAGTTCTTGCCGGAATGATCATGGAAAAGTTTCTGGAGATGCATTTCATTTACTTATTCAATACATATGTACTTAATCCCTACCACGTACCAGTGACTGGCCTCATTTGGGGTGGAGTAGGGCAGAAACAAAGAGAATGGGGAGCTTCAGGGATATTCCAGACAATAAAGTTCCTGGACAAGAATTGGGTAAGGGGCTAGCCAGCCTTCCCCATTTAGTGAGATCTACTGGTATACTGCATCTGTGACCACAGAGATTATTTTTATTTTATGGTAAAGAGATAAGATGCAGAGAAGTTAAAGGCCTTCTGCGAAGTCATACAGTTTGTAAATGGCAGGTCTGCTGATTACTAGTTGAAGGTTTCTCAAAAAAATAATATGCGTCAATTTCATGACTGTTTATCAGCAATGGTGGGGACATCCATGTTTCCTTAGGTAAGGAAAGTAACGTTGTGGCTATTAGAAGGTTAAGAAGCACTATGAAAGTACTAGTCTTTTCTCTTGGTTTGAGAAACTTTTCTAGGAAATCGTAAGGGTGAAAGACTTCCGAATTTAATCAAGTTTCGGTCTTTTCGATAGTCTTGGTTCTACAATTGTGACCTGATAAAATGGTGTCTGTTAATCTGTTGAAACCACTAAGAAGAACGGATATGAGCCATGAGAACTAGAGAATATTTTAGCCCAAATTCCCCTTCCCTTCCAACCCACTGGATCATTATTTAAGAATTCTTCAAGCATTCTTTTTTTTGATGTAGTGTTCCATGATTCATTGTTTGCATATAACACCCAGTGCTCCATTCAATGGGATGGGGAGTATTGAACCAGTTAGCTGAGTCAAACCCGGGCTACCATCTCTCACTGAGGTCTGGGTCAGAGTCTACTTGATAAGCTTTTATGACAGCTAAAGACACAAAGCAGATGATAAATTTAGCCCTGTGACAGGGTTACAGTGGGCACTCAATCAGTGTGAGCAGTCCTTTTTCTAATAGGTGTCACTCCAGAGTTCTGTGTTCTGTATTGAAATGAATATTTCCAGAAACAAATGTTTACTTTTTCCAGTAAGAAAACATTGAATAAATCTCAGGCTCACCCTTCAGCAACTTCTCATATTGTTCTGTTGTTTCAATAAATTCTTCTTCAAACTAGATAAAGGATAGAAACTTTGTTATAACTTTAATGTCCTCAGAGGAGGGGGGGGGGAGAGAGAGAGAGAGAGATTCACAGTATAAAATGCCCAATAGTTTTCAGAATGAAAATTTTAAAAGGAACCACAAAGTTGTCAGTTTCCACACAGCTGAAAATTCCTCCAATGTGTGTGTAGATTAGCTTCTACGGGCATGGGACTGGCACCCCTTTGGGGGTTTTGCCTACTAATAGGATATCCTCAGCCCCATTCATATTTTCCCTTTTCTTCACCTTAGCTCTTTTTTCTCTCCAAATTCTTGTCCTTTTCACCAGCTTCCCCCAGTGATTTCCCTTTTTCCATTCCTCTCTTTCTTTTCTTTTCTCTCTTGTGTGTCATTCTCTCTCCCTATCAGGTCAAATTAAATTTCTCTTTAATGCTCATACATCAATGAAAGGGATCTGAAGATCATTATTCAGGTGGGGTTACCATTATTTATTGATGGAATCCCTAAAGCTTCTGTGGGAAAGATTGATTTTTTTTTTGTCCCCTAAACCTTGAGATGCGGGTAGGATAAGGTGAACAAAACAAAGAAGGTCATGCACGAGTCCTTGTCTTAAAGAAGATGGCATTCTTGTATGTTAATAATTTAAAAAAGAAGATGGGGAAAAAGAAGTCTATACCTTCCAAATAACTTGTGAACATCTATGGAAAAGTCAATGGTTAAGGAATTCAGAATTAAGGAAAGATCCCAGTGGGGCAGACTTTTCCGAGGAAGGCTCAAGAGGAGACCAGACTGCAGCTGGGCCTAGGGTTCCAGTTGGCAGCCATGGGTAGAACGAGACTGAGTTGCCAGGCCAGAGCTGGAAAGACCACAGGAAATTAGCTGGTTCCAGTGAAGACAATAATCCAGTTATGGGTTTCCTCTCTCTCCTTTGTCTTATGAGTCACCAGGACCTCTTGGGTCCCTATGAAGCTTCCAGACATCTCCTAGGCTTCCACCCTCCCAACCTTGCTTAAACAGAGGCCTATGATCCCTCTCTCACCTCTTACAAAGAAAGGTAGGTGGAAAGGGAAAGAGTGGATCTATCTTGAAGGCACCATCCTAAATTTTGAAGGGGGAAGAGGACCACTCCAGTCCACCCAAATTACCCTCCTTCCTTTTCCCAGTCAGGAACCAACCTCCACTCCAGCTGCAGCCAGCAGCCAGTGGATCGACTCCATCCTGCCCCGGCCACGAAAGTAGAAGAGCTTGGGTTTGGTTGCCATGTCTCTGGGCTTGGGGTTCTCTGAAGGGCAAAATAAGAAAAATAAGAAAAGCAAGAGAACAATGATCACAGAAGCAGGATGGTGGTTACCTCCAGTGAGGAGAACGAGGGTTGTGATGGGGGAGGGATACGGGGAAGGAGACTGGAGTGCTATTAATAGTCTGTTTCTTAAACAGAATTAATAATCAGTCTTTATAACTAGTCTTTAAACTGCAAGTAAATGCACTCTCCTGTATGTATGCTCTCTCACAACTGAAGAAAAAAAAAAGAACAAATGATATATATCAAGGTATCAAGGTATTCCATAGATTTGAGAGACTGTCTCTGGTATTTTGAGACAAGAACCCAGAGTTAATATGATGGTTTCGTGAATGATCTTGCAAAAGAAAGTATTATCTAACAGTGTCAAGGAGTTGGGCCGGTTTGGACTGAAATGATCCGTGGGAGTTGGGCACGCTTTCGTTTCTGTCACAAGACTTTTCTGAGTGCTGGGAGAGGCACAGACAAAGGCAGGCCTAGTCAGGACCAGGATTCTAGTCTTGACCCAGCCACCAGTGAGCCAAGCAAACTTAGGCCCAGTTCAGTACCTCTGTCTGCCTGCATGTCTTCATCTGCAACTGGGAAGGGGAGGGATGTCCCTGGGTGACCCGCAACCTTTTAAAGAAGAGGAGAGAGCTAATGCAAGTGCACCTGATTGCATTTTCCACCTCGCCATGGCAAGGGCCACAGTGGTCATTATGTTAGTGACCCCTGCCTGTCTCACAGGATTCCTGAACATGCTCTGAGAATACTAAAAGCTCTACACCAACTTAGAGGACTGCTGGGTCTCCTTTTCTCAAATTTGCCGCTCCAACCCCATAGGCAACAATGCATGCTTCAAGGAAATGGCAAAAAAGCCAAGCTTCTGCCGCAGGCGGTGCATATGGGTGCTGTGGCTGGGAGGGTGCTCAGGTGTACCCGCGGGGTGACACATGGCTCTCGGAGAGGCTGACCTCAGCTTCCCAACGTAGCACTCACCATGGTCCTTCGCCCACTAAGCCCCAAACTGCCAAGTGTCTTGTCCTAGCTGGGATTCCACTTGAGGATGCTGCCTGTGCTAACAAAATTCACAAGAAAGTTAAAAATCAGAAGATCAGTAGCTCGGCTGATGCTGAAAACTTTGACTGTGAATACCCACAATCATATGACAACTAAGTTACTCGGGTTCACAAAATCTTACAGGTGTTTTGAAGCAATGTTGCCTACAACTACCCTCTTTTCTTTTTTTTTAAGATTTTATTTATTTATTTGACAGAGAGAGAGACACAGCGACAGCAGGAACACAAGCAGGGGGAGTGGGGGAGGGAGAGGCAGGCTTCCCGCCGAGCGGGGAGCCCGATGCGGGGCTCGATCCCAGGACCCTGGGATCATGACCCGAGCCGAAGGCAGACGCTTAATGACTGAGCCACTCAGGCGCCCCCACCCTATTTTCTTATATGTTGGATTTACAGTTTAACTCTTGGAAAAGTTGAATTCCTTCCCTCCTTTGTTTTTTTTAATATGGAACGTGTCACAAATGTATGCGTCATCCTTGCATGGAGCCATGCTAATCTCTGTATTGTTTCAACTGTAGTGTATGTGCAGCCAAAGCCACACTAATTCCTTTCTTGCTGTGGTCTTGTCATGCCCTGGGCACTGCCTCTGTTGGGTTGCTGTCAAGATTCATTCCTTTTAAGTTGCCTCTTTAGCTACTGAGTGTTGAAAGTTTCAGGAGCTTCCTAAAACCCCACTACTTTATTGTCCTGGGAGACACAATGATTAAAAAGGAACCCAAATTCCCTGATTAGAGAAATATGTTTCAGTGTAGTAACTCACTACCCACACACCTTAGAATGAACCTTACAATAAAATCAGTGTGGAGAAAATATGACAAGAGGGAGAAGAGAAATGGTGGCTTCGTGTTAACCTTTCCCCAGTGAGAAAACTCCTAAATTTTCTGGTCACCTACAGGGTCTCAAGTAGGATGTTTAAGGAGCAAATGTAAGCACTGTTAGAAGTCAGAAGGAGGAAGCATAGCAGTTCCCCAGCATGCCAACACAGCAAGATGCGCATGCCCAGTGGGTCCCAGTGCTAGAGAAACTCACATCCACGTGGGCCATGTTTCAGGTACTGACCAAGTGTCACGAAGGCTGCAAGGCAAACAAACAACCAACTACAAACATCTAACAGCAGCAAACTCTGGGCGACTGACAAATGATTCAAGCCCTCTCTCCGAGAACCCCTTCCAGGTCTCTGTCCGTCCTGCTGCCTTCAGACAAAAATAAAGCAATACTGGTGAAGTTAAGTATCACCGTCCATCTTGAGGAGCTCCATCTCTCCACTCTCTGCTTAGCACACAGAGCTCCAGTTTGACCCCTCTCCACTTGCTCTGAGGGACAGGGATGAGGCTGTGAATCTGGCTGGGGCTGGTCTCGGGTTAATTCCTGTTGTTCTGTGTCCCTGAAACCTTCAACCAGTCCAGATTCCGTTTGAAATAAATCTTATGGTGAAAGAATGTGGGACATAGAAACACCTGCGAATACCCTTTTTATAGTAATTCTATCCCGCTCCCCCAGTTAGCCAGAGCTGAATGTTATCCTTTGGTTTAGACCATGGATCCAGAAAAGGTCATGTCTGGTAGCCTCCAGAAAGCTGTTTCTAAGCAACCAATGGTCACTTAAAATGCAGGCTGAATGGTCTTTCTTCTGACTATTCTCTTAGTTATTTGAAACCTATGGAGATTAAAATCCTAGCCCCAGATTGCCCATGAGAGACAGATATCTAACACGACTACTGAGTGTCATAACGTGGAGGCTCCAGACATCATTTTGTTCCAGAGACCCAGTGAACTCTCTCAGATGAAAGGAGAGACAGCAAAATGTAGTCCTAAAATGATCAAGAGAGGGCAAGCTTCTTGCCAGCATGGCAGAAGCAACACTCAGAGGGACGCAGAGATATGAGCCCTTGGAGGTGCTGGAATAAAACAATGGGGAGCTGGCAGCATCAGGTAGACGGGAGTCTGAGTACGAGGGATGGAAGGTGGTGTGTTCCGTTGGGAGGGGTGTTGTCACCAGGTGAGAAGGGAAAGCTCTGTGCTCCTTAAGGTCTATTACCAAGAACGTGGATCAACAGCCCCCCTGGCTTCCCTGAGAGAATGAACACTGAGAAATCTGAGGGCGTGGCTGTGGATCTGGTCCCATTCATTTACAGCCCCTCTGCCCGGCACAATACCCAACCATGTCCGGTCCTCAAACGGAAATAAGTGTGTGTTACTATCCCCATCTTTTAAAGGCAGGGAGCTCCGGGCTTTAGAGTCATGAGTCCTCACTAATGTTGTGCCACGTTTTTCCACCTCTGTAAGTCGCAGTTTCCTAATCCTTAGAATGGGTGTGATGGTTGCACTGCTGACCTCAGGGGGCTCTTGTGAGGACTGAGGACTGAATAAAGTAATGGATAAAGTACATCCTGCAATGGAAATTTTCATTCCTTTCATGATAAATAAAGGGAACAAAGGAGAGTGTTTTCTGGATTTCACCCAAAATGCAGACACTCTGCGAACACAGCTGCTGGAAGATCCAGAACCCGAGGTGTTGCGCTCACCAGAAACAAGTTTGTTTTTTGTGCTGCTAATATTACCAACAGGTATATCCTGAATTAAACCTGGTTCACCAACTAGGCTTCCCGCACAGGGCTTATTACTTTGGGAATTGAAAGCCACCTCTTGGGACTCGTAAACTTCCCCCCTGTGCAGCTTCACCTGAGATGAGCCATGGGATGCACCCTCCCCCCTAACCCAGAGCCCTGGGGACCCATGCCTAAGGCAGGTGCAGCAGAAAGCAGTAACGATGTCATCACAACCTTTGGATAGTCAGAGTGTGGGTAAAAACATGCCCAAAATCTTTTAGAAAATGTGGGGGGGTGCCTGGGTGGCTCAGTCGGTTAAGCAATCCACTCTTGGTTTTGGCTCAGGTCATGATCTCAGGGTTGTGAGACCAGATCCCCTGTCGGGCTCCATGCTCAGCGTGGAGTCTACCTGAGGATTCTCTCCCTCTCCCTCTGCCCTCCCCCACTAAAATAAATAAATAACATAAAAAAAAAAGAAAAGAAAATGTGGAAGCACTCATATCTGAGTTTGCCCCAGGTACCAATAAAAGCAAATAACTAAGTTGAAATTTTAGCTCTATTTCTCACTTGAGCAAGTTTTTTAAACTCTGAGCCTCAGTTTCCTCATTTGTGCAATAAGAGTAATAATTCCTAATTCATGTGGGTAGTTATGAGGGGGAAATAAGATAATGTGTGCAAATCACTAAACACAGTAAGGACTCAAATAATGACACACACCCATGAACACATGCATGCCTGCATGCACACATAGGCACACACACATCCACATCTCCAGATTGCAGCAACATTCACGTGCGACAGAAAAGACTTCTTTTCTGAAATTTGCTTCTGAAAGGAAGGGAAGGCATTCTCTAGGAGTGTGATTTTGGACTATTAGCATCGGCTTCACCTGGAGGCTTGTTAGAAATGCAGACTCTTAAGTCCCTGGGTTAGAGCGACTGAATCAGAGCCTACATTTTTCACAAGACCCCAGATGATTCACTTGTATATTAAAATGAAGTTTGAGAAGCCAGGTCTGGAGAGAAAACCCAGCAAAACTGTATCTGGAGCTTGGTGTGTGGTCCTAGGTCATTCTTCTCAGGGACTGTTGTGCAGGTGTAAATTGCAGAAAATCGTGCTTGAAAAGTAGGGTGAGCAAATGGTGAAATGCCGGAGTTGTGTGTGGCTAAGAAGACAACGAAGGGCAGAGAGGAAATTGGGGGTAATTATAAGTGAACTTCCCATGGTAAATCATTTTTGTTGACCCCCTTTGAGGAGATGTAAGGCTTTCTTCAATCCCCAAGTTTAACCAAGTAGCAGGTGTGTAGCTTCCTTCCAATCCTGGGGCAGGTCTGGAAGAAATGTCAGGTGCCTGAACTATAAAAATGCAAGTTGGCTCAGAATTTGGTAATTTCCTTCATTTCTTCCAGTTTTAACAGTCTTTCTGATCTAATGTCTCTTCCCTTGTCTTCATTCTTTGCCCTATGCTCCTAAATGTGGAACACACGCATCGGGAGAGCAGCCAATCTTTTTGGGGTGAAAATTGAATATTGAATTTTCTGGATAATGAATAATTTTTAAGGGGTTAATTTAAGAGGCTGCCAGTTTTAGCAGATGTTTTGGGCCAGAATATAAGATGTCAATTTTAAATCTATTATTAATAGAAATAGCTATAACATTTACTTTAGCTTCTCCAGTGGATCAGAATGGCCTATCTTCATTACAACCAGCAGATCAAAATGTGTCACTGAGCAAAAAAAAAAAAAAAGAAAGAAAGAAAGGAACCTCTCCCAGATAACCCTGTATTCCCCACAGAACTTAAATTTGCTAGACTGGGGGTGCCTGGGTGGTTCAGGCAGTTAAGTGTCTGCCTTCGGCTCAGGTCGTGATCCCAGGGTCCTGGGATCGAGCCCCGCATCAGGCTCTCTGCTCAGCAGGGAACCTGCTTCTCCCTCTCCCTCTGTGCTCCCCCTGCTTTTGTGCTCTCTCTGTCAAATAAATAAGTAAAATCTTAAAAAAGAAAAATTGCTAGGGCGCCTGGGTGGCTCAGTCGTTAAGCGTCTGCCTTCGGCTCAGGTCATGATCCCGGGGTCCTGGGATCGAGCCCCACATCGGGCTCCCTGCTCCATGGGAAGCCTGCTTCTCCCTCTCCCACTCCCCCTTGTGTTCCCTCTCTCACTGGGTCTCTCACTGTCGGATAAATAAAATCTTTAAAAAAGAAAAATTGCTAGACTGGACAGATGTAGCATCAATTTAGTCCTAAGTACATAATGTTTCAGACAATATGTTCCAAGTTGGAAAATAGCAATATTAACAGCATAACCAAGACTTTCAGTAGAGCTTCAAAGTCTGGCTAAATATAGCCTTAAAGTTACATTCCATTTATAACTGACTAGGAATTATTTCTCTTCTATTTTCCTAACCTGAACTATTAGCAAAATATTTCTTTAAATTTTATTGTTATGTTGATCACCATACATTACATTAGTTTTTGATGTAGTGTTCCATGATTCATTGTTTGTGCATAACACCGAGTGCTCCACGCAGAACGTGCCCTCTTTAATACCCATCACCAGGCTAACCCATCCCCCCACCCTCCTCCCCTCTAGAACCCTCAGTTTGTTCTTCAGAGTCCATCGTCTCTCATGGTTCATCTCCCCCTCTGATTTACTCCCCTTCATTCTTCCCCTCCTGCTTTTTTTTTTTCTTAACATATATTGCATTATTTGTTTCAGAGGTACAGATCTGTGATTCAACAGTCTTGCACAATTCACAGCGCTCACCATAGCACATACCCTCCCCAATGTCTATCACCCAGCCACCCCATCTCTCCCACCCCCCCACCACTCCAGCAACCCTCAGTTTGTTTCCTGAGATTAAGAATTCCTCATATCAGTGAGGTCATAGGATACATGTCTTTCTCTGATTGACTTATTTCGCTCAGCATAACACCCTCCAGTTCCATCCACGTCATTGCAAATGGCAAGATCGCATTCCTTTTGATGGCTGCATAATATTCCATTGTGTATATATACCACATCTTCTTTATCCATTCATCTGTCGATGGACATCTTGGCTCTTTCCACAGTTTGGCTATTGTGGACATTGCTGCTATAAACATTGGGGTGCACGTACCCCTTCGGATGCCTACATTTGTATCTTTGGGGTAAATACCCAGTAGTTAGCAAAATATTTAATTAGTTGATTTGATATGTTGATTAGTTGAATTGGACATGTTATCAAAATGTAAGCCTCCTACATGGAACTAGTTCTTCCGAAAAACAGCTCAAGTACTTACCTGGCATTTTTAATACACAGCCCAAGGATATTCCTGGGTGGGGTGAGGGTGTGAGTCACTTCTGTAACAAGCTGGTTAGGGAGGTAGCTCTAGTCCAGCCTCACATGCCAAGCAGTTTCTCCAAAAAGCCCAATATTTCAGTTTTAGAAACTATATTTCCTTTCCATTAGGGTCTAATGGATGGAGTTATGTTTCCAAAACTAACGAGAGGTCGATTTCTACACCCAGGCTTATAAACTGAAGTGAAAAATGTACCTGAGCCATGAAAAGAGATGCTCACCTGCCCAGGTGATTGAGGCTGCTGGGAGAATAAACAGAGTGGACCATCACCTGCCCCACTGGTGTTTAACGATCAGGACAAGTCCTAGAAAAATTGTTTCAGGGCTTAACTAGAGACTCCTCTGTTTTTCAACTTAGCACAGACACCCCAGGGATGCAGGACCTCAGAGGAAGACCCCTATGTCAGATAATTTGGATTATATCCTCCAAGCATACATAAGACACCTAGAGAAGGAGATTTAGCCTCTCTGTTAGGCACCATGGCCCAGAGTGGGCACTGCCTGTGTTCTTCCCTTCAACTGCATACAAAAATACGAGATTTGGGGGCACCTGGGGGGCTCAGGCAGTTAAGTGTCTGCCTTCGGCTCAGGTCATGATCCCGGGGTCCTGGGATCCAGCCCCGCATCGGGCTCCCTGCTCAGCGGGGAGTCTGCATCTCCCTCTCCCACTCCCCCTGCTTGTGTTCCCTCTCTCACTGTCTCTGTCAAATAAATAAACAAAATCTTTAAAAATAAATAAATTACATTTCATGTGTGGTATGGGGATAGGAGGGCATTTTAATGTCTAATATGTGTCATGCATAGGCAATGAAAGCCTTTAAAAGGCCTTATCTAAATGTACATTAGCTATCTTGTTTTCATGTACACATCTACTCCATATAAAAATATGTTCCTTTTATTTGATATAGACAAGTTTAAAATAGGCATTAAATTAGCCACAAAGTTAAAACAATGGCTGACTGCAAGCTGCAAAATTGGACACAAAATATAACTATGCCCCCACACCCAAGAACAGTGTGTAAAAAATTCACCACTAACCTTCTTTCTTCCTGGCTCTCTCTTGGGGTGCTGTGGGGAGGTCAAGTGAGGGTTTATAACTCTTTCCTTTTCCATTGAATGCTCCACCCAACTCAAGGGATTAGCCAACCAATAAGCATTCCTTTGCAGCTTCACTTTACATGTGTTGTTTGTGTATTTGAGAGCATATCAAGTTGCCTAAGTAAGAAGAAGGATTTCACTGGCTCCTTGAACAAGTATTTACTGAGTACCACTCCATGCCAGGCACTATTTTAGGCCCTGGGTCTAAAATGGTGGGCATACAGCCCCAATTCCTGCACCCGTGGTGCTTACATTCTAGTTGGGGAAGACAGGCAGTGTCAATATATGAACAAATTAATGTAGTGTGTTAAAAATAAGAGTAGCAACAGATGATTATAGCTGATGGATATGACATCTATAACAGAAATGTTGTAAGGGACCAGAAGGAGGAATCGGGAATACTCTAAGATACCTGTGCTACCCATCTTATTCGAAAGTGGTCTTAGCATAGTTGTAAATCTGTACGGCAAACCTTCTGAATGGCTGGTGCTGGGTCCCAGCCTCATTAAGTGCTGCACGTCCCCCTCTGTCCGGACACCACAGCCCCCTGACATGTTGTTCTGCACTTTTACCCCTTGGTTTACCTGCTGGGACTTTAGTCGGTGAGCCTCCTGGTTCCTGTGCTTGGGTTCAGCCCTGAACCCTCTCGCACACTATTGTTTTTGAGGATCAATTTCTCGTGCCTGTCCTCTTACTCTATGACCAGAGAGTCTGGTGGCTCAGGAAAATGGGGGTGGGGGTGCCGTGGGCTGAGACTAAAGGGTAGGACTCTGGACCCAAAGGGGACTGGGACAAAACTGGGGTAATGCTACTCACGGCAAGATGGGGGAGGAGCGAGACTTGTTTTCAGTATGGGAACGGCACTGCACCATTTAAAGTCATTCACCTATAGGCAGGAAGGACAGGGGCGCCTGTCTTCATTTGAGACAGCGTGGCCTCTTGCATTTATTGCCTCTAATCCTCTAACTCAGTGCAGAAGCCAACCTTTCTCTCTGGTTGTTTCCTCAGGGCCAGCCCCCTGGTGTTTAAGAGAAGTACAACCCAATGATTACAAAAAGGCTTAGCGTCCACATATTACTAGGCAATGGTACTGCATAGTAAAATTCTTCCAAAATCATAGTATAAAACAGCGCAAATTTGCCACCATCCCACACAAGTGCATAATACAGACCCCTGGGTGTCATCAAGTCAATGTCCGGTTCCTATGCATAAATTAATCGACACATAAGTATAAAACGTTTCTGTTCCCTAAGAGGTTAGAAGGAGCGGTCCAAAAGACCACCCTCACTTCTAACACCAGCTCCAAGTTGAGGGGTGCCTAAACACCAGCCTTAGGTTCCACAATCCACTAGAACTCACAGAACATGTTGAAAGCTGTTCTATTCACAGCTATGGTTTACTACAGGGAGAGGATACAGATGAAAATCAGCCAAGGTGGCTTTGCTGAGCAAAATGAGTCTGGGACCCAGCAAAGACACCTGGGTGGCTCAGTCGGTTGAGCGTCTGCCTTCGGCTAAGGTCATGATCTCAGGGTCCTGGGATAGAGCCTTGCATCAGGTTCCCTGCTCAGCGGGAAGCCTGCTTCTCCCTCTCCCACTCTCCCTGCTTGTGTTCCTTCTCTCGCTGTGTCTCTCTCTGTCAAATAAATAAATAAAATCTTCAAAAAAAAAAGAAAAGAAAGAAAAGAAAATCAGCCAAGGGGAGAGAGGCCCAGGGCAGAATCCAGGAGAGTTGCACACATAGAGCTTCCAGATGTGCTCTCTCCCATGTAATTGTGGACAGCTTTCACTCATCCTGGCAACCCTGTGTGACAATCAATGCAAGTACCTCAGTGTTTGATTAGAGGAAAACCAAGCGCAGGCGTCCTGGTGGTTATCTGTGTTCCCACGTCCACTGTGTGAGCCTCTGTTATCACCACGATACTGGAGGAGCCATGGCTTGGTCGCGGGTGCAGTGCCAGGCAAGCCTGAGGAGCAGTGATGGCCCAGGCTGCTGCTTCTGAGAGAGAGGCCCAGGCTCCCGCTAGGCCCCTAAGAGCACAAGCCAATAAGAAGAAAATGGGGGCGTGTATCGTTCAGTACTACCTTGCCCAAAGACAGGTCTGGCCGTTGCTTCTGGGAGTTGATCTCTAAGCCGTTGGACTGTCATGTCTGATGGGAACACCTCTTTGCCTGGAGGCCCTGAGTCAGCCAGATAATAACAGCCAGATTTAGGGCGAAAGCTTTGAGCCACACCAACAATGCAGGGTAGGGTGGGCACTTTGGGTCATGTGGTGTTAGCTCCACTCTGGAGGGCTGGAGACAGACCAGCCAGATGGGCCGTCAGTCATCCCCAAGTCATGGAGTGCCCCCAAAGTCTGGACTCAAGGCTCCGGTGAGCTTCCCTGGTTGACAATACTCTGTTGCTTTTCCTCAGTTTTTTAATTTCCGAAATATCAGATACGCTAAAGGCAGCAATTCTTCCTTTTCCAAAATAACTTCGGCTCTTTACACATCTCTCCCCTACTATGTGCTGAACTGTTCTAGAGCAGGGGCTCTGTTCTAGGGTTCTGCCTCCTGGCACCCTGCCTGGCACATAATAAGTGCTCAATTAATATATGAGACCCAAATCAACACAGGCTAAAAGCTGTATTAATAAACCATATTTTTAGTTCTGAAATGCAAAAAATTAGCAGCCGACAAATAACAAAGTTGGGTAGTAAGAAGATAAAAGTAATATCTATATTACTTTTTTATTACTATTTTTATTATATATACATATATATATATAAAATTTTCTCATACATGCATCAAAGACCACTGGGGGGGATACACAAATGATAACTACGTTTGCCTGTGGAAACCGAGTAGCTGGGGGCCGGGGCCGAAAAGACCACTACCAACGCTATACCCTCTTACGCTCTTTTGATTTCTGAACCATGGGAATATGTTATAGATCCCAAGAAATGTAGTCCAAAAAAATTCTGGCAACAGGGCAATGATTTGTAAATTCTTTATTTTGGCTAATATTGACTGCCTTCATTACTACCACAGATTTATTATAGCTGAGAGGAATTATTCACTAGATATTCTGTTGTTATTAAACACCAAAAATTAGGAAGAGATGGGAGGGCTTTTAGAAAGGGATAAGGAGAGGGGGGAAGAAGCTCAAGGGAGAACACAAGGTCCTGCTCAGCCTGGTTGTCAGGAAATGAGTCACATCAGATCTAACTGAAATGCCAGTCTCTCTGAAAGGGCTTTCAGGAAAAAGGTGCGTTAACAATTATTCACCGGACAAACCAAAAGGTCAATGAATGTTTCTAGAAAAGATCTTGGCATGAAAGACCCATCTAAGGAACAGTTCTACATAGCACCATGACAGAGCTGGGACATCAATTAAGACGTTATTATGGACACAGCAATTTCTAGAGGCTAACTCTCACTCACAGATGTATGTGATGTTTTATGGCATAAAGATGTTGTAGACGGTTCTCACGTAGATGTCATCTGGAGGAGGCTTCTTCTTGCTGCCAGGTTCCAGGAATTTCTTAATTGTTGGGATATTACTTATTTTCACTGTGAACTCCTGCAAAAGGAAAACACAACAGTCCGAGGTTAACAGCAAAGGTAATGGTAACTACAAAAATACAGTTGTGTAAAATGGCCCATGAAAATTTGTTTGAGAAGTATTTGTTACAGGAACCCAACCAGAAATGTAATCCAGCAGCTGCTTGGGGTCTGATCTCTTGGTGTGACTGTTTATGATCTCTATCCACAATGGCTGGGATCTAGACCAGGTGTTATGCATGCAAACCTCATGGTTCAGACCAACATGTGAATTTTTTTCAGATAGAAAAATAAAAAAAGATGCTTAGATTAGGATTATGATGCTTGCTTAAGAGAAAAAAGGAAACATCAGTACCTTAAATATACTCATCTACTCAGAGAAAATGCATGAGCCATTTAAATAAAAGTACTTTAAAAGGTCATCATATGGTGCAATTTCCTTTTTAAAATTCAGCATCCTTGGACTTTTTTACTCCTATTAGCAAATGAATCCTCTTTCTGGCTATGTATAGGAGATGTCCAGTTGCATTTTTTTTAATGGCCTAGGGCTCAGACACCAGATACCAGGTATTTATGTAAACCATATTTATGGAAATCATATTTTCCATTCACAGAGTCAAATCTTACCACTTCTCAGTAATTGAGAAGAAAAGTCTATTTGAGCTAGTAAAAAATTTCAACCATATGAAGAAGTGTATATCCATCAAATACAGTTATTCTAATAAAATTTTTCAAAGAGGTCATTTATTAAAAAAGCTACTATAAATGTCTATAATGTACAAAGAACAGGCTTAAGCATGCACACAAAGATACACAAACGTACATACATGTATCACTAATACTGACAAAAGCGAATAGTTATGTCAAAGCTATGTAAATGACAAGTGTCTCTTTTTATCACTCAAACTCTTTGTATCATCTAATTTCAAATACTATACCAATATTTAGAAGCTATTTCTATTGGATTTATTATTTCAAGATTTACCTGAGGTCATGTATAATAAAACTTTTGTGACTTCTGACTTTTTTTTTATACCCTTTAATCAGTATAGGAATGACCCTTTAATTCAACTCAGATCTGGTGTTAGATTCTGAAGTCCTGGGGCACCTGAAGGCTCAGTTGGTTAAGCAACTGCCTTAGCTCAGGTCATGATCCTGGAGTCCCGGGATCGAGTCCCACATTGGGCTCCCTGCTCAGCGGGGAGTCTGCTTCTCCCTCTGACTCTCCCCCCTCTCGCGCTCTCTCTTTCTTTCTCTCTCTCATTCTCTCTCTCAAATAAATAAAATCTTAAAAAAAAAAACATTCTGAAGTCCTTTAATTAAAATTGTATTTAGGTGCAGCCACTATGGAAAACAGTATGGAAGTTCCTCAAAAAATTAAAAATAGAAATACCATACAATCCAGTAATTCCACCACTGGGTATCTACCCCCAAAAATGAAAACACTAATTTGAAAAGATATATGCAGCTCTATGTTTACTGTAGTCTAATTTACAACAGCCAAATTATGGAAGCAACCTAGGTGTCCAACCACAGATGAATGGATAAGGAAATGTGGTATATATATATATATAAGAACATTACTCAGCCATAAAAAAGAATGAAATTTTGCCACTTGTGACAACATGGAGGCACCTAGAGGGTATTATACTCAGTGAAATAAGTCAGAGAAAGACAAGTATATGATTTTACTTATATGTGGAATCTAAAAGACAAACAGAAACAGACACATAAATACTGAGAACAAACTGATGGTTGCCAGAGGGGAGGAGAGTGGGGGTGATGGGCAAAAGGGGTGGAGTGGGAGGTACAGGCTTCTAGTTATAGAATGAATAACTCACAGGAATAAAAGGTACAGCATAGGAAATATAGTCAATGACATTGGAACAGTGTTGTATGGTGACAAGTGGTAGCTATACTTGTGAGCATAGCATGATGTGTGGAGCTGTTGGATCACTGTGTTGAAACTGGCATGATGGGGCGCCTGGGTGGCTCAGTCATTAAGCGTCTGCCTTCGGCTCAGGTCATGATCCCGGGGTCCTGGGATCGAGCCCGGCATTGGCTCCCTGCTTGGCAGTAAGCCTGCTTCTCCCTCTCCCACTCCTCCTGTTTGTGTTCTCTCTCGCTGTGCCTCTCTCTGTCAAAATAAATAGAATCTTTAAAAAAAAAAAAGAAAAAAGAAAGAAACTGGTATGGTGTTAAGTGTCAACTATACTTCAATAGGAAAAAAAACTGCACCCACGTTAAAAAAAATATATATATATATATTTACACAGATGTGCCTGGGGTATAAGCTTTTTTTTTTTTTTTAATTTATTTATTTGAGAGAGAGAGAGAGGGCACAAGCAGGGGAGCTGCAGAGGGAGAGGGACAAGCAGACTCCCCACTGAGCAGGAAGCCCAACAAGGGGCTCGATCCCAGGACTCTGAGATCACAACCTGAGCCAAAGGCAGACGTTTAACCAACTGAACCACCCAGGCGCCCCTATGTCTGGGGTATAAAAACAAGTTGTTAGCATCATGGATAGAAAACACCAATAGGTCCCTGGGCTATTTCAGGGACCTACTGGTATTAAAGTCAAATTAAAGAATGTGTGCTTGTCTGCAAGAGGAAATGAACAGATAGCTAAACAATATAATGATGGCTATTGCTTTGTTGAAGACTTCAATTCTTATGTCTGGATGCATGTATTTAAATAGTGGTGGCTGTCCCCATTAGTGTATCCAAATGTATTTGCTAGACTTGGAAAAATTATTTTTTTCTAAAAAAAGCATAGGTACTTGGAGACTTTGGAAATCTGATATATTTCTCTTTGATAACTTAGTCATTTGAGCTATATAGGGGATTGGCAACCTTTTCCTATAAAGGACCAGTGAGTAAATATTTTAGGTTTTGCACGTCATATGGTCTCTATCAGAACTACTCAATTCAGCTGTGGTAGTGCAGAAGCAGCTGTAGACAATGCACACATGAATGAGCATGGCTTTGTGAAATTCAAACGTCATGGAATTTCATGTGTCATGAAATATTATTATTCTTTTGATATTTTTTCAAACACTTAAAAATGTAAAAACCATTCTTAGCTCAAGAGCTGTACATAAACAGGTGGCAGGCCTGATCTGACCGTGGAGGCTGTAGTTTGCCAATCCCCCATATAGAAGAAAGCCCACTGGCCTGGGAGAAAGGTTATGGTTCTAGACAGAACTGAGGCCCCCACTAACTAGGCCATCTCAGCTGCTGACTTCTTTACCCTCAGCTCTATTTCCTCCTATCTATACCGAAAGAGCTGGATGAGATTGGTTGTCTAAAGCCCCTTTCTGGGGACAGCTGGCCAGTCAGTTAAGCATCTGCTTTTGGCTCAAGTCATGATCCCAGGGTCCTGGGATGGAGTCCCGCATCAGGCTCCTTGCTCAGCAGGGAGTCTGCTTCCCCCTCTGCCTGCCACTCCCCCTGCTTGTGCGTTTGCATGCTTACTATCTCTCTCTCTCTGACAAATACATAAAATCTCTAAAACAATAAAAAAAAAAAAGACCTTTTCTGCTTTGAAGTTCTATGATCAATCTTGGCGGAATAATACTGAGGAATAAGTGGAGCCACACACAAGTCTCTCCTTGGAACTTCTGGGAAGGGAAATGGTGGGAACTCTTTGGGTGCCACTTATTGGCTCTCAGAACTCAGGCTGGGATGTTTCCAATTTGAGAGCACGTTATTTCTAACACTGGGACTTGCCAGTCCTTACTGGCAAACTGTATGGAGTTTGTTTCAAGAGCACAGTTACAGAACAAAACTAAGCTAAAACTCCTTACAAGGTACATGATCTTTCAGCTCTAAAGATTTGGGGACCAGAAAAACCATTTTTTTAAAAACATTTTATTTATTTGACAGAAAGAGACACAGTGAGAGAGGGAACACAAGCAGGGGGAGGGGCAGAGGGGGAAGCAGGCTTCCTGCCGAGCAGGGAGCCTGATGCAGGGCTCAATCCCAGGACCCTGGGATCATGACCTGAGCCAAAGGCAGATTTTTAACTGACTGAGCCACCCTGGCACCCCTCAGAAAAACCATTTCAAGTCTGTACCTATATTTCATGAACTAGAATCTAAAATGTACATAAACCCCCCCCCCCCAGCCAACCAATCAACAGACACTGAAAGAAGGTCTACGAGTTCTGGGCCGATGTTCTAAAATGTGGTTTTATTTACCTGGAGATGAGGAAATGCAGACAGGATATTGGGGATTTTCTCTTCTAGAGCCAAAATGGTTTGGAGTAGAATCACGTCCGCAAGGCTCAGCTGGTTACCAACGAGAAACCTTTGCCCATGATCCCTTAAAACCTATAGGACACAAATGTTTTGCATTGCATACAATACTTTATATGGAGAAATTGATGAAACTGTTGAATCAGTGCAGTATCTGAGTATTTTAAAAATAATACCAACTAAGAGTAGGTTCCCCATATCAGAGAGAGAACGCACAAAGGGTGTAGAAATGGAACTACTGTAAAATGTCTGCTTTATATCAGAATGAAACACTGAAAAGGGGAAGAAAATATTAATTCTGGATTTAGCATCCAGGGCTTTAAAAGGATACCCCCATTCCATAAATGTATCTACAGAAATGAGTTAGGGGCAACAAATTCAGGAGGCTGGGGGATGTGATGTAAGTAAGCAACAGGTCCCCTTTAAGGAATCTCATCTCATTTGCCAGCTCTGTGTTTCTACAAACATCAGGACTTGTAGTCATTAACTAGATATGACTATTAAAAAAGTAGGCTTCCTTTCGTATCTTCCAAGACAGAGAAAACCAAAAGCATCAGGGCTCATCTTGACCCCCATTTTGAGAATATGTAGGTTCAGAGATTCATAGGGATAGATGATGATGGGGGAGAGGCAAGGAACAGTGGAAGAAGGGGGGGGACTCCTTTGCAGTGAACTCTTGGATGCCCACATGTGAGTGTGAGTGTGTGAGGTGTGTGTGTGTCTGTGTGTGTGTGTGTGTGGTGTCTGACAGGGGCTCTACATACAACCCCCAATCAAATACAGCTACTGAAGCCGGAGTGGGAGAGCACAGTGAATCCAGAATTGTAGTCAGAGGCCTGTCTAATCCTGGCTCCCCACCTTAGGCATGTCACTCAATCTGTCTATGATTCCATTCCATTATGTGTCCAAGGGATATCAGTTTGTAGCTGATGTGTTGGGAGGAGCCCTGACTTAGTCTGGGCCGCAGGAACATAGGGACCAGCAGTGACCCTTCACTAAGGCACCTGTTTCTACCTCATCACATCCGCATTTCTACATTATCATATTTTACATTCACCAAGTGCCTGTGGGCAAGAGACTGTGACACCAAGCGACAGAAAAGCCCAGAAAATACCTCTCCTTCTTAAATCTCATTCCACAAAGATGGCCAGAGGAGATCTGCCAATTCCCTATTTTTACACTCTCTTCTTTTTTTAACTGAAACATTTAAAACCATTCCTCTCAGCTGAGAAAAAGAGTTTGAAGCTCAGAAAGGCAGATATATTAAGATGAGGAAAATAACAAAAGAGGAAAAAGAGCAAAGGGAAGAAAAATAAAACAATGGTCTTCTCATCACATCAAACTATCAGGTAGGATGTCTGATACACAATAGCCATTCCACAAATGTTTGTGGGATGAAAGAAGGAAGGAATTCGGTAGTTTCTGCTTTGCTGTATCTCACACGGGGGGGGCTCGTGGTGAATGTAAGGACAGTAACACACCCATGTGGTAAACCCATATTTTTTCCAGTCTTCTGAATAACATGGCCCAAGGAGCATCTGAGGGGCTTCAAGACATCCTGGCTTTGTGCTGACGGCTACCTACCATCAGCTCTCAGGAATCCAGCAAGGTTAGTCCAATGGCGCTCAGTGTTACATTGCCCTGAGCAGAGAGGGGCATTAGGGGCAGCTCCCTTGTAGTCTGGTTAGGCTGTGCTCATGGGCTTCTCTGCCACCTACCTTTTCAAACACAGGAAAGTATCTAATTATGGCCTTCTGGGCCATGTTAACCACTTCCTTTTGTTGATCATCTGGTTTTAGAAAAGGATGCATGATAATCAGTTCCAGCAGATCTAGCGTCCCCTCCACGTACATGTCAATCCTTAAAACAAAAAAAGAAGTTTCCTCAGTTTCCCCGAACTCATCGGCTTCCACAACTAAGAATCCAGAGTGCTTTTCTCTTAAGGCTCTGCCTACTGAAGTGCCCAGAAGCATTTATCTATACCTGTCTCCAAGAGCAAAGATGCAAAATCAATTCTAATTGTAATTCAGAAAAATCTGTCACAAATCAGAAAGCACAAGAGTCATGACACGTCCCCCTCTCCCGGGCCCCTAATCCTCTACCCTTACTCCAGTACCCATGCTTGGTGTGGGTGGATTTTATATTTATAAAAATAGCAAAGATCATTTATGGAATGCTTGGTGTGTACGAGGGGCATGGTGCTAAAAAGCTCTACACCCAACATTTCATTGACTCTGATGACATTATCAAGTATGTGCTATCCATATAATGTATAGGACCCTCAGCAGGATTGTGGAACCCAGCACCTTGCCCTATATCATGCATTTTAGAAGGTACAAGGACCAGGCTTTGAGTTCAAAAATATAATTGAATTTATAATCAAGGCACAGTATTCCTGACCTTGACCGGTGTAGCAGCTTCCTGTTCTTCATACTTCATGATAATAAATTTGTGAGAAAGGTAAAAAGCAGTATCAAAGCATTTAAAAATGCTGAAACCTGAAACAATCATGGCCCAAAGAGAAGATCCAGCATCTGAACTCAATTCTTCTCTATCCTTTTACCAAGACTCTCTGTACGGATTATTCCCTGTTTACACTAATGATACGAGACACAAAGGAGACGGGGCGTGCTATGGAGACTTGCTAATCAGCTAAGGTATCAGTGAGTGACAAGCGAGAACACTTGAAAGGGGCCACAGTACAGGGTTCTCTCCTTGAGGTCCTTGCCAAAGAGGTGATGCTTATCCGCTATGTAGTGGAGGATGCTTCGGGTCTGCACCAACTTCATTCCATCAATTTCGACCATTGGCACTTGTTGGAACAGCAGGTGATTTCCTGAGAATGGAGGCCCAGAGTTAGAACTGATCTCTTCCCTGTCCCTGCGCCCCTAAACATGCCCAACCGAATGAAAAGGGACCGTGGGGTCAGAGCCTTGGGAACACTGGGATGCTCCCTGATGACAGATAACCTCAACTTCACTTGGGGGAGCAGACTGAACCATCAAAGAAACCTGGAAACCAGCACTGTTCTAAACCTTCCTTTTTCATTTTCACCCCAGGGGGAAATACCTACCCACCATGGCAAGGGGCGGAGGAGAATGCAGTGAAGATATTTCTGCAGGGCTGCCTTAGCCAAAACAGCAATCAGTAGCTGCTGCATGCGTCTAGTGAAACCTAAATTTAATCAAAATTCTGAAAAATGTAGAATTCCATTCTTTTTTTTTTAAGATTTTATTTATTTATTTGACAGAGAGAGAGAGAGAGAGACAGCGAGGGAGGGAACACAAGCAGGGGGAGTAGGAGAGGGAGAAGCAGGCTTCCCGCTGAGCAGGGAGCCCGATGCGGGGCTCGATCCCAGGACCCTGGGATCATGACCCGAGCCGAAGGCAGACGCTTAACAACCGAGCCACCCAGGCGCCCTGTAGAATTCCATTCTTTAAGCACGCTCGACACATTTCAAGTGCTGAGTAGGCACACGTGGCTAGCAGCTACGACATCGGGCTGAGAACAGGTTTCCACCACTGTAGAATTTTCTACAGATTGCACTGCTTTAGAAAATCTGAGCATAAAACCCAAGTCACCAACTGACACTCGTGTACGCACTGGCTCTTCCACAGCCACAGACCACGTACGACCAAGTTCGAGGTCAGAGATCGAAAAGCAACCCATTGCTTTCTTCAACAAAGAGAAGTATTGAGGTTTGTTGTTTATACATGCAGAGATGCAAATATAGGCTTGCCCAGCCCTCAAGGGACTCAAGGATGGGGGGTACCTGAGGGTCTGGGGGAGATGAGTACTCCGCACAAGCCTAGCGACGTCAGGCCAGTGTCACGCATGAAGGCTGACACTGCAGCTGGTCCCTCTCCGGGGAGCCTTCAGTTGGGCCGAGAGACCCTGCTGATGGCTGGGAGGGAGGCTACTTACAGAGTCGCTGGGTAACGGAGCCTGGGCATGGAGGGAGAGGGGCTGACCAGGAGTTAAAGGGGGGCCTTTCACTGAATTCATTTGTCTGGTATTCACCCCAGTGTAAATGGGGACCTCTGTCTGCATACTTCAAGCAGACACCGGTGGGTGCCTCAGACAATTTGGAAGGACCGAGGTGGGGAAGAAGAAGAGGAGGGAAGGGATGAAGGAGAGGACAGAAGGGGGGAGGGAGAGGTCAGGGTCGGGCAGGAGGAGGGGAAAGGGATGGAGAGGGCTGTTCACCTGACGGTTCACCCCCTTTAGCTCTCAGGAAATTACTGACTCAAAGTGATTTCCCGGCAACTTCAGTCATTTCTCCCCCTGGGTTTTAGGATACTGTCCTGAATGTTCAGTGTCAGCATCTTTGCCCTTCCACATAAAGATCAATTCTTAAACAAAATCATTCTTGGGGCTCCTGGGGGGCTCAGTCGGTTGGGCGTCCGACTCTGGATTTTGGCTCAGGTCCTGATCTCAGGGTCGTGAGGTAAAGCCCCGCATCGGGCTCTGTCCTTAGAGGGGAGTCTGCTTGAGAGTCTCTCTCTCCCTCTCCCTCCGCCCCTCCCCCCTCACGTGCACGCATGCACACGCTCTCTAAAAACAAAAATAAATCTTTAAAAAAGAAAACCTGGGGAAACAATCAATATTACCAACAGTTATTTCATTTCCATACTCACCATCCTGCAACTTCTGCAACTGTTCTTTTGTTTCTAAGAATTCTTCATCAAACTAAATTAAAAGAAAAAAGATACCCCCCCCCCCAAAGAAGGCACAAATCATTACAGGATCAGGACTGAAAATACCAAGTCAAACTGTCTCAGAAGCAGAGAGAAAGAACAACACTTAGCACCCACATCTTGGTTTCCCACTATAAGAAACCAGGGCTGGGGCACCTGGGTGGCTCAGTTGGTCAAGCGTCTGCCTTCGGCTCAGGTCATGATCTCAGGGTCTTGGGTTTGAGCCCCCTATCAGGCTGGCTCCCTGCTCAGCAGGAAGCCTGCTTCTTCCTCTGCCCCTCCCCATGCTTGTGCTCTCTTTAGCACGTGCATTCTCTCTCTCTCAAATAAATAAATAAAATAAAATAAAATAAAAAAAGAAAAGTTTAAAAAGAAACCAAGGCTCCTGGGAGAAAAGGTTGATGCTGGTAGATTCAAAAGCAAAGAAGAGCTCAAAGACCAATGAGATATGGCAGGCAGAGGCATGCAGGACCCTACTTGAGGCGAGTCCTTAGCCAAATTTGGGACAATTCAAGCATCAGAAGAGTAATGTCACTTAGGGATCATCACACACACCAACAAAAAAAAAAATCCCTGTGTCCTTAAGTGATGATACTAAACAAGGTAGAAGAAAAAGCTCTTTTTTATAGAGGAATTAGTGCTAACTAATGATAAAATTAGGATATTACCAATTTGTAACCTATAACTGATTCTGATAAGTATCAAAATGGATGCTGAAATCACTGAGTTATAAGGCACAGAATATTCAAACAACCTTGAAGTCTCAGCCCACAAGTTAATTATGACAAAGGAAAAATGTAGCTTTGTGGTAAAAAGGTCTGGAGATCTCACGGTCTATCTAACCAAGTGATCAAACTTAGCTCCCCACTGGTGGACATGGAGATGTTGTGTGCTTCCTGCTGTGACCAATAAGAAGGGCAGAGTAACACTGTAACCCAGATCTAACTGCAAGGTGAAAATCAGGCAGAGCCAGAATGTGGGGCACTCTGCAACAGAGATGGCCGGGACTCTCAAACCTACAGAAAACTTGTTTTGGGAGCACCTGGGTGGCTCCAGTCGGTTAAGCACCTGCCTTTGGCTCGGGTCATGATCTTAGGGCCCTGGGATCAAGTCCCGCATTGGGCTCCCTGCTCAGCGGGGAGTCTGCTTCTCCCTCTTCCTCTGCCTCTCCCCCTGAGTCTCCCCTCTGCTCATGCTCTCTCTCTCTCAAATAAATAAATAAAATCTTTAAAAAACAACTTGTTTTGTGTTTAAGCTTCTTCCAGGCGTGCAAGGTTTGAGAACAACAGGTTTGACGGATTTGCCTCTGCCATTTCCACTCTACGCTCTTCCCCACTTATCTGGCTCTCCTTTTCTAGACCTCCATTCACTTCCCAAATGAAAACTTGAGGTCCATTGTCCAAGGACAAATCTTTATTTAAAAGAGATTTGACTTTAGCCAGGTAGCCCTCCTCTGATGATTCTTCTTTATGGAATCTGGTTTCCAAGTTCATGCAAAAGAGTCAGTTTCTCCTTCCCACATTTCTTTTCAGTTAAGTCAAGGAAGGGCATGGGAGGGAAAAAGGAATAAAAAGCAGGTACAATTCTAGATGAAAACAGACTAAAGAGACAAAATAACCAAACACCTGAATCCTGATTAGATCCTGGATATGGGGGGCGGGGGGGGGGGGGTGGGCAGTTATAACTGCTAAATAGGTAACAGGTATATAGACATTTGGGAGACAGTATGGAACTTTTGAATATGGATCATATATTGCTATTGCAAAATTAGCGTCAATTTATTAGTTGTGACAGTGATACTACAGTTATTAGAACAATTACTTTTTCTTTCTTAGGAGGAAAATACATGTTGATGTCTGCAACTTCCTTTCAAATGGTTAACCAAAAAAAAAAAAAAAAGTAGAGAGAGGAGGGGAGAAAGCACATGTAGCAAAATGTTAACAATTAGTGAATTTAGTTGAAATGTGTCCATTATCCTAGCTTTTCTGTAGGTTTGAAAGTTTTCAAATCAAAAAGTTGGGCGGGGGAAGAAACAGTGGAAGCATGTTCCTCTTGCACATTAAAAAAAAAAGTGTGCTAATGCACTAAAGTGATTCATGTCAAGAAGGGGAGACCTCCTCTCACCAAGTCCCCAGATGCCTCCCCACCCATGTCTGTCCCTATGCTGCTTCCCCAAATTGTCTGAGGGAGGGGCAGAGCTGACCAGCACAGAATCAGCAATCCTCCCCTCTTCTGGCTCCACTACCTGACTTGGGGGTTGAATCAAGATAATGGGGTATCGGAACGGCTTCTGCTAATTGGCAGGATCCTCATGGAGCAAGAGGGGTCTGGTAGGAACTCCAACTGGTGCCTGCTAAGCAGCAACCTCAGGGCAAGAATGTTCAGGGCAGGGCACCTGGGGGGCTCAATTGGTTAAGTGTCTGCCTTCGGTTCAGGTCATGATCCCAGGGTCCTGGGATCGAGCCCTTCATCGGGCTCCTTGCTCAGTGAGGAGTCTGCTTCTCCCTCTCCCTTTCTCTCTCAAATAAATAAATAAAATCTTTAAAAAAGAAAGGAAAGAAAGAACGTTCAGGGCATTTGTCCAAACAGACAGATGTAGTGCAGGTGGTGCTCCCTCCGTACTACAGCTCGCAAACTTTTATAACTATGATCATTTAGAGCAAACAGGAAGGGGTGTGTGTGTGTGTGTGTGTGTGTGTGTGTGAGAGAGAGAGTGAGAGAGTGAGTGAGTGAGTGAGAGAGAGAGAGAGAGAGAGAATCCAGTCCTACTCTGAGAGATTCACATTCAGTAGTGAGACTAGAATTGTACATTTTTTAAAGCAAATCTTTCTAAAGGGTTCTGATTCTGGCTTTTGACTTCCTGGGAGCATTATGCAAGAGGGGTGTGATCTCTCACCAGGGACACTCTTGTGTCCAGCTTTACAAAATGTGATCAGTAAGAAGCACCTGGCCTGGGAACAGCAGATGAGAGGGTGGGAGAGGAAAGAAAAAATCAAAAGGCAGAGCTTGGAGGGAGCTTGGTATTGTGCAAGGCTGCAAGGACAAACACAGTGCGTCGACCTTTGCTCCCTAACCAGGGTACTCTTCCCAGTGGGATACTTTGGAGACCTGCCCTCTTGCTCACCACACCACTCCCTCTTTAGCACTCTGTCAAGTTTATGGGAATTGCCCAGAAACCCTGAGTTAGGAGTTTGTGGGACTTGAGTCTTCTTCTACATGTGTTACTCTCCCTCTTTTTTTTTTTAAAGATTTTATTTATTTATTTGAGAGAGAGAATGAGAGAGAGAGAGAGAGCATGAGAGGGGGGGAAGGGTCAGAGGGAGAAGCAGACTCCCCGCCGAGCAGGGAGCCTGATGTAGGACTCGATCCTGGGACTCCAGGATCATGACCTGAGCCTAAGGCAGTCGCCCAACCAACTGAGCCACCCAGGCGCCCTGTTACTCTCCCTCTTAACAAGCGGGATGGGACCAGGCTTCTCTGGGGGGTCTTCAGGCAAATAAAGCCCCAAGCAGCAATGAAGCAACACTTGGCAGACAGCAACAGCAACGCCTACAGACCTAAACCAAGTGACTGAGAGCGAGGATGCTGACTCTCCGAATCAGGCAGGCTGCCTCTCAGCAGGTTTTGGTTACTGAGTGACTCACCTGTGTATGCTTTACACATCAGGCTCAACCCAGCACTGTGACATTGGGAATCATGAACTTACCCAGTGGGCTGCCAGCCCATCCTTCACAACTGTTTCTGTGCTTAACTAAACATGTGCTTTAGAAAAGGAAAGTGGAGGCCCCCTCACCAATAC
Organism: Callorhinus ursinus; assembly: GCF_003265705.2. Lineage (NCBI taxonomy): Eukaryota > Metazoa > Chordata > Mammalia > Carnivora > Otariidae > Callorhinus > Callorhinus ursinus. The sequence continues at coordinate 11,105,796 of NW_027397084.1, forward strand.
TACCTTTGGGGAATGGCTCCTATAAACCATGTGGCCGGCCCCAAGTAAGGGAGGCTAATCTAGGTCCTTTCACACGGGTCGGAAGGGTGGGCTTGGAACCTGCTGGGCCAATAGTCTGCCTCACCTGTGTGTCTACTGGGACTGGTCTACGGGAGGTGGGTCATATGACCCATGTGTTTTTTTTGTTTAACTTACTTAGGGTTGGTTTTTCTACTGCTGTCACCAAGAATCTTGACTCATACACAGAGGAGTAGGAGGAATAGGGGAGAATGAAGGTTGGAAAGAAAGGATTTGACAAAGGATTGTATTAAATGCACAAGTAAGACACCCATTGCAAACCTATTAAATAAGCCAGACCTGCAAACTCAGAAGCACACAGGGAAAAGACGGGTGACATCAATAAGCCAACCAGGTTCAGGTCATGGGACCAAGAATTTTTTTGCTCAAGGGGCGCCTGGGTGGCTCAGTTGTTAAGGGTCTGCATTAGGTTCAGGTCATGATCCCGAGATCCTGGGATCTAGCCCCGCATTGGGCTCCCTGCTCAGCGGTAAGCCTGCTCTCCCTTTCCCACTCCCCCTGCTTGTGTTCCCTCTCTCGCTGTCTCTCTCTGTCAAATAAATAAATAAAAAGTCTTAAAAAAAAAAAAAAGAATTTTTTCACTCTCCTAACACAATTAGAAAAATCTATCCTGAGACAACAGGGAATGATGAGGAGTGTAATGAGCTAGAAAGGTCCATCTATAGTGGCAGTCCTTCCTTACTCAGATTTAGCAATTACAGCCCTCTGAAAATGAGGGCCTAGTATCATCAGATCTTCAAATATATCAAGAGAAGTCAGAAATCAGAATTTGTATATAAAAATGATACCAACTGATTTAGCTAATTTTAAAACACTGTATAGTGAGTTAGAATGATATGCGAAGAAATCAAAACCAAAACCAACCAAACAAAACACAAAGCCTCAAACCCAACAACCCTCATTTGCCATCTTTGGAGGTTGCTAGGGTAACAACCGAGTAGTCTAAAAATTGATAAAGAGACTATATCAAGCATTTACCTGACCTTTCCCATATGAACTGTACTTCAAGGGAATTAAATAGTTAAGTTAAAAATTACTCTTTGTAAGAGAAACACGGTTAATAAATTCAGATACAATGATAGAAAGAAACAGAAAAATCACCATTTTATAATCCCTAATGATGGTGATGATAAATAGATGCTAAAACGGCTAGTTGAGAAGGTAATGGAGGAAATTTTGTAATGCATGGATCAGGCTGACGTCACCAGAACATGCTAATCAAGCCCAGCATTGCTGAAAAGGAGACAGTCAGACATCATGCATCCCTTGATGTCGTATAATAAAAACATGTTCCCAGTATCCCTATGATGGAGTCCGGCAGGCAAAAAAAAACAAACAAAACTTTAGAGATAGAAAAAATGAGCCTGGATTTGATCACAGCTCTCGGTCCAACTAGCAGTTTACAGGAAATATAGGAATAGAATATGTTAAAATGAGGGTAAAGCAGCCAAATCTAGAATGGGGGAAATTCTACAGGGCAGTTTCTTCTACAAATAAATGGCACTAAAAACAAATACAGACACTTAGCACTCAGCTCTTGGTTGCTAAAACCATTTGGTGGTAAAAGGGACCACGATTCCTTGGAGAAATACCAGACTCTAGGGTGAGGGCAAGGAAAATACAAGATGAGCCTGGAGCATCTTGAAGTGTCAGAAAGTAAGAGAGAGCTGAAGGGAAAGAAAAGAAAAGGGAGCGTGGAGCCATGTACACAGGTGGGATGCAGGAGCCAACCTGAAAGAGCCAATGGCCAAAGTGGGACAGTTTGGGCAAGAAAACATTATTATTGGATTATAACACAAAGCATAAAATAAATACTATAAACTTACGTCCATACTGATATAAAGAAATGCTTGAATAGATAAATGGAGGAGGAAAAAAAAACCAAATCTCTCTTATGTAAGAATTCTAAATGCAGATACCTCCCCCTCCAGCAGGTGTGGTTTACTTCCCATCCTTTTGAGTGCGGGCTGAACTTAATGACTTGTTTTGAAATAATAAAGAGGAAAAAAAATCCCTTTACAAGGAAGAAACCTGGCAGACACCACCTTAGCCAAGTGACCAAAGTTAACAGCACCAGGGGTAATTCATGTTACTATCACCCCTAATATGATGCAAGGAGAAGGGCACTTGACCTCTGTGCTGGTCCTCCCCCAAACCCCAAACCCCAGTCCAGTCAACATCAAACAAACCCAAACTAGGGAGTTCTACAAAAATTCTGATCAACAGTTTTCAAAACTGTCAACATCATGAAATAAAAGAAAGACTGAGGAACTGTGACAGATTGAGAGAGACTTAAGGAAACATAGTGACTAAGTATAAGATTGGATCCAACAACAGTAAAGGACCTGATTGGCAAAACTCATTAAATTTGAATAGTCTGCAGTTTAGTTGTGCACCAATGTTAATTTCTTAGTTTTGACACGATCACGTAAGATGATATCATTAGGGGAGACTGAGTGGTCGTTATATGAGCTGTCTTTATAACTTCGCTATAAATTTAAAATTATTCCCAAATATAAAGTTTTATTTTTAAAGAAATGCAGAGGAAACTGTTACAGATTTTAAAAACGCTGAAAGAAACATAACCAAATGCAATGTGTGGGCGTGATTTAGATCCAGACTGGAATAAACTTACCATAAGAAGACCTGTTTGAGACAATCAGGCTGTTCAGATATTAATAAGGAATTGTTCATTTTGTTGGGTGCAATTGTGGTACTGTGGTTATGTTTTAAAATCCTCATCTTTTAGAAATAAAAACTGAAATACTCATCACAGATGAAAGGATATGATGCTTGGATTTTGCTTTAAAATATTCCCACAAAACAAATGGAGGAGATGGACGAGACAAGAGCAGCATTTTAAAGCAAGTGACTGTTGAAACTGGGTGAGGGGAAATGCATGGCCATTTTTTCTCAGCCTCTGTACCAACTCAACATTTCCATAAATAAGAAGCTAAGAGAACAAAAAGAAAGATAAAAACACTGTGGTTCAAAGCCTACACTATACTAGACAGACAAGAAGGCTCAGGGTTAGAAGCCATTGAAGCGAAGAGGAAATTTGCCTACAGATTGTGTTAAGTCACAAAAGTCGTCCCTGGCAAATTTCAGGTTCATTCCTTTTCTCCTTATTAATAAATACTTACTGGTGGCAGATCAGAAGCTAATGATTAAGTAAAAAGTCTAAAGTAAAATAGAATTCTATCAACCACATCATCTCATTTATAAAGAAAAAAAAACCTGGCAAGGAAGGCATCTTCTGACTCAACCAAGCCTGTCTGTGTTAGGGGAGAGAAAGCTAGAACAGGACTCCGCCATTGATGTTTTCCTCAAAAGTCTCAAAGTTGTACGACAAATCTGTGAAGAAACAGCATATAGGGTACCTCGACTCCAGCGGCAGCTAAAACCCATCTTACGGATTCCATCCGGCCTCTTCCGTTAGGATAGTGGAGTTTGGGCTTCGCTGCCATGATGGCCTTTCAGGCTTTCTGGGGGAAAAAAAACAAACACACACACACACACACACACAAAAACCCAATGCGCAGCTCCTCGTAGATGAGCAGTCTTATTTCGTGTCTTCAATTCTGTGCTCACGGCCTAAATGAATATTCAGGATTTTGGCACAGGAAATCGGTTTTGTTTTTTTTTGTTTTGTTTTTTTTTGTTTTTTATGACTGCGTTTTCCCTCACTCAAGAAAAACCTACCACCATTTCCAAATATTAAAAGAAACAACCACCTTGGTTTTCACACCGTTTCTACTTATGACTTCTTATTCTGAATCTTGGGAAGCTGGGGACATTGGTTATATAGATATTTGTGCCAGCAGAAAGGTACTTCATAGATTCAGAACATCATATACTTTGACCTTGAAAATTTTAAAATTTCCAAATTCGGCCCGGAGAGGCAAGACGTGGAGGGCCGCGGGGAATTATGCACCCTTTGGAACCCTTGCAAGAATTCAGGCTCTCACATGCATCATCTTTATTGGTTATCACAGCAACTGGGAGGTGGACGGGCCGAGCAATACTATTGTCTGCAAAATGTGCGTCCGTTGTCCTGCCTGCGGTAGCTTCCCCCTGGGTCCCGCACGTCCCCCACCCCAACTGGGAGTTGAGCCTCCCACCTTCGGAATGCGCCCAGGACACGGACTCAGCCACCCGAGACTACAGTCCTGGGCTACCCGGGTCCCCGCTCAGCCCCCGCTACACCGGGGCTTTGGGAGGATCCGAGCTAGTCTCCCACTGAAACCGGTGGATTCAGACTCCGCAGAGCGGGTTAATAAAAATACGCACACGGAGCCAAGAATGACCCCAGCCCCAGCAAAGGAGCCCACGTCTGCCCAGATGGGGGCGGAGGCGCCAAAAGGACCGGAGGGAGGGAGACGAGAAGGGCTGAATGGGGGCTGGGAGAGTTGCGACGGACGTTGGAGTAAGAAGCTTGGGGCGGAGGAGTGGAGGGAAGGAGAAACGCGGCGAGGAGAGAGGGCGGGTGGGGGCGGCAGGAGGGAGACAGACCTGGAGTCCGCTCGGAGCTCCCGGAGCCGTACAAAGCACTCGGCGAGCAGACTGCAGCGAGGCGGGGCCAGCTAGCCGCCGGAAGGCGCTCCGGTGGGCGAGGCTCCGCGAAGTTTCACCAATAGAGACGGCAATGTTTAGCATGCCCCACCCATCTGCAAGGCATTCTGGATACTATGAAAACAGCCCAAATTCAAGGCAATTTCAACAAAAATTTCAGTCTTATGAGGAATGAAATGGCCCTTTTAGGTTGGTTAGATTACGACTTTAGTTAAAAGAGACCTGGTAGAGATCCGGTATGGTTAAAAACAACTCGACCTAAGCGAAAAGAAAAGTTCCTTTTAGGCTTTATATGGCTTTTGCACAGAAGCGTTCCTCGGATGTGAGGGCGATCTGGCTGCGACATCTGTCACCCCATTGATCGCCAGGGTTGATTCGGCTGATCTGGCTGGCTAGGCGGGTGTCCCCTTCCTCCCTCACCGCTCCATGTGCGTCCCTCCCGAAGCTGCGCGCTCGGTCGAAGAGGACGACCTTCCCCGATAGAGGAGAGGACCGTTCTTCGGTCAAGGGTATACGAGTAGCTGCGCTCCCCTGCTAGAACCTCCAAACAAGCTCTCAAGGTCCATTTGTAGGAGAACGTAGGGTAGTCAAGCTTCCAAGACTCCAGACACATCCAAATGAGGCGCTGCACGTGGCAGTCTGCCTTTCTTTTGCCAGTTTGCCAATAAAATCCTAAGTATTTTACCAATCTTTGACAAATAGCAAGTACAAACGACACCTTGCAAATTCCTAACAGCTATAACAAATTTTTGAGGGCTATTAAAGGTAGCTGCAAGAGGACAAAGTACTTCTATAACATACGCTATCAAACAGAACCCATATATTATTAAACAGAACTTAAATTGTCTCATTCTGTATATAGATCATATACATACTTTTTTCCCTTTATCTTTCTTGACCCCATGATCATCTTGAGCTTTCCCTTCATTTCATACACTTTAAAGACAATCACTCTAAGTCACAGGCTAAACAGAGCACCTTCCTAGAGGGGAGGAAGGGGGCAATTGGGGTGGAGGTGTCAGTGGGGCTAAAAAAGTAATTTGCCTGGTAAATAAGTTAAAACTTTAAAAAATAAAGTAAAGCCATCAGGGCTATATTACAGAGTAGAAGGCAGAATTCACATGGATCTCAAAGTTTAAAATATATGCCTTCAAAAGGACTGAAAAACTTTTTTGCCATTAGAGACAGCTTCTGCTATTTCTCAAACTATAGATGTTGTTGACTATTGTTTCCTCCATGAGGGGCTCTTGAGAGTACCTGCCTTGAGAAACCTGCAGCGCGGAACAATGGCAGCAAATAACAAGAGATTTTAATTTCAGCAGATTCCTGTGGCAGGAGTGTGGAGAATGAATTGCGAGGGTGGGAAGGGGAGAGAGAGACCCGTGTGTATTAAAGTAGCACCATGAATTTGAAGGTGATGGTTATGAAAAGGTAAGACACTGAGGAGGTGGAAGGTAACAGATTTACTACTCATACCACAGGGAGCAGAGGAAAGGAAGAGAAAAAGTCTCCCCCCAAACACACACATTTCCTTTTCCACCCTCCTTCTCTATTTTTCATAACATTTATTGTCATCAAACATATCAGGTATTTTATTTACGTATTTTGTTATCTGTCTGTAGATTTAACGGAATGCAAATACCATGAGGTTAGGAATTTTCATATTTTTTAAAAATATGATTTTGTATACCCTGCTCCTAGAATAATGCTTAGCCCAGAGTAGGTATTCAGAGAATATGTGTTGGAAAAATGATTACATGACTGAACAATGGTTGGGTGGAGGGAAAATGAGTTGATTTCTTTCATTCCTACAAGCCATTCATCTGGAAATGTCCACTAGACAGTTAAATAAGCCAGTGAGGACTTAGAAAACATGACTGAGATGGATCCAACTGGCAGCAAAAGGTTGAGCTTATCCAGAAAAGTATGTAAAGTAAGAGAAGCAAGTCAAGAACAGCAGGGCACCACAAGAGTCAGAGAAGTCACTTACAAATAAGACTAACAGTATATGTTCAATTTCCTCTTTCTGATTCTGACTTAACACAGACAATGCTCAGTTTAATGTGGGTAGGCAGTCATATTTTCCAAACCTGCTGACAGGCATTATTCTTTATTTTTTCTAGCCCATCTTTTTGCAAGAATCCACTTTAATCAAACTAGATAGGACAAGTATTATTCAATTTTGTTTATGAATCAAATATTTATCTCCATTTCCTTATTTCTAATGAGTTGAACCATATCAAATTGCTAATATTTTACTGTATTTCTCTAACCTACAAAAATGTCAACTTCGTAAGTCCAACCTAATTAATACAATAGGGGTAATATTATCCCTAGCAGTCTTGTTTACCCGAATGAGAAACTAAAGCAGTATCATAAGACTCTATGATTACACAGGCTTGTGGAGAAATAAAGTTCTGTGCCATTTTATAATGGGTACATTTAGGTCATTTTATTCCTTGGAAGGTTTTTCTGTAAACACTCCAGAAAGAGGGAAGCAAATGGCTTACTTTCAGCCTTAGCTATAAATGACTGGTATCAGAGACGGTATTCTAACAGCAAGGTCGTTTGTCAATTTTGGGGAGCTAAGTTTGATCACATTGTTCTATTCTTGGAGACCCTTGGGGTTACTCTCTATCTGGGATAGTCTTAATCATAGTGGATAGTATGGTAGTAGATAATAGATAGATTCTACCTACTTGTTATGTTTTCAGTGCCCAGGGAAGTCCTCAGCCTTCAACCCTTTGCCCACCCACTCGGGAGCAGGTAAAATTGCCTTAACAAAAATCACTGAGCTTTGAAATAACCGAACTTTAACTCTCAGTTTTAGAGAAGGTTTATATGTAAACACTCCAGGAAGAGGGAAGCAATTGGCTTACATTCAGCCTTATCTAAAAATGAATGGTGTCAGAGACCCTAATTCTAACAGCAAGTAGTTTGTCAATTTTGTTCATCTTTTCAAAGAATCAACTCCTGGTTTGTTTAACCTCTTCTATTGTTTTTCTGTTCTTTATTTCATTTGTTTCTGCCCTACTCTTTATCATTTCCTTTCTTCTGCTAACTTCAGTTTAATCTTCTTTTTCTAGTTCCTGATGGCAAAGAGTTAGGTTGTTCCCTTGGGATCTTTCTTGTCTCTTAAGATAGGTGTTAATTGCTATGAACTCCCCTCTTAGAATTGCTTTTACTGCATCCCCTAAGTTCTAGTATGCTGTGTTTCTATTTTCATTTGTCTCAAGAAACTTTATTATTTCTCCTTTAATTTCTTCTTTGATCCATTAGTTGTTTAGGAGAGCGTTGTTTAATTTCCATGTATTCTTGAATTTTCCAGTTTCCCCCTTGTTATTGATTTCTAGTTTCATGCCATTGTGGTCAGAGAAGATGCTTGGTATGATTTCAGTCTTCTTCAATTTGCTAAGACTTGTTTGGTGGCCTAACATATGGTCTATCCTGGATGTGCCATGTACACCTAAGAAGAATGTGTATCCTGCTGCCATTGGATAGAACAGTCCGTATATGACTATTAGGTCTCTTTGGTCTATAGTATTGCTTGAATCCACTGTTTCCTTATTGATTTTCTGTCTGGATGATCTACTCATTGTTGAGAGTGGCGTATTAAAGTCCCCAACTATTACTGTGTTACTGTTTATTTCTCTTTTGCCTTACATATTTAGGTGCTCCGATGTTGGGTGCGTAAATATTTACATTTGTCATATCTTCTTAATGTATTGACCCCTTTATCACTACAAGATGACCTCCTTTCTCTTTTTACCATTCTTAGTTCAAAGTCCATTCTGTCTGCTATAAGTGTAGCTACCCCCGCTTTTTGTTATTGTTGTTGTTACCATTTGCTTGGAGTATCTTTTCTCATCCCTTCACTTTCAGCCTATGTGTTTCTTTAAGGCTAAAGTGGGTCTATTGCAGGCAGCATATTGTTAGATCTTGGGTGTGTTTTGTTGTTTGTTTACCCACTGAGTCATTCTATGTCTCTTTTAATTAGAGAATCTATCCCCTCTACGTTAAAGTAACTATTGATAGGTAAGGACTTAGCTACTGTCATTTTGTTCACTGTTTTCTGGTTGTTTCATCGACCCATTGTTCCTTGTTTCTTATCCTGCTCTCCGTTTTTGTGCTTTGATGTCTTTGGTATCAGTATGCTTTGACTTCTCTATCATGTTCTTTTGTGAAATATAGCAGGATTTCCCCTTGTGATTACCGTGAGGCTTACATAAACTGATAACTTGCACACCTTAAACTGATAACATCCTATCTTAAACTGATAACAACTTAACCAATAGATTTCTTTTTTTTAACCAATAGAATCCTTAAACTTACACTTTTCTTCCCCCTCACATTTTAGGTTATTGTTGTTACAATTTACATGTTTGTTTTTTTTTTTTATATTCTGTGACTAATACCAGATTATTGTAGTTATGGTTATTTTGACTACATTTGTTTCTAGTTTTTAACTTTTAAACCAGAGATTTGAGTTATGCACCACTAGGATTGTGTTGCAGAATCTAACTATGACTATATATTTATCATTATCAGTGAGATTTACACTGTCTTTTCATGTTTTTATGATGTTAGTATTTTTTACTTTCACTCAAAGAAATCCTCTTAGGATTTTTTGTAAGGCAGGTCTGGTGGTAATGAGTCCCTCAGCTTTAGTTTGTTCTGAAAAGTCTTTATCCCTCCTTCATTTCTGAAGAACAGCTTCACTGGGTACAGAACTCTGGGCTGACAGTTATTTTCTTTCAATATTATGGATACGTCATCTTATTCTCTCCTGGCTCAAAAAGTGTCGAGAAATCCACCAACAGTCTCATGGGGGTTCCCTCATAAGTAACTTCTCTCTTTTGCTGCTCTTAAAATTCTTTCTTTGACTTTTGACAATTTAATTATAATAAAACATAATATAATTTAATTATAATATAATAGCGTGTCAGAGTGTAGCCCAGTTTGGGTTCAACCTATTTGGAGTCTTTTGGGCCCCATTCATGGATCTGGATGTCCATTTCCCTCCCCAGTTTCCAGCCATTGTTGCTTTAATATACTTTCTGTCCGTTTCTCTTCCTCTTCTCTTTCTGGAATTCTGATGATATGAATATTGTTTCATATTGTGTCCCATAATTCATTGTGTTCCATAATCCCCATAGGCTTTCTTCACTCTTTTTCATTCTTTTTTCTTTTTGCTCCTCTGATGGGGTAATTTCCAGTGTCTCATTCAGGTTGCTGATTCTTCGGCATGGTTGAGTCTCCTTTTGAAACTCTCTATTGAATTCTTCAGTTCACTTATTGTATTTTTCAACCCTAGAATTTCTAGGGTTTGATGGGGTTTTGGGTGGGTTTGGTTTTTTTTTTTATGGTTGCTATTTCCTTGTTAAACTTGTCATTTTTTTCGTTGTTTTCCTAATTTCATTTAGTTGTCTGTTTTCTTGCAGTTCACTAAGCTTTTTCTTAAGAGGATTATTCTGAATTCTTCATCTGACAGTTCATAGATTTCCATTTCTTTTTTTTTTTTTTTAAGATTTTATTTATTTATTTGACAGAGATAAAGAGAGAGAGCACAAGTAGGCACAGAGGCAGGCAGAGGGAGAGGGAGAAGCAGGCTCTCCGCCGAGCAGGGAGCCTGATGCAGGACTCGATACCAGGACCCTGGGATCACGACCCGAGCCAAAGGCAGCCGCTTAACCAACTGAGCCACCCAGGTGCCCAATAGATTTCCATTTCTTTAGGGTAAGTTCTTAAAGCTTTATTAGTTTCCTTTGGTGGTGTCATATTTACTTGATTTTTTGTGATCCTTGATCCCTTACATTGGAATCTGTGTATTTGAGTAATGGGGCTCCTCTTCCAGACTTTACAGATTTACTTTGGGAGAGACAGTTCTTCACCAGTCAGCTCAGTTGGGGTTTTTGGGTGTGTCTGCTGGTAATGTCTTTGAATAGAAGAGGCCTACTATTATGGTCTATTTTTGGGCGAGGCAACTGTTCAAGCTCTGAGGATGGGGATGGGAGAGTGTGTCACTGGATGAGAACAGCTGGACGGGATTGCTGGCGTGGCTCCCTACACAAGTGAGGCTGTAGGAGGGCCCCACAGTACCTGGTGAGGCTTGCTAGATGGTCAGGACTGGGGACTATCTTCAGTAATGGACGGAGCTATGAATTAACTTCTTTGCCTCAGCAGAGTGGCAGGACAGAACCCAAGTCTTATATAGCTCGTTGTGTGGGGACCCAAATCAGGCCAGAGTGTGCACTGAATTTTGTGGTCAGGTGAAGCCATTGTTTTTGCTCTGCAGATGGGAAAGCCATGGGCTGTGCTCCTTTTCCAGTGTCACTGTATGTGGGACTGTTGAATGGGCTACACAGCTTCCCGTGTGCTCTGGTTAGGTTCCCTGGCTAGATATGCTGAAGTCTGTATCCAGCGATGAGCAGGGCTATGAATCAGATTCCCTGCCTGGATACAGCAGGAGAGGCAGCTCTAAAGCTGGTACAGCTCTTCATTTAGTTTCTTAATTCAAGCTCACCCACACCCCAGTTCCCTGTCCAAACAGGGCCACTGGCTTTGCTCTGCAAACTGTAGATTCTGCCTGCTTCTAGGCTTGAGTCCTGCTGGGTTACACGGCTTCCAGGTGTTTTTGCCAGCCGTTCTGATCCGATGGGGCCAGAAGACACTCTCTACAGCAAGTAGGGCCCTGTCTCAACTCCCTTGCCTGGTGGGAAGGGGATGGGCTGCTCCAGGCTACTCTCAATTTCCCAAACAGGCTCTCAGGTTGGAAGAAGCCAGAAGCTACCTACCTTCAGCCTTGGCTGTGAATCAATTCCCCTGCCTGTGCACAGCATGGGAACATTCTGCACCCCATACTGGCTTTGCTCTGCGGGTGATCAGTTCTGCTCAGCCACCTCTTAGCTTGAGTGCTGCTGGGCCACACAGCTTCCAGGAGTTGTCACCAGCCCTTCTGGTCAGATGGGGCTGGGAGACACTTCACAGCAGATAGGGTTGTGATTCAGCTGCTTGCCTGGGCATGGACAACCTGAGTTCTAGGGCCAACAAAACTCTGCGTTTGAGGATCTGACTCAGGTGGATTTGCACCCCACCAAGTTCCCTGGTCAGAGTGCACTCCCGACTTGGTTCTGCAGATGAGCAAACCTGCTGGTTGGGATTACTACTTGGGCACTGCAAGTATGAATTCGGTCTGCTGAGATCTGTGTGCTGGTTGTTGCAAGTTTCTCCCCCCTTTTCCAACACAGTCAGATGCCCAGCAGGTGCAGATTCCCTTGATGTGAGATCAGGGAGGGGCTCCTCCAAAATGACCCACAATGCTGCGGGGAGGCCAGTTGTCCCGCTGGGATACTCTTTTCCCACTGGAGGAAGGAGAGGCTCAGGGGAGACCTGTCTGTGTGGCACTAGGCTGTCTTGGGGGAAGGGCAATGCAGTCAACATGTAGTCGTTTCTTACCCTTCTAAAGCAGAAGCTCTTGGTCTCCTCTGGGCAGGGGGCGCTTCAGCCTCAACTGCGTTTTCTAGGATTCTCAGTGGTGTCTTGTTCTTGAATAGTTGCTGGTTGTTCTGGTGAAAGGTCATGATGTCAGGAACAACCTATGCTGCCATCTTGGTGATGTCACTCCCCATCATCAGGGTTTTATTTTTGTTGATTTGTTTTTGGTCGAACCAACTGAGGCTTGGTTTGTTTATTTGTTTATTTAGATTTTAAGTAATCTCTACACCCAATGTGGGGCTCCAATTTACAACCCTGAGATCAAGAGTTGCGTGCTGTACTTGACGTAGGAAAGATGTTAGGGTTTGATGGCCAAGAATGAATTCTTGAGACGGTGGTCTTTGGTGCGAAAAGGTGATTTTATTAAAGTACGAGGATAGGACCCGTGGGCAGGAAGAGCTGCACTGTGGTCACGAGGAGCGGCCCATTATATACTTTCAAGTTGGGAGGGGGTTAGGGATTGCGTAAGTCTCTAAGGACTTTGGGAAGCAAGGTTTCTAGGACCTTGAGGGGGCTAGCTTATTGTTGGGAAAAGATCATTTATTACCGTCTAATAAAACCTCAGTCATGAGACCCTTCAGATGTGTATCGGTGGGCCATGTGCTTGGGGGATGATTGCCAACATGTATCTTGGGGGGTTTAGAGATAAAGGAAGTTTCCAAAGGAATTCTTATACATTAAAGTAGACTTACAGCATCCTGGGGTGTGTGTGTTGGGGGGTGTGTTCCGGCTAGGATTGCCTTTTGCCCTTAACAAAGTATTAACATGGAGGCAGTTGAGTCCCTAGAGGAATGTCGCTCTGCCTGTTTCAAGGACTCGTCAGTGGGCTCTAGGTAGTAAGGAAATTTAATCATTTTTCTTCTGTGTTTGTTTCCCATGTCATACCGACTTGAACCAAGTGAAGCATTTTATTTTATTTTATTTTGATTTTGATTTTATCTTTAAGTAATCTCTACACCCAACCTGGAGCTCCAACTTACAACCCAGAAGTCAAGAGTCAAACTCTCTGCTGACTTGAGCCAACCAGTGCCCTGAGGCTTTATTTTAGAAAAGACTCTTTAATGGGCTTTTAGTTGGAAGCATAGGCAAGAGGGGGTACCCAGGGCAGGAGATTCCCCCCGGCAAGGGTAGGCTGAGAACTGGAGCTGAGTCTTAGGTGGGTCTCCTGTTCACAGCTACTTCCCCCAAAGGCTCTATGGCAGGCACAGGATGGGGGAGACTGGGAAGGACCACAGAGGCCGCTTGCTTAGACAGGACATCCGATGACTCGGACACCAGCCTCTCATGACGGGTCTTGACCTTCTTCACCAAGCACGGCCTTGGAGGAATTGGCACTGCTGAAGGAGCTGGCGCCCCCGCCAGAGCCAAAGCTGGACTAGAAGGAGCTCAGGCGGTAGCCGAGGCCAGGGCCCCTGAGGCCCCTGTAGGCAAGCTCGGCCCACCTGAGTAGCTGCTGGTGGGCTTGGTATGAACATTCACCTTCTGCATCCCACACTCCAGCCGGCTCTCGCCGTCCTCCAGCAGCATGGGCGGGTGGCGATCTCGCTGAGCAGGGCCAGCCTGACGTCCCTGAGCCCTCTGTACTCGGGCAGCTGCTGCACCAGGTCCTGCTCAGCTCGCTGCGGGGCGTTGGCGTCTTTAATGGTCCCCTCCCCCGCGCCGCTCAGCATCAGCTCTGGTGGCCTCCAGGGAAGCCCTCTGGCCTTGGAGGCCCTTGATCTCAGGCTGGAGTCGGCTGATACTGCGGTTCATCTCGGAAATCTCCGTCTTCGCGCTTTGGGGGCCATCGGTGTGATTCCCAGCCAGTTGTCTGCAGCCCCTTGTACTGGATGAGGTACACGTTCTCCGTCTCCGCCTGGCTGTGGCGCTGCAGCTGCCGCTGGCGATCCCCTGGTGCTGGGCCTTGACCTTGGCTGTGATGCCGTCTGGTCCAGGGAGCTCCTGTCGTCCACTGAGGGGACCGCAGAGGCGTCGGAGATCAGCGGCCTGAGGAAGCCCATCTCTCTCAGGCCAAACCCTCCAGGCAGGACTCCAGCTCTGCCTTATTCATGTAATCTTCATCCAGAGCCTTCCTGCTGAGAACAGATGCATTCTCCATCTCGGCACCCTCTCTGATCTCTTTCGCCTGCTTCTTCTTGTAGTCCTCCGCCGGCCCCTGCATGTCACCACGCTCCACCTCTGGTTCAGCTTCTCCCGGGCTACTGTGTCCAGTAGCGGCCCAAGGTTGCTGATGAAGCTCTCTGCGTGTTGTCCGTGTCGCTCTGAACCATTTCCCGCTGCTGCAGGACGCTCCACTTGGTCTCCCGAGTCTTGTTCTCCTGCTCCAGCTTCTGCACCTTGTCCATAAAGGAGGCAAACCTGTTGGGGAGGGTTTCGATCTCCTTCTCCTGAGTGCCCATGGCCTGGATGTTGGGGTCCACCTCCAGCTTAAGAGGGCTCAGCAGGCTCTCATTTGGGGACAGCTGTGGTGCCCCGCTGTAGCCTCCAACCACACCCAGAACCTGCTGCCCAGCCAGGAGAAGAGCCAGGAAGCTGTTTCTGCGTGGGAGACCCCAACAGCAGATTTTCTTTTTTCTTTTTTATTTGACAGAGAGAGAGACACACACGAGAGAGGGAACACAAGCAGGGGGAGTGGGAGAGGGAGAAGCAGGCTTCCCGCGGAGCAGGGAGCCCGATGCGGGGCTCGATCCCAATACCCTGGGACCATGACTCGAGCCAAGGGCAGACGCTTAATGACTGAGCCACCCAGGCGCCCCAACAGCAGATTTTATTAGCAGGAAGGATGGCGGGAGCTCAAATCTGTAGGGCCTCTGAAGGGGCAGGGTGGGCAGATGAAGTTAGACAAATGCTGTCGAGTTCATAATCGGGCCAGCAATGTTCTGATGGGAGGGCACACCTACGGATTCAGCAGTACACCTTGGGTAAATTGTGTTCCTAAAAAATTCTTTCGAGGATCCAAAGAATGTTTGGGAAGTGAATTTCCTGTGGAATCCTGTATGTAATTCATGAAGCGATGAGTTTCGTTTGAAGGTTTGTATTGTGCCTATGAGTATGCTGTGAAAAGCCGAAAACATACAAGGTAGGTATTATGAAGCAAGATGAAATTGGCAACAAGAAACTGTCTCCACCTACTTTTTTCTTTTTTTAAATATTCCTAGTCACCTAACTTGCTAAATGCTAAATTTAAAAAAAGCCTCAAAAAAAAAAATTAAATAAGTCTCCAGATTGCAGGATAACTCTTTACATTGCTGCTCTAAGCTCATGCTTCTAATTTCATGGCAGTAACACTGTATGTACTAAGCATTAAGAAGTTATAAAATATCAAAACCCCACATTAGGAAATACGAATGTTATTTTGTTGTTTAAAGACTTTAAGTAATCTCTACATCCAACACAGGGCTTGAACTCATAACCCTGAGATCAGGAGTCGCGTGCTCTACCAACTGAGCCAGCCAGAAGCCCCACTGTTTATCTTATTTTCAGAACACTGAAAATAAAAAGAGAACACTCAAATCATTTTTCTTTCTTTAACTGTAACTTTATTTGGAGCAGAATTTTCCTTACATAAAGTTAACGTTTTTAAACACCTTAGGACAAACTATTCAAAACGCAGTATTTTATTTCAGAAGGGGCTTGTGTCAGTGGTTTTCTGTCCTCCTCTATTCTCATTATTATGAATATTTGCTTTTTAAATAAATATATTCTCAGCTATTTCCTTGGATTCAAATCCGGTGATTAAACTATCAGTACTAAGACATCTGAGATCAGAAGACTGTTTGGGTCATTTCAAATTCACATTAGCACAGTGTCTCTAAGAAACTGGTAATACAGATTGATTTGATGCTTGCCTCCAGTTTGTCATAATAGTTTCCATGAGGGGTCCTCACAATAAGTTATATAAAATACAGTACTTTGGTTGGAAATTGTAAAAATAATTCTAAAAATTAAGCACATATATTAAACAAACGAGTTGCTACAGTATGCTTTAAATGATATAAAATAATTAGCATGTCAAACATTTTCTTATAAACATATTGCTTTTGGTCATACACTGAGCTGGAACATACAGCCTGTGTTCCTTTTCTCCTAAATGGCACAAAACGATGGCTCGATGGTAGGGAAACACTAGTTCATGAGAAAAGATGGTGCCCATGAGCCCCAGTAGTACCGGTATTTGTACTTAGGCGTTACCTTGATTGTATTCAATTTTTGATAACGTCAGAAGATGACACAATGTCAATTAGTTATATGTATACAATCCTTTAGGCTATCTATAAGAGAGGTGTCTGAAAAAAACTGTTTGAAAATCAATTTTCTTCCTACTTAAACCCTATCATACATGAGCTGGGTGAGTGCTTAGTAATTAATGGAATTTTATTGTAAGATGAACAATCACACCAAGAGTAGCTTTTATGCCCATGCAGCTTGCCTTGCAGTTCACACATGTACCGCCTGGCACACCATTATCACTGGACCTTTGGGTGTGCAATGAGAGCCATCCCTGTACCATTTCCTGACATCCCGAAAAGCTTTCTGACCGGAAATGAGGTATAGTCATGAAAAAGGTACAGTGAAACTCTTTCATTCCTCTTGGTGTCTTATGGTACATCGTATAATTCTCTACTAACTAAAAGATATACACACTTGGTAGCATTTGATTTTCACTTAACAAAAAATGGTCACGATTCCCTTCTATAGTAAACAGCATGTATACACATTTGTCCTTTACCCATTATGGGGGGAAAAAAAAGAGAGAACTTTCTAGGATTTTGCTGGTTCTTTAGAATTTACATTGTTTTTTCAGTCTTCTGGTTTTCTCAACTGCACATCAGCTTCTCGACTTTCATATGGATAAACATGTTTGGCTTTCTAAGGGAAGTTGTTTACTCATAAATAAAGGAAAAAGTAAGAGGACGAAAATGGAAATATTTTCTGAATTTGGGCCCATAAAAGTATTACAAAAACAATTTTATAATGTGTAATAACCAGATGACTAGGTTTTTTCAATTTAAAAAATGTCATGACCTTAACATAAGCTAGAGTGCCAAGAATATGGTATTCACAATCCATTCGCTTCTCTAAGAGGTATTTACAATTTAAAACCAGCTTTCCAGCAAGCTGGGTAAGGTTACAGATTAACTTACTTTTTATATATAATACAGAAAGGGAAAATAAATATTAATTGCAGTAAAGGACTCATCTCTGAAAACACATTTTCTTTTGCTTTAGATAATGAGTTGAGAATATAATACAGAAGTGAACTCAGCTTCAAGTTGTGCTTACATATACATATTTGTTCTCTGAAGCTTTGCTGCCAGTTTGTTAACAGAAAATATCACCTATCAAATCCACATCCATTATGTGCTTTTCTCATGCCCCTAGGGATCATAGTGCTTGGTCAAGTACATTGTTGTGCCAGATTCTCCAAAGCAGAAATTACTCCCTGATTTAGATTAGGCCCCTTTGGGAGCCATGGCAATTTGTTCAGGCTGCAACATACTACTAATACATCAAAGCAATAATTTACCCACATATTGGGTTGAATCATATCAAAGTGCCAATATTCACTTTATCATTTTAACCTACAGAAATGACAGACAATTTCATATGGCTCAGCCTGCTAGATCCTGGAACCTGGAACCAAATGAGAGTAGCTTGGGGCCTGGGAGAATGTGAGTCAACACGCTACTGAGTTTGTATCGTGTTCCCTGGCAGAGACCTTCCCTCCTGCCTTTCAGGGAACCACTGCTGGAGGCAGATATACCCTACAGAGATGGACGAAGAGCGGACCTTTTGTCTTTTTCTGTCTCCAAACTAGCTTTGTCATTTTCAAAATTGCTGTAAACATTCCTCTCAATGGAACAGCCTCTGTCCAACACATAGAGTTCCCACTGTGTGAAGAAACTACACAGGGTTAAGAGTTCAAATGTGGCACGCTACCTACATGACCCTCGTGGTAGCTGGGACTTCCCAGGTCAGTGGAACGTCTCCCATAAATCTTTCCTGCTCCCCAAAGTGCCCTGAGAATGTGGCTAGGACAGAAGATTCTTCATCGTCTGTTCCTTGCCAGGCCTGGAGAACTGAGCTGAATGCAAAAGTTGATCAGTTATTATAATAAAAAAAATTTTCTGCTGCTTTGAAACTTAGCTTTTTGGTCGTGCATCTTGATAGGGATACAAGTCTAATGGACTGTGTTCACCTTTATGTTAAAGATCTGTTGACTTCAAAAGCTTCCCTTTTGGGGATACTTATACAACTGGATTTCAAAAATGGAAGAAACATAAAAAAAAAATGGGAGAAAATAGAACGTGATGGTCCAGCATAATAAAACCTGGTTCATATCTCCAACCACCTTGCATATCTCCAACCACCAAAAAGGGTTGTTGTAAAAATTCCAAAAACTATTTAGAGTTCTTTCAGCTGGGAAATTCATTGCATAATAGTATTTTTAGAATAGCACAGTGGTGTCACAAAATCAAACCAATAACCTGATACTGAGAAAAGCAGATCATTTATCTAGCGCTGAGGTCGGTCCAAGAAAGCCTGTAGTACCAGTGTGCCACATTTAAAATTTAACCGCTTCACAAATATCTGCCCGTGTTGAGTAAATAACCCTCTATCGGGTGGCCTTCAATTGCACCCCTGCTGCAATACTGCATCAATATTATTACATTTTTAAAAATCTGTATAAAATATTATCTGGAACCCCAAAGGAAAATCAATTAATTTTTAAAAAGTTCATTACAAAGTTGACTGTATAAAATGCTAAAACATAATCCATATATACAAAATGCGCTGTTTAAGAAAATAATGGGACCCAGTTTTAGAATAAAATAATTTTGTACAAAAAAAGGGTATTGCATTCAAATCAATATTTAAAAAAAATCTTAAAAAGAATATTGAAATGTCTTAGTTCAGAAGAATAACTATAAAGTGTTTGCTTTCATACTGTCTGCCGGGTTCTTGCCGGCAGAACACCAGCTGGCCGAGGGACCGTGTCTTGCTTTCCCCTGAGCCCAGAAGCTTCATGCTGGTCATCGCCGAGACGCATACTTAGAAACCCAGTCGGTCCGGCCGTGCACTGGCTGGGCAGCCGGAGGTCGGGGCATCAGCCCGGGAGTGCTTCTAGGCTGGGTGTGGAAGAAAGGTCGCCCGGGATGAGGTCTCACAGCCTTCAGGGAAGAATAGCCTGCAATTAAAGACGAAGGTGGGTCGGATTGATATGGGACTCCCGCAAACAAAGCAAATAAATGCAGCTTGGTGACAAAAATATCAGAAAATGGGAGCTCAAGAGAAGCACTGGTGGGCGACTCATAGTCTTCCCTCTCTCGCTGAAGGACAACTCCATTCTAGTGTTGTCCGGCCGCTAATACTGGTGTCATTCCTGACCCCTTTCTTCACAGCCCACGTGTCATGGGTCAGCAAATGCCACTGGCTCTCCCTTCCAGATACACTCAGAATCCGGCCCAGCTCGGCCCTCAGCAGCCTGGCCCATCACTCCCTGCCTGGATAATTCCAGCAGCCAGTTGGTTTCCCTGCTTCCAGCCTTGTTCCCGGCCCCCAGTCTAATGACAACCTGCACGTGAGTGAGGCTGCAAGATGCAAGTCAGATGGCCTCACGCCTCTTCTCCCGACCCTCCTCTGGCTCCCACGTCCCACGCAGTCAGTGACAGCACGCTTACGGTGGTCTGCAGGGCCTCATACCACCCCGCCTTTGGTTACCCCTCTCTCCTGCCTCCAGGGCCATGCACTAGGAACCCCGTGCTGGGGGCAGTCTCACCCACACCTCACGGCTACCCACTCACCTCCTTCACACCTTCACTCAACAGTTCCTTTGCGGTGTGGTCTTCTTTGGCCACGCTCTTTATTTATTTTTAATTATTATTATTTTTTTAACATATAATGTATTATTTGTTTCAGGGGTACCGGTCTGTGATTCAACAGTCTTGCACAATTCACAGCACTCACCATAGCACATACCCTCCCCAATGTCCATCACCCAGCCACCCCATCCCTCCCACCCCCCACCACTCCAGCAACCCTCAGTTTGTTTCCTGAGATGAAGAGTCCTTATGGTTTGGCTACCCTCTTTAAAAATGCACAATCCAACTTCCATCTTCCCTATATACCGCCTACTTCATTTTTCTCCTCAGCACTGGTGAGCATCTGCTTCAGTTTACTTATTGTGTGTGGGGTGTAAGTTCGTGGGACAGGGAGTCTTGTCGGTCTCCTTCGCTGGTGGGTCCTTGGCCTACAACATGCCTGGCACAAAGCCATTATTTGAGAACCATTTGATGAGCTGCTTTATGAATAGCCCAAAACAGAACTCACCAGAAGGGTCTGGAATAGGTGCCAAGTGTACCCTCTGCACAGCAGAACCAACTTCTTTTTTCAGAAAGGACGGGATATAGTTGCCAGTCAGTCCACTAGAACTTGTAGAACTGGAACCAACTGATTCACAAAAGCAAAAGCTCGTTACTACAAAGACCCCACGTGCACATAACACCAACAGGGTTACACGGGTGTGGAACGATAAAGAATTGGGCATTTACTTTTAGGGGGAAATACGATAAAAACAGTGAACTGTGAGCAGAGCATTCGTCCACACCACACCGTCAGAAAGATGGGGAAGAGGGGCAGCAAAGACAGGGCCACTCCTATAGCCTGCGCCTGAACGGAGCCTGGATGCTTGGTTTGCTCAAGAAAAGGGACATGTGCAGGGCGCCTGGGTGGCTCAGTGGTTAGGTGCCTGCCTTCGACTCAGGTCATGATCCCAGGGTCCTGGGATCGAGCCTCACATCGGGCTCCCTGCTCCGCAGGGAAGCCTGCTTCTCCCTCTCCCACTCCCCCTGCTTGTGTTCCCTCTCTTGCTGTGTCTCTCTCTGTCAAATAAATAAATAAATCTTGAAAAGAAAAGAAAAGGGACATGTGCAGTTTTCTTTCTTTTTTGGAATAATGGGTTTAGCCTGTTCCAAAATTTGCTTTTTCCACGCTGTAACAGAGAATAGCTATCCTTCCATGTCAGTATATACAAATTCTAGAATCTGGCTAAACCATAATTCACCGAACCATTCTCTTACTGAGCAGCACACAGGTGATCTTAATTATTTAGCTATGGGGGCACTTGGGTGGCTCAGTCGGTTAAGTCGCTGCCTTCGGCTCAGGTCATGATCCTAGGGTCCTGGGATCGAGTCCTGCATCAGGCTCCCTGCTCAGTAAGAAGTCTGCTTCTCCCTCTCCCGCTCCCCCTGCTTGTGTTCCCTTTCTTGCTGTGTCTCTCTCTGTCAAATAAATAAATAAATAAAATCTTTAAAAAATTATTTAGTTATGACAAGTAATTCTACACTAAATACTCTGGCCCGTAATCAGAAAAAGTAATGATTTATGTTAAATATATTCATTTTTTATGACATTTTCATAGTGAGAGTGTTTTAAGGGCTGGAACTGTATGCGACTCATCTTAGTATTCCAGGAGGTTAATGGGATGCCTTATATGTAGCAGTAATCAATACATATTGGATGGATGAATAGAGATCAATAAGCCTCATTAAGACTTAAGGTACACACGGAATGATGAAAAATGTTATTACAGGCCATTATACAAATGGAAGTTATATCCGGGGGGAAAAGAGAGAATGTGTGGCAGAGTGGCAATGCCTGGGTAAGGAGCTGTGTTGTGCTACAGCACATTCTGCATTTTTGGTGAAGAGATTAAAAAAAAAAAACAAAAAACGGGAAGAGAATTTGAACAGGTTAAGTCACAAAAGGGAAAAAAAGTATAGTCCATGAACACAAGAGAAGATGCTCCACCTCATTAGTACACAGGACATGCAAGTTGAAGCCACAACAAGATGCCATCTCACACCCATCAGACCAGCACACAGTTTGCAATCTTGACAGTACCAAGTGGCATCAAGGATGCAGCACCACTCCCAGACCCTGCTGGAGAGCAATTTGGCAACATCTGTAAAGTCAGAGATGAGCACACCCTTTAGCCTGTTGACATTATCCCCTGAGAAACCTTCACGCAGGTGTGTGGCAAGAGGGTACACGGCGGTTCATTTCTGCACTCCTTCTCACAGCAAAGATGGTTCCCAACTTACACGCTCATCAAGAAGAGAAGGATAAATACATTACGGTCCACTAAAAGTAATAAATTATGGGGTGATACAAGTGATATATGTTATACACATTTTACAATATATACTATGATATGTCTTACATGTATGTGTAGTTGCCTTATCATAATATAATTACTAAAATGAGTGGAGATCCAGAATTATGTTTGTATTAATTTTGGAACATGTAAGAACATGTTTTGTGGTTCATGAATCTTTTAAAAATGCATAGAAATAATAAGCATCCAAATCAGGTGGAGGTCGGAGGAAGGAGAGGGGAAAGAGGGAGGGGGTGGGAAGGCCTGGGCAGTGGGCTTCATGAGTATTTACAAAGTTTGACTCCTTGAGCTGGTGGTAGTGGGTACATGGGTGTTGATACCTCATTTCCTTCTTTTCTGTATTTCTCAAAATAAATGAACGTGTAATGGATAAAGCAGGGAGAAGGGACGCCCAGATGTTTTTCCCTGGCAGCGTGGAAGGAGAAGCAATGCATGGCAGGGGCTGCCTGTGTGAGGGAAAATGAGGCGGGAAAGGGGCCCGCCGGGAATGGGGTTAGCCCGCCTGGAAGGCTTATGAAACTCACCTCTCATTTTAAAAAAAAAGGTGGGGATGAGGAAAAAAAAAAAATGGGGATGGCCCTCTGAGCTGTCCACCTTCCAACCAGAAGAGGTTTTCTGATGCTCTGGGCTAAGGCTGGGTCATCAGAGGGAGGGGACGACGAGCTGGAGCAAGGTGGATGGAGCTAAGTTAGACGGCCTGCAGCATGGGGCCTCGGAAGCCAGAGGTGCCTGACTCCCCAGCTACGCTGATGGCAGACCCCGTGGCAGCTGGCTGGGTCCCCAGAGCCTGCTGCCAAGAAAGAGACAGGAGCGTGGCCTGAAAAAGGGGCCTTGGGTTTCCACCCTAGAAAACCCTCTCATTTCCATTAGCTTGTCTCTCCGGACTCACCCTGCTGCATCCAGAGAATCTGCCTCTTGTCATTTAGGAGTTAATAATCACTACTCACCGGAATTTATTTTGCTGATTACTGATACTGTTCCTGAAGATTTTCCAGACAAACCAGAACTAGACCACGGATTAGATGGAATAAAATCCTTGCCTGGATTTGGAAGTATGCCGTTTCTCATATTTATTCCTAATAGGGAAGAAATGATTTTCAAATGCAAAATACATTATTTCATCTTGCACCAGATTTCAGTGGCAAACTCATCCCAGAATTCACTCTGTCTAAACTTCCTACGGTTCAGTCGTCAGAGCAAAAACTGACCGTGAGGTTGTCCGATAGAAAGCAGAGGAAAGGAGGAAAGGTGGCGACCTGGGGTTTAGTACGCCCAGAGGGTGGGCAGCCTGAGAGAGCTCTCCTAAACTTCTCCCTACAGATCCATCTCACGTCTTCTCTCTTGGCCCCTCTGGTGCTATCCTGGGCGCCAGTGCTCCTGGTCATTCCCACAGGTACCCCTGCATGGGCCACTGCCTGTCTGTCACCTGTCACTGCCTGTCAAGTTCCTCTTTGCCCCCCTTCCGTCCGGCCAGCTCTGCAGCCCCCTGCTCTCCTCTCTCTGCATTCTGTCCCCCAAGACCCCTCTTCATACCTGACCTGGACCATGAGCACCATCAAGTGCTGGTGACCCTCATGGACTCCCTCACGCCCAAGGCTGCCTTGACCTTAATCAATCATCTCAACCTCAAGCCAAACGACCCACTAGACCGCCCACTTTCCCATTTATGTCAAGCACTGCAGCTATTTTTCAGAACTGAAAAGACTGAATTCATCTTTTATCCTCCTTCCTCTCCTAGAGCCAAAAAGAAATAACCAATTCCCTCCCAGCTGGCTCCCTTTGGCCTGTGGCCCCTGGAGTTGGGGTCTCTGCCCCTGACACCTGGACCACTGCTGTACCCTGTCACCCGCTCTCTCCTCTTCCAGGTCATCCTGGGAGGCCAACCAGGGGCGAGGAGTCAATCCACCAGTGGGGCCTTGTTCCCACCTCACGTCCCCTGGGCCCCACAGCCCCAGCCTGAGCCACCACTCCCCTTACCTGCACGAGAGCTACAGCTTGCCCTCATCCACTCAGCACGAGGATGGGCATGAACCCAGCATGCTCTCCAATTAAAACCCTTCAACAGCTTCTTGCTGCTTGTGAAATAAATCCCAAATGGCTTACAAGACTCCCAAAGATGCCTCGTGCTACGTGTATCACCCTCCTACCACGCCCTCTGCCCTTCCCCTCACCAGCCAAGCCCCTTCCTGCCTCCCAGGATCCCCACTTGCTGCTTCCCCTGCCTGCTTTGTTCTGCTCATTTGTCCCTCCCCATTCTTTGGGGGCCCAGCCAGGAGTCACGTGCTCAGACAGGCCCTTCCTGAGCATTCTGTCTATAGTGGTGCCTCCCCCCTGCCCCCTATCACCACCAGAACTACTGGTTGTCTATTTGTTTAGGGTCTGGCTCCCACCACTAGAATATAAGCTGCACGGGGGCGAGAGTATTGTCTACAGGGCTGTGGTACAAAGTCACTGCATAGACGGTGGTCCCACTTGGCCACTGTACTCACCATAATTTCCACAGTGCCTCGCACACATTCAATGCTCAGTGCGTACGTACTGATTGAATGAATCTGTGAATGAATGGTTGGCTGGTGCTGTAAGCTTGGAATCGGGAGAATCTGGAGAGAGGCTTGTGCACCCATCAAACTAGAGCATGTACACTTATCCCCTGTAATACTGCCAGGTGGTGTGACTGAGCGCCTACCCTGATCTCCTGAGAGTACATAGGACTGGTCATTGTTCCTAACCCTGGTCTGGTGCAGGGGCCTCAGGCGTGCCCCCTGGCTCTCACCACCAGTTCCTCCCTCCTGGGGGGCCAGACCCAGTTTCCACCACAACATTTTTTCTTACGCAACTATACATACATAATGTGAGGCCTGGGCTTCAGCAAATATTTCTACAATCCTACCAGTTCTGAAGTTCTAGAAGGCCCTGGGCACTTGCCTTTCAAAACAGAATCTCTGTGAATACGTGATTCCGGGGAAATGGTTTCTGAGGATGAAAGTAAAGGCAAGCATTTCTATTACCAGGCAAGTATCGCGAGTGTTTCAGGTAGTGTTGCTTGGCCGCGGACCTCAGGGTTGGTGTGTCTCGCCTCTGATAGGAGGTCTGGGTGGGGGCGCTGTTGCCTGTACTGATGGGCTCAGAGGGCTTCAGGTCCAGAACACTCTCAAATCTGAAGCAAGGGAACATGGCTTAGATCAGCATGAGATGGAAAGCATCATGAGAGAGGTACAGATCATTTCACAAACCCCAGACTCGATCTGTGTACAGAGCCGAGGTGCACACTTGCCTGCAGAGAGTCTCCTCGCTCTGTCTCTTCTTGTTTTTCAGGTCAATCCTGGTGAGGGACGGACTGAAATCCAAGTCATCCAAGTCAGCCCAGTCATCGGAATCCTTTGTCGACCGGGACACAAGCCCCCACCTTCTCCGACTCTTGGGCTTGATCTCCCCATTTTTGTGTTCCAGGCCAGCTAGCGTTTTCTGTGCATCCAAGGAGTGGGGGATAAAGTCATACTTGGTATTAATGGAGCTCACCCATGAGTAATCCGCATTCCAAATTTCCTCAGTGATGAAAAGGAGGATCTGGGGACATATCATTCTCAACATGCAACCATGGGAAGTATGTTCCTGGGCCTCTGTCTCTCACCTCTCCTGCACACATCACAGCCACTGGCATCCTAGGGGGACACTCAACTGTGCAAGATAAGGATTTTTAAAAAGAAATTTTTTTAAAATAGATTTATTTTTGAGAGACAGAGAGTGAGAGAGAGGGAAGGGACAGAGGGAGAGGGAGAGAGAGCATCAGCAGACTCCACGCTGAGCGCAGAGCCTGACGCAGCACTCAATCTCACGACCACAAGATCATGACCTGAGCCAAAATCAAGAGTCGGGTACTTAACCACCGACTGCATCACCCAGGCGCCCCTAAAAAGAAATTTAAGGTGCTTCTCACGCATGGGGAGGATAGCTGGGTTGTCCTCCGGGCCTCATCCCTGAAAGCATGAACATGCTTTATTCTGTCATAAACAGAGATGCAGGAGAATACAGCTCAGATGTCAGTCATCCTGCCACTTACCGAAAACACTGCAAATATGCTTTCTTTGCCTTCTTAGTAGATCTGGATACTATTTAATTACAGAATTAGCTACAATAGGAAATTTCCAAATACATATTGCTTCCAAAGTTGTGGGCTGGGGTAGAGCGAACAGTCTAGAGATACCACTCTGGTAACCTCATGCAGTATCTCAGTGTTGGTTGGGAGCCGGGACTCAGGGAATGAATACTAGTTGACAGAAAAAATACTGCCTTCGCATAAAGCTGTCAGAAAAATCAGACTCTCAGACAGCATTACAAAGCTACTGGTAACTAGATGCCCTTTTCAGGTTATTATTGAATCTAACGCTCATTCTTTTTTTTTTTTTTAAGATTTTATTTATTTGAGAGAGAGAGCATGAGAGGGAAGAGGGTCAGAGGGAGAAGCAGAACCCCTGCTGAGCAGGGAGCCCGATGTGGGACTCGATCCTGGGACTCCAGGATCACGACCTGAGCCGAAGGCAGTCGCTTAACCAACTGAGCCACCCAGGTGCCCTCTTTTTATTTATTTATCTATTTTTTGAGCACCAGTCCAAGAGATGGAGAAAGATCTGGGCTCAATTAACAGCCTAGCATTAACAGCATTCATAGGAATGACAATCTATAAATTTTATTATGGCACTTTGTGATTTTTCAAAACATCTTCACAGTTAGCGGGACCTTTTAATGTCATGCACAGCCTGGTCTGGCAGGCAAGACAGGCATTAGGATCTTTCTTTTACAGATGAGGAAACTGAGTCCACAGGGATTAATAATAACAACGACTAACATTTATCACGTTCTGATGAAGTGTCAGCTACTATTTTAAATTCTCTCGAGTCTTAATTCATTTAGTCCCCCAAAAGAATTGTTATCAGGTAGATGCAATTATTATCCCTATCTCAGAGATGAGATGAGGAAGCGAGGAGCAGGGAGGCCAGGGACCTTGCCCAGGGGCATGGAGCCAGGAAGTGGCAGAGCTGAGACTGGAGAGACTGGCCCTGTGAGCGCTCTGGGCAGCTCTCAACCACCACACCGCAGCTGCCGGCCACCAGGACCGCTATGAACAGACACAGCCAGAATCTGAATTTAGACCTTCAACTCCAAGGCCAAAGCTCTTTTCACTACTCCACGATATTGCAAAGATACATTTATTGTAATTAACGGTCACTGTAATTAGACTTCACATGCTGCAAAAAGAAAATCTTTCACACAATCAGTGGGGTCAGAAGAGGAACAGGCCAGACAAGGCTCGCTAGCAAATCTTCCCTGCTTACCGACGGAGGATTCTTGGTATGGAGGGATGGGAAGAGCAATGGGCTTGGCTTGTCCTCCGGGAGATGGTTCGGGTGATCTGTCCTGGAAGCCTCTGCTTTGAAGGGGTACATGAGATGCTGAGGGGGCTGGCTGGCTTGATATTGTCTCGAAGAAATCCGCGGGTGTGGCTTGGTTGGGGGCTGGGTGGGGGGGACCGGCTTGATATGAGGAGGTGGGCCTGCCTTTTCCAGGACATCCTTCTGTGCTTTTCCTGAATCTTGAAGGCTCTGTGTGGCGCTGCCCAGCGGATGCCCAATCTGGAAGTAAGGATATCGAAGAGCCTGGAATAATACAAAGGACTGCTTTAGGAGAAAAGTCTATCCAGGAAGGTTAATACCATCAGGCTCACTGACCTACATTTCATGGGACCAGTTTACTATAGCTTCTTAGCCTAAACCAACTAGAAAACAGCATTGAATGTATGATACTCTTTATGATCTTCCTTATCTAAAATGTAAGATGTATACACTTAAAATTATTTGGATAAAGCAGCCAGTTATACTACTATTACCTTTGCTACTTCTGAAAAGTATCTGGCTCAACAGATGTTGGCTTTTTTCTTTTTTTCTTTGAAACTTCCATTTAATGTAAGTAGACCTCATTAAAAGATTTAAAGGATATTTAAATAATTTCCATATGCATGGTATCATGGAGCCATAGAAATACTGGTCTGTGTTGGCAAATCCTAACTTTTGGTATGTAGTTTGTTTGTTTAAATTTAATTAATTAACATATAATGTATTATTGGTTTCAGAGGTACAGGTCTATGATTCATCAGTCTTACATAATACCCCCAGTCAGATGCTGGCTTTGTAACTTACTTGCTATATATCTTCTTTTTTTTTTAGAGAGGGAGAGAGAGGCCAGTGGGCAGAGGGAGAGGGAGAGAGAGAGAATCTCAAGCAGACTCCCTGCTGAGCTGTGAGCCAATGTGGGGCCTGAGCTCACAACCCTGAGATCACGACCTGAGCTGAAATCAAGAGCTGGACACTTAACTGACTGAGCCACCCAGGTGCCCCTGCTATGTGTCTTAAATGTAATATTTCACCTTTCTGAGCCAATTTCCTTAGCCCATAAAAAGAAAAAAAAATAATATAAAACTGAGAAAAAAAACAAAACAACTGAGAGTCAAACACAATAATCCCGGAAGAGTCTGAAGAATCAAGTGTAAAATGAGCCAGTATTTTACCCCAGGAATGCCAAGAATGTAATATGTGATCAAGTTAAACCCTGGCTATCAACAACAACTAACAAACCTTGGTAGTTGTTCTGAACAATCCAGTTTTCCAGATAGTCAGGGGATAAATCTTAAAGGGCTGGGTTCACAATTCTTTCTGAAATATTCCCTGTATTCCCTAGTCTTTTTGAATGGAAATCACCAAACAGAACATAACCTTTCTTAATAACTCTGGGTTATAAACATCTATAATGATTATATGTAAGTGTAGACACAGAGGGCGATACCATGGAGACTCTGGTACTGGTTTTGGACCCTGGCATCTAACTTGAAAAGTCTCTGTAGTTCCAGGCATTTTTGCAAACTGATCTGGGGCTGTTTTTAGCTTTTCTGACGCTATGCTTAAAAGTACACATTGTTCTCTTGGTTCCTTGCTACAGATTTTTTTCTTTTCATCTCTTGGGTACAACCTTTAAAAAACTGGGTTCGTCAGAAAGCTTTTCTCCTACCTTCAGGATATTTGTGAATTTCATCCCCCGGAGTGCACTTCTGAGAGCTTTCCAACCCCGGCCACCCAGAGTCTCATGGTACCAAATTATGGCTCTTTCTTCTCTGAGCCTTTGGAGCTGCTTTTCCATAATTCCTTAACCCCCAACTATCGTCTCTCTGGTTCTCGCAAATTCTATCACATCAGCCCTATCTTCAAACGTCCCCGTCACTTTTGTTTAGCCAAACCATTGTCTCTGATTAGAACTGGTCACCTTTGTCATTCTGAGCCATGTAACCGCCAAGGGGGGCTGCAGAGAAGGATCCAGACACGCTAATGCAGAGGGAGGCTTGCAAGAGGCATGGGAGTGGCTGAGGCCATAGCTCTACCATGTCTCTTTGGGTGCATTTCATCATCCAGGTCAAAGTGACCTGGGGGGGAGGGCAAGTTGAGAAAACAGGAGGTATGAAACATTGAACTGCCGTTGGTTGCACTATCTGTACTAGTTGCTGGATGAATGATTAGGGGAAATCGCTTCAGCTTTCCGAGATTCAGTTTTCTCACTTACAGAGTGAAAATAGTACCACTGATTTCACAGAATCTTCATAGGGTTCAAATCACATAAAAACATACTAAAGCATCTACAAACTATTAAGTGCTATAAAATATTAACAATACTTATCATCCTAGCTCTATCTCATCTGTTGCTCTCTGTGTCAGCTGTGAAACAAGGGAGTTGGATTTCACAAGATATTTTCCAAATTCCCTTTTGACAGCCAGTATTGCCTTACAAGCAAACTGCTACGTAATCTTAACTTAGAGAATACCTTTGAAAACACTCTCCAAAGACAGGTAGATATATCTGCTTATTTTCATTTCCTCCTATGTGGTGATGGGAACCTGTATGCCAATTTTCAAAGCAACTGTATTGTTTAAACCTTTAACTATATACAGTAAATTTCAAACTATTTTATGTTTTTATATATAATATACCATTAGTGGCATTTCATACTATTTTTCACCCATAATACCGAATGAAATACTTCCTATGAAACTTACAGGAATTATTCAGAGTCAGATATGAACTTCATAAGAAATGCATCGAACAGAAGGAAATGGAAGAAAACCTGACTAGCTGTTGGCCGTTTCTTGGGATCCCACTGGAGCATGTCTCTCAGGAGCTGAATGGCTTCGCTGCTCGCATTTGGAATCAGGGTCTTTAAGTTATTGGGTACACACTGGGGCCAGCGGAAGTTCATCGCACTAGAGAGTTGGTAGCCTTCAGGCCAGTCGGTCTGAAAGAAGGAAGACACAGAAGACCTTGCTTAGCCGACTTATTGTGAGAGTTTCTATTCTGGCCCATGTACCCCTAACGGAAAAGCAATCATGTCATTACCGTGCTCATACTCACAGTGTGGCACCACATGCGATGAAACACAGAGGATGCTAATGGAGGAACTACAAAGAACATTAAGTCAGAGAAACAGTGGGAAACACACTGAATTTGCCACCAACTGGTTTTATAACCCTTTAAAAAAAAAAAGATTTATTTATTTATTTGACAAAGAGAGACACAGCGAGAGAGGGAACACAAGCAGGGGAAGCAGGAGAGGGAGAAGCAGGCTTCCCGCTGAGCAGGGAGCCCGATGCGGGGCTCGATCCCAGGACCCTGGGATCATGACCTGAGCCGAAGGCAGATGCTTAACTGACTGAGCCACCCAGGTGCTGGACAATATCCCTATCTTGATCATTCAAAATAACCATGTGGAGAAGTCCTGCAATAAAGAAAGCTGTTCCACTCAGTCTCAAGCTCTCCACTGTTCCATGCATCATTCCCACTAAATTCTGGAGGTAATACAGAAAAAGACAAGCAAATAATCTTTAAGGTCCCTTCTAGTTCCAACACTACTATTTTACAAAACACATTCTGGTATAATTGCTTTTATCTTTTTTTAAGGTCAAGTGGCATTATGTATCGCTAATGTCATTTATTCAGTTAGATGGCTACTGAGTGCTTACTATATGTTTAGTGTTGTTGGGTATCCGAAAATAATCCAGTATAAATCCTGCCCTTAAGGATGTTACTGTCCAAAAGGAGAAGATAAGACATTTATTTAAAAACACAATAATACAGAGGAAAAAAAGTGGTGAGGGTCACAAGAGAGGTACAGGTATCCAGAGGAGGGAAACATTCTAGCGAAAGACTCTGGAAATCTTGAAAAGCTGGCACTCATGATTTATTCAAATGATCTAAAATGTTTTTGAGGGTCTAGTTTGTACGAGCAATGGTGCTAGGACCTGGAAAATTAATACCAATAAACACAAGCCTATGGTCCAGGGCACAGAGATGTACAGGGATACAGATATTAGTAACGCAGAACATAGCTGAAATGGACAGGAGAGCAGAGCAGCAGAGAGGAGGTAAATTACTGAGGGGCCTTGGAAAAAGGGTGGACTTCGGTCACGTGGGATATTTACACAGGGACGCGGGGCGCCACCAGGGCCGAGCCAGCACGGTGCAGGGAGCACATGGGAGATTCGCGGCAAGAGTGAAGGCTGGGGTGTGGGGCCTCAATGGGTATTTTCAGCAGGGAGGGCCGTACCAGGGCTTCTGTTTGGCTGGGCGGGGGGGGTCTGGCTGCAGAGCGAAAGATAAGCTGGGGGCAGGACTTGAAGGCAGGCGGACTGGGAAGATGCCCCAGACACAGCGGGAGGCTCACCGCTGGCGGCAGTGGGGCTCCCGGGCCAGAGCTGTGCAGCCAAGTTCAACAGGATTTGTGGCCGGGGAAGGAGGGTACGGGAGAGAGAGGGTGACACTGAAACTCAGCCTCAAGGCTGGGGTGCTGGGATTCTGGTGAGAGCGCGGACAGGAACGGGGAACGGGGCAAGGAGGCTAGCTGGGGGTCAGCCAAACACAATCTGTGTCAGATGTTGGGTCCATGGTGATGGTGAGGGTGTCGGGAGGAAATATCACAGGTAGTCTAGGTGTGTGACTGCAGTTCCAAGGAGGGATTTCACTTAGGAGACTTCCGAATGGATGCAGAAGTCGTAGCCATGAGTATAGAGAAGTCCGGCAGGGGAGGTGAGGTGGCCGAGAGAAGAGCAGAGGGAGCTATAACACGTGTACTTAAGATTAAGAGCAGGAGGGCCAGAGGCAGCCCCGTCTGCGGAAGGGGCAGGGAAGGACCACTGAGGTCGAGAGAAAGACTGCAGGTCCAGCAGGTGATCCAAAGGGGCAAGGCTGCATGGGGTGCAGGAGAGGACGGGGCGGGGGGTGGGGGGGGCGGGTAGAGGGAGGGGAAGCTGCTGGCTTCAGCCCACACGCTTTTGTTCCGGATCATTACCTTTTTGGGTGTCCCCAGCAGCTGGCAAATTTTGAAGATGGTGTCAATTTCACTGGCCCCGGGGAAGAGTGGCCTGAGGGTGTACACTTCGGCCATGATGCAGCCCACCGCCCAGATGTCAATGGGGGAGCTGTAGTTGGTAGACCTCAGGAGCACTTCTGGAGCCCGGTACCTGGAGGGGCAGAGATGAACTGCCGGTTAGTGCTGCTACAGGCCAGAAGTTAAATGAAATACTATCATCAATTCTCTGGGAGAGACCTGTATTTCTAATTTCTATCTAGTTCCGTGTGATAGGTGGACTCAGGATGGCTTGGCACGCCATTATAAAGTAGTGCTTCTCTATTTCATGGTATTTTCTACTGAGCATTTCTCTGCAGGACTCTGCTGTACAGCATCGTTGAGAAACACAGAGTGAGAGTGAGGAAAGAGAGAACAGGAAAAAGAGAGAATATAAAACTTGTCTGCAGGCTACTTCTTGGTCATGGCCAACTGCTTAAATGCTTGGGGTCTGAAAGTTTCAGCATAGTCGTTAGCTGGTTTTTTTAGACAGGTCTTTGGAGAATCTTCTACACAACTCTTTTAGGAAACGGTCTTCAGTTAGGGCTGAAAATAAAATATTATTTATATCATGGAAAAGCATCACGGGCCTCCTTTTGAAAGGATTTACAGCCCAAGCTTTTAAACCTTTAGTGAAAAGTTAGTTATGTGTGACATTAATGTTATCCTCAGTATGATATATACGTATATTTTAAAAGAAGTGCAATTAAATAATTTTAAGGAAAGAGGATTTACCATCTGGTAGATACATAGTCAGTGTATGGGGGTCTTGATCGGATTTCTCGGGCCAACCCGAAGTCTGCAATTTTCACAAGTTCTGGGCCCATGCAGAGGAGGTTCTCAGGCTTTAAGTCCCGATGGAAGAAGCCTGTAGAGAGAGTGGAGAAGGAATTCCAGTGCAGATTTGCTTCTGCATTACTCTTTGCAGCTGTATTTCTCTTTTCATAAATATCTATAACTTGAAAAGTAGCCTGGAATGACACTGAAGGCTCTCTGCACAGGACTTCTTTCATTTCCCACTGATGAATTCAAAATGTAAAACAATTCAGAAACTGATCTTCGTAATTTTTTTCCAAGATAGAAAACAGCTTTTAAAATATCAAAACTCAGTTATGGGCTGAGATAACTTTGCGAAAAGAAACTGTCACCCAAGGGGGGATATATATGTATATATATATATCATGCCTACACTGCCCAAGGTAGCTAGAAAGAATCTGAGATTAAAACCATTTCAAAAGACAAAAGCCTTCTGAGTTGAGAGCCTTTATCACAAGAAAAACACAATTATAATTTTTGTTTAAGGAACAAGGGATTTAAGAATATGACCTACTCGTATCTGAGATTCTGGTTGTTGCACCAAATATTTTATATGTTAAATGCTTATTACTTTGCCTAATGAAGAAGAAGAGGTATACCTGCAGCATGCACTGTGGAAGGCAAAGACAACTCACCAAATGGGAAGTCTGTCTCAGCGACAGCAGAACCCTGGGGGTGTGTGCAGGATATTCAACATGCGAACTTTCCAGGTGCGCTCAGACACCCACTGATCAGTGATAAATGCCTCTGAAAACCTAAAACCTTCCACTTGTAGAGAGCATCACTGACATAGACATCATTCTGCATGACTCTAAATCTCAAAGGAACACCGAAATTGGAAATACAACTCTGTGAACACTGCTGATGGTGTTATTTGTTATGTGCTGTCTTTATCAATGTTGTGACAGTTGGATCCCAACCCGCACGTGATGGGGGGAATGAATAGCCATCACAGAAGAGCTACACTATTCCCTGACAATCTCTATGCTGAAGATGCTCAGATCTACCTCTCTGACACGCCTTTCCCACCCTTCTCTGGACCCACGTCTCCAATGGGGTAGCAGATGGATATCACCGTTTCCCATCAACCTGTCCCCAACCACTCTTCTCCTCTCCCAAATCATCTCTCCTTCCCAAACCTTTGATAAGATATCCTGGTTCCTTGTAGTTATATTGGATCCCTCCCAAACTGTCATGGAATTATGTTCTATTTCTCACCCAAATGTCTCCTATCTGATCCTTCCTGCCCCCTTTCACTCCTCCTTCCCAAACCTTTGCTCTCCTCGCCTATCCCTCCACTGCCCCTTGCTGTCAGGCCTTCCTCAATCAGCTTCTCTGGATTTCCATACTTCCCGATAACTTAAACACTGTCTTTCCCTTGTCACTGTCACACACACACATGCACACACGCACGCACACACACACACACAGAGCCTTCCATGGCTCCTTTAAAGTTATTTAAAAGCTCGAACTCCTTTCAGTCTACCTAAAGGGATAGACTTATTTTCTAATATCACCAGGATATATAAAGTATGTTCCAGTCAGCTAAAATTCCTCATTTCCTACAGGTTCATTGTATCTATTCCCACTGACAATGTTGCACCCTTTTTCCTTTTTATCTACGTCAATCCCAATTTTTGTCATCCTTCAGGACCTACGTTGAGTTTCCCCTCCTCCAGGAAGCCATTTTAATCATGCTAGCCTTCTCCCCTCATTCACCCTATCAGTAAATGTTCATTGAGGGCCCACTCCAGGCCAGGCACTGGGCGAGGCTCTGTGGATTCAGAAGCAACCCAAATGGACAGTTCTTTCCCTGGTAGACATGATAGGCTCTTCCCTCTGAACTTGAGCAGAACTCTGCCATTTTCAGGTATATTGACAATCTCTCTATGATTAGATGGAGCACTTTAAGGGTAGAAGCCACAATTCTACTTTTTCCGAATGCCTAGCACCATGGCAGGAGCATGGTGGTCTCATAACATAGTCTTATTGACTGAACAAAGGACTTGAGTAGGTTTGTAGGGAACATGAAAGAGCTCAATGCTGACAAATTTACTTTGGCCAAGTAGGCAGGGGCAACAGAGAAAAGACCAGGAGGCAGGAAGGCTCACTAGACAGCAACTGAGAAGTGAGAAGAGCAGTGACCCTGAAGTAGTGGGGGAGACACTGAGGGCTCAGGGCAGGAAGTCCTCAGCACGGGGGGAGTTCCAGCAGGACTAAATCCCCTAATCCCTCTCTGCTCTAGAGGAAGGGGCAGGTGACTGTGATGTGGCTATACCTGAACATGCAGTGGATGTCACGTATCATGGAAAGCAACAGTATTTTAAAAGAAAAGACACTCCCCTCTGTTCATCGCCAGAGCTTGGTATTAGGTCACACTCCAAATGGATAGTTTCATGGCATAATGATGGGTCTGCAGGCGAATGGCTGGCTAAGATGCACAAAATAAATATAATTACAGAGCACATAGAAGGGGCCAAAGGCGCAGTTGGTTGGGTGTCTGACTCTTGGTTTCGGCTCAGGTTGGGATCTCAAGGTTGTGAGATCGAGGCCTGTGATGGGCTCTGTGCTGAGTGTGGAGTCTGCTTAAGACTCTCCCTCTCCCCCTGCCCCTCCCACTCATGCTCTCTTTAAGATAAATAAATACATTTTTAAAAAAATAAAAATTAAAAAATTAAAAAAAAAGAAGGGGCTGAAGGTACAGAAGGGATCATACATATTCAAGAGGGCCCCAAGTGAGAAGAGGAAGTACTTCCTTCCCGCCAAAGGCTGCTTCTATTTTCCATAATCCAAGGCATTGAGAAGATCAAAGGAGTCCTGCCTGGATTAGACCAGAGATGGGTACAGAGAGTTTGCTATTGGTACATCATATGAATGTGTGTGTGTGCATATGCCTGTGTATCTCGTTTGTATGGAAATGTATATGGAAAGAAAAAAATATATATATGTCTACATTCCACTGCTTCATTCTTTAGTCTGCCATCATACCAATATATACCCTATGGCCTTCTTCTCACCACTTCCTTAAGTATCCTAACCAAATTAATGATAAATTAAACCTAAATTATAGTAAGAACCAAATTTGAGGCTATCAGCAAATTCAAATGGTAATTCAATATTAGACAAGGATGGCCTTTAAAATAAAAGGATTTTCTGGGGCGCCTGGGTGGCTCAGTCCTTAAGTGTCTGCCTTCGGCTCAGGTCATGATCCTAGGGTCCTGGGATTGAGTCCCACCTTGGGCTCCTTGCTCAGCAGGGAGCCTGCTTCTCCCTCTGCCTGCTGCTTCCCCTGCTTGTGCTCTCTCTCTCTCTCTCAAATAAATAAAATCTTTTAAAAAAATAAAATAGAAGAATTTTCTGATGTGGACAAGTTTGGATGGCTTATTATCAGACGAATTAAATAAAGATGATCAATGCACACCAGAGTGGGTGGTTTCTAAGACTCAATATAACTGAGTCATCATGTTTGGACCCTCCGTTCTTCAGAGCACCCTCCAGCTCCCAGAAGACCTGGTTGTACGCTCCCATCTTGTAATTGGCTTAAGAATGTGCAAAGACAGAAGCAGTTACCAGAGAGTGATCTTTTGTCAGTGCATGCAGGAAAACTCCTGTGGCCCTGAAAAGCTATGAGTTGTGGGACCATGGGCTCTCTTCCGAAAAACTCAGAACATTAAAAACACACCAGTGAAAAAAAGAAATGGCAAACATCATTTTCCAACTGAACAGATGGGAAAAGTGAGTCATTGGTTGGTGATGGTGGGGGGTGGTTAATTATTCACAATCCTACCAGAAATGTGCTAGAGCCATTGTACTTTTGGGCTTGACTCTGTCGCTCTCAATCCATATAGTTCAATCTTGATTTGTGGTTCTAGTCCTCTCAAGCACACATTGACGCTGTTTCTCCTCTTAGACACCTTTTCTCCTCTACTTGGGCTAAATTATTATTTCCAAACTCATGTGGCCTTTCCCTTATCGTCAGTCATTTGTCTTCCAGCGTCCAAGCCATGGCGAGTTCCCTCTGCCACCATCTATAACACCCACCTCAACGAACTTGCACCTTATCCTTGCTCAGTTCATCCCATCACACTGACTCATACTATGATACAAGCATCACGCTTACACCCCGGACTTTGCACCTTGCTTCCACCATAGGTTATGCTCCCGTGAGCACTGACCACCTCCTCACATTAGTCAAGCTCCATCCTTTCCCTCGCTGCTAGCTCCTCTTTGATCCTACCAGAACAGATGCACTCATAAAATGAGGAGAATGAGGATTCTGGTCCCCCATGTGTCTGTGTAAGCAGCTTCCCATTCTCTAGATCGTATTTCGGGCCCAAAACAATCAGGAACAATGGCTAGGAAGAAACCTAATTGTGAACAGACCCTTACAGATGACTAACGAAAACTGTATTTGTCAGGTGACATATGCCGTTTGTTACACTGTATTTGAGTGTAAGCCTTTATAACTAGGAAGCGTTCATGAGTATGTCTGTAGAAGATCTAGCCCTCTATTCTTTTCATGACCACATTAGCTACTATTAGTCTTACACCCATGAGTTCTATCCCTTGGTAATTAAAACCATAAGGCCCTCACATTGTGTACATGTAGTTTTCACCTCTATTTTAACAAAAGTATTATACTCTCCATATGAGAGGCAACGCAGCATAGTGGGCAAGTGTGCAGACTTCACAGTGTGGCCCAATTTCAAATCTCAATTTTGTTCCCCGTCTGGAAAGTCACTTAACCTCTTTGTGCCCCACTTCCCTAACCTGGAAAATGGGAAGAAAACCTTGAGGGCTTGTTTTGCAGGATGCAATGTGTTAATTTTGTAAAGGTTTTAGAGCCATGCCTGGCCCCTCACGAGACCTTGTCATTAGTAGTAGTATGAATCCTCTTATCCTCCCAATAAGGGGGCAGGCATACACAGCTCCATTTTTTCCCTGTAAGAATTAAGGCTTATGAAGCTAGTCATGCACTTCACCTGTGAGGAGGTGGTACTAAGCTCTGATCCAGTTCTTAGCTAGGTACGTGTTCTGCTGCTGTGTGCACTGGAGCTTGTAACAGTGAGCCCACTTCTTCCTCTGGGCTTCTGATTCACGACGGGAACCTATACAGATGGGTCATTCAGACATCACGCAACAGCAAAGTGCTATCAAGATGAGAATCTTTCTGTTCAAACTGTTTGGCTTCCAGAAGACAGGAACAGACCTTCAATTAAATTTCAGGGTACCCCATGCAAGTCAAATAACAGAGGGATTTTCTCTTTCATCCTGGCAGAAACTGTGCGGTGCTTACTTTTCATTAATAACCCTTGGGCAAGGAAAACATCAAGCCGCAAAGAAGGCTTTCTCCCCTCTGCCACATTCTGTTAATGATGAACCGGATATGAATATATGGAAATAACCAGGGAATACCGGAACACGAGGAATTTATGTAGCACACCTTCCTGCTATGGAAGTTGTTAGTTCCACAGATATTACTGAATTTAAACCTGCAGTGTTTTTATGATCAAGAAGAACAGGACAGCAATGCATAGAAAGGCCAAGGGCTGACTCAAGGTCATGCACTGCAAGACAGTGGTGAAACACAGAAGCAGAGAACCACTTCTTGGGGCAAAACACTGTCCTCCAAGCCACCTAAGGCATTTCTGATTGGGTAACGGTGAGTAAGTATGAGCTGGACATTTCTAAGGGCAGGTCAAGGATGGAACATGGTTTGCATTAATTATTTAATTCCAGCAAAGTACATAAGCTTTGGCATTGCTCAATCAGCACCAAGTGGAGTCAGGTTTTCATTCCCTGCGGGGAGAAAAGTACTCAGTGACATGAACTATGACCATAGCAACTACCTGCAGTGCTATTCTCCCCTCTCGAAGGAGTCTACTCCCTGGGGGCAGAATGCACCTTCTCACAGTGAGAACAAGCTAACAAAACAAATCTGTGAAGTGCTTGAGATGATTTTTTTTTTTCTATTACCCGAGGAAAGGGATAGTATGGAGTTGCATGTGCACTTCAACAAAGGCAAGTCGATTACCATATAAAAACCAACTGTTACAAAGGTTCCAAAAATCACTTACCAATGAAAATGAGATGGGGCCTGTAAAATTAATATCCCTCCCACCTACAATTATTACCACTATTTGGTTCACCTCTCATTCTCTGGTTCTCTTTGAGAAAACACAGGTTTTTCTAGTAAAGCATGGCAAATAGGCACAGACCCCTGAGCTAATCTCCACCCTACTTTGCTGCAGTGGGGGCTTTGGCAGGTCTTTCAACCTCTCTGAACGTCAGTTTCTTCTTCTTTGGAAGGGACAGATACCATCTGTCCTTGCTCACTGAGAAAGTGGCAAGGAAATAAGTCGGGTGACAGATGAAATGTTATGAAGCTTAAACTAGAACTGGGCACCTTAAACAGCCGGGGAAAAGCGTCCAAAGAATCTTTGGTAATAGCAACGGCACTGGGGTTGTAAAAACAGAGGTGGTCTGACTTACTCCATGACCTGAGCCTTCCCTTGCACCGCCTTCTCTTGCATCCGAGTGTCCAAGGTGTGTGAGGGAAACTGACAGTGCAGAGTTTCCAAGAGCTGTGGTATCACAACAGTATCTGGATGCTACATTACTGGATACAAATATGCACTGTGTGTGTGCACATGCATGTGCATTTGTGGGTGTGGGTGTGTGCAGGTGTTGGGGGGAGCAGTGTACATGCAGGTATGTGGGCTTGTGTATGTGTAGATGCATATGCACATGCATGAGGCGCATATGTGAGTGTGTGTGTTCATTTGATGGGATTAGGTAGAGACCCAGGTAAAAAGACTACAAGTCCATTCTGGCAACAGATACCTGAGTCTCATGAAATGCAACCAAAGGAAAAGAAGAGAAAGCCAATGAATATTCACTTTCTTTCAGGTCCACTACTCAGTTTCCAGACCTGAGCAAACAGCCTGAGTAACTGAGACATTATGTGACTGTCCCTGTGTGAAAACATTCTGGTCGATCTTTCTCTTTTGAGAATCTCTTTGATTTCTCATCACTTCCTTTTGCTAGGCTCTTAAATCTAGTAAGTTACCCTTCTCCCCCTTTCTGTCCCTAAGACACCATACCAGTTTTTCATGTTTGCAAATTCCATCCCTTGTGAATCCTGGTGACTGAAGGCTCTATCGATGCCAACAGAATTGGGCTGGCATTTTACTGAAAACTTTTTACTGGAGTTGGTTCACAAATGGACTCAGTCTTGCATATTACCCACTTATTATTCAGCATGTGCCTGATGCTGACATGGATTTGCACAGATAGCCTCTGTCTATCTGTGCTTCACTTAGCCTCTAACCGAGGGGCTACCCAGAGGTTAAAGAGCAGACTGGGAAAGATCCCAGGATGAACCATGCCACTGGCTGAGGCACGGTGTCTTTTCTACACACTCGTGCCACTGGCTGAGGCACGGTGTCTTTTCTACACACTGCCAATTTGTGTCAACTCTGCGCTGACCGTATTATCAAAGGGCTTCCGCCCAGGTTCCTTACTGGGTAATGAAACTTATCTGTTGGTGCAATATTTGCAACGGCAACAACACCTTCAGGCTGGGGGTGAATGGCTTTCTGCCTATGCAAGATCAACTGCTTGGTCCATCTGTCTTTAAAGTTAAAGTGACTTCAAATGACCCCCTACGGGACTCCTGGCTCCGCTGGTGGACATGTCCATCCCATGGCTCTAGGTTCACAAGAAGGTGGGTCTGCGTCTAGTTAGCAGCAGAGACTTCGTAACGTCCCAGGTGTTTGCTGGAAAATATAGCCTCAGGGTCATTGCTACTCAACACCTTTCAAAAGCTCAGCTAAGGACAACAGTATTGGAGGATTTCCCGAAGGGTATGTGGCCATCCATTCCTCTAGATATTCTAAATCTCTCCTTGGACTACTGAGACCATCCCTACGGTGAATCATGCTGGGCCCCAGTAGGACTGTTTTCTCTGATCAAGTGATATAACTGGCCTAGAATGAGGGATATGACATGAAACTGCCCTATGCAACCTGTTACTGCTTACCGTGAAGTCATGTTACATACTGTCCCCTCTAGAAGGATCCATAAGAGAAATCTCTTTGGTCTTAGTTCCAAGAATAGTTCTGCTTCTCTTGGGCAACTGGACTGTTTTTATTGGGGTGGGGGAACTATGTTGGATGCAGTTGGTCATGTTTCACATTTTGCATCGTGAGAAGCAAGTTCAGAATAAAATCTGTAGCCTATTTCTTTTACTTAAGTAGGACTTGCGGACATGCCTTTTGCAGATTAACTTCCCCCTCTAGCTATATCCATACCATGTTTTGTTTTTGTCTTTTTCTTTCTTTGTTAATTTTTAATTGATTTGATTTTCCTGTGTTGGATAAATTTTGTTAGGCCCTTTTTGGATGCTTTTGGACTGAAATATAATACATCAGGAAAATGAGAAGCCACAGTGAAGCAGTAATAGTAGATTAAACATAATACATGAAATGTCTCTGAATTCTAATCTTAGGCATCTTATTAATACACCAGGTAATGGGCAGGGATAACTTTTAGACCTATAACAAACGAGCTTAATGTTAAAGCCTAAAGAATAAGAACACGTGGACATGATAAATAATGAGAAAAATTCAGAAATCAAGTGACAAAAGAGAACATATCCCATACCCCACTGTCAGCCTCCCAACCTGTCAACCTCTTCTGGGAGACAGTCACCAAAGACCCTGATGCTTCCTGTACCTTCTACCTGATGACAACATTTCACTGCTGTTAAAAAGCACAAGACTCCAAATCACCTACCGTGTTTGTGAATAAATGCAAGTCCTTGTAATATCTGGTACATTATATTCCTTATAGCAGATTCAGGAAACAACTTATTTCTGGATGGGACAAAGGAGGACAAAGGTTATAAATCTAGATTTACATATGAAAACAAATAACTCTATGTTCCTGTTCTTTTGGTTATACAGTAAGAATGTAAGAAAACATTTGCTCACACACTAATGTGACCAGATCCTTTGATAATAAAGACCAAAGAAAAACAACCATTTGTCCGTACAAGACAACTACCTTGTAAACACTGGTGTATTGGTATAATGGCAACTGGTATGTTCAGTTATGTTACAAAGAAGACAAGATTAAACATTTTATAGTAACCGCCCCCCCAAACCCTCCAATCTATCCTATAAAAATCTTCTCTCTCCATAACATAAAACTTAAAAAAATTGTAATGGGGAAAATCTGAGGTCTTCCAGATGAAGTCCTTATGAAATGTAGTGGATAGCAGGGGATAGTGCTGTATTCCTCCCCGGAAGGGCAAACCATACAGCTTCTCTGTTGTTAGCGACAACGAAGACCCTATTTGTAGACTGAATTCACTCAGAGAGAAGCTGGGAGTGAAGCGCTCACTTGCCACTGAGAAAATATGCCCTAGAACTTCCACGTGCTTCACTTTCAAAGTTCAAAAGTGCCACAGCAGGTGAGTTTGTTATTAGTTTCCTCTTCCCAGCACACAAGCCCCTGAGCACTGTACAAGAAAGCAAGGGCAAGAAACCTCCAAGTTCTCCATGGAGGTCTCAGAAAGAACGAAACCATGACACCTTGACCTATAATTGCTCTGCCCATCTGTCCTTGTGGGAATGGAGAGCTGCAGAGTATCTGTTCAATCTCTGAGCTTCTCTGGGTGAATAACCCATTGAAACAGGAAAACGGCCGCACCGAATGTGGCTTCTATGAAGGCCTCACGAGGCCTCCAGAGTAGGAATGTGGCCTGGGACCCTCATCTACAGGGAAGCCTAAGCAGCGTTAACTGCGATAGACAAAAGCAAAAAAGAAAACACATCCTCTTTGCGATATTTACTTCTAAGATCACGATGATGAAACTGTACCTTTCTTTAATGAGCTGGTAAAGATTTTCCTTCATGTACTCGAAGATAAAATAAAGATGATCATTTTCCCTGATAACTTCTTTTAATTTTACCACATTGGCATGGTTGAGCTTCTTTAAAGACTGAAAGGCAAGGGGGAGAAACAGAAAAAAATGAGAGAAAATCTGTTGTTGGAAAAGAAAAGCAACCGCACATATACTTCGGAAGAAACATCTAATTCTAGAACCACAGAAGTGCCACAATCCCTATTATACTGACAATACATGGTATTTCACTGAAGTCAATAATCACTTGAATGTAGAAAAACCATTTC
Source organism: Callorhinus ursinus (assembly GCF_003265705.2). Taxonomy (NCBI): domain Eukaryota; kingdom Metazoa; phylum Chordata; class Mammalia; order Carnivora; family Otariidae; genus Callorhinus; species Callorhinus ursinus. The sequence continues at coordinate 11,149,568 of NW_027397084.1, forward strand.
GATTAGCTGACTAGCAAGTAAGTACTTGACCATTACGGGTATTTCTGGCTGCTGGCTGCACCAGCCAATGGGCCAGGGCTATTTTAGGTGCACTCCTTCCAGATGATGGGATTCATGCCATGAAAACGGCCAGAGGGAACCAATGGGGAGCTGAAGCTTTGATTATTCTAGTATTGGAAAAGGTAGCTGCTCTGGGCCGAGATGACCAGCTAACAGTCTGTAGACCCTGTGAACAGGAAGTTGTTCACATAGACAGAGGCTGATAGCCTGAGGCTCTCAACTTCCGTCGGACTCATGTGTGTCCATGAGGCACACACCAGTCCTTACGATGGGAGTTTTATTTATTTTTTTTAATAGTTTATTTAATTCAAGTTAGTTAACATATGGTGTAGCACTGGGTTTCAGGAGAGGTATTTAGTGATTCATCACTCACATACAACACCCAGTGCTCCACCCAACAAGTGCCCTCTTTAATCCCCATCCCGCCCCAGACCCCCCACTGATGTGAGTTTCATTTATTTATTTTTTAAAGATTTTATTTATTTATTTTACAGGGAGAGACACAGCAAGAGAGGGAACACAAGCAGGGGAGTGGGAGAGGGAGAAGCAGGCTCCCCACCGAGCAGGGAGCCCGATGCGGGGCTCGATCCCAGGACCCTGGGATCATGACCTCAGCCAAAGGCAGACACCCAACGACTGAGCCACCCAGGCGCCCCTGATGTGAGTTTTAAAGGAGAAAGGATGAAGAGGAGAAATCTCACTGCAAAGCCCTCCTGCCCACCCCCCAACCCAAGGTGAGATGGGAGAAAGAGCTCTGCTTCCAAGAACAGCAAAGGCAAAAAAGTCAGGCGGGTGATGAGAAACAAGAGAGTGGCTCAGAAAATGGGGCGTGACCTGATTCCTCATCCTTGCGCACGTGCAGTTTTCCTGTTCCTGCCACAACCTCATGAGCAGAGCCACGTGTCAACTTTTTTCTGTTTGCATCATTAGTTTTGTTCATGGTGAGCGAGTACACTTTTGTATTCATAAGCAGCGATCCTGTTCATATGCGACAGCCAGAGAAACTGTGGCTTTGCTCACCAGATGGTCAGAATTTGATTAACAGTCTCCTGCAAGGGAGCCTCAAAGGGCCACCGGCCAGTGGGATGAGCCCTTTAATTCCAAAAGCCTTTTCCTCACAGAGAAGTGACTCTGATAATAATACATTGTCAAGCCCTCCTTATCTTTGAATTTCCTTAAAAAGAACACTCCTTTTACAAAATAAACACGGTGGCGGAAGACAAAAAGGTGAACACGAATATCCAAATCTAGGACACCCAGTAATAATGCCTCCACGGAATCAGAGCTTGGGAATGCTGTAATATGATCGAGTTACTTCAAGCGGCTGGGAAGAGGGAGGAAATATGGCCAGTGAACGAGAACAAAATAAAACTCTTCTGGAGCCTCTTTCCTGAAAGAAAAACTCCTGCCAAGGAGCCTCTCTAGCAGGAAATCCTCAACCGAAGGCTGGATCCTTCTAGAATGACCCAACCAGGCTGATTAGTTGTTTTAGTGAGGTTGGTTTCCAGGTTCTCCACGAGTAACAAACACAAACATTGCTTAACTCGTAAGTTTTCACCTCTGCAGCCTTCTTTTCTATTCCCTTAAAATGCATCACAGCAATGGCTGACATGTCCAGTGGATGAGCTGCAGGATGAACGCAGCAAATTCAGTCAGAGGAAAATGAAGTAGGTTTTTTAAGCTTTTCAAGAGGAGCATCCTAGGCAAGGAACAGGGTACCTTCCATGCTTGGCCTGACATTTGTTTTGAGCATGAATTACTGGTTCAAGTCTAAGGGCTCATAGTTCTTGTTCCTGAGTGAGCCTCACGGACAAGTAAAGTCTGTATTAGTTTAATATAAAAGGGATGAATTTTGTGTGGGAGATTTCATAACTCATTTTACAGAGAGAAGTCATCTTATTTAGGCTCAGGAAAGGTTTACAAGGAGAGGAAGACGCAGGACACTTAGAGCCAAGAAGCACAAATAGAAAATTAAAACCAGGTCAGCGGTCCAAATGGAGACTATTTATCCCCATTTGGATGAAGGTTCTTAATAATTTAACAAAACTACAACGTACTGCTCCTCGAGGGTACCCAGGGGCATGAGACACAGTCCTTTATTTGCCTATAAGAGGCAAATAGCCTAATTAAGAAGAGAGGGCACGAATACAAAATCCACAGAACAGAATGAGGGAGATTTTATTAGGGTCAAGAGAATGACAGAGACAAGGAACCTTAGAAATGTTTCAAGAAGGAGTAATCAGCAAACCCCAATGGTCAATGAGTGTATCATCCACAATGCGACTTGAAGGAAGAATAGCATCTAGACAAGTCAGTGGGAGGGAAAGGGTGTGTCAGGAGAGAAGCCCTTCTTAGGTATGGGTGTGGGAGTGGAATGGTGTGGTCTATGCCTGAGGGATGAGAACTGCCCCAGTCTGGTTCTGAAGGAAGCTCATTCAGAAGACTCTGACAGGGGAAGTGGGTAGGGGAATACACTGGTTGGATGCCAGGTGCATATGCCATTGAAGCCTGACAAACATGAGTCTGAAACCAAGCTTTGTGGCTTAGAGTTGCATTTACCTTGAGCAAGTGACTGAGTCTCTGGGCCGCAGCTGTTCTCAGCAGCAAACCCAGGGTACCAGCACTTTCCTCATGAGGTAGTTGTGAGGATGAAATAAGACAATGCAGATGCTGTCTGGCTTATAGTAGCATCTCAGGAAACGGTAGGTAGTGTGTGAATGGCTGAATGTCCCTGAGATCATTCTGGGGACAGCACATGGGGTGGATATGATGTGGAGGAAGTGAGGTCACACAGACCACCTGCAGTGAGCTGCAGTTTCTGGGTGAATGGGTAAATGATCCTTAACAGAAGAGGGAGAAAATAGGAGCACTGGGGGAGGCAGACATTCCAGAAAATTCAGGCGCTGATATCCATGAAGCAGTTGGATATGTGGGCCTGAAGCAGGCATCAGCAAACTTTTCTTAAAGGGACAGAGAATAAATATTTTAGGCTTTCTAGGTCATATGGTCCCTGCCCCAACTACTCAACTTTGCCATCAAAGTGTGAAATCCGCCAATAGAAAATATGTAATCAAGTGGGTGAGTGTTCCAACAAAATTGCATTTAAACAGAACATGGCCATTCATCAACCCCTGGTCTAGTGCTTACAAAGGATAAAAGATTTGATGAGACCACTGAAGTGAGGGAAGTAAATGAAATTACTCGGGAGGAGATTCAGAGCAAAGGAGAAAATGGCTAAGGATGGAATGTGAGAAATCATCGCTATTTAAAGGGTGAACGACAGAGCACTTGAAGAAAGGCAAGAAAGAGGTAGGACAGTGAGGCCAAAGCAGAGTCACACAGCCCTGGGAGAGGACAGTACCCAACACCGCAGGCAAGAAAATGCCTGAGAAAACGAACTGGAGGGGCGCCTGGGTGACTCAATCGGTTAAGTGTCTGCCTTCGGCTCAGGTCATGATCCCAGGGTCCTGGGATCGAACCCCATGTCAGGCTCCCTGCTCAGCTGATCAGGGAGGATGGAGGGTACATATATTTATTTAGAGACGGAAGAGAAGGAGCCAGTGGAAAGGAAGAGCTTAAAGAAATGGGAAGGTTCACAAGAGCCAAAAGGTGGGAGCAGCCCAAGTGTCCGTCAATGGGTGAATGGATCAACAAAATGTGGCATCTACCTAAAACCGAATAGGATTTCGCCTTAAAAAGAAGGAAACTCTGACACAGGCTATGACATGAACCTTGAAGACACGATGCCAAGTGAAATAAGCCAGGCACAAAAAAGAAATACTGCATGATTCCAGGTATCTGAGGCACCTGGAGTAGTCAAATTCATAGACAGAAATTACAAGGGTGTGTGCCAAGGGCTGGGGGCAGAGGGGTCACGGGGGTTGCTGTTTAACGGGTTCAGAGTTTCAAGTGTGCAAGATGAAGAGAGTTCTGGAGGTGGATGGAGGTGCTGACCATACAACAATACCACTTAATACCACTGAACGGTGCTCTTACAAATTCGTAATATGATAAATTTCATGTATGTATATTTCATCACACTTGGAAAGGGAAAGGACATTAGTGGGAAACGTGTGAGATCGAAATAAATCTGTGGTTTAGTTAATAGTACTATACCAAAGTTTAAAAAAGTATATTTACTAATATAATAGCAATCTTCTACTTTGAGCTATTAGCTGTATAATGTTGTCATTTGCCCCCTTTTGTTAGCATCAGTGGAACAATTCAAACAGAATGACTAACTCTATCAACCATAAATCTAAGCAAGTATAAAGCTATTTTAATCAACCATACATAAATTTTTCCCTGGTGTATTAATAAATACCTTAACCTCCCGAAGGTTCATGCATTCCTCCCAGGAATAAAACTTTCTTTTCATTCTAAAAGAGAACAAAGAAACAAATAGCATGCTTATTCCCAGTAACAGGCTAAACTTTCTTGTTTAAAAATGTTTTCAATCTAAGCAGGGGGGGAGGTGGAAAACAAAAAACCCAAAACACTAAAAAACCCCAAAACCCCAAACCCAAAACAAACAAAAAATATGTTTTCATTCTGAATCTAATGAGTAGTGCTTAAAGCTGGTTTCAATTTCTACCAAATATTATACTATCCAAAACATTCATTTTAAAATCTGGCAGGGCGATCAATCCTACATCACAAAATTTCCCAGCAGAGACGGAGCAAGGCAGTGCAAGGAGACCTCTCCAGCTGTCTTGCTCCATCACTAATTGGCTAACCTTGTCCTGGAGGCTAATCCTTCAGGCTTATTTGATATAGACTAGAGCCCTCCAACAGAATTTTCTGTATTAATGGGAATGCTCTGTGCTGTCCAGAATGGTAGCCATGAGACTATAAAAATCTGGGCAGTGAATACTTGGAATATGGCTAGCATAACATAGGAACTCAATTTTTAAGAAAATTCACATTTAAATGCCCTATGGTTACTTGCCACCCTGTTGGACAACACAGTTCTAGACCCTCTGGTGCAGAGGTTGGCAAACTATGGCCCACGGGCCAACTCTACCCCACCATCTCTTTCTGTGCAGCCCATAACTAAGAATGATGTTTGTATTTTTACATAGTTGGGGAAAACACATCAAAAGAAGCGTGAGATCTCATGACGTGTAATAATTTTATGAAACTCAAATTTCAGTTTCTGTAAAAAGTTTTATTGGAATACAACCACACTCATTCATTTATACCTGGCCTATAGCTGCTTTTACACAATCGCAGAACTGTGTTGGGGCAGGACCATGTGGCCTGCAAAGCCTGAAATATTTACTGTGTGGCTCTGTACAGAAGAAGTTTGCCAACCCTGGCCTACAGCCTGAGGGGAGAGAAAGACAACCCTATGGGCTAACCAGAGACCCAAGTTTCAAGGTTCTATCTTGCATCGCACCGCAATCACATGGTCTCATTAGACTCTTCCAGTGGCCCCGGGTAATAGATGGGACAAGGGAGGAAATGAAGACACAGAGAAGTCACGTGATTTCCCCCAAGGTCTCCCTGCTAGCCAATAAGAGGCCAACTTCCATCTCTCCACCTCACTCTCACACTCTGTCGTCAATGTCACACTGTCTGCTGGTGGAGTTCATGCCCCACATATTCTTTAGCCCCTCCTGTGTGTGGCAGGGGCTTTGTCAGGCACTAGGGATACAACGGTGAGAGGGGCATCCTTCGTGGACCTGACATCGCAGCAGGAAGGCAGGCAATTCATCATCACTTTCTGTGCTGAGTGCTGGAAAGGAAAGGCACAGGACACGGTGAGAGCAGACCCCAAAGTGACCTAATTTAGTCTGGGGTATCAGGAAGCACTTCTGGAATGAGGTGATAGTTCAATTAGGACCTGAAAGATCAGTAGAATTTAGCCCCTGGAGGTAGGAGGCAGGGAATATCAATGTGAAGACTAGGGGCAGAAAGGGATTTGGTGAGTTCAAGAAGCTGAAAGTCCAGGGTAGCGGGAATGACGTCGGTAGGGGGGTAGTGACAGGAGATCAGACTGAAGAAAACAGGGAGTGGCCAAGTGATGCAGCAAGTTGTAGGTCACATTAAAAATTGGAGGCTTGATCCTAAAATTGATAGGACGATACTGCAAAATGCTATAGTTTGGGTTCCTCTGAAAGCAGAGCCTGAGGCAAGGACTCAGGTGCAGGTAGTTTATTTGGGAGGTGATTCCAGGAAGCCAGGGCAAGGAGCAGGGAAAATGGGAAGAGAGACATGGGAAACCCATTAAAGTGTATGTTACTGAGCTGATACCCAGGTGTGCAACTGGGGCTCAGTCCTGCTGGAGGCCTTCTATTGGCCCGTGTGGAGAGTGCCCTGGTTGAGCGTCTCCCATGTGCTTTTTGGGGGGCGGGGTGCTGGTAGTGGGCATAGAACTATACACCACAGCACACTGAAGTCAGGCGGGACAAGGTGATGAGAGGGCAGCAGGGACACAGTGTTTGGTGCAAATGACTTTAGACAATTAGATTCATGTGTTTAAAGTAATCCCTTCATACTGGAATGGAGAGGGGTAGAATGGAAGCCAGGAACCCTACAGAGGAGATTATTCTCATGGTAGAGGTGGTAAATGATAATGGGTTGAATGGGAGGTTAGCAGGGAGAATACAGAGAAGTAGGTGGATCAGACAAATATATAGTAGTTGGAATCTACGGGTCCAGGTGGCCAATGCTGGGCATACAGAGGGAGGTCAGGAGGATGTGCAGGTTTTGAAGGATGGTAGTGTCATTCATAAGATAGGGAACACTGAAGGAAAAACAGGTTTGGGGCAAGAGAGGGAAATGTTGGATAAAAGCTCAGTTTGGGATATAGTGAGTCTGAAGTGTCTACAGGGCAACCAAATGGAGATGTTGAGAAAGTGACTGGATATAGATGGGTATAGAAGGGAGGCCCTAAATTGGTCCCTGAAAACTCCCGCCTCCTGATGTTCAGAGCCTGGGATAACACCTCTCCTTCAATGACTTGCTTCTAACCAATGGAATACAGCAATGTGAGAGGAGGTCTCTTCTGGGATTAGTTTACAAAAGCAAAAAGATGTGACTTCCACCTTGGTAGAAGCCTCTCTCATGGCCTTCATGGTCCCCACATCTTGAAGCAAGGTGCCATGTTGTGAGCTGCTCTTTGGAGAGGCCCACATGGCAAAGGACTGAGAACAGCTTCTAGCCAACAGCCAGGAGGGACCTGAGGCCCTCAGTGCAACCACGAGGGAGGTATGGAATGCTGCCCGCAATCACGTGAGTGAGCCTGGAAGTGGATCCTTTCCCAGTCCAGCCTTGAGCGAAGACCCCAGCACTGGCCAACACCTTGACTGCAGCCTCATGAGAGACCCTAAAGTAAAGAACTCACTTAAACCACGCCCAGACTCCTGACTCACAGAGATGATAAATGTGTGTAGTTTTAAACCACGAATTCTTGGGGTAAATGGTTATGCGGTAACGGATAACTAATATAGTGGACTCAGACTGCAAAGGGCAAGTGGAGTGGGGAGATGAAGACAGTGGTCCCCAGACCACCACATGTGTAAATGATCCAAATTAAGTCACTTAACTTCTCAGAGTTTCAGTTTCCTTTCCAATTAAATGTTTCTAAACCTGCTTGTTACTATGTCACAATAGGATAAGACACCTTGAAAACGTACTAGTGCAATAAACAAATCTAAAGTAGGAATGTGTTTAAGACCTCTGCCATGGGGCGCCTGGGTGGCTCAGTCGTTAAGCATCTGCCTTCGGCTCGGGTCATGATCCCAGGGTCCTGGGATCGAGTCCCACATCGGGCTCCCTGCTCGGCGGGAAGCCTGCTTCTCCCTCTGACCCTCTCCCCTGCTTGTGTTCCCGCTCTACTGTCTCTCTCTCTCTCTCTGTCAAATAAAAAAATAAAATCTTTAAAAAAAAAAAAAAAAAGACCTCTGCCATGAACGTTCCAGAGCCAACAGTCACCTAGCCCACAAAAATCAATGTCTAAGTCTTTCCTCCATGCCTCCCACCCACCCCTCTTCAGAAATTTTTCAATGATGAGACATGCAGAGGGTAGAGTTAAAACGATGTTGACAATGTGTAGTTGAGGATGAACTGATGTGAGTGAAGAATAAAACTTACTTTTTAATGGCAATCAGTTCCCCAGACTCAATGCTTCGTCCCAGTAGGACGGAACCATAGGTTCCATCCCCGAGTTGCTTGATCGTAGTGTATCTATTCATGGTGTGCCCGCTCAGGCCGGACACGCATCTCAGGGCCGAGGTGGTGCAGTCCTGCAGAGGCGGCAGGCCTCCCCGGAGTGTAACCAGATTTTTCGATGGCAGCACCAGCACAAGGTATTCAATAGAACGTGACTATCTCCCAAATACATATTTTCAAAGATCAGTCTTCTGCCTGTAGAGAAAAATGAGAGACAAGGGTAACTGCTAATGTGCATTTTAAGTTTGTGTATTTTTATTGTCTAAATCAGCAGTCAGCAAACGAAAACCAACCTCCCCCCTCCCACCCGCCACCTGTTGTTATAAATAAAGTTTTATTGGAACTGTCATGGCCACTCATTTGCACATTGTCTACAGATGCTTTCACACACAAGAGCAGAATTCAGTAGTTGTGACAGACTATATGGCTTACAAAATCTAAAATATTTATGATCTGGATCTTTACGGAAGAAGTTTACCAACCTCTCGCCTAAATAATGCTCTTTTAAATTTTCGTAAGATGAGAGATACCATTCTTGGAAAGTGAATTTGTCACTGACTCAGAAATGAATCAGTTGCCATCCAATGCTTTTCTGCTGACCAGCCACTGTGGGCAAACATTGCATGAAAACTAAGGTCGACGAAACTGCTGAGCTACAAAAATCTGTACTAAATATACTGTGTTCTGTGTAATTCTGCTATGATTTACAATGTAACAAAACCAAGAAATGTTAAAATTAAAGTTCTCCCGATACAGAATTTACATGTGCCAAACGAACTATTTGTGGGTAGGCATCAACAGTATTATTTTTACTACTAGACATACAGAAGCTAAACAAAGAAAAACTAATTTCTTTTTTTACTTATTTTTTTAAAAGATTTTATTTATTTTTCGACAGAGAGACTGACAGTGAGAGAGGGAACACAAGCAGGGGGAGTGGGAGAGGGAGAAGCAGGCTTCCTGCGGAGCAGGGAGCCCGACTCGGGGCTCAATCCCAGGACCCTGGGATCATGACCTGAGCCGAACGCTTAACGACTGAGCCACCCAGGCGCCCAGAACAACTAATTTCTTAAGGTCTGCATGTAGGGTGTGCCCTTTTAAAAGTCATTCAGTTGTGTTTTCTTTAATAACAAATCATTGGTTTTGCAATTTATAAAATTAAGTCATTCAATCTGCCTATAATAAAGAAAATGTAGTAATAAGTGATTGCAATGCTTTTATGTAAACATTAATAAAATATAAATGCTAAAATAAAAATAAAAGTTGTTTGTTTTTTTAAAATGTAAGCTCGACGCCCAACGTGGAGCTTGAACTCACGACCCTGACACCAAGAGTTGTCACATGCTTTACCAAATGAGCCAGCCAGGCACCCTGAGGGAAATATGGCTGTCAAACTAATTATGTGAAAAATCAAAAGATCAGAAAATATTGATTAGAAGTATGTGACATTCTGCAACTAAATCCAGTCCATGCAGCCTCTCTTTCCAAAAGAATTCCAATCAATAAATGTAGAAGGAAAGAGGGAAATAAAAAATTCATTGTTAGGCAAATACCACAGTAAGATTTGTTGCAGACAACAGTCACTGATGGATGCATACATGAGTGGATGAAAGGTTGAGGAGAAACAGGATATTTACATAGTTTCGAAGTATCTCTAAGATACTTATTAACTTCAAAGGGAAAGATGGTAACTCCATAGAGAAAAATCCAGCAGAAACTTCCTTACCCAAGTGATCAAATTCAATGTCACCATTAATAAAACTTATGACATCATGAACTTGGATATGATGCTCTGAGAAGGGCACATCCCTTCCGTGGTATTCTTATCAAAAATGCAGATTTTTGATTAATCATAAGAAAACCTCAGACTAACCCCAAATGAGGGACATTCTACAAACAACCAATAGTCTCCAATAGTGTCAAGATCATAATAGGCAAGGACAGGCTTAGGAACTGTCACCGATTGGAGGCAATTAAAGAGACAGCTAAGTGCAATGTGGGATCCTGAATAGGACCCTGGAACAGAAAAAAGACATTAGTGGAAAAGTTGGTGAAATCTGAATCAGGTCTATAGTTTAGTTAATAGCACTGTACCAGTGCTAATTTCCCGGTTTTTGTTATAGAACTTGTTAATATTAGGGGAAGCTGGGTGAAGGATTTCTAGGAATTCTCTGTACAGTTTTCTGTAACTCTTCTGGAAGTCTAAAATTAGTTTGGAATTAAAAATTAAATCCAGGTGGGGTGCCTGGGTGGATCAGTCGGTTAAGCGTCTGCCTTTGGCTCAGGTCATGATCCCAGGGTCCTGGGATCAAGCCCCGCATTGGGCTCCCTCCTCAATGGGAAGCCTGCTTCTTCCTCTCCCACTCCCTCTGCTTGTGTTCCCTCTCTCGCTCTCACTCTGTCTCTGTCAAATAAATAAATGAAATCTTTAAAAAATAAATAAATAAATCCAGGGGCACCTGGCTGGCTCACTCAATAGAGCATGTGACTCTTGATTTCAGAGTTCTAAGTTCGAGCCCTACATTGGGGGTAGAGATTACTTAAAAAAATTTTTTTTAAATAAAATCTTAAAAAAATAAATCGTCATAATCTACTAAATGGGAGAAGATATTTGCAAATGATGTATCTGATAAGAGGTTAATAGCCAATATATATAAGAACATACAAAACTCAATACTAAAGAAACTAAAAATAAAAATGGGCAAAGGACCTGAATAGACATTCTTCCAAAGAAGATATACAGATGGCCAACAGACACATGAAAAGATGCTCAACATCTCTCATCATCAGGGAGATGTAAATCAAAACCACCACCAAGATATCACCTCACACCTTTCAGAATGGCTAACATAAAAAACGCAAGAAACAACAAGTGTTGGTGAAGATTTGGAGAAAAAGGAATACTCATGCACTGTTGGTGGGAATGCAAACTGGTGAAGCCACTGTGGAAAACAGCATGGAGGTTCCTCAAAAAATTAAAAATAGATTTACTATCTGATCCAGTAATTGTACTACTGGGTGTTCATCCAAAGAAAACAAAAACACAAATTCAAAAAAATATATGCACCCTTATGTTTATTGCAGCATTATTTAGAATAGCCAATATATGGAAGCAGCCCAAGGGTCTGTTGACAGAAGGATGGATAAAGATGTGCTATATATACACAATGGAATATTACTCAGCTATCAAAAAGAATGAAATCTTGCCATTTGCAACAACATGGATGGACCCAGAGAGTATAACGCTAAGTAAAAGAAGTCAGTCAGAGAAAGACAAATACCATGATTTCACTCATACATGGAATTTAAGAAACAAAACAAAACAACAAGAGACCAAAAACCAGACTCTTAAATATAAAGAACTGTGGTTGCCAAAGGGGAGGTGGGTGGGGGGATGGGTGAAAAAGATCCAGTCTGTTCTTGCGAAGGTTGTGAGGGTCTTTGGGAAACTTTAAATGTAAAGTTTATGTCTGCTTTTACCACACTCTATCATATAACTGGAGAGCTTTCAGAGATCAAATTTCCCCCAACCCAAACTCATTCCCCTCCCCCAGAGCTATTTTAAGGCCCCTGATTAAAGGAGCATTTTCCTTCCTCTTGAAGGATGACAGGATCAAACACCCTGCAACTTCCTACAGCAGCTTTTTACAGTGATATATCCCACTGATGATTAATAAATACTTAAAAAGCATCTCCTATGCGACAGACCCTATGTTCAACCCTGGGGATACAAAAATATAAAATATTGTTCCTTTATTCGGAGATCTTAGAGTCTCATGGCAAGGGGATGAGGGTGGTAGGTGGGCCCAGATAAGTACTCATGAACATGCACTAAGATATATCAAGTATGCTTAGGTTTCAGGTACAGGACGCGGGAGAGGTGAAAGGGAAAGCCCCCTGGCTTCCAGCTGGGTCAGTTCCATCTGGGCTGAGAATGGGCATAAGCAAAATCTTCACAAAAGATGGAGCTTGAGAGAACAAGAAAAGTAGGTGTTTTGTAAGGGAAGATGTTCTAGCAGACCAAGGAGCAGAAACAAAGGCACAGGGGCTTCAACCCGGGAGGGAGGGAAAGGTGGGGAGCTTGGAACTGGAGAGAGAGAACCCCAGAGCTTTGTTTGTGGAGGGCCTCACAAGCCATTTTGGAAAACGTAGGCTTCGACTGAATCCGGTACCAAAGGAGACAAAAGTGCTACAAAGGACATCATTGGGCCAATGGAAAGGATTGGAATATAGATGGTAGATTAGGTAAAAGTATTGCATCTGTACTACATTTACTGAAGTTGGTATCTGTCTTGTGGTTCTGTAAGGCACAGTCTTATTTTTAGAAAATACACCCTGAAGGATTTATAAGAAAAGGACCATGATGTATGCAATTTATTCTCAACTGGGTAGAACAAAAATACTGTGTGTGTGTGCGCAGGGGGGTGGGGGGGAATGGTGTGAGTGTAGACAGAGAGGGAACAAATGGGGCAAAATGTTAACAATAGGTAAATTTGGGTAAGTATATGGGTATTCTTTGTACTATTCTTGCAAGTTTTCTGCATGTTTGAAATTATTCTACATTAGAAGTTTAAGAAGTTCTCCCCAAAATGGTAGAGGAAGGGAATCTTTAAAAAGATACATGTCGTTGGGGCGCCGGGGTGGCTCAGTCGTTAAGCGTCTGCCTTCGGCTCAGGTCATGATCCCAGGGTCCTGGGATCGAGCCCCACATCGGGCTCCCTGCTCAGCGGGGAGTCTGCTTCTCCCTCTGCCGCTCCCCCTGCTTGTGTTCCCTCTCTCGCTGTGTCTCTCTCTGTCAAATAAATAAATAAAATCTTTAAAAAAAGAGATACATGTCGCAAACATTTTATTTCAGCTTAAGACATACAGGTGTAGATTTATTCAATAAAACCTATTAGAACATTATCATATATCATGGCTGTGTCTCAACACAACACAGAAAGAGTACTTGAACCACAACATAAGCAATTTTTGACTCTGTGTTTGTTTTCCCTTTTTTCTTCTTTTTCCTATTTACCTCCATCTATTTTTTTATTTTAAAAGATTTTATTTATTTATTTGACAGAGAGAGAGAGAGAGAGAGAGAGAGCACAAGCAGGGGGAGGGACAGAGGATGAGGGAGAAGCAGGCTTCCTACTGAGCAGGGAGCCCAACATGGGTTTCGATTCCAGGACCCCAGGACCACAACCTGAGCCAAAGGCAGATGCTTAACCAACTGAACCACCCTGGTGCCCCAAGGTGTTTTTTTTTAACTCAAGAATAACATGATCAGATTTGCATTTTGTAATCCAGTTAATTAGAATATTTTTCTTAATGTCCAACTGAAACTTGCCTGTTCTAATTTAAGCTAATTTCTTCATGCTTTGTTTTGATGCAGATATAAACTATCCCACAAAAATGTATGTACATGAAATTAGTAATCAAATGTGTACCTCTCAGCCTTCTGCTTTAGTTATGCAACCTTTCCTCATAGGACCTTTTTCCACTCCTTTGATTATCTTTGGCATTCATCTCTGAATCCTCACACATTTCTCCATCCCCTTGTTGCGCTGTGGTGACTAACCTTAATAATCATGTACATTTCAGTAGCATGTGGGCTCTTCCCCACTTTTTTTTTTTTGCAACAGCATTATACTCCTAATTCATATCTATAAATTATTAATCGTAGAAGCCTTTCTTCGGTAGTTAATGTCCCACTACTTCCTCAACCAATTAAATTGTATAATTAGGACAATGCTTCTAGATTATCATCGCGAAAGTCATTTGTGAAAGAATTAAGAACTTCAGTGAAGTCAAGATAGAGTGAGTTATTCATTTAACACACAGTCGCCCTCACAACTTCTCCTTGTTACAGTTTGTCATGTTATCATAGAACAAAATTCAATTACTCTAGCAACATCTGACTCTTACCATGCCATGATAGCTGCTTTTTAAGCTTAACGTTATTTCAGGTAATTTCCTAATGATTGTACAATGGATCAAACTAGTGTCTCTTTGGGCATGATGTCAGGTTGACAGTATACAATTTTACTGAAACTTTACTAAGATGCTAAGCATTACGCAAGGCTTTGGGGGAACACTATGAGTAAGGTAAGGATCCTTCCTTGAATAACTCACAACTGATACGATCATGAAAAATGTAGAAAGTACTATGAGAACATGGTAGAGAGAACAACCAACTCTCGGGTGGAGGCAGGGATCTGACAACCCTTCAGAGAAGAGGCAGTACTGAGGTTTTGAAGAATGAGCAAGGTTTTATTGTACAGAAAAGGGAGAGAAAGGAATTATAGATGGAAGATATTATGTGCCAAAGGTTGGTGGTACAGGACCTTGGCAAATGCCCAGTGGTTCCATCCCTGGCTGAACGTTAGAATCACCTTTTAACAAATACTGATGCCCAGGCCCCACCTCTAAGGGTCAGGTCAGGGGTGGGGAATGAGTTTCAGTAGTTAAGAAAGCTCTTCAGGTGACTCTAATTGCAAACCAGGCTGTGAAGAAGGGGACTAAGGCATAAAGACCACTAGGGCAGTAGGGAAATGGCAGGAAATGCCTAGAAAGTCAGGGTGGGGCCCAGCTGTGAAGGGGTTATATTTGTCATGGAGGAGTTTGGTCTTACCATACAGAGAGGAGCTCTCCAGGGCTTTTAGGCAGGGAAATGGCACGAGTAAGGTCCCTTTGGAGACCACCCAGATGTTAGGATAGAGAGACTAGGGGCAGAGAGACTAGTTTGGAGGGTTTGTAGTAGTCCACATGATACATGTTGAAGGCCTGAACAAAGGGCCTGGACTGGATGACTCTCAGATATGGGAGACACAGGTTTGGAATATGGAATGTGTGTGCGTATGTTACTTGGACAAGGTGCGGAGATGATGGGTTCTGTTTTCAAAGGTGTAGGATTTGAGGTATGTACAAAACCCCTCATTGGAGATGCTCAGATGCTCAAAAGACAGCTACGAGTAGTTCTAAGGTTGTTTATTTTATTTTTTCCAAAGATAATGCCTGATTGGAGCTCTTATTAGGACCACAGCATTCAGACAAGATTGATACATTGCACGACTCTGGTCATTTCAACTTTGGGTGACAAATTTCAAGAGAGACATTAAAGAACATAATGAAGGGCCTAAATAAAAGCACAAGAACAGTAGTCGAAAGAATACTTGAAATAAAAGAGACTTGGGGAGCCACGATCTTTGTTTCAAGTGTACAAAGGGGCATAAGAGAGAAGGAGTAGTTGCACTATGTCTGGATCCAGAGAACAGGACCATGACCACTGTCTGAGCTTGCTAATCTGTACTCCAGTGAATTATTTTCCATACTAAAAAATGCAGTGGTATTATTCAAATTAGCATTACACAAGAAGCATCAGTCCACCCACAGTCAATTCTGAGCACAACCCAGCAGGAAGTGGTTAAATACATTTGAGTTCAGTATTTTCAGTTGTTCACCATTTTTGTGGTGGCCCAAATATGATGACTCATGTCATAATCTGAAACCGAACAAAACCTCACTGCTGCTCTGGGAAAACAACAGGGCAATTGACAATGCACTAGAAAAAAGAAGGGTGAGGCAGCGGATGCCTTTGCTGATCTACCCAATAGCAATGCTGCCCTTCTTGCTTAATTTTCAAAACCCTGATTTTATTCAGGATCCAACATAATCAGGGATGGCAGCCACCTACCACAGCCCCAGGGCATGAACTCTGATCAGTCTAAGCCAAGCAAAGCATTTCCACTTGCCACTGAAATTTGTGTAGGAATGGGACTATGGCTCTCACTCATAAGATGGAAAGGAAAGTGAGCTGGTAAGGGAAAGAGAAAGGCTTCTGTGAAAGAATCTCCTCCCTGATAAAGACAGCTGACAAAGAGGTTGCCCTATGTTTCTGCCTTAAACATGGTTGCATAAAACTGTAATATTTAGGGCTGAGACAGCCTTCTAGAGACTATGAGAAATCAACTCGAAACATGAGAATCCTGTCTGCTAAGAATGGATAAAAAGAAAGAGGCTGAGTCTGTGGTGAGAGCATTGCACTGCTGCATGATCTCTGAAAATATCAGCCGTAGATTTCTCATTATATGACCTAATTAAAGGTCTTTATTGCTGAAGCCAATGTTAGATATTCCATCGAGTACAGCTGAACGCTTCTGATGGCTGTTGGCATTCCTTGGCCCTGGCCACATGGCTCCAGTCTCCGCCTCTGTGGTCCCATGGCCTTCTCTTCTGGGTGGTGTCAAATCTCCCTCTGCTTCTCTCTTATAAGAACCTATATTTGCATTTAGGGCCCACCCAGATAATTGAGGGGACCCTCTTCACCTCAAATCCCTTAATTTAATCACATCTGCAGTCTATTTTGCCATACAAGGTAACATTCACAGGTTCCGGGGACCTGCTATCTTTGGGGGATGTTATTTAGCCTACTACTCTCCAACGTAAGTCCCAAAGCCTTTCAGACAATCATCTGAATCATGGAGCAATGCTTTTCATTCACTCAAAGTTGAATGTTTTAGGAATGGAATCAGAAGCCTGTGCTTACGTACCCAATGAACAAGGGCATTCCTCTCTGAGATACAGAGAGGATTTCTCTCTAATTTTGCACAGTGGACAAGACTTCACAATTCTGGCTGAAATCCCTGAATATATGACATTAGCATATGGAGATTCCACATGGTGTGGACCAGGGGTTGCAAACCAGCAGCCTGAGAACTGAATTTAAAGGTATGCTTTGAGTCTATATTTAAAAATAGGAACTCTCCTATAAAAATGAGATTTGGGGCTTCTCTGGAAAAACTGAAGAGCTAATAACAAGAGCTCCTTAGCCTTCCATGGTAATAAAAAGCCAGAGAAACATCATCATCTTTTAAGACTGGGCAAGGGTCCCCAGGCTCATCAGAGTCCCCATCCTGCCTGTTGTCCCTAAAATGGATACCACATGGGTTGCCAATATTTTTAGTTGTCATTTATTTTTGTACCTTCACACCACTTGTTTTACTGGAAGAAAAATATTTCTTGGGGCACCTGGGTGGCTCAGTCGTTGGACGTCTGCCTTCGGCTCAAGGTCATGATCCCAGGTCTGGGATCGAGCCCCACATCGGGCTCCCTCCTCAGTGAGTCTGCTTCTCCCTCTCCCTCTGCCTGCCGCTCCCCCTGCTTGTGTTCTCTCTCTCATTCTCTCTGTGTCAAATAAATACATAAAATCTTTGGGAAAAAAAAGAAAGAAAAAGAAAAATATTTCTCTGTTCCTGGACCTCCATCAAAAGTGACAAAGTAAAAGACAGCCTGAAAAACTCCTGTTTGGAGAAAAACTGAAGAAAAAGGATGCTTTAAAAAAAAAAAGAGAGAGAGAGAGAAGAGCAATTCCTTTGCTGTTTCACAAGCACATACCCAGCTTCTCTGAATCTTCTACATTTCTTCCTGTGCCGCTGACAGCACTTGAATTCGCAGCTCGTGGTACAGACTGCCTGAGACGGGAACGGGATGCAGCAGCCCATCCTTTCTTGGGAATTAGCTGACCAGCCAATGGGCACCATCCTTTCTTGGGAATTAGCTGATCAGCCAATGGGCACCATCCTTTCTTGGTAATTAGCTAACCAGCCAACGGGCACCATCCTTTCTTGGGAATTAGCTGACCAGCCAATGGGCAGTACTCTAAATACTGCTCTGACTCCAAGAATTAACTTGGATAAAGCACTCACCAGAGTTAATCCACACTTAGCCTCCTAATACATTAAATAAGCCAAAAGGATAGTGATGATAATAATTTAAATACTTGGTATGTGTACAGTACTATTACAAGTGCTTTGCATCTATTAACCTGTTCAATTCTCAACACTCCACCAGGAGGCACTATTACTATGATCCCTGTTTTACAGATAAGGAAACGGAGGCACAAGCAACTTGTCCACAGTACTGTGATCACCAACCCGCCTCCCCCCAATTTTCTAGATAAGGAAATTGAGACACAAGTGACTTGCCCAAGCTTATGTAACTAATAGGTGACAGAACTGAGATAGGAACCCAGGCTGACTGCACCAAACTCAAAAGAAAGGTTGCAAAATATCCAAAGATCATGAAATCATTTGAGAATGAGAGGAACTGGAAGTACTTTGTAGCTCAAAGTCCAAATATGGAAACCAGTGAGGTGGCCATGCTCTAGCTGGCCCCATTCTTCAATCAAACATCAGGGAACCCAGCAGGGACCTCCCCAGCACTGACTGCCTACAATGGAGGCAAACTGATTGCAGACAAAGAGGGACTGGGTTCAAGTTTCAGCTCAAATGCATCATCACATAGACTGAGCTCACAGGCTAGTTGACTGCTTTTAAATAGCAAATGATGTAGTGATGTTTGAATGCCTTCACCTGTCCTGCGGAATGATCACCAGCTCCTTGATTTTGGGTGGTTTTTTTTTCCAAAGGAAAAGTTTTTATTTTTATATTATTATTATTTTTTTGAACTTATTTTTTTTTTAAGTAATTTGTACACTAAACCTGGGACTTGAACTCAAGACCCCAAGATCAAGAGTCAGATGCTCCACTAACTGAGCCAGGCAGGCGCTCCCTCTTTGGGTTTTTAACACTGGGTATGGGGAGTCAGCCTTTGCTTTCATCATGGGACCCACCCAGGATGGAAACCCTGACCACCCACCCCCCCACCACTCTTGGGCAAAGACTGTTTTGGGGCTCACTTAGTGCTCTTTTTAAAGATGCTCTTTTTAACTCAAACAGAATACTTTTTCTGTGACTCTGTCACATATTGTAGATTGCCCCAAACCATTATTCTGGCAAAAACTGAGATGCTTTTGACACACCCATTTTTTTGCAACACATCCAGTCTTTTGATGAACACTAAACAGAAGTTTTTTTTCCTATAATGCTACTTGATGCGGGCCCAATATGTTCTGGGTCCAATTTCTTGGCTTTCCTTTACCAAATACATAGCAGAGTATATAGAGAGAATGGGATATAAAATATACATCATTTGTAAGACAGCAGTGTGATCACTTAAATCAGTCCTCTCAGGATTTGCTCGCTCTCATCCAGATCACATGGGTAGGGCCACAGGCACCGACCCCTGTGACTCAGAGTACCTCTTGGTCCTTGGGTTTACTTTCTGCGCAGTGGGGACATTGGGCTTGATGAAGTGAGGTGGTTTCCCACTCTAGTGATCTCTGATTCTGTGACTCTGTGTCAGGACTCAAGTTAGTTTTATCAAAGAAAAAAAATGGACCAGTGTTTCTACTTTTCCTGTCACATGCACAAAAGCTAGCAAAGGGAAGGTAGTGGCCCAGAGCGACCCTGTATGCTACACGACATCTCTCTGTTAGAGGGGGGACAGTGCCCCACTGACTCAGCCAGGTCCGCAGATCAGAATCAACTCCTACCCTTCCCTTAGTCCAGCTCAAACATCACCTCGAGAGCCCCCCGTCCCACAAGAGGCTCAGCTAACACCTCTCTCCCTCAGCCACCACAGCACCCTGTCCCCACCTTACTGCAAGCCCTTCTCTGGGGTCAGGGACACGCAGGCCTGCCCTCGGCATCGGCGGGGACACACACTGCACTTCCTTCATCTCTGTGCCCTCACACCTCACATTCCACTTGCAAATAGTAGGTACTCCTTGTTCGAATGGTAAAAATTTGAATTTTAGTCTTTTGCTATTTACTTCCTGTACCACCCTTGGTAAGTATCTCCCAACACAGTGCTATTTCCTCGCTTGCGAAGTAATGATCATCAAATTGTTTGACCTGACCAGAAATGCTCTGAAATTCTAAAATGGAAGAATAGTAAATCCCATAGAAAGGCTGACGCAGGCAGGCCGCCGGGGCCCTCCCACACCAACGCTAGAATTACTGTGTCTCAGGGAATCACAGAAAGGCACCCTCAATGTCATCAGCTCAGGACTTTGGCCCTTGGGCAAGGCTGTACTCAACCAACAAAGACATACAACTTTCTTTCACTTGCAGAGTTCCGGCAAATCTTTGAAACAAATGTCATGGTTTCTCCGGCTAGGTGGCATTGGGGAAAACCTTCCTGCGATCCGCCCCAATTCCCTCCCTTCGGCTTCAATCCTCAGCGGAGGCAAAGAACATCTGCTCCTGGCCGGCAGCTCATACCAGCTACCCTGCTCATTCACAGCCTGCAAAACAGGCTGGGAACCGTAGTCCATTCTTCAGTCTGAAGCTTGGACCGTCATTGAGTAAATGTGACAATTACGAATTTTTTTAAAGAGAGAACACAGAAAACTGTACACAAACTTGGTCTTGTCTGGGAATTGCGGTTCACTGGCCCTGCTAAATTCGGACCCTTCTGAGCAGCTTTTCTCCCTCAGCCTTAATCGTGTTACACTGAAACTTATCTGTCCTCCTAGGAAAGCTGAATTATGTGCAAAATCATTAAATGGCCCTTCTCATGGCACTTCAGAGTTCCATTTTACCTTATCCTGCAGGTAACTACGTGTCGTATTCTGGGTCCAAATGTGTCAGAACTTTACAAGTTAATACTGTTAATTTACTTTAAAAGGGTACTACAAATAGTACCATCTGTGTTTATATTTTCCTCTCTGGGGCCTAATGTTTCTGCCCATATTCATTTCAGCAAAAATGTCTTCTAAGTATTTTGCCTCTTGGATTAGTGCTTTTTTCTGCATTGGGGACAGCAGCTCGAAGCTAGAAGGCCAAAGGAACCTTCTTTATGTGGAATCTGCTTTGCTTTTACCTCGGCAAAGGCATGCATTAAAGATGCTTTTGGCTACTGCAACAGCTGGAGTGAGGGGAGAAGAAAATTAGCTAGCTGTTCCCCAGAAAGTGTTCCACGCCTCTCTCTCCCCCTCTCCTCCTTCAACTCCACTTCTGAGCAAAGAACTCCTCGTGCACCAGGGTCCTTAATACCACGACTTCCCACTGCTTCTCCTACAGTACCGAAGGGCGCTCTGGCCCTGAACCTGAACCAAAAAAAGTCCTAAGTCACTTGTAGGTTATTTCTAAACGAGGGCACATCACTATAGGTGGCTCACGGGACTGTGAGGAGCTGAATTTAGTGTGAAAGCCTGAAGAGCGAGAGGAAGAATAACTTACCCTGCCTTGTGTGAAACCGTGGATGAGCTCGAGGACAGTCCGTCCCCAAGCTTCACAAAGAAGGCTATCGAGGATGGCAATAGTCAGGCCTGGCGGCCTGCCTGAGTACCACCTCATGATTGAAGGGTGGGCAGGGCGGGGTGAGGTGAAGATGAGGGGAGTGAATGAGAACATACCATCCATCTATCTCAAGGGCTGTGCAAATCTTGTAACTCTGGAGCTGATCTCACTCAATGGAAGGTGCTTCACTATCATACACGACAAACAAGTCAGTAAAACTATCAAAGAGGGAAAGGCTTAATGTAAAAACAAAATAGGGCAGGGGTCAGCAAGCATCTTCTGTGAAGAGCTAGTAAATATTTTCGGCTTTGAGGGCTATGTCTCTATCACAACTACTCAATTCCGCCAATGCAGCACCAGAGCACTCATAGGCAGTACGTAAATGAATGGGCTGTGTTCCTATACAGTCTATTTAAAAAAAAAACAGGCAGCAGGCAGAATATGCCTACAAAGCACAACTTGTCTACCCCGAAAACAGAGGAAATCTGCACAGAAATGAACATTTTAGCCCTCTCCATATAAGCCTTGTGTACCCTGGGGTTATAGAGGTTATGGGGTTATACAAAGTGGGTTTCTCCTGAGAATATAAATGCCTTGAGGGCAGAATTTTTATTAAGTTCATAACTCTATTCCCAGCACCTAGACGTGGACCTGGCATGCAGTTGGCACAAAATAGCTGCTCACAATAAACATTCGTTGAATGAATAAATTAATGAATGAGCACATTATGGGTCTGTAAAGGGTAATTTTCACTACTGGTGACTTTCCTGTACCACCATCCGCATTCCCACTGCTATCCCATACCCGTGTGCCTCCCTTCTTTGCAAGACTGAATGATTATATGGGGGCCAGGGCACAAAAATTATGAAGCCTTCTACGAATTTTTACACAAATGTACGAAAACATTTGTGTTTTTTTAAATTTTTTAAGAGATTTTATTTATTTATTCATGAGAGACAGAGAGAGAGGCAGAGGGAGAAGCAGGCTCCCCAAGGAGCAGGGAGCCCGACGTGGAGCTCGATCCCAGGACCCCGGGACCATGACCTGAGCCGAAGACAGACGCTTAACCATCTGAGTCACGCAGGTGCCCCAAACATTTGTTTTTTTAACAGCTAAGATAACATGAAGGAATACGTATCTTTTTTCTCACTCAGTTTTGTCCGAGTTAAATCACTCTTTAATAAATTTACTTTCAGAGCAAAGGCAACATCCAAGAGGCCAAAACCATTAATTGTTATCTTCTGGGAACTACAAGCTCATGCAGATAGCACTTTCATGATATTGTCCAATATGTAGTTGGACATTACCCCATAATACTTTACCTTTGGCTCTGGGACATTATCTTCCATAGTAACCAAGAGGGCAGTCACTCGTTATCAGCACTTTATCACAGGTCATATTACACCTACAGGAAGGTAAAATGACTCACATTGATCTTTCTTTCCTCACAAATATGGGGCTCCCACAAGTTCTTGGCTGTCACTGTCCATTTATCAAGTGGCTACTAACAGCCCTGGGCAAGGTAGGAAAAGTACCAAAGGAAATGTGAGGCACTACTGAGGCCCTTCCATTTTTTAAATTTATTTTCTTAAAAATTTTATTTATTTATTTGACAGAGAGAGACACAGCAAAAGAGGGAACACAAGCAGAGGGAGTGGGAGAGTTCTGGAGAAGCAGGCTTCCCATGGAGCAGGGAGCCCGATGCGGGGCTCGATCCCAGGACCCTGGGATCATGACCTGAGCCGAAGGCAGACGCTTAACGGCTGAGCCACTCAGGCGCCCCATGGCCCTTCCATTTTAAAAATTGAGTTAAGATGACAAACTTAAAATTCCAGAAAAATTTAAAGTAATATATAGCCCAATACTAATCAGTATAGATTAAATGCTAACTAAGTTCAACGGGACCTAAATTCAACATACAGCATATATAGCAGACATAGCATAAGGTTGAGGAAACTTTAGACTACAGAATTAGATTTTTTTTTCCTATAAGGGACTTTAATGATGATCTGATACCTTCACTTTACGGATGAGATCAGAGACGCAATTAATATGAATAGAATCTTTGTTATCTTCAGAGTAGCATATTTCTTTTTAAAGATTTTATTTATTTATTTGACAGAGAGAGACACAGCGAGAGAGGGAACACAAGCAAGGGAAGGGGGAGAGGGAGAAGAAGGCTTCCCGCTGAGCAGGGAGCCCGATGTGATCCCAGGACTCTGGGATCATGACCTGAGGGCAGATGCTTAACGACTGAGCCATGCAGGCACCCCAGGAATGGAAGCTTTCCACTTGGATTAAGTATTTCCCTAGGACCGGCTGAATAGTATGTTCCGAACATCATATAGCCCCTCACTAGGAGCAGAGGGTGAGTGTGAATGTCCACATCAACTTTCCTTACCATCTTGAGAAGACCTGTGCTGCTGCTTTTACTTCTTTGGCTGCGAGTAAAGACATCTCTGATTTCTTCCTGCCATAACACTCAGCATTGTAATGCAATTTGCCCCACAAAATAACTTGCTTTACCAAGTTGCTTTTATGAGGTAATTTTCCAGAACACATGTGTATGGGTAACAACATCAGAGCTGTTTTGGGGTAAGCGAAGTCACAACCTAGGATATGGCTGCATCCTAACCCCCAAGGAACATGTGTGTACGTGTGTAAATCATGCGTACACCTCTACGCATTCTCCCAGCCACACGCACTGAGGTCCGCAGAGAGGAGATTTCTAGTCCTCCAGTTGTACGCCCCTCTCAGGATGCTGTGGTTTGGCAAAGACTGCCAATGAGAGAATTAGAGTTAAGTGGGACTCTCCTCACAGGCTGACAGATCATACACAGAAAGGTCACTGTACCCAGAATTTTTCCAAGAAAGCACCACGCAAGGAGTCCTGCCATAAATGCAGATACTCACACATACCCCACAAGTAGAAAAATAGAAGGGCTAGGTACAACTCCAACTCAGCAAGATCCTGCAAAACAAAAGGGAGGAGCTTTCTGCAGGAGAAGCAGTGAGAGAAACACACACACACACACACACACACACACACACACACACACACACA
>NW_027397084.1:11174003-11293932 GCF_003265705.2 Callorhinus ursinus
ACACACACACACACACACACACACACACACACACACACACACACAAACTAGAAGGCAGTAGCATTCCTGGCAAGGTTCAGATGGAAAAACAGCAACAGATCCCAGAAGCAGAGCTATAGCCAGGAATAACCTCAGCTCAAGCCATGTTAAGTAAGGGCAGGATAACACTCACGGAGGATTTGCTGCACGGTTGCCCTGTCCTCTGGGCCTCCAGGCTGAGCCATGACTTGTAGTAGACTACAAGTCAGTCAATAAATACCTACCAAATATGTCCTAAATGTTCAGGCCTCTTTGAGTCACTGAGTCACTGCGGAGGGATGAGCAGATTTTAGTCAGGCGTATTTCAGGCCCTGTGGAGGCACTGTCGACCAGTGCACCACACCACCACCTGCTTGGGGAGGCATTTCCCCTCTTTTCAAATGCTAGGGGAAGGCCACAGGAGTAATAGGTGGAGTCAGGCCCTGACCGCAATTCTGCCTGACTCCAAAGCCCAAGACACCACATTACCAGCCTAAACTATGGCTTCTGCCCTGAAGAGGCTTAAAATAACCTAAACCAATTAGAGATCAATACAGCCAATATAATGAAGGATTAACAAACAAGTACCTTAAGACGTTAAAGAAAGAGAAGAGAGGGGCACCTGGCTGGCTCAGTCTGGAGAGTGTGGGAATGTTGATCTCAGGGTCGTGAAAAAAGATACCGCGTTGGGCGTAGAGATTACTTTAAAAAAAAAAAAGCTTAAAAAAAATAAAGAAAGAGAAGAGAAATGAGTAGCTAGAGAAGACATTAGGGAAGAAGGCGCGTGTGGGGCTCCTTCTCAAGAGGATGGGTAAGATTTGCCCGGGAGAGTGAGGAGGAAGGAGGGAGTTTCTAGGGGAGCAGTGTGGGCAGTGACACTGCAGTGGGAATGAGCCGGGCCCCCTTAGCAGGACAGCAAGACCAAACCGCATAGAGCACGGGGATGTACGCTGAGCTGAAAACAGGATTTAGATAGGAGGGGGTGAGGCCTGATTATGAAGGCCTTGAAAAACCAGGCAAATTATTTTAGGCCTGAGATAGCAAATGGAGAGGAACCAGGTTGAAAGGCAAGGGAAGAGTCGAGGAAGTGATAGTTTAGAAAAATTAGACAGACAACAAATGCTGAAGAGAACAGAAAAGGGAGCGTCTCGTTCATTCATCCATTCATTCATTCAGCAAACAGATACTGAGGACTTAATTAAGAGCCAGGCTTGGGTGGCCAGCTGAGTCTGCTCCAGTCCGCAGGAGAGGAAGGGTGAGGTGAATTAGAATTCTAATTCTAGGGCGACTGGGTGGCTCAGTCGTTAAGTGGCTGCCTTCGGCTCGGGTCGTGATCCCAGGGTCCTGGGATCGAGCCCCGCATCGGGCTCCCTGCTCCGCGGGAAGCCTGCTTCTCCCTCTCCCACTCCCCCTGCCTGTGTTCCCTCTCTCGCTGTGTCTCTCTCTGTCAAATAAATAAATAAATAAATAAAATCTTTAAAAAAAAAAGACTTCTAATTCTACCCATTAGAATATGGAGGGAGGGATCTGTATAAATCACATTTCAAAGGTCTTGGTGACTCACTGTTACAAAGGATGAAGGAAAAGATGGTTAAAGATAATTCCAAAGGTTCAAGATTGACATGACTTTCCACCTTTACTGGGAACCTCAAAAGGCACTGAGAAGAAAACAATGAAAGTATATAAAGAGCTTTGATGGTGTTGCACAGTCAACAAAACCCCCAAAGACCTGTTCTTTATCCTGAGAGGTCGTTTACATGTAGTCTGTAGGTAAGAAACTTCAGTGAGAAAAACCACTTCTGTGTGACTAAATGCTGAGTTCCCTTGGCAAGGAGCACAGACCTCTGCCTACTCAGACAGGCTCCATCAATCCTCCAACACATCCCTCCATCATCTAAAACTAAACCGATCTCACTAAGAAACGGGGCTGCCCACTCCTGCCCAGCCAACAGCTTTGACTTTGGAGAAGGGGCAAGGTAAGGTGTACAGGGGGGAAACAGAAAGTAGGCCGGGTCACATGGGGGCTGGACCTTAGGGAGGGGGCAATGGTACAGGATATCATTTTAAATAGAGGATTCCAGAACTGCTCTCATTTCTACACCCACTTCCTAGTGTATTACAATTACTGGTCCTCAGATAGATAGGAAGGCCTTAAAGAGTCTTTACCAAAAAAAAAAAAGGATTCTTTACCAAATTGCAGTGCTTTGTCCAGAAACGATTTCAAATGTGCATATCTATGCATACATTAACTCTCAGTACAGCCAGCATATGGCTGGGACACAATTTTTTTTAATAATTTATATGTTGACTACACAAATTTTAAGCTTTTTAATTTTACATTCAGCAACAGTACAATTCACTATTGGGGCACATCCTGAAAGCCTACTCACTGGAAAAATGCAATAAATGAAGAGTGTAGCTATCAAACTTCTATTGCTACAAAGAGTGCTCTGGGCCAAAATAAAAAACACAAGTCCCAATACCTTGGAGAAATCTAGACTTGCATGCAAAATTCAAGGCAGTATTCTCTCAGCATAGCCCAGCTTTAGCAAAAGCAGATCTTTACTTAATTATAAGTAGAAATGAATACTCTTTTCTGCAGAATGATGCCTTCAACTACTTTTATATTTAAAAGTAAAAGTAAAAGCCCTCAATGTCAGTGTCCAAGTCAGACTTGAAAAGGCACATTTCGAAAGAAACGGCTGCTCTGGAAAAATCCTTCAACATCCCTCTCATAACATCTACTCAGATTAGTAAGAAGAAATCAGAGCAGAAAGAAACCCAGTGAAAAATGGTTGCACATAAATGTGGGAGGATTCCTGCTAAGACCCCATGTGGGACAGCCACAGGCCTAGTCAGGAAAATTCCAAGACCAAGTCCTCCACATCCTACTAAAGGGGTTTACAAACCCGGCAAGGGTCTTTCCCCTCTTTAACACCGAAAGGTAAACACCCATTAAAATCTTCCAGACTCCGAGCAACCGGGAGTTTCCCTGCCAAGGGGAAGAGAGCCACATGACCGCGGAGAGAAACTACAGCCCATTAGCCTCTCCCTCTCCTTGCAGCCCCTCGCGGGGGCCCCGGGAGCAGTCCCTCCGCAGCTCCAGTCCTTCACCCCCAGTGACAGGTCGCCCAGCAGAAGCCCCTAAATCCCTGGCCCCACTTACTGGCGCCGCGAACCCAGGCGGGGGCCCGCCCCTGCGGTGAGCGCAGCTCCTCGGCGACTGGGGCGCAGCGGCCCGCAGGGGAACTGGGGATGGGGGCGATCCCTGCTAGGACAGACCGAGCGGTCCGTGCAGGGACGCCCGGGAGGTCCGGCGAGTCGCACGGGCCGCGCGGCGCATGGTGGAGCAGCAGGAACCCGGCCGCTCTCCAGCCTCCGGCAGAAAAACAAACAAAAGGCAGGGAGGCTTCTAGCGGGGACGACCGGCCGCTTTCCCTGGGAAAAGTTACCCTGCAGCTCCCCTCGCTGGCCCTGCGCGTCCCTGCACCGCGTCCAGGCCGCCCGGGGGCGCCGAGCCGCGGCGCTGCGCTCCCCGCCGGGGCCGACCGAGCCCAGGGATCCCTGCGGCCCGCTGACCGCCCGTGCGCCCCCCAGCTCCACACGCACGCCTTTTTGCAGGTCGGCTGCATCAGGTATCAAGATTTAGAAATGGAGGCGGTGCACCCACGTTCTGAGTACATTTCATTACAGGTAATCGTGGTGAAAACCTTTTCCCGGCTTTTAAAAAAAAAGCGTAACCGGGGATGCACGACACTGTGAATGAAGTCAATGCCACTGAAATGTACACTCCAAACATGGTTAAGATGGCAGATTCTGTATTACCGCAATAATATTTTAAAATCAAAACGCAACGGATTGCCCGATAGCATTCATTTGAACTTGAAGAGTTCTATGGTTAGCAACTTTAGTTGTTAGACTGGATTGTCATCCAGGTGGGAAACGGACTAGATATGATCTACGCAACAATTGTCCTCTGTGTGTAACTAGTTATATGTAATCTAACACTTATACTTGTATGTTAAACACTCGTGTCATAAATTATATTTAGACATTACCTTAAATCATCCACATAAGGACTGGTTATGAAGTGACTTGAAAAAAGAAACTGCTTAAAGGCCCCCGATTTAAACCTACAGAGGGGCACCTGGGTGGCTCAGTCGGTTAAGCATTTGCCTTCGGCTCAGGTCATGATCCCAGCGTCCTGGAATCGAGTCCCGCATTGGGCTCCCTGTTCCGCGGTGGGACTGCTTCTCTCTCTCCCATCCCCTCTGCTTGTGTTCCCTCTCTCTCTGTCAGAATAAGAGTAAATAAATAAAATGTTTAAATTTACAGAATTGCCCCCAAACTTTATATTTTTCAGAACTAGTTTAATGCCCATAGCAGAGGGGGCAACTTTAGTTGGAGGCATCAGAAACATCTGAGGGCTTGGGGAAACAGATTGCTGGGCCTTATTCCCAGAATTCTGCTGCTGATGCTTCTGGTCCAGGGAACCACACTGCCCGAAGCAACACAATTTTAATCCATAAAGGAATAGTCCATTTACACACTGTGGATCTTAGCTGAGTTTAAATTCTCCAGCTCATCACGATATCGATTTTCTCTCCTTTTATTTTTGAATTCTAAGAACTCAAGGCATTGTTTTTTCCTAATAGAATCTATGACAAAGACCTGAATCCCTCTCTCTTCTTGCTCCTATTGAAGAAACCCACAAGATACAAGACTTCCTGTCCCAGGTGGGAAAGGATCATCTGGCCACTTGGCAAATGTATAACATGTATCTATCTTTGTGTTTATCCATATTAACACCTGCCAAACCATATGGCAAATGAAAATTGAAAGTCTTTATCAGTGAAAAGATAGGGAGACAAGAGGGGTAACCTAACAAATTATATACTGCTCCCATGAAACGCGATTTTTAAAGTTTCTAAAAATTACCAGTTTTAGTCAAATCCACTTGTCCAAGCAAGTCTACCCAGCAAATACACGGACTCTCTTGGTCTACCTTTAACAAGGGTCCACTGAGTTAGTAAGTGATTTAGGTCAGGAAAATTACAATCCTGTAAACATAATATGATAGAATAATACAAACCTGAAGTCTAGTGGATACAGCAGATACTGGTCTAAAACAGAACATTAGTAACTGAAACAAAACAGCATTTTATCTATCTATCTATCTATCTATCTATCTATCTATCTATCTATCTATTTATGATTTTATTCATTTATTTGACAGAGAGACAGAGAGAGCACAAGCAGGGGGAGCAGAGAGGGAGAGGGAGAAGCAGGCTCTCCACTGAGCAGGGAGCCCAGTGAGGGATAGATCTCAGGACCCCAGGATCATGACCTGAGCTGAAGGCAGACGCTTCACTGACTGAGCCACCTAGGTGCCCCCATAATGGCATTTTAATAAAATAGGTGCTTAATTTATCATTATGAATGCTAATTTTATTTTATTAAGCTTTATTATTAGCTGGAATAGAAATCATCTGTATTAATTAACCAAGATATCTTAAATTAGCATTCAACACGTTTAATGAAATTGAGTAGTTCTGAAAACATTTCAATACCTCATTGTTCATTTGCGAAACTGATTTTCTGTGTTGAGTTACATACATCATTTTCTTCAATTATAAATCCTAACATCTGACCTTCCCCCCCCCATTTAAATTGCAAAATCCAATTTTAAAGAGGTCATTGGGAGAAAAGTCATCTTTAAAAGGCTTAAGTTTCCTTTAAAAATTAAAAACTTAAATTTTTTGGCCTTCGTTAAACATGAAGTTACTTTTTCTAGGTAGCTGATTAAGGGAGCAAATAAAAACACCTATCCGAAGGGTGGATCCTAATATTAAAAGAAAGCAGCTCACCATTTTGCCACCCCCCCTTTATTAGTCTATTTTTCTGCCGAAGATGTATTGCATTTCTAATATCTCCAGAATAAAATAATGGATAAGAGATTTAAACTCTGTGGGCTCGATGAACTAGAGTCTTGGAAACCTGATCACTGCTAGAACCTGACGCCTGGTAGAAATCATAGAAACTCAGTATATGTTCGCCGAATGAAGGTAAGAAGCTGTAAGACTGTAGGTTTTCACAGAGCATGCAAACTTCCGTAATGAAAATAATGTAAAGTGTGGAAAAATAATAAATTGCCTGATAAATAAGAGGGTCTTCTTAGGAAACAAAGTCAGGTGTTGGGCTTTAAGAGGCGGGGCTAGTATCGCGGGTAAGTTCCGGCACCTTAAGAGAAACAGCGGACTACAAATCCCAGAGTACATCTCGAGCCCCGTCTCAGCAGGACTCGGGTTTCAGGGCCTTAGGAGCCGCCTCAATGTCTTTCTCCCTTTGCATGATGGGATCTGTAGTAAGACATGCCTTGCGGTGGCTTTATTTTCCTCTTGCTTCTCTCCTAAGCCTATCTTTTCCTCAACCTCCAGATCCGTGCTTTCAAAAAGTTTAGTCATTGTAACAGCCTGCGACTATAGTGGAGTTTCACTATTTCCCTGCATTCCCGGCGTGGGACTCTAGTCAACCCCCGAAAAGCGTGTAGCGACCTACCGGAGCACCAAGTTCGGTGCTCTTCAAGGGATGTTTGCCTTAGGGTCTCAACCCTAAATTTGAGTTATACACATCATTTAGATAATGGTGGTTCAAGTTTGCATAAGGGGTCACTGAGACAAATACGTGGGTTAAATTTGGGGGTTAGCCAATTGGTGACCTGACTGCCAATTCCGCTTCGCGCACACAGTAGGCTCGCACCACCGACCCCTCCACTAGGCAGCGCGCGCAGGCAGTGCGGTACTGCGCATGCTCAGTGCGTCGGCACAGGTTTCCGCAGTAGAGGGGGCAGCTCCGCCGCGGCGTCCGGGATTTCCAGCAGCGCCGACGTTCTGGTGTTCGCCCGGTCCTCGGCCTCCGCTGGCAGCGGGCGTCCCTCTGCTCCGCGACTTCCCGGCCGTCGCTCTAGCGCGCCCGGATCTGGCCCCCTGCCCCGCGAAGATGGCTGCCGTACGCCGGGCCCGCAGTTATTGCCGCTGCCTGGTGCGCTTCTCCGACCGAGAACTCTGCTAAGCCCGGTTGCAGCAGACGGGCAGGAGTAGACACCCGGACACCCAGCACACCTCCTTGGGGGAGCGGTGCAGAGGGGGCGCGGAGAGCCCCTCGACCGCGGCCGGCTGCCCCGCCAGCATGGTAACCCGGGAGGGGGCTCGGAGGGACACTTCGAGGCGGGAGTGCGGTGTGCAGAAGGGGCTAGGCCTGGGGGGAGCCCCTAGAGAGCGGGAAGTGGAGACTGGGAGGAGTGGGAGGTGCTCGGCCGCCACCCACTGTAGGGCCCTTGGCCTGAGCGGGAGTGGAGCGGGTGCCAGCCCTGACCGCTCCCCGGGTTCCTTCCTGCTGAACTCCCCCGTAGCCGGGACCCGATGTGAGGAAACGCGGGTGTGCAGGACAGCAGAGAAGAATGCCTCTTCTTCGTTCGCTGAGGACATTGAGCCAATCTTACCCCCCTCGAGGGATTTTATCAAAAGCAGTGAGCATAGGTTGAGGTGAGCCGTTGCAGCATCTAAAATTGGCGGGGGTGGGGGGGCGGGCGCGGAGGGAAGCCTTGGCAAACGGAGACACTTGTTGATTGCTACCCCCTCCGGAAAGCAGTACCCACGGAGAAGCCGTTCAGGTTCTTTAAGGAGTCCTGGGAATTAGGACGCACCTGCCCCATGACACGTCAGTGCGGAGGGTAGGATGTTGGCAGGCGGTCCTGGCGGTGTGGGATCAGAGGGATTATGTCTCACTTCGTAGCCGTGAGGGCCTGAGCAGCGTCAGTGCGGTCCAAATGGAGAGAGACTGAGTTAAGCTCCAGAAATTGACAACGCAGATTCCATGGGACTATTGCATGCTGGAATATGTAGTCTCTGCTCTAGGCTACCTTTCTTTGGCTTTGAATAAATTTCCCATTTGAGAAGCTAATCTCTGGCTAGGATTAAATGAATCAAGTGTGAAATGATACCAAACTAATGAGTTCATCGTAGACAGTCAAATATTTATTGAATAAATGGATGGCTGAAAGAATTTATTAAGTTAACCTGGAGGATAGAAAAAGCAGTAATTGAATGCCCTTCAGCTTTCAGAAGTGGTTCTCTAACCAGGATTAATCACTTAATTTTTTATATTTCATTAATACTGTGTGTAAAACAGGAGTAACATGATGGAGACATAAACTATTCAAGCGAAAGGTGCTGTTTAGGTCAGATTCAATTATGAAAAATAAAGTGAAAATCTCTGGGTGACAGCTGGGGACCTACTTATTTCAAGTGGTATTTGAGTTGGCAAAATGTAGTAAAACTCCCAATTTGATAGTTATCGTACTGCCAGAATCAAAGTAACAAAGGATTAGAATTCAAGAATAACACGGGAACTCAGGGGAGAAGGTGCTTTGTGTATTATAGATTTCTCATTTCTTTTCCTCATCCTTGAGATACGCACT
Source organism: Callorhinus ursinus (assembly GCF_003265705.2). Taxonomy (NCBI): domain Eukaryota; kingdom Metazoa; phylum Chordata; class Mammalia; order Carnivora; family Otariidae; genus Callorhinus; species Callorhinus ursinus. Next base: position 11,182,501 of record NW_027397084.1, read on the forward strand.
GTACGTCCACATGACTCTGTTAATTCAGGCAATTTTTTTGAGTACTTATTAGAACTGGCATAATGCTAGACCCCCAGCACAATATTAGATCTTCAGTATAACCAGATCAAATCACCAAAGGTGATTCATGGTAAACTTTTAATCATAGAATGTCATATATGAAAAGGGACCTCGGAAGTTACCACATCCAACACCCTCCTTTTTTTTTTTTTTAAGGATTTTATTTATTTATTTGACAGAGAGAGACACAGCAAAGAGGGAACACAAGCAGGGGGAGTAGAAGAGGGAGAAGCAGGCTTCCTGCAGAGCAGGGAGCCCGATGCGGGGCTCTATCCCAGGACCCTGGGATCATGACCTGAGCCGGAGGCAAATGCCCAAGACTGAGCCACCCTCTCTTTACAGATGTGAAAGCTGAGGCCTGTACAGGCTTTTACTATGTCTCAAGCAATGTGTTTTGCCCTCTGAGATTACAAACATGACTGATCCTTGTTCCCGATGCACTGACTCTAAGGAAGAGACAAAATGTCAATACAAGTGTTAGGTGCTGTGATACAAAGGCAAAGTTTTGTAGGAAAACAAAGGCAATTCAGAGGACCAGAAAATGCTTCTTACTGGGATAATCCCGGAGCTGAACCTTGAAGGGTGAGAAATAGCCAAGTGAGGAAGAAATTATTCTGGATGGAGAGAGCAAGCAGCATATGCAAGAGCTTGGACCTGGAGAGAACAGAGAAAGCTCTTGAAAGAAGTCACTTTAGCATGACTGCTCGGATAGAGTTAGAAGGTTGAGTTACTAAGGGTATACCCTAGGGAGCTCAAGTCCCTTCCCATTAGCTGTACTTAGCGTTTACAGTAATAATTCAGCCTCTTACTGGAGAATGGAAAGAGCCTTTTCAGTGGGATCTATAAATTCAGAGTCCTTCATTATGTATTTTCCTATTAGGAGGAAAGCTCCCAGCTTAAAGAGACTAAAAAATACATTTGATGATACATTAATGCTTCCATTTTCCAGTTTTCTGGAAATTAATTCAGAATCTTGGCCTCTTTCATTTATTTTTTCATTAATTTATCCTTTACAGTGAGCCTAGCACTTCATTTTATACCAACTAGTTCAAGACTTAATGGCACCTCTGCTTTGAGCCTGGTAGTCAGAGATAAGATGTGGGGCTTATTTATGTTCCTCTGTAAAGTACTGCACGGATGTCTGGTGGCTGAGTTCAGAAATGTGTGTTAATATAAATGGTTTTGTCCTAGAAACAAATCACAATGAAAATCTACAATTATAAAGCTTACATCTTTGGAGCAAGTGAAATTGGTTTCATTATTTCTTATTTCTGACCCTCAGGTCATTTCCCCTATTGTTACATTATAGGACTGAACACATGAAGTGTTGAGCAAGTCCCATTTGCTAATAAGTCTGTTAGCCAGCAGATTGACCTGAGGCAACATGTCATTTTCCCTGGTGGGTAGGATTCAGTTTAATTTAGCAAACATATATTGAGAATACAAGGATAAAATGTAAGGAAACTGACCTGAGACCTGTACTAAGCCGCAGGCCATTCCACAGTAATTGCAGTCCAGTTTTATTCCACTTTAAATCAATCTAGTATATAAAAATCTGGGTTTGTGAAACAACAGACTTCTTTACAAAAACATTCACTATTACATGTCTTTGATTAATGAGCTTTCCTAGGACATTTAAAATAATAGACAAAAGTCATATTCACGTATTGGGAACATGCCAGTCGTGTAAAAGGAAAGACATCCAAATACGGACTAAAAACAGTCAAATTTTAAGTGATCCATGAAACAAAAACTATTTGCCGAACTCTATGCTGCAGCTACGTTATTTTTTGAAGCAAAGTTATTTTAAATCACCTACCAAAACATTTTAACTGAAGCACAGTAAAGTTGTTTATTCTACAGTGTTACTGAACTATCACATCATTAAACTTAGCTGTGAAGGGGATACCTAGAGAGAAGCAACTAAATATTTCACTGGATAGGTAGCTCAAGGAGATGTGGATTACAGAGGGCAACTGATGTTCGCATATTCCTGATGAATTCTTTTGGTTTTTCTCCCCTCAGGCAGAAGCTGAGGAAGATTGTCATTCTGATAATGTCAGAGCAGAAGATGATGAAAATGAAAGCCCTGCTGAAACAGATCTGCAGGCATGTTTCTTCAAGTGTATATTTAATTCTTATTCCATTGCATTCCATGCATAAGCAAAAATTGGCCGTACTTATGAAGATTTATCATTTCTTTCTCTTTTTTTTTTTTTGATTACTTATGTATTTAAGTAATCTCTATCCCCAGTGTGGGGTTCGAACTCACAACCCCCAAGATACATGAATAAGCAAAAATTGGCTGTACTTATGAAGATTTATCAGTTCTCTCTCTCTTTTTTTTTTATTTATGTATTTAAGTAATCTCTATCCCCAGTGTGGGGTTCGAACTCACAACCCCCAAGATCAAGAGTCCCATGCTCTTCTGACTGAGCCAGCCAGGTGCTCCAAGATTTATCGGTTCTTATTTGCATTGAATTTAACTGTATTTTCCTACTGGTTTACAGAATGTGCAAATTAAAGCTGTGTTACAGATTTTTTTTTTTTAACCATTTGTCACCATATATCATTGTAGTGTCATTGGCTATATTCCCTATGGTATACTTTTCATCTGTGACTGACTTATTTTATGTTAGTCCCCTTCCCCTTTTTGCCCATTGCCCCATTGTCCCCTCTTCCAGCCACCAAGTTTCCTCTCTGTATTTATGAATCTGTTTCTGTTTTCTTGTCTTTTGTTTTGTTTTTTAGATTCTACATATAAGTGAAATCGTATGGCATTCGTCTTTCTCTTACTTGACTTAGCATTATATCCCCTAGGTCCATCCATATTGTCAAGAATAGCAAGATCTCACTGCTTTTTGTGGCTGAGTAATACTCTGTGTGTGTGTGTGTACACACATATACGTTGACACATACAACATCTTTATCCATTTATCTATTGATGGATACTTTAGGTTGCTTCCATACCTTGGCTATTTTAAATAATGCTGCAATAAACAGGTACATATAACTTTTTTTTTTTTTTTCAGGTACATGTATCTTTTCAAATTAGTGTTTTAGTTTCCTTTGGATAAATACCCAGTAGTGGAATTACTGGATTGTATGTTATTTCAATTTTTATTTTTTTGAGGAACTTCCATGCTGTTTTCCACAGTGGTTGGAACAATTCACAAGGGTGCTTTTTTCTTCACATCCTCAACAAAACTTGTTATTTCTTATCTTTTTGATTCTAGCCATTCTGACAGGTGTGAGGTGATAATTCATTGTGGTTTTGATTTGCATTTCCCTGATAATTAGTGATGTTGAACATCTTTTCGTGTACCTATTGGCCATTGTCTTGCTTAGAAAAATGTCTATTCCAGTTCTCTACCCATTTTTAATAGGATTATTTGTTTTATTAGTATTGAGTTGTATAAATTCTTTATATTGGATTATTTGCAAATCTCTTCTCCCATCAGTAAGTTGCCTTTTTGTTCTGTTGATTGTTTCCTTTGCTATGCAGAAGCTTTTTATTTTGATGTAGTCCCAATAGTTTATTTTTGCTTTTGTTTCCCTTACCTAAGGAGACATATCCACAAAGATGTTGCTAAGGCCAATGTCCAAGAGATAACTGCCTGTGTTTTCCTCTAGGAGTTTTATGGTTTCGGGTCTCACATTTAGGTCTTTGAGTTTATGTTTGTGTGTGGTATGAGAGAGTGGTCCAGTTTCATTCTTTTGCATGTAGCTCTCCAGCTTTCCCAGCACCGTTTTTGCAGAGACTGTCTTTTCCCCCTTGCATATTCTTGCCTCCTCTGTTGTAGATTAATTGACCATTTAAGTGTGGGCTTATTTCTGGGCTCTCTATTCTGTTCCATTGATCTTTGTATCTGTTTTTGTCCCAGTACCATATGGTTTTGACTACTGTAGCTTTGTAGTGTATCTTAAAATCCAGAGTTGTGATACTTCAAATTTTGTTCTTTCTCAAGATTGCTTGGCTCTTCAGGGTCTTTGTGGTTCCATATGAATCTTAGGATTATTTGTTCTAGTTCTGTGAAAAATACTATTGATATATTTTTAAAAAGATTTTATTTATTTATGTGACAGAGAGAGACACAGCGAGAGAGGGAACACAAGCAGGGGAGTGGGAGAGGGAGAAGCAGGGTTCCCGCAGAGCAGGGAGCCTGATGCGGGGCTCGATCCCGGGACCCTGGGATCATGTAATGACTGAGCCACCCAGGTGCCCTGATACTATTGATATTTTAACAGGCATTGCATTGAATCTATAGGTTGACTTGGGTAGTGTGGACATTGTAACAATATTAATTCTTCCAATCTACGAGCATGGGCTATCTTTCCCTTTATTTGTATTGTCTTCCATTTCTTTTATCAGCATCTTATAGTTTTTAAAGTATAGCTCTTTCACCTTCTTGGTTAAGTTTATTCCTAGATAATGTCTTTCAGGTGCAATTGCAGATGTGATTTCTTAATTTCTCTTTTTGCTACTTTGTTCTTACGATATAGAAATGTAGCAGATTTCTGCAACATTTTGTATCCTGCAACTTTACTAAATTCATTTATTCAAATAGTTTCTTGGTGGAGTCTTTAGGATTTCCTATATATATCTGGAAATAGTGACAGTTTTACTTCTTCCTTACCAATCTGGATACTTTTTATTTCTTTTTTTTCTTTTAGAGAGAGAGAATGCACAGGAGTTAGAGGGTGTGGGGGAAAGGGAGAGAATCCAAGCAGGCTCCATGGGCACGTGTGGGCTTGATCCCCCGGCCCTGAGATCATGACCTGAGCCATAATCAAGAGTCAGACCGACTTAACCAACTGAGCCACCCAAGCACCCCATGGATACTTTTTATTTCTTGTTTGATTGCTGTGGCTAGCACTTCTAGTACTATGTTGAATGAAAGTGGTGAGTGGGCATACTTGTCCTGTTCCTGCTCTTAGGGGAAAAACTATGGATTTTTCACCATTGAGTATGATATTAGCTGTGGGTTTGTCATATATGCCCTTTATGATGTTAAAGTATGTTCCCTCTAAACCTACTTTGTTGGGAGAGTTTTTATCATGAATGGATGCTGAATTTTGTCAAATACTTTTTCTGCATCTGTTGAGATGATCATATGGTTTTTATACTTCCTCTTATTAGAGTGAAGTTTCACATTGATTTGCAAATATTGAATCACCTTTGCATCCTGGAATAAATTCCACTGATTGTGGTGCATGATCCTTTTAATGTGTTACTGAATTCAGTTTGCTAATATTTTGTTGAGGATTTGTACATTTGTGGTCATCAGAGATACTGGCCTGTAGTTCTCTTTTTTTGTAGTGTCTTTGTTGGTGTCAGGGTAATGCTGACCTTGTAGAGTAAATTTGGAAGATTTCCTTCCTCTTCTGTTTTTGAAATGGTTTGAGAAGAATAGGTACTAACTCTTCTTTAAATGCTTGATAGGAAAAAAAAAATGCTTGATAGAATTCACCTGTAAAGTCATCTGGTCTTGGACTTTTGTTTGTTGGGAGTGTTTTGATTACCAGTTCAATTGTGTTAAGGTAATTGTTCAAATGTTCTATTTATTTTTGATTCAGTTTTGGAAGACTATATTTTTCTAGGAATTTATCCATTTCTTCTAGGTTGTCCAATTTGTTGGCATATACTTTTTCATAATATTATCTTGCAATTCTTTGTATTTCCGTGGTGTCAGTTGTTATTTCTCCTTCTTCATTTCTGAAGCTACTTGAGTTCTCTTTGTCTTGATGAGTCTGGCTAAATATTTTTTTCTTCCCCCAAAAAACCAGCTCTTAGTTTCATTGATTCTTTCTGTTGGTTTTTTAGTCTGTTTCATTTTATGTCTGCTCTGATCTTTATTATTTCCTTCTTTGTACTAGCTTTGGGCTTTGTTCTTTTAGTTCCTTTAGGTGTCAGGTTAGATTGTTTATTTGAGGTTTGTCTTGTTTCTTGAAGCAGAAACTTGTATCACTATGAATTTCCCTCTTAGAACTACTTTCACTGCATCCCAAAGATTTTGGACCATTGTATTTCCATTTTCATTTGTCTCCCATGTATTTTTTTGATTTCCTCTTTGATTTCTTTGTTGATTTATTGGTTGTTTAGTCATATGTTATTTAGCTCCTTCGTGTGGTTGTGGTTTTCCCACTTTTTTCCTTGTAATTGATTTCTAGTTTCATAGTGTTGTGGTCAGAGAAAATACTTGATGTAATTTCAAACATTTTATTTTTTATTTTAATCCCAACATAGTTAATGTACAGTATTAGTTTCAGATGTACAATATAGTGATTCAATAATTCCATACATCACCCAGTGCTCATTATAGCAAGTACACTCCTTAATCCCCATCACCTATTTCACCATCCTCCCATCCACCTCCCCTGTGGTAACCATCTCAGACTTTTCAAATTTATTGAGAGATATTTTCTGGCCTAACGTGATCTGTCTTGGAGAACGTTTCATTTACACTTGAAAAATATGTGTATTCTGTTGCTTTTGTTTGGAATGTTCTGTATATATCTGTTAAGTCCAGCTGGTCTACTGTGTTGATTGATTTTTTTGTGTGTATGTGTTGATTAATTTTTGTTTGTTTCCTTATTGATTTTCTGTCTAGATTATCTGTCCGTTGATGTAAATGAGGTGTTCATGTCCCCTACTATTGTGTTACTATCCATTTTTTCTATGTTAATATTTGCTTTATATATTTAAGTTCTCCTATATTGGGTGCATAGGTATTTGTAATTGTTTTATCCTTCTTTTGGATTGATCTTTTTATCCATTTTACATTATTAAGTAGTGCCTTTCTTTGTCTCTTGCTACAGTCTTTATTTTAAAGTCTGTTTTTTCTGATACAGGTATTGCCTTTTTTTTTTTACTTCCATTTGAATGGTATATATTTTTCTCTCCCTTCACTTTTAGTTTGTGTGTGTCTTTAGATATGAAGTCTTTTTTTTTTTTTTTTACTAAAATGTACAGTAAGTAAATAAAAGGTACACTTTATTGGCTTATCTCTAAATATTTCTGTCACACACTTTTTATTTTAGTCTTACAAATTTTATTTTAAAAAAGAAGATATACTGTGAATTAAATATTGTATGTGGAAGTTTTTATGAATGGATGTTGTACTTTGTCAGATGCTTTTTCTACATCTTTTGAAATGATTATATGGTTCTCATCCTTTCCCTTATTGATGTGATGTATCACATTGGCTGATTTGCAAATATTGAACCACCTTGCAACCCAGGAATAACTCCTACTTGATTGTGGTGAATGATTTTTTTAATGTATTTTTGGATTTAGTTTGCTGGTTTCTGTTGAGGATTTTTGTATCTGTGTTCATCAGGGATATTTACCTGTAGTTCTCTTTTTTAGTGGTGCCTTTATCTGGTTTTCTTATCAGGGTAATGCTGGCCTCATAGAATGAATTTGGAAGTTTTCCTTCCTCTTCTACTTTTTGGAATAATTTGAAAAGAATAGGTATTAACTCTTCTTTAAATGTTTGGTAGAGCTTTGCACAGTGGCAATGTTATAGCTAATGAAGTTTATCCAAGGCACAGTTATTGCTAATTAAATATTTGGTAGAATTCCCTGTGAAGCCATCTGGTCCTGGACTTTTGTTAGTTAGGAGGTTGGTTTTTTTTTTTTTTTAATTGTTACTGATCCATTTTCTTTGCTAATTATCAGTCTGTTCAATTTTCTTTTTCTTCCTTTTTGAGTTTTAGTAGTTTATGTGTTTCTAGGAATTTATCCATTTCTTCTAGATGTCTGTTTGTTGGCATATAGTTTTTCATAATATTCCCATAATTGTATTTCTGTGGTATTGGTTGTTATTTCTCCTCTCTCGTTTGTGATTTTATTTGATCCTTTCTCTTTTTCTTGATAAGTCTGGCTAGAGATTTATCAATTTTATTGATTGCTTTTTTTTTGCCAAAGACCCTGCTCCTGGTTTCATTGATATGTTCTATTGTTTTTTTTTTTTTTTTTTTTTTAGTTTCTTCATCATTTATTTCTGCTCTAATATTTACTATAACCTTCCTTCTGGTTTTAGGTTTTGTTTGTTCTTTTTCTACCTCCTTTAGGTGTAAGGTTAGGTTGTTTATTTGAGATTTGTCTTGTTTCTTGAGGTGACCAGCATTGCTATAAACTTCCTTTTTAGAACCAATTTTGCTGCATCCCAAAGGTTTTGGACTGTTGTGTTTTCATTTTCATTTGTTTCCGTGTACTTTTTAAATTTCTTCTTTTATTTCCTGGTTGACTCATTTATTGTTTAGTGTCATGCTATTTAACCTCCATATATTTGTGGTCTTTCCAAATCTTTTCTTGTGGTTGACTTCTAGTGTCATAGTGTTAATGGTCACAAAAGATGCATGGTATGACTCCACTCTTCTTGGCATTTGTTGAGTTTTGTTTTGTCGGCTAATATGTGATCTGTTCTGGAGAATGTTCCTTGTGCACTTGAAAAGAATGTGCATTCTTATTTTGCATAATTCTCTTTTCTCTTTTGTTCAGCTTGATTACTTTCCATTACTCTGTCTTCTGGGTCATTGATTCGTTCTTCTGCTTCTTCCAGCCTGCTGCTTTTTCCATCAAATGTGTTTCTCATTTCGTTTATTGAATCCTTTATCTCTATGTTATTCCTTATCTCTGTGTTAATGATCTCACTGATGTCTTTCACTCTTCTCAAGTCCAGTGAGTATCTTTATGATCATTACTTTAAATTCTCTATCAGGCAAGTTACTCATATCTGTTTCACCTAAATCTCTGGCCATGGCCTTGTCCTGTTCTTTCATTTGGGACAAATCCTTCTGTCTTCTCATTTTGTCTAAGTCTCTGTGCCTACTTCTGTGTGTTAGGAAAGTCAGCTATGGCTCCTCTTCTTGAGGGTACTGGCCTTATGAAGAAGAGGTCCTGTAGTGCCCTGCAGTCTAGTGTCTCCTGTTCCCCAGGGACTGGTGCTTCAGGGAGTGTCTCCAGGGTGTGCTGTGTGCACTCTGCTGTTGTGTCCTGGCTGCTTTATCCTTCAGGCCAGTCTGAAGAGGCTCTCTTTGCCTATTGTGGGCAGTGTTTGGTCCCTGGCCTGAAAGTGTTGAGTTTTAACCAGGTGTTCTCTGGTCTGCTTATGAAATGACACCTGTCACCACCACCACCAGAACTGAGGCCCTGCAAAACTCCTGGGTTGGGAAACGTGGGCGGGGGTTTGGGTTGGGCTTCTAGTGGAGAGGGGGCCTGCCACAATGGGACTGAGGCAGTTGTGACTGGAAGGGTGGTACCTCTGGAGCATGGGGTGGTAGGGTTTGGTATAAGCAAGTGTCCACTCCGTGCTCTCCCCTGTGTGCTAGTATGTCTCTAGCCCTTCTCTGCAACCGCGACTCCCTCCCCACTAGAGTGTCCGTGATCTGTTTCTCTCCCAAGCCGTGTCTCCACACTTCTATCTTCTTTGATGTCACCTCTTCTCTACCTTTAGTTGTGGAATTTGTTCTGCCAGTCTTCAGGTCAATTTCTGAAGTATTTAGGATGATTTGATAGTTATCTAGTTGTATTTTGGGATGATGTGATCCTAGGGTCCTCCTACTCTGCCACCATCTTTCAGACTCTGAAGTGAGTCTTATGGGCAGCATATAGGTGGGTCTTATTTTTTAATCCATTCACCACCGTGTCTTTTCATTGGAGCATTTAGTCCATTTACATTTAAAGTAGTTATTGATAGGTGTATTCTTATTGCCATTTTGTTCATTGTCTTTTGGGCTTTGTAGCTTTCCTCTGTTCCTTTTTTCTTCTCTTGCTCTCTTCCCTTGTGATTGATGGCTTTCTTTAGTGTTATGTTTGGATTCCTTCTTTATTTTTTGTGTATCTATTATGGTTTTTTCATGTGTGGCTACCATGGGGTTCATTTGTCACATCCTGTGCATATACCAGTCTGTGTTAAGTTGATGGTCACTTAAGTTCAGATGCATTCTAAAGCTCTAACTTTTCAATACCCGTTCCCTGTCTTTGTATGTGATGTCTTATTTTACATCTTTTTAGTTTGTGTATCCCTTGACTAATTTTTATAGATATAATTGACTATTACATTAGTTCAACTTTTATACTGGCTTCCTAAGAATCTACCTTTACTGTATGTTTGCTTTTACCAGTGAATTTTTATTCTATTAATACCTTCTTTTAGTTGTGGCCTTTACTTTCCATTTAAAGGATTCTTTTTAACATTTCTTATAAGGCTGGTTTAGTGGTGATGAATTTTTTTTAACTTTTTTCTGTCTGGAAAACCCTCTCTCTCCTATTCTGAGTAATAGCCTTGCTAAGTAGAGTATTCTTGGTTGTAGGTTTTTTTCCTTTCAGCACTTTGATTATAGCATGCCACCCCCTTCTGGCCTGCAAAGACTCTGCTAAAAAATCGGCTGATAGCCGTATGGGGTTTCCCTCATATGGAACTGTTTTCTTCGGCTGCTTTTAAGATTCTCTCTTTATTATTACTTTTTACCATTTTAATTATGGGTCTTGGTGTGGACTTCCTTGGGTTCATCTTGTTGGGGCTCTCTGTGCTTCCTGGACCTGACCTGGATGACTGTTTCCCTCTCTAGGTTAGGGAAGTTTTCAGGTATTCTTGAAATAAGTTTTCTGCCCCCCCCCCACCTTCTGGAACCCCTATAATACAAATTACTACACTTGATGATGTTGCAGAGGTCCCTTAACCTATTCTTATTTTTTATTATTCTTTTTCCATTTTGCTATTTGAGCTTGGTTGCTTTACATTATTCTGTCTTCTGCATCACTGATCCATTCTTCTGTGTCCTCTGATCTGCTGTTGATTCCCTCTCGTGTATTTTGCATTTCAGTTACTGAGTTCTTCAGCTCTGATTGGTTCTTTTTTATATTTTCTATCTCTTGGTTGAAGTTCCCACTGAGTTGATCCATTTGTAACTGTTGAGTATCTTTATGACTATTACTTTGAACTCTTTATCAGGCATATTGCTTGTCTTGGTTTCATTTAGCCTTTTTTTTTTTTTGGCGATTTTTGTCTTGTGTTTTCATTTGGGACATTTTCCTCTGTCTCCTCATTTTATCTGACTCTCTGTGTTTCTTTATATTAGATAGGCCAGCTACACGTCTTGATCTTGAGAGTAGTGGCCTTGTGTGGGAGAAGTCCTGAGGTGCCTTGTAGCTCAGTCCCCTGATCACCAGAACCAGGCACACCATAAGTGTCTGCTGTGTAGTCTGTGTTTGCCTTCCTGTTGTGGATGAGCTGTGATTGATACAGGCATGCTGGTGGGTGGCATGCTGGACTGCCCTCGTTCCAGCTGGTTTCAGTGATCTGCTTCTTCCTGCAGGCTCACAGGACAGGTTTTGCTCCTGGTGCTGTTAGATGCACAGCTGTAGCTGCCATGGGCTTTATAGTTGTTGGAGTCAGTCTTCATGTTGGCTGTCTGCAGTTAACTGCTACTGACAGCTGCAGGCACAGTGAAGGGCAGGGCTTGCTTCCTGCACAGCCAGCAAAGAGGCTGGGTACAGGAATTGATGTGCTGTTGTGTGGGGTTATCACCTTTCTGATGATAGGAGTCACTAGGAGGTTTGCTGTTCCTGGCCAGGGCTGCCTGCTGGCTGTAGCGGGCATAGAGCTGTTTTGGATGGGTGTCTACTAAGGTGGGAAGTCTACAGGTAAATACAGCAGCCAGACATACAGTGCTAGCAAGGGAGAGGGATACTGTTAGAATTAGCTCCTGCATGCATCCAACTATTCAGGCTATGGGAGGGAAGAAAAATGGCACCCACCAGTACTTTTGTTCCTAGAGAACTCTCCTGCAGATACCCGCCCCTTTGGCACATGTCCTAGAATTAATTAATAAATGCCCTATATGTATACCCCAGCATTTTCAAGGTGCTACTTCTGTGCTATTTCCTGGCGGAGTTTTTAGTGTGCTGACCCTTTAAGGATGGAGACTCCTTTTCCAGTAGCTGTCTGGATCTCCTGGAATTCAGCCTCACTGATTTTCAAAGCCAGATGTAATGGGGACTCCTCTTCCCAGGCCTGGTGTGGGATTTGAGTCCCTCGCACCTCTATGCTTGTGATGTCCCTCCTGTTAGTGGTTAGTCACCCTGGGGATTTGGTTCCCACCTGTGACCCTGCCCCTCCTACCCTTTTCAAAGAGGTCTTCTCTCTACAACTAGCTGTGGGAGATCTTTTCGGCCTCTTCAGGTTATTTACAGAATTAGTGGTGGTGGATGTTGTCTTGGTATGTCCATCAGAGAAGGTGAACTCAGGATCCTCCCATTGACCAGTTTCCACAAGCAGCAGAACCAGTTGATCTATCCCTTACTCCTACTTCTAGGTACTTTGGATGATACCAAAGTATCATGGGCTCCTCATGGGCTTCTTTGCTACAGGTACACTACCTTCATGGAACTCTTCTTGGTAATTTATGGACCCCTGAGATTCACTTGGTCTCTAAAAGGTCAATGCCTCTGAATTTATTAGCAGAAGCCCAAAAGGAGAAAAAACTTGTTCAAATGTTAACACCTTTGCAAAGGTCTTAATGCAGTATTTTGTTATATTTTGCGTTGAACAAATGTATAATGATGTACTAATTATTTTCTTATTTTGGAAAATTTTGAAAGTGCTCACACTGAAGATAACAATAATTGGCATTATGAGGTTTGATATATGTTCCAAACAAGGCATAACTGAAAACCCATCACCTTAAAAAGATTGACAGATTTGACCACCTAAAAGTTAAAACCTATATGTAGAAGAGACATCATAAATCAAGAGAAATGATAGCTAGAAAAGCTATTTACTGTATATTGGCAGAGGATTGATATCCACCCTCAGTATATGGAACATCCTTATAAATTAGTATGAGTGACACAAGATAGAAATGAATGGACAACTAATGGAAAAAATAATATAAATGGCTATTAAATATTTGAAGAGATAATTAGTCTCATGATTTTTAAAATACAGATTAAATCTACATTGAGATTTTCCTTAATTAGATTGGTGAACAATACCCATTGTTGTCCAGGCTTTGAGAACACTCAAGCAGTGTACATGAAGTGTAAATTGCTACAACTTTTTTGGAGGGCAGAGTAGCAATATGGAACAAAATGAAAAACATTCCTTTGATCAAGCAGTTCTTTTTTAAAGATTTATTTATTTTGAGGGGCGCCTGGGTGCCTCACATGGTTAAGCATCTGCCTTTGGCTTGAGTCCTGATTCCAGGGTCCTGGGATCGAGCCCCACATCAGGCTCCTAGCTCAGTGGGAAGCCTGCTTCTCCTTCTCCCTCTGCCTCTCCCCCTGCTCATGCTCTCTCTCTCTCTCTGTGTCTCAAATGAATAAATAAAATCTTTAAAAAAATTATTTTGAATAAGAGTGTATGTGCATGAGTTGGGGGGAGGGGCAGAGAGGGAGAGAGAGAGAATCTCAAGTGTGCTCCCCAGTGAGCATGGAGCCCAGTGAGGGGCTGGATCTCACAACCCTCAGATATGACCTGAGCCAAAATCAAGAGTCACTTAACTGAGCCACCCAGGTGCCCCTGATCAAGCAATTTTATTTCTAGAAAATTAATCTTAAGGAAATGATGGGGAAACTGAGTAAATATAAATGTATAAAAATGCTTATTATAGCATTGTTATATGAAAAAATAGAATACAACCTAAATATCCATCACTTGTATTGAGTAATGGTCTATTCATACAGTAAAATACACTGCAGTCATTTAAAAGGATGGGGCAAATCCTTGTGCATTGAAATAGAAAAATAGTCGTAATTACATTAATGAATCTTACTGAATTTATAAGCTTTATAATACTTATTTGGAATGTATCATCAAGCAGACATTCAGTGTTACCAAAGATTCTATAGGACAGAGGTATGTTTTGTGTTAGAAGTAGGAAGGTGGGAACAGAACTGTTCAGAATGGCAAGAAAAATTATTTTAAAAACTTACATATTTTATATATGCCTCTTCAAAACGAACTAGGAATAATATACACAGTCGTATTAATAATGGCCTTCTTTGGGAGGAGGGGTATTTCAGTTTGGGTACCCAGAGAACAGATTTTAAGGTAGAGACTATGATGAGGGAGGTGTACTAGGGAGTGCTTTTGGGATCCACACTATGGAAGGCGGGCGGGGGAGAGGGAGGAAGCCGGAGCAGGCAAAGGGAGAAGTCCAGCTGCTGTACCGTCTTAATGGACCGCCTTAGCCACTTCTGCAGGAGTTCTGAGTATGGAGGAACCCAGAGCCTTTCAGACTCTTATCAGCTGTTGATCAGTCATTGGGTAGGGATCGCCTGGGGAGGGGCATGATCCTGCCTAGGCAATGCTCGGGATGGGCTGACAGCTGAGGGCTGTTACTGTAGCGGTCCCAGCAGGTGGGCTAATCAGTGCCTTCCTGAAGGGATCTGGGCAGCAAGGAAGAATCCGTCACACAGGGGAACTTCACTTTTTCTATATTTAAAAATTTTTATTACATATATAAGAGAAAATATTTCCTTTTTAAAAGAAGAAGGCTTTTGAAAGAAAGATTTAGGGTTCAACTACAGAATTTTTAACAGTTCTTTTCATGTCTAGTAGATGATGTATTTCAGGTAAACAAATGTTTGAAAGCTTCTGAGTTCAGCCCCTAGGTGATGGCTTATATTTCCAGGTCTAACCAGAACTTGGTTTTCTGATACCATTAGATTTTTCCCATGTACCTTTCCCATATAGACAAACTTAGGCAACTCTTCATGACTTCTTTAAAGATTTAAACAGAACATTATTTTAGAAGATAACGCGTTGAATGGATATTAGTTTAGTAATTTAAAAAAACCATGTTTTCTAGTCTTAGAATATGTATTTATATGGAAATTGATGTTGGACCTGTTGATAAATTGTCCAGGGTTAAGCTACTCTTCCTTGATGAGCCCTAAAGTCCTTTTCTTTCCTTAGGCACAGCTCCAGATGTTCCGAGCTCAGTGGATGTTTGAACTTGCTCCAGGTGTAGGCTCTAGCAATTTAGAAACTCGGCCTTGCAGAGCAACAAAAGGCTCTTTACTGAAGGCAGACACCAAAGGAAAGCAAGAACTGGCAAAAGAAGAAAAGTTAAGTATTATGGACATTGTGACAAAGTAACTTTTTTTTTCTTAATTGCACATGAGAGTTTTCGGAGTCATAAGTAGGTGATCATTAGAGTTGTATTCTGGTGACATAAGCACATAACTTACAAGATTTTTCCTCGTGTGCAAAAATATACCAGTATGTCCATCCTTCACTACTACTTCTAGGTACTTTGGAGGATACCACCACTCCTTATGGGCTTTCTAGAGGTACGGTGTCTTCATGGAACTGTCTTTGGCAATTTATAGATCCCTAAGGTTCATTTCGTCTCTAAAATATCAATGCCTCTGAATTTATTAGCAGAAGCCCAAAAGGAAAAACTTGTTCAAATGTTAACACCTTTGCAAAGGTCTTAATGCAGTATTTTGTTACATTTTGAGTTGAACAAATGTATAATGATGCATTATTTCCTTCTTCTGGAAAATTTTGAAAGTGCTTGCCCTGAAAAAATTTGGAATGCTGTCTAATTGTTTACTTCTTTTTAGTACTTTGCATGAAGTAGGCACAGCACACTTTCCATTTTTCCTGTTCCACCGAGGCTGTCATCTTTATACAGATTTTTTTACAAGCAATTTGCCATTAAGTAGTTGATTCACCATGATAACCAAACACTTCCATATCCGTTTTAATTTTTTTTTAATTTTTTATTGTTATGTTAATCACCATATATTACATCATTAGTTTTTGGTGCAGTGTTCCATGATTCATTGTTCATAACACCCAGTGCTCCATGCAGAACGTGCCCTCCTCAATACCCATCACCAGGCTAACCCATCTCCCCACCCCCCTCCCCTCCAGAAACCTCAGTTTGTTTTTCAGAGTCCATCATCTCTCATGGTTCGTCTCCCCCTCTGACTTACTCCCCTTTTCTTCCTCTCCTGTTCTGTTTTAATTTTTATTTTGAAAATAATTACAGAAACATAGGTACAGGGAAGTCACGTGTACCTTTCACCCTTTCTCCTTCAGTGATGACATTTTGCACAGCTGTAGTACCATATCAAAAAGTAGCAAATAGACATTGGTACCATGCCCAGAGCTTATTCGGACCTCCCAGATTTATAAGCACTTTTTTGTGTGCATGCATAGAAATAGTTCTGTGCGGTTTTCATACATGTGTATCTTCCTGTAACCGCTACCATGATCAAGATCCAGACTGGTAGCACTGCAGTGCTCCCTCTTTCTACACCTTTATAGTTCTCTCCCGTCCCCCACGCCCTGGCCATTCCTGACCACTGGCAATCACTAATCTCTTCTCCAGTTCTCTAACTCTGATGTTCAAAAATACTGCGTAAGTGGAATCATCCAGTATATAACCTTCTGAGATGGGCATTTTTCACTCAGCGGAATTCCCGTGGGATCCATCCAAGCTTGTGTATAACTACTTTTTTATTGCTCAGTGGTATTGCATGGGGTGGGTACAGCCCAGCTTGTTTAACTCTTCACTAGTTGAAGGACATTTGGGTCGTTCCCAGTGTTTGGCGATTAATAGAGCTGCTATGAATATTCATGTGCAGATTTCTCCATGAGTATAAGTTTTCATTTCTCTGGCCTAGGAGTGCAGTTGCTTGGTTGTATGGTAAGTGCCTATTTGGTTAAAAGAAACGCCCAGGGGTATTCCAGGGTGGCTGCACCATTGTATGTTTCCAGCAGCAGGGTATGAGTGGTCCAGCGTCTCCACAGCCTTGTAGGCCCTTGGGGTTGTCATTCCTTTTTAGCTCTTCTGATAGGCATGTAGTGATAGCTCATTGTGATCTTAATTTGTATTTCCCTAATGGCTAATGATGTTAAGTATCTTTTTTTTTTTTTAAGATTTTATTTATTTATTTGAGAGAGAGAGAATGAGAGATAGAGAGCAGGAGAGGGAAGAGGGTCAGAGGGAGAAGCAGACTCCCTGCCGAGCAGGGAGCCCGATGTGAGACTTGATCCTGGGACTCCAGGATCATGACCTGAGCCGAAGGTAGTTGCTTAACCAACTGAGCCACCCAGGCGCCCCGATGTTAAGTATCTTCGCACGTGCTGTTTCCCACCTTTATCTCCTCTCCGTATAATATGTTGTCTTTTCTAATTGCGTTGCTTATGTTTGTTGAATTTTGAGTGTTCTTTATTCTAAATACAGTCCTCTGTTGAGTAAGTGGTTTGTACATTCTTTCTCTCAGCCTGTAGCTTATATTTTCATCCTCAAGGTATTTTATGAAGCAAAAGCTTTTAATTTTGTTGAGATCCAGTTTATCATCTTTTCCTTTTATGGATTGTGCTTTTTGGGATCAAGTATAAGAACTCTTTGCCCAGCTGTAGGTCTCCAAGATTTTTTAAATGTTTTTTCCCTAAAAGTTTTGTATTTTATATTTAAGTCCATGATCCATTTTTGAGTTAATTTTTATGTAAGATGTGAGGTTTAGGTCATGGTTAATTACTTTGCCTATGGGTGTCCAATCGTTCTGGCACTTTTGTTGGAAAGGCTGTCCTGCCACGCATACTCATTTTTAATACAGACTTTCAAAAATTGCATTTCACTATTTTTATAGGCTCGAGAACTCTTCCTAAAAGCAGTAGAAGAAGAACAGAATGGAGCTCTCTATGAAGGTAAAAAAACTCAGGGCCCAGGATCATATGGTCATGACATTTCTGAATAACAACTCTTAGTTACTGAACAATTTTTTCTTAACTAGAATATATTTGATATATAGACATCAGTCTCCCTATATTTGAAATTTTCTACCAAATCAAAACTAAACATTGTATTTCTATATAACATCTTTTCAAAAAATATTACTGTGAAGCATCATATTGGTCTACATTTAGGTTTTAGTATTTATTAATTCTTAATTATTAAAGTCTTAAAAATAATTGTTTCTCATTTTAAAATAGTGTATTCTGTTATGGGTGAAAACTACTTCAGAGGAGGGGAATATAAAAGATAGTTTCAGGAACATACACGTATTTTCTAATTTACATTTTACACAAAGGAATAACCTTCAGCTTTGTTTCTCTTATTAACCCATTAGAAATGCATAAACAGAGCGATGGGGCATTTTACTGTATTAGATGTGTAAGTAGGCTTCCATTTTGTGATAATAAAGCTAAAAATTGGAGCATGGGAAAAATGCTTGTGCTTGAATCACTTGAAAATGTCCCCAAAATAACATTTTCAGGATTACTGCATTTTATTGGCAAGTTTCTTCTAGCGATATTTTTACTCAGATATTAAAAGAGCCCAAATGGTGAACTCCCTCCACAGTCTTCATTAGTTTGTGAGAGTCTCATCTCCATTTAGTGTACAGTAATTCACCCAGAATAATAGAACACAGCAGAATATATTGAATTGAATAGAGTCCATCTAAGGAAAGAAGAGCTAGTTGGCTTCTGCAGTCTCAAGTTCTTTTGTATAGCTTTGTGGGAGAGATTACCAAATATCATAGCTATAAACCACCTGGCCAGGAACTTTATAAGAAAATAGGTTTTAAAGGTTATTTAGCTAAATAATGGGCGGCTGGACTAAAGGAAGTTGGATTTGAAGGTTAAATTCAAAAAAACTCTTCATTCTACCTAGTAAGAAGCATTTGATATCCTCAACTCTGCATCCTAGGAAGAAAAGGTTGCTTAGAGGTGTTTTTCTTGGGGCTACAGCAATTGCATTTCCAAAGCCTGAAGAAAGACAACCAAATAAGATCGCTTCTAACAGTACAAGGCTGAGGGAAAAGGTGGGAAGGGCTAACAGCAGAGAGTGAAATATGACGTGCTTAAACTGCTATAATGTGTTAGCTTTAGAAAAAAGAAAGGTTATTTCTGAGTAGTAAGGCTTGGAAATAAGTTTGTTCACTGAACTACTATTGCATATAGAAAAAAGGAATTTGGCTGTTTGTAAAGAAAGTTACCAAATTAAACCACAGTTACGGGTAATCAAAGGAAATGACAAAAATGTGTGGTCATAGCTAATTTAGCTTTATTTCTTCTTTTAGCCATCAAGTTTTATCGTAGGGCTATGCAACTTGTACCTGATATAGAGTTCAAGATTACTTATACCCGGTCTCCAGATGGTGATGGCGTTGGAAACAGCTAGTGCGTATATAATTCGATAGACAGTATTACATAGAGTTTGTTAAAACTAAGCATCTTTGCCCTGTTGACTCTGAACCGTGATAAGAAGATGGTGGTAATTCTGTTAAATTACATAGTCTTTAGTACAAAGACTTGTTTATAAAGTTGTAGAAATTTTTTTTAGTTAGGGAAATTTTAAGATTTAAAATATAGAAATGCACGTTTTAAACAGATATAATAAAGATAAGGTGATGAGTTTTTTTAAACAAAAGCAGTGATTATTGAAAGTAAATTAAAAGACATTTCAGCTTTCTGAAACCTATTTTAAAAAAGTCAAACCTATTAAAATATAATTAGGCCAAAGTTGACAAAATGTTAATAATGGTTGAAATTGGGTGATGGGTACATGGGGTTTCATCAAACTAGTCTTTCTCCTTTTCGATATGTTTGAAGCTATACATTTTTTAAAAGTTTTTTCATTTTATTAAGAAAATGCTGAATTATAACAACTTTATTATTCTCTTAAGGTATCTGGGAGGACATTGTTAAGACTGTAACTTTTTTTTTTTAAGATTTTATTTATTTATTTGTCAGCAAGCAAGCGAGCACAAGCAGGGGGAGCGGCAGGCTGAGGGAGAAGCAGGCTTCCTGCTGAGCAAGGAGCCCGATGTGGGACTCTGTCCCAGGACCCTGGGATCATGACCTGAGCTGAAGGCAGATGCTTAACCGACTGAGCCACCCAGACGTCCCAAGACTGTAACGTTTGTTTAAAAGCCCAGGTGCAGGAGAGAAGCCATGTTTCTTTAGGTAGATGCCACTTGCATCAAAGTCATAAAGTGGCATTGATAGTTTTACATGGACAAAGATCAAGAGAACATATTTTGAAATACTTTTGAAGTTATTTGCAAGCCAATTATATAAAATTGTTTTGGCTTAATCTATGTCCAAAAGCTCAATTTGCTCATATTAGAAGGGAGGAGAGTCTCTACCCATGAGAGAATGTCAGGTTAGAAAGGAGCAGTACATAGGAATATAATGTTTTTAGTAATAAAATATTACTGTCATGTTATGGTATTACCTCTGTCATGAAATAATTAAGAAGTTACCTTTATGGATAACATGTACTCATTGCCAGTGTTTTTTTTAACCACTTACAGTATTAACACTCAAGCTTTGGATAGTAAAGACATGCCAATGAAATCAGTCTTAACTGTGTTTTTGAACTTGGAGGCTAACGATGTTGTTCACCAAATGAAATTTAACAGTGTGAGGTAGTTCAAACTCCAAACGAATCAAGTGGGCTTTTTCTAAGCCTTCTTTATACTCGGGTGGGCTTTTAGACCCAGCTCTTAGCCAGCTTTATGAATAGATGCAGGTGCTGTTGAGAAAGGCTATATTAAAACGTGGATGAAGCATTTCTTTCTTTCCCATCCCTTTGTACAAGCCCAGATGTAGTGAAAGTTCTTGGAGGATACAGTTGTTTTTTTCTTACCCGGTCTAATAATCCCTGAAAATCTCTCTCCTGGTTTTGTTCTTGTTTTCTGCCTTCTGTGAGATGCTGGTAGAGCAGTCCTTGTGCCCGCCTAGCCTCTGCCACACGTGCCTTTGTCGTATAATTAGGGTATAATTAGCCCTTCTGGGTCTTCGGACTTCATCCTCACCTAGGCCTTTTTGTAGGTCTGATCGCTTTTAAGGTTAATTTCAGCAAAAATTAAAGGCAGGTTTTTTTAAACTCTAAACTACTCTTTTGTTTAGATGATTGGTCGATGATTTGTGGGCCCTGCTAAGATTTTTTAAATTACATATTTTCCTCTCTTAAGGTAGGGTGATAAGGCACATCTGTTAGAAAACCCTTGGTAAGTAAGAACCACAGATGACATCTGTATATTTGATTTTTATCCAATTAGAATGGATTATAGTCACATTGTATGGAATATATTTACATAAGTTTTTTTTAAATCGTTTGAAATTATCTTTTTCACTAACTCAGGAAATCTCTACAATAAAATGGACTAATTAAATCTCAACACTTGTATCCAAAATTCTAGTTTTTTTCTGGGTGAGAATGAAAATTACTGAAGCTTTTTTCATCAGAAGACTTGGTATGGCCCTCCTTTGTGAGGCAGAATAAACTTTTATCAAATCAAAAAAGTATTTAAGACAGTTTGCTTTTGGATGACTTTTTCTGAAGCAGATTTGCAAGTACAATGAAAAATCAATTTCTAAGCTCTACTTTTGTGGAACAAAGCACTTAATTTATTCACCTCCTTTTTCAGCATGGAAGATAATGATGACAGCAAGATGGCAGACCTCTTGTCGTGCTTCCAGCAGCAGCTCACGTTTCAGGAGTCTGTGCTCAAACTGTGTCAGCCTGAGCTGGAGAGCAATCAGACTCACATATCAGGTATGAGTACATGGTTGTTAGAACTCAGGGAAGGCACACTTTCACTTTAGATTTATGTTTTCCAAACTTACAGGGCCAGATAACTTGCCAGATAATTGCTCTAGTTCAAAGTATGTTGGGAGAGCTGGTTATAATTACTGTTTGCATATACTAATAAGCTTTTCAAAATTGAAGTAGAAAGGAGTTTGTAGTGCAGTTCAAGGATGCCCTGCTTTATTCAGTGAAGATCTAAAAGGGTATCTGAGTTGTTGAAGCAGCCAAGAAAATTAGAGGAAGGCTGGTGTCATCAGGCATTGCAGCCTGAGAGAGCAGCCTGTTTAAAAATGAATGTTTGGGGGCGCCTGGGTGGCTCAGTCAGTTAAGTGTTCCGACTCTTGGTTTCAGCTCAGGTTGTGAGATCGAACCCCAGGGCTCTGTGCTCAGCACGGAGTCTACTTGAGAGTCTCTCTCTCCCTTCTGCCCCTCTGGCTTGTGCTTACACATACTCTCTCTCTCTCTCTCAAATAAAAAGATCTTAATAAAAATGAGTGTTTTTTTTATTTTTATATGTTAAATGTTTAATTGTGGATTTTCCAGAGAAGGACACTTGAAAATATTCAAGGAGATGAAAATAAGTTTTTAGCGTTAGCAAATGCAAATGGATTATGTATATATACATAATTTGATACACAGATATACATATCAGACTATTTTAATAACACTTATTTTAATATCTCTTGGTGCTAAAATGATCTTTTGAAGGAACGGGTGCTTTATAAAAGTAGCTTCTGATCTGTTCTATACTGAAAAAAACATTTGTGTCTTGACGTTAGAAAGCATTATGACTTTTGGATAATTAAATACACTCGTGCACAGCTCTGAGCCATACTGAGGGTGTGATTCACACATGTTTGGGAGTACTGAAGCTGCCTGCACCGAGAACAAGACAGTAGAGTAAACGAGGAGAGTCACTGAAGGGATGATTTTCTTTTGCAGTGCTGCCGATGGAGGTCCTGATGTACATATTCCGATGGGTGGTGTCTAGTGACTTGGACCTCAGGTCATTAGAGCAGTTGTCACAGGTGTGCAGAGGATTCTATATCTGTGCCAGGTACTTTATCTTTTTAAAACAACTCAGGCAGTGGTGAAAAAAGAATTATGGACTTTTGCCAGTTTTGATTTAAAAAAAAACTTGATCGATATTCTGAGTAAAAGCTTAGAATGAACGGTTTTGCCTAAGCTGTATTTATGTGATTTTCCCAAACCACTTAGCCCCTAAAGTCTAGAATGCACTAGGTTTCCAGGGTATAGAATGTTAGGTAGAGCAGATGTGGTCACGCATATTACTTCCATAGGGTAGTTTGCATGCTAGCCTAGATGATTTGGAAAAAGAATTGTGCTAGGAAAATAAACTCAAGTCATCTTTAAATAACGCTAAACCCATTAAGTGGTAATGATTTATATTTAGATTGCACTAGAATTTTTTTTTTGGCCCATTAGAGGTTGTCCTATACTTTTAAAATATTGCTATGTGAAGAATAAACATAGTTTAGTATAAAATGATTTGAGGCTGGTAATCTTTCTTGGATATTTTACATAAAAATATGTACTTTGTGGGGCACCTGGTTGGCTCAGTCGGTTAAGCAGCTGCCTGCAGCTCGGGTCATGATCCCAGGGTTCTGGGATCGAGCCCCATGTCGGGCTCCCTGCTCAGCAGGGGAGACTGCTTCTCCCTCTCCCTCTGCCCCTGCTTCTGTGCTCTCTCTCTCTCTCGCGCTCACTCTGTCTCTCAAATAAATAAACAAAATCTTTAAAAAAAAATAATCAGTTTTGTACACTAATCCCATAACAGAGTCTTGTTGGTGCTATCTTAAAAATAGATCTCTAGTCTGACCATTTCGCCCTTGTCCAGGGACCCTTCTTGCTCCGCCCCTGTTACACCTGGTCTGGGTTATGGCAGTGGCCTGCTTCCCCTCTTATGCCCCTAGAACACACCGAGAGCAGACCACCAGAGTGCTCTTTTGAAAGCATAAATCACACTCAGAGCTCCTCAGTGGCATCCATGTCACCTAAATAGCCTGTACGCCCCTCACTCCCCTGCCCCTTGCTGCCTCTCCAGTCATGTAGCCTGTGAACCTGGCTTAGTTTGCCACAACCATGTGTGATTCTCGTTGAGCGCACTGGTCACACTCCCCCTGAGAGCCTTGCACTCGCTGTGGCTTCTGCCCAGGTACTTTCCGGCTGCTGTATCTGAAATAGTCTCTCTTTCCCCACCGCAGTTGTTCTTGTCTGTTTACCCTGCTTCGTTTGTTTTTGCACTGAGCACACTATCTGAAACTTTTCTCTTTGTTTTCTTAGTTTTTGTTTGCTTTCCCACAAGGAAAACAGCAGGGCCTTTGCCTCGTCTGTCTGTCTCCAGAGCCCTGGTCAGTGCCTTGCAGGTGCTCATCAAATTCTTGCAGAAATATTTCTGCATTTAGGGACTTAGCCTTTTTTATAAATTGATGTTATGCCTTTATTACCTAGAGACCCTGAGATATGGCGTTTGGCCTGCTTGAAAGTTTGGGGCAGAAGCTGTATTAAACTTGTTCCATACACATCCTGGAGAGAGATGTTTTTAGAAAGGCCCCGTGTTCGGTTTGATGGTAAGTTGAACTCTTTAGAACTCAGGAGAAATAGTGGTCTAGCATGCTGATTTTTGATAAGTACAGTCTTAATTTCCTGAGTTAAGAATACAGACCTGAATACTCTGATCATACTTAAAGGAAACCACAATAAAAATAGAGCTGTTATACGCAACAATGAATCATGGAACACTACATCAGAACTGTATGGTGACTAACGTAACATAATAAATTAAAAAAAAAAAGCTGGAAACATGTTAGGTGATTCTAAGTTTTATTTATGTTCCTACTTAAAAAAAACCCAAAACTTTCTTTTTTTTTAAATAGGAGTGTATATCAGTAAAACGACATATATTCGTCAAGGGGAACAGTCTCTTGATGGTTTCTATAGAGCCTGGCACCAAGTGGAATATTACAGGTACAACTGTAGTAAACTGAGTGAGTGAAAAATTCTCTCTCTCCAAGTATTAGTTCATTAGTTACTGGGCAGCTGTTCTTTGTGACTTTTGCATTTATCCACATGATAACCCTCAGTATTTTTATCAGGTTTTGTAACAGGAACTGCACTCAAAGAATCAGGAGGTTAATACAAATTATTTAATTCCTCCTAGCCTCTAAATCCAAGAATCACTTTACATTTTAGAGCTCTTCCTTGTTTTTTTGCTTTTGGTGGGACTTACTTGCCTTTTCAGTTAGCTCGAGCTCTTTCAGCCTTAATGGCCATCAGATGTTACTGGCCTTGAGACATAAGGAGACATGTGAACTACTGTGTATGATCATTAGATCTCACTCGACCTTAATTAGTGCTTTAGGAAAAAACACACACAGCTTTAATGGAGGTATATTTATTTTTATTCAGGAGTAAAACTGAAAGTTTGACAGCTCCCTCTAGGAAAGATAAGACTGTCTTCACTTCTTTTTCGCTGGCCTCCCGGGTTGCCAGTCGTGTTTGTTTTAATGATGCTTTGCCGATTTTTTGGCCCATGGTATTTCTGATTTGATTTCACAGCAATGAACAGGTTTAGGTGCCAGGAAATAAGGACATGTTTTATACTTTGTGTGTGTGTGGTGTTTTTTGGTGTTCTTTTCTTTTTACACAGGTACATAAGATTCTTCCCTGATGGCCATGTGATGGTGTTGACAACCCCTGAGGAGCCTCAGTCCATTGTTCCTCGTTTAAGAACTAGGAATACCAGGTAGTATTTTTCTATAGTTTTCTATTCAGGTCACATTTCATGTGGTTACTTGCAGGTTAATGTAATCCAGTGCTTCCTTAACTTAGTACCGGCTGATAAAAACAGCACTCAGCAGCTGCCCTTGTGAAAAATACCAGTGCCTGGGCCTCTCTGCCTAGGGAGTATGTTTCAGTAGGTCTTGGGAGCCTTAGCAAATTAGGTTTTCTCACATCCTAGCTGATTCTTCTCGGGCAAGTTGAGTAACCACTATTAGAACCCATTACTTCCTAGATTATTTAAATACATGTAACAACTGATTAATAGACTTGGACTTAAATTGTATTTTTTAATTTTTAGAACTGATGCAATTCTTTTGGGTCATTATCGCTTGTCACAAGATACAGACAATCAGACCAAAGTATTTGCTGTGATAACTAAGAAAAAAGAAGAGGTGAGTGAGTGGAATTAAAGGTTCTCTATTTCAGTACCCTACTCATTCAAGCATTCTTGATTAGAAAGGATAAGAAAATACTGTTTCAGGGCTCCTGGGTGGCTCAGTTGGTTAAGCGGCTGCCTTCGGCTCGGGTCATGATCTCAGGGTCCTGGGATCGAGCCCCGCATCGGGCTCCCTGCTCCGCGGGCAGCCTGCTTCTCCCTCTCCTCCCTGCTCAGGGTTCTCACTCGCTATCTCTGTCTCTCGCTCTCAAGTAAATAAAATCTTAAAAAAAAAAAAAAATACTGTTTCATAAAATATACTGTTACACAAAATGTACATTGACTTATAGCCTCTCCCTGAAGAGAGCTGGAGGGTTTTCTAAAATATGGGGTTTTTCTTAATTGGATCAGCTTGTTTTTCTCTAAAATGATTTCATTTTCTGGTCCAGGTCTTTTACATTAGAAAATGTAAAGCCAAAATGTGCTATGAAATAACTAGTGAAATTATACCTGAATATGTTTTTTTAACTATTCCTGTTTTGAATCATAAGGGATTTCCTTCCTAAGTTAGCTCATATAGATAATTTTTTTCTCAAGGATGTTCTTACAGAGAATTTCAATTTCTACTGGAAATAAGCTAAAAAGTAAGATAATTTCCTTCTTCCTGTTCTTACAAAAGGGAAAAAAAATGCCAAGCAAATATTGTTGAATTATTGCATTCCAGTATTTTTAACTCTTAACACATTGAGGGCCTAATTTTTTTCGCAACTTTCCTTTGTATGCATTTTTCAATCCTGGTTTTAAAAATGGATACCCAAGGAGTCAGTTGTGATGTAGTTGGAATAAATACTTGCCTAATGCTTTTATAATTAATACAATTTTTAGAAGTTTTCCTTATATCAGATCCTCCTCTCTTCCCTGGCATCATGTGTTAGGGCAGGGTTTCATCGGTGTCCCTTCACCTGTGGTCACCGGTTGCCGGCTTCTCTGCCTGCCTCGGGTAGGCTCCAGGGATCTGGGGCAGCCGTCTGAGGGGCAGAGGTAGCTGCTATGGCTGTGGCCTTGGCCATGAGTTTCCTGAGGTCAGAATTAGGGAGTTATGGGCCCTTGTTTAGGTCTTATCTTATAAAAGAGTTTAGGAACTCCTATGTTGAGTACCAGTTTTCTCTTCAGAATATGATACAGTGAAACCATGCATAGTGTTGACATTCTTGTGTTGTTAGCAACAGTATTTGCAGAAGCGTGATTCTAATGAACCTTGTCCACATCTGTTTCTTCATTGACTTTTTTACTGTTATCACAAAAGATAAGTTCTACTCCATGCTTCTTCTGCATCTTTCACCAATTTATCACTTTGCCTCTTTAAAAATTCCCATATTTTCAGTAGAAGGAAATACTAGGCTTACATGGAGAAAACAGAAGTTTTCATTTCCAACTCTGCAACTGCTGTGTAATTTTGGTTAACTTGTTTGACCTCCTGGGGTCTTCGTTCTTTCAGCCGTTAAACAGCAATGTACAATCATATTTATTTTTTATTTTTTATTTTTTTTTAATTTTTTTAGAGATTTTATTTATTTAATTGACAGAGAGAGACAGAGAGAGAGGGAACACAAGCAGGGTGAGTGGGAGAGGGAGAAGCAGGCTCCCCGCCGAGCAGGGAGCCCGATGCCGGGCTCGATCCCAGGACCCTGGGATCATGACCTGAGCCGAAGGCAGACGCTTAACAACTGAGCCACCCAGGCGCCCCTGTACAATCATATTTAACACTGGGGGTGACTATGTTGATTAACTTGATGGAGAGAGAACATTTTTGGAGTGCTTAACATTTTTCAGGGCACTCATCCACCTTCTCATTTAATACCCAAGACCCTTCTACTGTGTGCAGAGATTGTTACTTTTATTTTCACTCTTGCATAGTAGATTCCTGTAATATTTATATGTATCAGTGAGGGGAGGTTTCATGATAGCTCACACACCTTTTCTTTTACAGAAGCCACTTGACTACAAATACAGATATTTCCGTCGCGTCGCCGTGCAAGAAGCAGATCAGAGTTTTCATGTGGGACTCCAGCTGTGTTCCAGTGGCCACCAGAGGTTCAACAAACTCATCTGGATACATCATTCTTGTCACGTTACTTACAAGTAGGTGAATGTAGTACAGATGCCAAAGTTGCAGAATAAATGTGTACTTCATTATCAGGCTTAGGAAACTCTCTGATTTTAAAGTCCTCAGAGTTGATACATTATAAAACCACCTTATGTTCCAGGATGTTGCATTACAAAGTATCACACATCTCCTCTAAATGCCTCCAGAGTTTGCTGTGCTCTGTGTAGAGAGCTGTCACCACAGAGAGGTCCCTGGCCAATGACCATCTTTTCTTTTCTTTTCTTTTCTTTTTTTTTTTTAATGACCGTCTTTTCGGTATGATTCTGTCAAGCATGCAAAGGAGTGGACCAGGAGGTGGTGCTCTCCCCAGTGCCCGTGGGAATAGGCATGGGAATGGGGGCCACCACTTTGGAATTAGAATGGTACCTCTAAGCTGTGTGTGCGTTACCCACTCATTGACTTACTTGAGTCACTTTTAAAACATCAAATCTTTTTTCTTCTCTTGTGTTTCACTCTTACCATTTTTTTTTTTTTTACTTCTGTTTGGTTTATCCTCCAGGATTATACACTGACTTTAATACATCTATTAGGTGGTTCCTATTTAAAGCTCTTTGTGTTAGGAATTACCTGTAAGGAGTAATTAAGGAACAGAAGCATGTGTGTGAGAAAGGAACAGTACAGAAGTAGGTGAAACAGCAATGTGTGTGGATAGTGAGGTTGGCTGTTTTTAGGTTTGAAAGAACATTGGTATGTGGTCGACGGCTCTTGGTTCCAAAATAGAATCCAAAATTCTGAGAGACAGATTTTGAGGTCACCTTCTATTAACCTACTTCACAACCTTGAGCACAGGGTTGAAACCTACCTGCGGCCTGTTTCCATGCTTTCCCTACCCATGTGAAAGGTCCTGAGGACTGAGGAAGCATTCTTCTTTCTTTTCATTCTTACCTAGCAGTCCTGTATCTCCTTTTTGCTTCTCTCAGTAAACTGTGCAGTGGAATGTTCTATTTTCCTCTCATAGAAAGAAAGCAAACTCAGAGTAGTACCAAATAAATAGAAAGCATCATGTTTTAGGGAGGAAAAGGACATTATTGTAGGTGTCATTTGTAACTGCTAATGCTCACATTGACGTCCTTACTGTATATATAAAGTCGCTTGAATATCTGCCTTTCTTTCTCCCTTTGGGGGACAAAACTAAAAGGCTGTAGTGGTATTACTTATCATCAGCTTCCCTTCCCTCCCCACTGGGATGATGCTGTTGATCGTGCAAATATTAAGTCACTAAATTCTATTCTAGGGTTATGATTCTTCTTAAATTACATTTTAACAAGATCCTTAAAATATCTGTAGCCTTTTACTTAGAATTTCTAAGGAATCTGTTCAAAGGACATAATCAAAAATATCACATTTTTTTTTTAAAGATTTTATTTGAGAGAGACAGGGAGAGAGAGAGCATGAGCAAGAGGTGGGCAGAGGGAGAGGGACAAGCGGAATCCTCTCTGAGTAGCTTATCACATTTTTAATTACCAAACAATGAAAACAGCGTAAATCTCCAACAGAAAGGGAATTATTGGGGCACCTGGGTGGCTCATTCGGTTAAGTATGGTCATGATCCCGGCATCCTGGATTGAGTCCTGCATCAGGCTCCTCATTAAGTGGGGAGTCTGCTTTTCTCTCTCTCTCTGCCCCTCCTCCCACTTGTGCTCTCTCTCTCTCTCTCTCAAATAAATAAAATCTTTAAAAAAGAGGGGGGAGATTATTAAGGAAATTGTGGTGCAGGCAGACAGTGAAATATTATGTAATGGCTTCTGAAGAGTATTTAATAATGTGAGGAAATGCATATGTCAGAATGCTAAATGAAAAGTAGGATTACTGATAGTATTATAATCTCAATAGAAAAGCTCGATAGGTTGAGGTGCTTGGAAGGTGTAGTTGACCCTTGAACAACACAGGTTTGAGCTGCATGCATCCACTTATAATGTGGATTTTTTTTTATAAATACAGTACTGTAAATGTATTTTCTTGTACTTTTCTTAATAACTTTGTTTCTCCTCTAGCTTACTTTACTGTAAGAATACACCATACATGTAACATATAAAATATGTGTTAATTGATTTTGTAATTGGTAAGACTTCCGGTCAACAAGTTATTAGTAGTTATGTTTCTGGGGACTCAAAAGTTATATGTGGATTTTTGACACCCCAACCCCTATGTTGTTCAAGGGTCAGCTGTACCTCATATTGTTATATTAGATGATGGAATGATGAGTGATTTTTTTCTTTGTACTTTTCTCAGTTTTTCAAATTTTTTACAGTATGCCTGTTAAATAACAAAGATTTTACCAAGTAAAATTTTTAAAGATCTAATTGGCTTTATTAAATGATTCGTGAATGGGGAGCTTCGAGGAGTTGTATAAAATGGAAGGTTTTTATAGAAGGAGAGCAGGGCAGGAAGGTTATTAGCAAAAGAAAAGGATTGTTTCAGGCAAGGACATTTTCTCTTGAAGGGAAAAGCAGAGGGTCTTATGCAAACTCCTCATTTCCTTTGGGGAACGGGGATGGCCCATGTGGCAGACTCATGGGCGCCCATCAATAAATTTCTGACTGACCAGTTTATTTATTTATTTTTAAAGATTTTATTTATTTATTTGACAGAGATAGAGCACAAGTAGGCAGAGAGGCAGGCAGAGGGGGATGGAGAAGCAGGCTCTCTGCTGAGCAGGGAGTCCGAGCGGGACTCGATCCCAGGACTCTGGGATCATGACCTGAGCTGAAGGCAGCCGCTTAACCAACTGAGCCACCGAGGCGCCCCTGACTGACCAGTTTAGACTGCATTTCTGG
The DNA here is from genome assembly GCF_003265705.2 of Callorhinus ursinus. Classification (NCBI taxonomy): domain Eukaryota; kingdom Metazoa; phylum Chordata; class Mammalia; order Carnivora; family Otariidae; genus Callorhinus; species Callorhinus ursinus. Next base: position 11,213,255 of record NW_027397084.1, read on the forward strand.
GGGAGGTTGAAACTGCAATTAATTTATATATTAAGCTTATATATTAAGCCCCACTTTGGGAACCCATCCTGAGTGATGCCATTTTGGGGCCTGTGGTTTTCTTTTTAACAGTTCTTTCTTTTTAACAATTCTCAGCTTAACTGAGAGATGTGATCAAAATTTAAGGCATGAGCACCAACTCTCAATTACCCTTTTGTAGTTCGCCCAGCTCGTGTTGATCCTTTGTGTGGTACCCACAGATCACGATGCTTTTCCTTCATCTGTGATATTGGTAGGTCACAGCTTCATGTTCCAGTCTTAGATCATTTGCTTGGTGATGAGTGGCTGTGAACATACGTTTAAAGCTTTTGAGAGAATATAATGCACCAAAGAGATTACTATTACTATAGGTTATTATTCTTCTTAGTATTATTCTTACTGTTTGGACTATTCCCAATAGTTGGAATGTACTTCCCCCAGACCCAACCAAACCACAGAAGGACCCTACTGCAGGAGTCATCTTTTTAAGCCCATTGCCTTGCTCAGTGATCTTATACAATTTTTAACTTCTCCATCAGTGTTAGTCCAGGCACAGTAGGTGGTATTGGCCACAACACAGATACCCACCTCCTTGCTCAGCTAAAAGATAATCAAGGACAACTTTGGCTAGAGAGTCCAAGGATCTTTGTGGTGCTGCTTTTGCTTTAGCAGCAGATTTTGCAATAATTTTGAGAATTGATCATAGCCTCATTTATATGTATCCCTAACCAAGGAAATCGGGACCTCTGTAAAGGAGTGCATCTGAATCGTGAATGTCTCTTTTTTAATTCAACAATGTAAATTTAGGAGATCAACCAATGAGATCTTTTATTTTGCTTGTGAAAAGTTAGAGGCACAGTTAGATTTTCTCCTAGCCTGAAATAAAAGATTGTTTTAAATTCCAGAGGTTATACCCCTCCCACACCCACCCCCTTCACGGTGGCCTGGGAGATACAGATGAGGGTGTTATCTTTCCAGGCCAATGCCAGAGTGAGGGAAAGGAAAAGAGGAGAAAAGGGTTTACGTTTAGTGTATGGAGTCTCCATCCGTCATCTGGGGTGGAAGCAGACTACCTCGATGTCCGCTACTTTTCTTGCTTATCACTTTGATGTGGAGGTCTCCAGCATCTGTAAAGGACCAAGTGTCGGGTGGAGCCTTAGCTCTGTGATGTGTACCCAAGGCTTAATACTTTATAGTTCTGCAGCAGTGTCCGTGGTCAGGAGCACCTGGGAAGGTCCTTTTCCAGTGGAGCTGGAGAGTGGTTTTCCTCTGGCAACGCTTATACAGTCACCAAACTCTAGGCTGTGATGAACAGGTTTCTTTGACTTGGGATCCAGGAAAGCTTCTTGAATTGATGGATGACAGGCTTGAGCATAAGACATTAGAGACTTAAGTGGGCGCCTGGGTGGCTCGGTTGGTTAAGCGACTGCCTTTGGCTCAGGTCATGATTCTGGAGTCCTGGGATCGAGTCCCACATCGGGCTTCTTGCTCAGCAGGGAGTCTGCTTCTCCCTCTGACCCTCTTCCCTCTCGTGCTTTCTATCTCTCATTCTCTCTCTCTCTGAAATAAATAAATAAAATCTTAAAAAAAAAAAGACATTAGAGACTTATAGTAGCTGGTCATACGAGCAGGAGATAACAAGGGACCATAAGGTTGTGTCCTGATAGAATTCCAAGAAGTTTGTAAGGTCTTCGTTGAGGCGCATGTGATTTGTCCAGTGAAATGGATGCCTTGATCACTGAGAGAGTGGAAAGTATACCCCAAGTGAGGAACACATTTTGAAGTTCGTTTGTTTTGGTTGGTTTTTCCTGTGAAGACATCAGTCTTACAGCAGGGGAAATCTCGACCCATCTAGAAATCACACACACAAGAACAAGAACCTATTGATCACTCATAATAGCTTAGGATAATGGCTGACTTTGTCTGATGTTTACTAAAGTGTTTGTAGGTAAACATAATTCAGGACAAATAAAGCTAAGCAAGACAAAAGTTTATAAATGAGCTTTTCAGCAACATTTATGAGTATGAGCTATACTCATACTAAGTGGCAGTTGAATGAAGTCCAGCTGCAAGTGTTTGAAGGATCCAGAGGACAGAGGTTTGAGGCCTCTTGGAACAAAAATAGGTTACGGGGGTGGGGGTGGGGCATGGGCAGTGGTAGTGACCAGACAGGTCAGGCATTGCTGGTAGACTATTTTTGTAATTTTATAGAAGTCTATCAATGTGTGTTTATAATTTGAGTCTTTGTCAGTGTGCTGTGGTGGGTGAAGGAATGCAAAAATTAAAATGTGGGATTTGCCAGGGAGCCAGGAAGAACCGGGCCATCCAAGTTTCTGTAAGTGTATGTTTAAATTGCAGTCAGTGCTCACTCAGTGTCTTCGGTTTAGAAGCAGGCTGTTGCCATGTTACAGGGACATCAGGGTGGCAAGTCTGGTGATGCGGGGCCATGTTTGTGGACCCAGAGTGGACTTTAGCCACTTGTGCTAAGCCTGCTTGTGTTCCTGCTCTCGTGATCTCTTTCTCTGTCAAATAAATAAATAAAAAATCTTAAAAACAAACAAACAAAAAAAAAAAACTAATGCATGTTATGTTAAAGGTGAAAACCAAACATCCAGAGTGTGCATGAAAAGAGACTACTACTTAGGTTGGCTTTTTGTAATAATCTGAGAAACGGTGTTTCCCTCAAGTTAGAAAAGAGGGAGAAAAGCAAAAATGCCTAAGATAAGGCAGCTCTTCATGATGTGACCAGTAGTTTTGGTATGCAAGTTAAAAGGACATCTGATTAGGACCTTGTCAAATAGCGCTTGGAAAGTATATTCCTAAGGAGAGTGGGAGTCGAAGATTCTCTTGTTTTGCCACCATGGCTGGATTAGTCAAGACCTGCTGCAGCCAGCCAGTGGATACCAAGTTCAAAGCTTTCCTTGTGCCTACTAAAGCAACTCTTACGTACTTAACTTGAAGCTGAAAATAGTATTTTTTCAAATTATATTTTCTGTACATTCAGATTTTTATTTTTAAATATTTATTTGAGAGAGAGAGTGCGGGGAGGGGACGGGCAGAGGGAGAGAGTGAGTCTCAGACTCAGAGCTGAGTGCAGAGCCCGATGCGGAGCTCAATCTCATGACCCTGATCATGGCCTGAGCCGAAACCAAGTGAGATGCTCCAAGTCAGACGCTTAACCGACTGCACCACGCAGGTGCCTGCCCCAGTACACTCAGATTGTTAATAGAAAAGCAACATACATTTATTGTGAGAATATTAGAATAAGTATTCACTTACAGCGAATAAGCCTCATTAGTTTAACAGGTCCTTTGGAAGTTTGTCACAATTTTTTAAAAAAGGTTTTAAAGCACTTGCCTTATAAGTAGGATTACAGATTGTTATGAAACTGCAACCAAAGTCCAAGAAAACTGTTTTTTAACAGAAAACTAAATTTTGCACCATATTACTTTGATATTAAAACTCATTTTTTTAAAAAAAGATATATTTTAATCTTAACCTGCTTGACCACACATTAAAATTCCTTTTCAAAGATTTGTTTTCCACAAACCTTTTACAACCTCTTTTCTACATCCCGATTTTGTCTTTTTTTTTTTCTTTAAACAACCAGCTTCATTTTAGGACAAACTTACTCTCTATTTCTCATACCTTATTTTATGAAAAATACATCCTGCTTTCCTGGCATACAAAGATTTAATTAGAATTCTTAATCCTTAAAAACCTTAATTTCTAGTGAAAACTAAGAAGTGAGCAATTTTGAACTGTTACACTAGCATTTTTTCAAAATTGGCATATTTATGAGTACATTTTAAAATTTCTAGAGCATGTGCTGTTTTATATGTTTCCATGTATCATTAGCATGTTTAAATCTTTTAGTTCCTTTGTAATATGAAGACAAAAGTAGATAAACCTGTGTTTACTAATTAATGCTCTAGTACTTTATCTTATTTGGAAATGATCTAGATATTTAATGAATTTAACTTAATTCATCATTTAACTTAACTCAGTTTAAGGTTTTAGGTTATCAAAAAAAAAAAAAGCTTGGGAAAACTAAGTAGACAAATATTGCTGAAAAGCTCATTTATGAACTTTTGTCTTGCTTAGCTTTATTTGTCCTGAATTATGTTTACCTACAAACACTTTATGTTTTGTGTGGCTACATCTTAGAAGAGAGAATGTGAATTTACCTAGTAAACTCAGGTAGAATAAGTTTAATGTTGATAACTAAAAACATGTCTTTTAATTAAACCATCAACTGTAATCTAGCTTTTATATCAAATATTTTCCTGGGTCACATGCACTTAAACATTTGGGTTAGTCTCTGTATGATTTTCAGAATGCCCATCCTTACAGGCACTTGCCTTCAAACCCACTAAATAGAGCTGTTTTACAAGTTCATTTTATTGATACCATCAGAAGTAGAAAGTACCACATAACTATAACACACATGTATAGACACATGTGAACAGACTGACTCAAGAGACCTTATAGCTAATTTTGAAAATCCTGCCCTAAAATAAATACAGGATTTATCAAAGTCGGATGTGAGTTTGTTTTTCTGGTAGGTTGAATACGTTGAGGTTAGCTGGCTACATGGGTAAAGCTTTTCTTTATATACATCTTTGGAGAAGACACTTAAGTTTTGTATTTGCCCTTGGCAAGTCAAGTTCCAAATGACTTTGCCCATTTTGTTTTTTCTTGGTAAGAATCATCTCCTTAAGTTTGCATTTTAAAGAGATGAACTAAGGAGTTCCTGGAGAAGACCAGGTAGAACATTGAACATTTAGATTTAAAAAGCACAGGGAAAAATGCAAGCTCTTTCTAGAAGAAATTTGGTTTCCTAAGGCCAATAATGTACAAGCTGTCGGAGATAAACAGGGGACATTTGGGCATTGGTAAAAGAATAGGGGAACTTTCAGTTGCCTATAGAGCTGCGTTTGTGGTTTTGCAAAGATGTGTAACATAAGGACCATTGCTTTCAATTCGATCCAAAGAATTGGATTGTAATTTAAATGGCATCAGAGGTTCTCCACCTATCCAACTCTTGTATCCTCAGTTTGCTTTTTTTCCCCTCTGGGTACATCATTCTAACTTTACATATTTGTGGCAGTACTGAATAGCTTCTATTGGGTAAAAGATGAATCAGCAAGGACGGTACGGAGGATATCAACTTCCCCAAATCTAGAATCACTCACAATGATGGCCAAAAGAAAGAACCAACAACCTGCATGTCCCAGGCAGGCAGAAAGCCAAGGCCAGTAATGCCAAACCAGAGGAGCAGGAAGGCAGTAGGTGTTGCTGGGAGAGAAGGGATCAGTAACCAGTGGGTCTGGATTTAGAAGGGAAGGACAGTGTGATTTTATTTTTTGTGTGACTGGGCAGGCAGAGATTTGGAAGTGCGGACTCTGGTAAGAATTTTCACCTTTTGCTGGCTTCTGCCAGTTTTTCCAGGATCCCCTGGGCATGATTGGTATCTGCCAGTTTCCCCTTGACTGTCTAAGGAATAATGTAGCAGTTTATCAGAAAATCCCTCAGCTTCGTTGACTCATGGGAGGGCCCTGCTTAGAAGGTAGAGAACAGGGTGTCCGTAAGGCCATTAACTTGGCAGAATTTGGTTGATGTTTAGGTAGTCTTTTAAAGTTCAGACGAGAAGGAGTACCCAGTCTTATAGTCTTGTTTTAGGCACCTACCTTTTTCTCTTTTTAATTTTTCTTAACTTATTGCAATGAAATCTTTCAATGAAATGGTTTTGGAACTTTGAAACCTTTTGGAGGCATCTGCATGCCAAATGAAATGGGTATCCATTCTGTTTAATTTGGGAACTTGTGCTTTCAGGTCTACTTCTTAAATGATCTTATCTAACTGGAACATTCCCCATAATGGCCGTTGTATTTCTAGGTCGCGATTCCTCTAAGGGCTGGCAGCACGTCGGTAGGACCCTAGTCACAGAGTTAACCCACATCAGCCTTCTTTTGGGGCACCCAACCTGGTGGTTTCCAAGCCAAGTGCCTCAGGACACAAAACAAGCTTAGGAAGATTTTGTCGTTTTTGCTAGGTATCTAAAATTTCTGGGACTGTAGTTCTTAGACATGAAATAAGCAGGTGTGCCAGAAGGTGGCATGCTTGACCCTTCAGAATTTAGGGATCTTCTGAGCTGAACGAATACCTGAAAGGGATGTGCCATGGGGCTGGGGATTGGGTGTGTTTTACAGTGTACCTCGTTGCCTGGAAAGTTTCTTGAGATTGGTGGGTGACCTAGTGCCAGGCTAACCTGTCTCACGACCAACTTATCCCATCCCAGGAGTGTTCTTGAGGTGGTGAGCACTTCTAACGGCCTTTAAATGCTCGACCCATCCCCATCAATTCTTGCAGCTTTTTGGCCTCCCAAGATCCCCACTAGCGACAGGCTTTACACAAAACCAGACAGACAGACCTGTGCACTTGGGTGTTTTGGCAGCACTGCATCTCAGCCATAGGAGGGCCCTGTGCCCTCCGCCACCAATTCCTGCAGGGCATGGCTTTCCACCAGGGACTGTGGTCTGCGGGGCTAGGGGCTGGGCTGCAGGCATAAGCACCTGCCAGCTCAAGCCATCCTGCCCTGTACAGGAACGCTATTTAGATGGGGAGCTTGAACGTCAGCGACAACAAAAAACTCCTGAGAGGAACTTACCCACGGCCCTCAAAATGGTGAGAAAGACAGTGAGCTCAGAAGGTTCACAGGGACCACGCCTATGTTCTCATCGTCCCCAGATGCTGCCAGAAGTTCCCTTTGGATCCTTTTACTGCCACCGAATCTGTTAAATAACAAAAATTCAACCAAGTAAATTTTAATTGTCTAACTGGCTTTAGTAAACAAGTCCTGAATTGGGCAGCATCCCATCGAACAGGTAGAGGGGAGCTCGGAGGAGTTGCACAAAATGGAAGGTTTTTATAGCAGGAGGGTAGGGGCAGGAAGGGTTGTTCCAGGCAGTGCTGCTTTCCCTGAGAGGGAAGAGCAGGGAGTCATACCATGCAGGCTACCTCATCTGCCTTTGGGGGGTGGAGAGGGCCCATCAGAAGATTTCTGACTGACTTGAAACTGCATTTAGATTAGGTATTAGGCCCTGGTTTGGGAACTCTGTTTAAGTGACACCATTCTGGGCTTGCAGTTTTCTCTTATCATGCCTCTATCATTTCGAATTTACTGAGATGAATTCAAAAATAAAAAAGACTAAAGTGTAAGATAAACCCTCCCCTCTAAATATGTAAGGATTTTAAATGAGTTGAAATATCCTTGTAACTGGTAATTTTGTGCTTTCTTTCCAGATCAACTGGTGAGACTGCAGTTACTGCTTTTGAGATTGACAAGATGTACACCCCTTTGTTTTTCGCCAGAGTGAGAAGCTATACTGCTTTCTCAGAGAGGCCTCTGTAGGGCTTCACATCCAGTCCTCTGTCACTGTTGCATGAGTAAAAGTATATAGAGCAAAAGAGCACCTAAGTTATAAATGTACATATATATATATGGAATTGGAACTTATTTTACATTGTTAGAGTTCTTTTAAGAAGAGTATAAATTGATTATTTTTTTTATTTAAAAGGGATAGTTGATACTTGGGGTATTTTGTTTTGAAATTAAGAAGTTGAGATTACAAGTTGTTTAAGCACATTTATGTTGTGAAAAACCTTCAAATGAGCTTTAAATCATGTCCTTTTTCAAGAGGATTTCTGAGCAGATTTCTGTCACATATGTCTCCTTCCGCCTGATCATCCCAATATTTACTTGCTTCAGAGGAGGGCTCCACTGGATCAGCATTTCTTTCACGCATGACATAGCGTCTTTGCACTAAAGACTCAAAATGTGAAAACTTGTTCTGAGTTTGTTTGAAACTGTTTGACCAATAAAAATAATAAACATTTCTTTCAAGAAGATATCTTTGGGTGGCCTTTTTTAAACGTCAGAGTCATAAACAGCCCTAGGGTAGCCAGCAAAGGCTTAGGTGTCTGCCTCCTTCCATCTGTGGTCTCTGCAGCCGCAGACTGTAGGTCTCCACCCCCCAGCAGAGAGCCCTTCAGCCAACTCGGCTGGGCATCTCTGTTCCTGAAAGAACACAGCAGGTGATCGCGTCAACCCAGGCCCAACTCTGCCCAGAATTAAAACGGGGAGAGTGCCTGTGTTGCCTCCCTGGGGATGGTGCCATTGCTTTGTGGTCTCCGAGTTGGTGCCTGGCAGACCTCTACCAGAGTCAGTTCTGTTCTCGGCGGTTCACACACAGCTAGGGTTGAAGGCGCACACACTTTGAGAAATCAGCATCTGCGACCCAGCCCCAGCAGCCTCTCCAGATCTGCACCCGGCTGTCAGCCCTGCTCTGCAGCTGTATCATGAAGAGAGTGACCCGAGGCCTTCTCACACTGGCCGGCCTGCCTGCCTTGGAAGCCAATGACCTGGTTGATAAAGACAGTCCCCTGTACTACGACTGGGAAAGCCTGCAGCTGGACGGGATGATTTTCAGAGGGCTCCTGTGCATCGCTGGAATCTTGATAGCCTTGAGTGGAAAATGCAAATGCAGGTCCAATCAAACACAGCCCCGTACCTGAGAAGGCCATTCTGCTCATAACTCCAGGCTCTGCCGGTACCTGCTGAGCACAGGACCAGCTTTGTGGCACTCTTGATATCAGCTCCCATGCTGTTCTCTCTCCACCTAGGGGCCTTCCCCTCCACGATGGCCTCTCTCCCCCAGGGTGGGCCCTTAGGCTCCCTTCTGGTCAGGAGGCTGTCCAAAGCTTATTTCTAAATTAAACTGTCTCATCCCTCAAAAAAAAAAAAAAAAATCAGCATCTGCCGCCACAGATGCTTTCAAATTCATATTGACATTAAAAGATGCTTCCCCAAGTTCCTGCAATTCGATGTGGGACAGGTCTTTTAAAAAGCTAATGCATGTTGGCAGCTGGGTGGCTCAGTTGTTAAGCATCTGCCTTCAGCTCGGGTCCTGACGAGTCCCACATCGGGCTCCCTGCTCGGCAGGAAGCCTGCTGGTGTTCCTGCTCTCGTGATCTCTTTCTCTGTCAAATAAATAAAAAATCTTACAAACAAACAAACAAAAAAAACTAATGCATGTTATGTTAAGGGTGAAAACCAAACATCCAGAGTGTGCATGAAAAGAGACTACTACTTAGGTTGGCTTTTTGTAATAATCTGAGAAACGGTGTTTCCCTCAAGTTAGAAAAGAGGGAGAAAAGCAAAAATGCCCAAGATAAGGCAGCTCTTCATGATGTGACCCGTAGTTTTGGTATGCAAGTTAAAAGGACATCTGATTAGGACCTTGTCAAATAGCGCTTGGAAAGTATATTCCTAAGGAGAGTGGGAGTCGAAGATTCTCTTGTTTTGCCACCATGGCTGGATTAGTCAAGACCTGCTGCAGCCAGCCAGTGGATACCAAGTTCAAAGCTTTCCTTGTGCCTACTAAAGCAACTCTTACGTACTTAACTTGAAGCTGAAAATAGTATTTTTTGAAATTATATTTTCTGTACATTCAGATTCTTTTATTTTTAAATATTTATTTGAGAGAGAGAGTGCGGGGAGGGGACGGGCAGAGGGAGAGAGTGAGTCTCAGACTCAGAGCTGAGTGCAGAGCCCGATGCGGAGCTCAGTCTCATGACCCTGATCATGGCCTGAGCCGAAACCAAGTGAGATGCTCCAAGTCAGACGCTTAACCGACTGCACCACGCAGGTGCCTGCCCCAGTACACTCAGATTGTTAATAGAAAAGCAACATGCATTTATTGTGACAATATTAGAATATACAGAGAATCAAAAAACATCTGAAGATACACCCAAAGATAACCAGAAGGAATTTTTGCTGTGTAGCCCTCTTCACCTGTTCTCTGCAAATCCTTCGACAGAAGGCTTTTAACTTCAGTAATGTCCTTCCTTTGCTCTATCTGGACATTACAGAAACCTGCAAATACCATGGGAAGCTGACAAAGCAATAGGTACAGTCACTCCTAAAAAAAAAATCAAACATTTTCCAGAAGTTGCATTTTTCCTCCTGCTTGAACTGCTCAGATGTCCTCACGGGGAATCTGGCCTAAGCACTAACTGTGGAGTCAGCTCTTCCTGTGGTGTTTCCTCCACAGCCCCCTTCTCACACCTTAGTGGGGGGCAAGGTAGGAGGGCTTGGGGCTGTTGGGGGCTCTCCTTCCCTGAGACTACACAGCTGGATACTGGTGAGAACCAGCACTAACACTCCACCTACTTTGCCAGCGCCCCCGTGTGCCACCCCCAAATTCCCCTGCAAACCTGCATCATCTAACACTCTTGCTGCAGCAGGTGTCCCCCGCCGAAAGCAGCTTCTGCCCCAGCACACCCTGTAAGCAGCTCTGGCAGGGACTGACACCACACCAAAGTGACTCCTGCCATGGGGAGAGGGAGACAACGCAACATGCCAATGGAGCCCCCCACCCCCAGTTCCAAAGGCAGAGCCTCTTAGCTGGCTGTGCAGGGAAAAAGCCCCACTGCTTGGTGCACCCATAACTGTGACAGAAAGATTCATTTAGTCTGACTGCCGGCCCTGCCCATCAGTGAAAGCCTCTGTGGACCACAGGGAGAAAGCCCTGCCCTTCGGAGGGCCCACAACTACAGCAGAAAGGCTGACTTAGACACCTAGTCTGATTGCTGATCCCATCTACCTACAAGCCCCAAACTGGTATCAGGCCCCTCAACAGCCCAGGGACCAAACCCTGTGCCATGTGCCTGCAGCAGGCGAAGTGGGTCATTGCTGCTGACTAGGGGAAGGCAAACACAGCTCAGCCACACAGCAGAGCACATGCAGTGCGTCCATGGGGACACTCATGGAGCACCTGGTTCTGGTGCCCAGGGGCCACTGCATTCCAGGACACACCACAGGACACAAGGCTGCAACTTTCAAGACCAGGAGACGTAGCTGATCTCCCTAATCCATAGAAACAAAAACAGAGACTAAGACAAAATGAGGACACAGAAGAATATGTCCCAAAGGAAATATAAGAAAAATCACAGCAAAAGAGCTAAATGAAACAGAGAAGCGTTATGCCTGATAAAAAATTCAAAGTAATGGGGGCACCTGGGTGGCTCAGTAGGCTAAGCATCTGCCTTTGGCTCAGGTCATGATCTCCGGGTCCTGGGATCGAGCCCTGCATTGGGCTTTCTGCTCCGCAGGGAGTCTGCTTCTCTTTCTCTCTGTCTCTCTCTCCCTCTGCCCTTCCCCACTGCTTGCTCTCTCTCTCTCTCTCTCAAAACCAAAAAAAAAAAAAAAAAAAAAAAATTAAAAGTAATGACAAAGATACTCACTAGACTTGAGAAAAGAGTGAATGGGGCGCCTGGGTGGCTCTGTTGGCTAAGCGTCTGACTCTTGAACTCAGCTCAGTTCTTGATCTCAGGGTCATGAGTTGGGCTCCATGCCAGGCCTGGAGCCTACTTAAAAAAGAAAGAGTAGATAAACTCACTAAGAACTTAAAGAGGAAATACAAAAAAGAACCAGAGGTGAAGCATTCAATAACTGAGATAAAAATTAGAGGAAAAGGGCAGCAGATCAGAGGATGCAGAAGAACAAACAGATCAGTGATCCAGAAGACGGTAAGGAAAGCAACCAAGCTGAAAAGAAAAAAAATAAAAAATAAAAAATTAGTATAGGTTAAGGGAACTCACCAACATCATCAACCCTAATAACATTTGCATTATAGGGATCCCAGAAGGAGAAGAAAGAGAGAAGGGGGCAGAAAATTTACTTGAAGAGGGGCACTTGGGTGGCTCAGTTGGTTAAACATCTGCCTTTGGCTCAAGTCATGATCCTGGGGTCCTGGGATCAATCCCTGTGTCGGTCTCACTGCTCAGCGGGGAGCCTCCTTCAACCCCTGTCTCTGCCCCTCCGCAACACTTGTGCTCTCTTTCTCTCTCTCTCTCTCAAAAAAAAAAAAAAAAATCTTTAGAAAATTTACTCAAAGAAATAATAGCTGAAAACCTCCCTAAATGTGGGGAAGGAAACAGACATTCCGGTCCAGGAATCAGAGAGAGCCCCTTACAAGATGAACCCAGGCGGTCCACACCAACACACATAATGATTTACATGGCAAAAAGTATGATAAAGAGAGAATTTCAAAGCAGCAAGAAAAGGAAAAAAACAACAACAAAAAACGTTATATACAAGAGAAACCCCATAAAGCTATCAGCTGGTTTTTTTCCCCCCCAGCCAAAACTTTTAATATGTCATTATGATCCCTTCTGGCCTACACAGTGCTGAAAGGAAAAAAAACCTATAACCAAGAATACTCTATCCAGCAGGTCATCACTTAGAATAGGAGAGATAAAGAACTTCCCAGACAAACAAAAGCTAAAGGAATACATCATCACTAAAACATCCTGATAAGAAACATTAAAGGGGGGGCGCCTGGGTGGCTCAGTCGTTAAGCGTCTGCCTTCGGCTCAGGTCATGATCCCAGGGTCCTGGGATCGAGTCCCGCATCGAGCTCCCTGCTTGGCGGGAAGCCTGCTTCTCCCTCTCTCACTCCCCCTGCTTGTGTTCCTGTTCTCGCTGTCTCTCTCTGTCAAGTAAATAAAATCTTAAAAAAAAAAAGAAACATTAAAGGGAATTCTTTGACTGGAAAGAAAAGGCCATAACTGGAAAAAAATTATGAGAGGAAAATATTTCACTGGTTAAAAACAAGCATATAGTAAAGGTCGCAGATAAATCACTTATAAAGCCAGTATGGAGGTTAAAACAAAAAGTAGTAAAATCAATTATTTCTACAAAATTCACTCAAGGGATACACAAAATAAAAATGCAGAATATGATATATGCATAAAAAGTGGACGGGGGGATAAAAATTTAGTACTTTTAGAATGTGCTTGAACTTAAGTGACCATCAACTTAATATATAATTGCTGTACACAGGAGACATTATATGAATGAAATGATAACCACAAAGCAAACCATATAATGGATACACACACACAAAAGAGAAAGGAATGCAAGCATAACATTAAAGAAAGCCATCAAACTACAAGGAAAGAGAGCAAGAGAAGAAGAAAGGAACAGAAAATACCTACAAAAATAACCAACACAATGAACAAAATGGCAATAAGTACATATTTATCAATAATTACATGTAAAAGGATTAAGTGCTCCAATCAAAAGGCATAGGGTGACTGAAGGGAAAAAAAAAAAAAAAAAAAGACCAGGGGTGCCTGGGTGGCTCAGTTGGTTAAGCATCTGCCTTTGGCTCAGGTCATGATCCCAGGGTCCTGAGATAGAGTTCCACGTCGGGCTCCTTGCACAGTGGGGAGCCTGCTTCTCCCTCTGCCTGCTGGTCCCCCTGCTTGTGTGCTCGCTCTCCCGCTCTGTCAAATAAATAAATAAAATCTTAAAAAAAAAAGACTCATATATATGTTTCCTATAAGAGATTCACTTCAGACGTAAAGAGACATACATACAAAGAGAAAGCATGGAAAGAGATATAGCATGCAAATGGGAGTGGCTGGGGGGCAGGAGTCAATGTAGCAATACTTAGATCAGAGAAAATTACTTTGAAACAAAAACTGTAACAAGAGACAAAGAAGGGCATTATTACATAATGATAAAGAGATCAGTTCAGGGGCGCCTGGGTGGCTTAGTAGTTGGGCATCTGCCTTTGGCTCGGGTCATGATCCCAGGGTCCTGGGATCAAGCCCCACATCGGGCTCCCTGCTGCACAGGAAGCCTGCTTCTCCCTCTCCCACTCCCCTTGCTTGTGTTCCCTCTCTTGCTGTGTCTCTCTCTGTGTCAAAAAAAAAAAAAAAATAAAATCTTAAAAAAAAAAGAGAGATCAGTTCAACAAGAAGGTATAACAATTGTAAATATCTATGCACCCAACACTGGAGCACCTAAGTACATAAAAGAAATGTTAACAGGCATAAAGGGAGAAACTGACAGTAATACAATAATACTAGGGGACTTTAAAACTCCACTCACTTCAATGGATAGATCATCCAGGCAGAAAATCAGTAAGGAAACAGTGTCTTTGAAAGACACATTAGACCAGAAGGCCTTAACAGAGATATATATATAGAACATTCCATCTAAAACCAATAGAATACACATTCTTTTCAAGTGCACATGAAACATTCTCCAGGGTAGGTCACATGCTGGGCCACAAAGCAAGTCTAAATAAACTGAAGAAGATTAAAATCCTATGCATCTTTTCAGACAGCATAATGAATCACAAGAGAAAAAACAAGCACAAACACATGGAGGCTAAACAACATGCTACTAAACAGCCAATGGTCAATGAAGAAATCAAAGAGGAAATTTAAAAATAGCTGGTGAAAAAGGAAAATGAAAACACAACAGTCCAAAATTGTTGGGACACAGTGAAATCAGTTCTAAGAGGAAAATTTATACTGATACAGGCCTACCTCAGGGAACAAGAAAAATCTCAAACCATCTAACCTCACAGCTAAAGGAACAAGAAGAGGGAGAACAAACAAAACCCAAAGTTAGTAGAAGGAAAGAAATAACAAAGATCACAGCTGAAACACAGGAAATAGAGACAAGCAAATAAACACAAAACCAAAAGAAATGATCAATGAAACTAAGAGCCAGCTCTTTGAAAAGATAAACAAAACTGATAAACTTTTAGCCAAATTCATCAAAAAAAAAAAAAAAAAGGGAGAGGACACAAAATCAGAAATGAAAGGGGAGATAACAACCGACACCACAGAAATACAAAGAATTAAGAGACTACTCTGAAAAATTATATGCTAACAAATTGGACATCCTAGAAGAAATGGATAAATTCCCAGAAACATACAATCTCCCAAAACTGAATCAGGAAGAAACAGAAAATCTGAACAGACTGGTTACTAGTAATGAAATGGAATTAGTTATCAAAATCTCCCAACAACAAAAAATCCAGGACCAAATGGATCCACAGGTGAATTCTACTAAACATTTAAAGGAGAGTTAATATATATTCTCCTCAAACTATTACACACACACACACACACACACACACACACACACTAGAAGGAAGGAAAGCTTCCAAATACATTTTATGAAGCCAGCATTACTCTGATACCAAAGCCAATGACACTAAAAAAATAGAAAACTACAAACCAATATCCATGATGAACATAGATGCAAAAATCCTCAGCAAAATATTATTAGCAAACCACATTCAAAAATATATTAAAAGGATATCTTTCACCACGATCAAGGGGAATTTATTCTGGGGATGCAAAGATAGTTCAATATTTCAAATTAATCAACATGATACAACACATCAACAAAACCAAGGATGAAAATCCTATGATCATCTCAATAGATACAGAAAAAGCACTTGACAAAATTCAACATCTGTTCATGATAAAAGCTCTCAACAAAGTAAGTTTAGAAGGAACACATCTCAACGTAACAAAGGCCACATATAACAAATCCACAGCTAACATCATACTCAATGGTGAAAACTGAGAGCTTTTCCTCTAAGATCAGGAACAAGACAAGGATGTTCACCCTCACTAATTTTACCCAACATAGTACTGAAAGTCCTAGCCATGGCAATCCCAGACAAGAAAAAGAAATGAGGCATTCAAATTGGCAAGGAAGAAGTATAACTGTCACTATTTGCAGATGACATGATACTACACATAGAAAACCTAGACTCTACCACAAAACTATTAGAATAAATGAATTCAGTAAACTTGCAGGCTACAAAATTAATACACAGAAATTGGTTGTGTTTTCATGCACTAATAATGAAGTAGAAGTAGAAATTATGAAAACAATTTCATTTACATTTGTACCCAAAAGAATAAAATATCTAGGAATAAACTTAACCAAGAAGGTAAAAGACCTGTACTCTGAAAACCATAAAGCCCTGATGAAAGAAACTGAAGATAATATAAACAAATGGAAAGATATCCTATGCTAATGGATTGGTAGAATTACTATTGTCAAAATGTCAGTACCACCCAATGCAATCTACAGATTCAATGCAATCCCAATGGAAATACCAACAGCAATTTTCACAGAACCAAAGCAAATAGTCCTAAAATTCATATGGAGCCACAAAAAAACCCAAATAGCAAAAGCGATCTTGAGAAAGGAGAACAAAGCTGAAAGTTTCACAACTCCAGATTTCAAGATATGTTACAAAGCTGTAGTGATCAAAACAATATTGTACTAGCACAAAAGCAGACACATAGACCAGTGAAACAGAATAGAGAGCCCACACACCAAAAAATGCTTTTATGGTCAATGAATCTCGAGAAGGGAGGCAAGAATACACAATGGGGAAAAGACAGTCTTCTGAATAAATGGTGCTGGGAAACCTGGACAGCTACATGCAAAAGAATGAACCTGGACCACTTTTTCACAGCACACACAAAAATAAACTCAAGGGGCGCCTGGGTGGCTCAGATGGTTAAGCGTCTGCATTCGGCTCGGGTCATGATCCCAGGGTTCTGGGATCGAGCCCCGCATTGGGCTCCTGGCTCAGTGAGGAGCCTGCTTCTCCCTCTGCCTCTCTCCCTGCTCATGCTTTCTCTCTCTCCCTCTCCGTATCTCTGTGTCTCAAATGAATAAATAAAATCTTAAAAAAAAAAAAATAAACTCAAATGCATTAAAGACCTCAACGTGAGACATGAAGCCATAAAAATCCTAGAAGAAAACAGGCAGTAATTTCTTTGACATCGGCCTTAGCAGTATTTTTCTAGATATGTCTCCTCAGGCAAGGGGACCAAAATCAAAAATAAACTATTGAAACTACATCAAACTAAAAAGCTTTTGCACAGCAAAGGAATCCATCAGCAAAACAAAAAGGCAACCCACTGAGTGGGAGAAGAGATATGTAAATGATATATCCGATAAGAGGTTCATATCCAAGATATATAAAGAACTTCTACAACTCAATGCCAAAAAAGCAAATAATCCTATTAGACAATGGACAGAGGACCTGAATAGACATTTTTCCAAAGAAGACATATAGATGGCCAACAGACATAAGAAAAGACGCTCAACATCACTCATCATCAGGGAAATGGAAATCAAAACTACAATGAGATACCACCTCACACCTGTCAGAATGGATAGAATCAAAAAGACAAGAAACAACAAGTGTTGGTGAGGATGTGGAGAAAAAGGAACCCTTGTGCACTGTGGGTGGGAATGTAAATTGGTGCTGCCACTGTGGAAAACAGCATGGAGGTTTCTCAAAAAATTAAAAACAGAAATACCATATGACCCAATGATTTCACCCCTGGGTATTTACCCCAAGAAAACAAAGACACTAATTAGAAAAGATATATGCACCTCTAGGTTTATTGCAGCATTGTTTTCAATGGACAAGATATGGAAGCAACCCATGTCTGTCAATAGATGAATGGATAAGGAAGAAATGGTATATACCTATGATGGAATATTACTCAGCCACAAAAAAGAATAGGTCTTGTCATTTGCCACAACATGGATAAACATGAGGGTATTATGCTAAGTGAAATAAGTCAGATAGAGAAAGAAAAATACCAGGTGATTTCACTCATATTTGGAATCTAAAAAACAAAACAAACGAACAACAAAAAACCAACCAACCAACCAAGAGACTCTTAAATGTAGAAAACAGGGGCACCTGAGGGGCTCAGTCGGTTAA
This sequence comes from Callorhinus ursinus, assembly GCF_003265705.2. Lineage (NCBI taxonomy): Eukaryota > Metazoa > Chordata > Mammalia > Carnivora > Otariidae > Callorhinus > Callorhinus ursinus. Next base: position 11,230,909 of record NW_027397084.1, read on the forward strand.
GTGCTTGCCTTCGGCTCAGGTCCTGGGATGGAGCCCTGCATCGGGCTCCCTGCTCAATGGGGAGCCTGCTTTCTCCCTCTGCTGCTTCCCCTGCTTGTGCTCTCTCTTGCTCTCTCTCCCACTCTCTGTCAAATGAATAAATAAAATCTTAAAAAAAAAATACAGAGAGCAAACTGATGATTGCCAGTGGGGAGATGGGTGGGGGGAATGGGAAAAATACACAAAGGGGGTTAAGAGGTATAAACTCCCAGTTATAAATAACTCATGGAGATGAAAAGTACAGCATAGGGAATATAGTCAGTAATATAATAACATCATATGGTGACAGATGGTGACTACACTTACCATGATGAGCACTGAGTATAGAACTGTTGAATCAATATGTTGTACTCCTGAAACTAATATATCATTGTATATTAATTATACTTCAATAAAAAGCTGGAATTATATTGCACAATGCTTTGTAGACTTGTTTCTTTACATAATAATACCACATACATCACTTCAATATATATTCTATTTTTTCTAAGTAGGCTCCACACCCAGCATGGACCCCAATGTGTGGCTTGAACTCATGACCCTGAGATCAAGACCTGAGCTGAGCTAAGAGTGGGACACTTAACTGATTGAGCCACCCAGGCACCACTCAATATATATTCTTACTGGCTATATAGTCCAACCTTAATCTCCTCTTTAGACATTTCTGTTTTCTAACTTAGTGCTGGTATAAATGTCTCTGGAATGAACATTCCTGTGGCTAAATCTTAACACACATCCTTAACCATTTCCTTAGGATGTTTCCAAGAAGTAGAAATGTTGAATCAAAGGGTGAATGTTTTTAAATATCTTAACCATTTCTTGTTAAATAACACATGCAGTATAAAAAAAATCTGGAAAACATATGAGCACAAAGAAAAAATGTGAATTACCCGTAGTCACCTCACCCAACAAAATCCACTATTTACCTTTTGGTGTTAATTGTTCTGGTCTCAAATATTTTTGTGAGATTTTTTTCACTCCTACAGTGAAATGCTTCTAGTTCTGTCTCCTTTAGCTGATGGTCTTATGCTCTGAATCTTACAACCTAGCCAGTCATTTCCCCAGTAGTGGATGCTGTTGGCAAAAGCTCTAGGTAACTTGACTGTGATGCCAATAAATATATGAACTAGGGCTTGCTGTGGCTTCTGTGGCTACAAAGTCTAATTGGGATCAGAAGCAGATGCTGGGACAGTGGGATTGGCCATAGTCTCACGGGAGCCATCCATCAGTCGCTGTAACCAGTTGTGATAGCCACCTATATCCAAAAAGGGATGTCCATCTCTGGTTATATATGGTGAATGAAACCTTCACATTTGACTCCACTCTTTCCTGAAACCCTGCTAAAATGGCAGTAAATAAAGTGCAAATCCCCAAAGACAAGGAGAACAGGAGAGGCACCATCAATGGACAAGAGAGGGTAGTATTTGGGAAGTAGAAAGCAGAGGGACAAGTGACCTAGTGGTTTTGAGCCTGGGTTCTGGGTGGAAGTGCTAGATCCATGGCTTTGTGACATTGAGCAAGTCACTCTCCATGTCCCAACAAGAAATTGGAGGAAATAATAGTACCTACCCACAGAGTGGAGAGAAAGAAATGACACATTCCTTGTTAATCACTTAGGACAATGACTCATGGAATTGGTGTTTAATCAGCAACAGCCATTGTATGGACTCTCATTACTGCCGCTGCTCTGGAGAGGCTTGAGACCTCAGCTGGAAGTAGGGGAGGCCAGAAAGAGCAAATCAACTCAACTGAACTCCAACTGGAGGCAAAGCACCACACTGCAATGGTGAGACCTGGCAAGAACAGTTAGCCCCAGAACTCGGATTGCCAGGCTGATACCCATCAGGCAGGAATGTGGAGACTTCCTCTCCAGGAAAACAGCCTCTCCAAATAAAGACCTCTAGATACTGACACTGAGGTACCTCAACAAAATAGGCTCATCCCTCACTGCTCAGTCAACAACCCCCCTCACGGCCCCCGCCCCCGAAAGAGGTTCCAGTCAGCATTTAGTGTCTCATTCTTAACTATCAATGGGCAGGCCAGGAAGACCAGACGTGGGAAGGGAAAAGTCTCTAACACAAAAGAGAGAGACGCAAACGTACTGAACAGAGAAAAGGAACAAGGAACACAGAGGAAACAGGAAAGGACAGGTAGTAGGAGAAAAATTTAAGAACAAACCAACATGACACATCTCCAGAGAGATGAAAGAAGAAATACAACCAGGGAGAAACAAGAACAAGAGATTACAAAAACAAAAAGAAACCCCTGGAAGATAGATCTTCGGGATATTACACATATGAGAGCTGATTTTTTTTTTTTTAACTCAGAGGAAACATCGAACGTCAAAGCTGGAATTTATCTTAGAAATCATTTATTGATCAACCATCCCAGTGCGGAGAGAAGGAAATGGGGATCTGGAAAGGTGAACTGGTTTGCCGAAGGTGGTAAACCTAGAACCCCACACATTACAGGAGGGAATTCATACAGAGGGCTTGGCAGTAGGATGCACTCAATAAATTTGAGTCTTAATAATGTTAAGAGTTTATTATTTGTAAATGATACCTCAATAAAGCTGTTTAAACATTTTAAGAGCTTAAATGTGTTACATATGGAGCAAAAACCTTTGGTTTATAGGGATTATTGTGTTTATGCTCACAATTCATAAGCATTAATGTCCTGGCATTAAGAGAGCTTATTTACACTTGCTCCAGCTTACCCTTGTTACTGAGCAGTGGAGCAAGGCTGCCTCCAAAACACTCGTTTGTAGCAGAGCCAAGAGTCCACCTCTAAAGAAGTCACATCAAAACTCCAACATGCTAGAATTCCCACTGGAATTGAACCAATGACTTAGACCAGCATCGGCTAATTTAAATATAATTTAAACAAGTTTTCTAGAGCGATACTAACAAAAAAATAAGAGGTGAAATTAATTTCAACAACAGACTTTTTAATTCAATGGATCCAAAATCGTATCATTTCAACCTGTAATATAAAAACATCAATGGGATTTTTTTACACTCTTTTTTTATTCTTAATTTCTGAAATCTGCAATATAATTTACACTTACCGCATATCTCAGTTCAGATTAGCTGTATTTCAAATGCTGAAGAGCCCCATGAGGCAGGTGGCTACAGTGATGGACATGTACATCTCAAACCAGTGAGAGCAAGAGAGTGATCTGAGCTAAGCTCAACCCTCACAGCTTCTCAACTGGTGTAACCGGCTGCAGGAATCACTGAGCCAATCATGGAGCTAATGAATTCCCTCTTAACCTGAGGCTCAGCACCTCTGTAATACATTCCCTGACTCCACTAGAATGTACCCCTGGTCTGTGTTTCCTAAATACCCCATATTACCTCCCTCCTAGCAGTTATTGATGTGGGACTGTGGAGCGCAATGGTTAAGAAAGAATTCTTGAGACATTTTATGGTACAAGAAGGTGCTTTTATTATTGCATCCCCGTGGGCAGTGAGTTGCACTTATGATTGTGAGGAGCAAGTGATTACATGCCCCCCCCCAAAAAATTAAAAGTATATAGAGATAACATAAGTCTCTAAAGGGATTTCCACATGTTAAAGAAGACTTCTAGGATCCTGGAGATCTGGCTATTATTGTCAAGACGAGGTTACTTTTAGTCTCTAGCAAAACATTAACATTAAAGCAGCCATGAGGTTCCTTGAGGAATGTCATGCTCTGCAGGTCTCAGGTATTTACCAGTGGGCTGAAAACTGTAAAGTAATTTAATTTTAGCGACATTTCTCTTGCTTTGTTCTCCTCATCATTTCCCCCCCTGAACAATTTTAACCCTTCAATATTTGAGGTTGCTGAGGTTGGAAGGTTTTATCTTCTGTAACTTCTTCCTGCTGAACAGGGGCGTAGAGATGGCCCTACGAGTCAACATTGGTCAGTTGGGGAATTTATATATAGGCGTTACCAAAGGCACAGGCAGCTGAATCCAAGGTAGGCAACATATGCGAATCTCCTCAAGTAGAAAGGATCATCTGTCGGCTTGAAGTAATGGCAGTCAGAGATTCTCAACACCAGCCGGGGAGACACTAGAAAAAAACAACAAAAGAAGATTAATATTATTATGAGAAAAAAAGAAGCCCAATAAAAAGACCTTTGATAATTGACCAAAATCCTCCTCCAGTCCAGGAGTTTAACCAATCCTTAAAGGGGGGGGGGGGGGGGGCACGTCTGGGTGGCTCAGTCGTTAAGCGTCTGCCTTTGTCTCAGGTCATGATCCCAGGGTCCGGGGATCGAGCCCGCATCGAGCTCTCTGCTCCATGGGAAGCCTGCTTCTTCCTCTCCCACTCCCCCTGCTTGTGTTCCCTTTCTTGCTATGTCTCTTTCTGTCAAATAAATAAATAAAATCTTAAAAAAAAAAAAGGAGAGGGAGGGATCATGTAAGTGCCAATTTTAGTATTCATATCTTTTAGCAATCCTGTTACATTTTTGTGATTATCTGGAATATATACACAGAAGTCCACTTTAATAAGGGGGTTGGTATCACCTTGTACAGCTGTTAAATATCTAAGGCAATTTGATTTTGTAGAACTGCTTTGAGCATCTGCGTAACTTCAGCATTAAGTAAGGAAATACTGTTTTGTGAGTCATTTAGTGCTTTTATAGTGCATTTGTTAAGGAATTCCATATGCCAGATGACATCCTCCAATTTCATCAAGGGAACAAAGACGGACGTTAAATGATCATGCCAGTGAAATATGATTGTGTCCATCATTTTAAATTTGGAAGATTAGCCAGAGTAGTGATGGTTTTGATAATGAGCCCATGAATCTAAGCAAAACCCAACAACCTGTCCATCCTGGAGGAAGCCAGGGCTATAGGTTAGATCCATGTAATCACTGGGGGCCATTTGGAGCTAGCCATCTAATTCTGGGTTGCTTTGCCCAGCCAGAAGCAAACCAATCAGTAACCCGGAATATAATGGTTTGAGAACATACTTCTAGCATACCCATCCCAAATGTCGTGTGCTGTTTGTCCAGGTATCATATGTATGATTTCTTTGTTCTCAGCATAAAACTGCCTTTTGATTGAGTTGTCCAGCAGTTGGTGTGAACCATAAATATACCATCCTGGGTATACTGGGAAGTAGGGTTTTGTAATCTAGGCACTCATGGACAGGCTTGTGAATTCAGTTAAAACCTTTATAGTTTGAGGGTATGAAAAAGTCTGGCTATGACCTAGAAAGTTCCAAGTCATACTGATCATGGGCCAAGAAGAAACATTTTTTTTTCTAGTGATAGAATTATCACAATATATGCTAGTGTTAGGATTATCTATCATATCTAAAATATAAGTGTATAAGTAGTGCCAGTCAGTACCTTGTAAAGAGGAAACATACCAGGGTAACTCAGACGTACTTGACATGGGCACAATTCCACATATCCAACAAGCTGTTCGATTTTGAAGTTCAGCATAATGTTGTGCCCATTGGAGAAAGGCATTGTCTGTTAAAATTGGTGAACAAAGAACAAAGAAATATACAACCTTCATAGTCGTTTGAAGAGGAGTTTCAGATCTTCTAAAGGTTCGCAGGAGTAGGAAGGCATGTTAGTTTGTTCACTGGTTTCCTGTGAAGGAAGTACACGTTTTATTTTAGATCTAGGAGTCCAAGAAGAGTGTCTCCCTAATTTTACTGCAGTAGAAGGACATAATATGACCCGATATGGACCTTTCCATTCTGGACGTAAGTCCCCTGCTGTATTTGACTTCTAATTCTATAAATAAGCCATGTTTCCAGGGCTGACATGGGCTGGACTTTCAATTATAATTAAATCAGGTTTTGGGAGCATGTGTTCAGCATATTCATTAAGTAACTTATGAATTAAACCAGCCTTGAATGAATAAAGTGTTATGATCTTTATCTAAATACAGGTCCACTGTAAGAAATGGTTTTCCATATAATACCTCATAATCTATAGGTTCTTCTGGAGCAGTTCTCATTCTGAGAAGTCTTACTGGTAAGACAGTAACCCAGTTTTCCTGGGTCTCTAGACTTAGTAAGGTGTTGTTTTAAAGTAGGATTAGCTTTCTCTACCTTTCCAGAGGATTGTGGATGTAGACAATACTTAATTTTCAAAGCTCGTGCTATTTGTCATTTGTGCAGTAAAAGAAGGTCTGTTGCCACTTTGAAGGGACTGTGGAAGGCCAGATCTAGGAATAATGTCTTACAACAAAACTTTGGTTACTTCCATGGCTCTTTTAGTTTTGCACGGAAAGGCCTTGATCCACCCCATGAAAGTATCAACAAACACCAGTAGGAACTTCTAGCCTTTGCAAGGAGGCTTTTGTGTGAAATCAAGCTGCCCGTCCTCTCCTGGATATGTTCCACGTCTTTGGACTGGTTTCAAAAGGGTGGGGGGATGGGATGGACAGTGCTTTCCGGATTTGCTTGTATACAAACGATACAGGATCAACAGACCCGTTTTAGAGTTGTTAAATTTACTCCGTCAAATATATTTTTTATTAAATGTTCTAAAGTTTTTTTTTTTTTTTTTTTTACCCAAATGAGTAGTCTGGTGTAAATCTCTATTACCTGCCATCAGTTATTTTTGGGTATGAAGATTTTCCTGTCATTATTAACAAAGAAGTCCTGTGCATTTTTTAAAGATATACCTGTTCCTGGGCTATGTAAATTTCTCCAGTCTAAACAGACTGGAGATATGGGGGCACCTGGGTGGCTCGGTCTGTTAAGTGCTCTTAATTTCACTTCAGGTTATGATCTCAGGGTTGTGAGATCAAGCCCCCAAGCTTAAGATTCTCTCTCGCCCTCTTCCTCTGCACCCCCACCACTCACACGCTTAAATAAATAAATAATAAATAAACAAACTGGAGATATGGACTTAATTGGAGTTCAAACTGGTGTAAGACCTAGCATTTGTTGATTTTGTGCTGCCTGTGTGGCTGCATGGTTGGCCAAATGGTTTCCTTTAGATTCCAAGGTCATATCCTTTTGATGTCCTTTGAGATGAATTATAGCCACCTCTGTAGGTAGATTTATGGTCTCAAGAAGGGTCATTATTTCAGGCCCCTATTTGGGGAGTTATGACTTGATAGTAACCCCCTTTCTTTCCAAACTACTCCATGGGCATGTAGCACCTGGAATCAGTATAAATATTAATTTTTAGGCCTTCTGTCAATTGAAGAGCATGGGTAAGTGCTATTAATTTAGCCTTTCGGGCAGAAGTATTTACTGGAAGGGCTTTTGCCTCAATGGTCTTAATTAAGCTAACTGTAGCATATCTGGCTTTTCTTTCTCCCTTATCCATGAAGCTACCGCCATCAGTAAACCTACTATCATCTGCATGTTCAGTTAGGGGGATCTTTTAAGTCTGGCCAGCTAGAATAATCAAGATCAATAATTTCTGAGCAGTCATGTCCTAGCATAGAAGTATGATGGTCAGATCCAGGCATATGGGTAACTGGGTTTAAAGTCTGACAGGTTTTAAGTATTACTTCAGACATATCTAAAAACATAGCCTGGAATTTAGTAAGCAGTCTCTTGTCATCCATTGGTGGCCTTTGGTCTCCAGTTCTCTTTGAACCTGATGTGGAGTCATCACTGTTAAGGACTGTCCCATAGTAAGTTCTGAAGCTGCTTCTACCAGCAGGGCTGTTACAACCACCACTCGAAGACAAGCTTGCCACCCTTATGCTACATTATCAAGTGCCTTTGAAAAATAGCCCACCCGTCTTGTTATGTTCCCTAATTTTTGGATAAGAAGCCCCAAAGCTTGTCCCTATTTTTCTGCTATAAACAAAGCAAAAGGTTTTTCTAAATTTGGTAAAGCCAAAGCTGGGACTGATGGAAGCTTAGCTTTTAATGTTTGAAAGGCTGCCTGCTGGGCTTTAGTCCAGAGTAAACGTTCTTTATCAGGGCCTTTAACCGAATCATACAATGATTTGAAGAACCCAAATCCAGGAATCCGCAGGTGGCAAAATCCTGCCCTAGCTAGGAAAGCATGGAGTTGTTTCTTTGTAGTTGAGGGTCCAAGATCTAATATACCTTTTTCCTGCCAGTAGACAGGGTATGGTGACCTGGTGTTAATTCATATCCCAGATATCGTACCTTTTGTTTAGATATTTGTGCTTCTTAAGGGAGACATGCTATCCTGTTTGCCAAGAAATAAAAAGTTATAGAATTACTCTCAGACGTTTCTTTGTGGGATTACAGATTAAAATACCTACATATCGAATTATTGTCCCCTGAAGCAAGGATATATCACCGAGGTCTTTACTAAGTGCAGCCCCAAATAGGTGAGGACTGTCTTTAAATCCTTGTGGCGAAACTAAGTTAATTGAGCATCCTCTGGGCTTGAAGGTGAGGCCTAGTCAAAAGCAAGTAATGGCGGTGTTTCTTCACTTAGCGGGATGCAAAAGAAAGTGTCTTTAAAGTCAAGTACCGTAAGCCCGTTAGCGTCACCAGGGACCTGGGTGAGAATAGTATATGGACTTGGGACTATGGGATGAAAAGGTACAACTGCTTCATTTATTGTTCTTCAATCTTATGCCATTCAATAGTCTCCATTTGCCTTTTAACTGGTAAACTTGGAGTATTATAAGGAGATTGACAAGGCCCTAAAATACCATGTTTGAGAAATTTAACAATAAGTGGTTATAACCCAGCTTTTGCCGCAGGTTTTAAGGGATATATATATATATATATTTTATGAGGTATAGTGGTTGGATCCTTTAAGGTCATTTTAACTAGTTGGTCTTTAAGAGCCTGTCCTGGGTCATTGCAATCCCAGACCTGTGGATTTACTTCCTTCCAAATATTAGAAGGGATAACGGTAAGGTTTTAATTCTCCAAGAGTTAAAGAGAATAAGCCATTCTCCTCTTTAGTAGGCGCAAACCTGCTTCCTAGTTTATGCATTAAGTCTCATCCAAGTAATGGAGTGGGACAAGATGGAAGGACTAGAAAAACATGAGTCACCAATTGACTTTTGTATTTATAAGTTAAAGGAATTATCTGACGGCACATTTTAGTTTCCCCTTCTATGCCAACAATGTTATGGTTAGAAAGACAAGTAGGGCTGGGGTGCCTGGGTGGCTCTGGTGGTTAGACATCCAGCTCTTGGTTTCAGCTCCGGTCATGATCTTGGGGTCATGAGATCAAGCCCTGCGTTGGGTTCCACGCTGAACGTAGAGCCTACTTGGGATTCTCTCTCCCTCTCCCCCTCCCCCACCACTCTCTCTCTCTAAAATAAAAAAAGAAAAAGAAAAAGAAAGAAAGAAAGGTAAGTAGGGCCTGAGTGCTGAATAAGAACAGAGTAAATGGCTCCTGTATCAATAAGGAAATTGATAAACTTACCTTCCACATCCAGGGTAACCTGGGGCTCAGTCATCTTGATGTCAAAGGGAGCCGGACCAGCCTCAGGGCCCCGTCATGCCAGATCCTCAGGTTCCTGCTCTCAGGCGAGGAAGTGAGTTCCTGTCTTTCTCTCTCTCTGGAGATGAGGACAGTCTCTCTTCCAATGTCCTTCTTCCTTACAGACAGGACATGGCCCTGGTGGAGAGCTTTTGTTTGGACATTCCTTGCTCCAATGTCCGATCTGGCCACACCCATAGCATGGGTCTTACCTGGTCCTTGGTCTGATGCCGGCTTTTTCTTTGGCCCCTGGTTAGTCTGGTGTTGTGGGGAATCCGCGAGAGCGGCAGCCAATATTTGAGCCTGTATTTTACCCTGCAATTTAGCTCTCTGGTCCTTTTCCTGTGTTAAAACTTTCTATTATTAAAAACTCTAGTAGCGACCTTTAGGTGCTAGCTGGAGGTTTGAGGACCTAAAGTCACTTTAGCCAATTTTCAGTGGATGTCAGGCTCCAATTGCCTTGTATAATGCATGCACAATCTAATTGTTCCCTCAAGTGATGTGGGGTCCAGATTTGTGTATTTACAGATGGCTTCTATCAAATGACCTTGAAATACAGCTAGATTTTCATCAGCTCCTTGAGTAATTGCCTGAATTTTAACAAAACTTACAGGTTTAGAAAATACTTTTTTTCCCATTCTTTCTCTTAAACAAGTGATCATATGGTCTTATCTTTCCCTTCCTCGCCTACCCTCCTGATAATTCCAATGTAGTTGGGCATTTGAGATAGCAACACCTCCTACCTGATAACGATCTCTGTCTCTGGCTGCTAGTTCATCAACAAATCTTGAGCCCCCACCCAGATATGGTTCTTTTCCTCAGGGATACAACGAGTTCAAACATGACAGAGAATTTATTGAGGGTTTTCAGCAATTGAGAAGGGTTTTCAGAATATCGTCCTAATTATTTTATCTAAGCCAAGTCTGCCATGGAGAATGGGATATGGACTGGAATAGCGCCGTCTCCATCAGCAACCTCCCTAAGAGGATATAGTCCCGATTTAGGAGGAAGACAGGGAATTCCACTCCTGGTATGTCCAGCTGGAGCAGAAGGGTCTTGGGGCTTGTAAGGAGGAGGGATAGTAACAGATCCAATGTCTTCTTTGTTTGAATTGGCTGGTGATTCCTCCCCAGATTTGTTGGGAGGAGGGGGCCTATTTAGACAATCATCATCCAATATTTTGGGAGGGAGTTTATTAGCTTGGTTAGTGGCTAAACAAATTTTGCAAAAAGTCCTTAGGTCAGGATCTTGATTTAAGGCCATGAAGGCCTGGACACAGGTCACTTCAATCCTTTTGCCTTGTTTCCTGCAGAAGAGATCTAACGGGTATAAAAGTACTGAATTTTGTTGTCCCATTAACGGGCTATTTTTTCCTCATCTCCTATGGAGCACTGAGGCCATGCATTATTGCAGACGACGAGTCTTTTCTTCTTTAAATCTTGCAATCCAAATTGGTTCCAATGGGTTAAGAGACACCCCAAGGGAGAAAAACACCCCCAAGAGGAAGATCCCATTCCCATAAAAGAAGAAAAGTCCATTATCATAATCTCCCCTGGATTGCTTGGTGGCATCCCATTCAGGATTATGTCAAGGGTTCCTAGTGTTCAAAGAGACCAGAGGCATCCCTCAAATAGCTGTTAAGAACACTGACTTGTTTACTGAAGGGATGTCAACATCCCTTTGCTTCCCTATTGTTTTTCCCAGGACACAATAGGTGCACCCGGTAGGTGGACCAAGAGAGCCTGTCATCTTAACCCACGGAGATGCTAAGAATCTGCAGGAGGAAATACTTAATGTTACAATTTAAGTTGTCAGTAGAGGGCACTGATGGAGAATACTAAAGATGGAAATCTATCATGGTCTAAGTGACATTCCAACACATGTGGTCTTAATAGCTGACTTCCCCGGGAAATGGTCCCTGGCTGGGTTTTCAATTCAGTCGGGTACCTGTTTTAGCCAGCTCCAGGCAGAGGTCTCCTGGCCAGAAGCAGCTAAAACAGAAATGTGGAGGGTCTAATGATCACATTAGACCAATGAGGAGGAAACCTCCCATGGGAGTCTTAAGATCAGTAACTCACCAAGTTTGCACCAAGGCTCGAAGTCCAGAGGAAGGAAGATGCAGAATCCCTATATGTATGGGCCACCAAAAATAATGTGGGGCCATCAGGCCCAATGGTCAAGAAAGAACTCTTGAGACATTTTATGGTGCAAAAAAATGATTAAAGCACAGGCCCAGGACCTGGGGGCAGACAGCCGCACTTGTGATTGTGAGGAACGACTGATTATATACTTTAAGTTTGGGGGAGGGGGCTCACAGAGATACTGTAAGTCTCTAAAGGGATTTCCACATGTTAAAGAAGAATGATAGGATCCTGGAGATTTAACTATTATTGTCAAGATAAGGTTGCTTTTAGTCTCTAGCAAAACATTAACATTGGGGCACCTGGTTGGCTCAGTAGGCCTTCAGCTCGGGTCATGATCCCAGGGTCCTGGGATGGAGTCGCACATCGGGCTCCCTGCTCCTCGTGGAGCATGCTTCTCCCTCTGTCCCTCCCCTGACTTGTGTGCTCTCTCTCTCTCAAATAAATAAAATCTTAAAAAAAAAAATTAACATTAAGGCAGCCGTGAGTTCTTTGAGGAATGTCATGCTCTGTAGGTCAGTGAGCTCAAAATTCTATTTTATCAGTGAGCTCAAAATTCTAAGGAAATTTAATTTTAGCAGCATTTCTCTTGCCTTTGTTCTCCTCATTAGTTATCACAGACAATTCTAAAGGTTTTACATATCAAGTTCCCTCTACTAAAGTCTGGGTTCCTTGAGGTCTGGGCCCATTCCTTTTATTTTAAATTCCTGATTCCGAAGCACATCTGTGCAGTGTACATTAAGTAAACCCTATGTTCTGATCCAAGATGGTAACACGGGAAGACCCTGAACTCACCTCCTCCATGGACACATCAAATCTATACCTGTTTATAAAGCAATTCCCCCTAAAGAAGAACTGATGGCTGACTGAACAACTTCTGCACACACAAAACAAAAAAGAATAGACCACATTGAGAAGAGCATGGGAGATGGAGACACGCTTATGAAAGGAGCCATTACCCCCAATGCTGCAAACGTCAATGAGGAGGGACAGTACTGAGAGATCATAAGCAGATTTATTTTCCTTATGGCACAGGGAAGAAAAAAAAAAAGCTGTGTGGGTTTTTTTTTTTTTTTTAAGATTTTTAAAATTTATTTGACAGAGAGGAGAGAGAGCACAGGTAGGGGGAGGCACAGTAGAGGGAGAGGGAGCAGCAGGCTCTCTGCGGAGCGGGGAGCCCGATGCGGGGCTCGATTCGAGGACCCTGGGATCATGACCTGAGCCGAGAGCAGACGCTTAACCGGCTGAGCCACTCAGGCACCCGAAAAAAAAAAGCTATGTTTTAAAAGGACAACTAGAATATGTAGGAACCAGCCCTAGAACTCTGTCAAATGGCAAGGGAGCTGCTGGAACTCTGTCTAAGTCTGAGGGGCTCATGAGTGCCGGGATTTATGCTCCCCCTTCACCTTGATGATGCACATGGGAGCAGGGTCCCTGCACCATAACCAGCACGAGCTGCCTCAGTGAGCTCTGGGTCTTAGCCCATACCAGCCCCTAATGCCCTGGGGCACAGGAAAAAAGCCACGTTTAAAAGACCAACTGGGTGGCGGTTCTCCCCCCCCTCCGCAACCCCCCCCCCCGCGCGCTTGCTCCCTCTCTCTCAAATATTTATTTATTTATTTGAGAGAGAGAGAGAGAGAGACAGCGAGAGAAGGAACACAAGCAGGGGGAGTGGGAGAGGGAGAAGCAGACTCCCCGCCGAGCAGGGAGCTCGATGTGAGGCTCGATCCAGGACCCTGGGACCATGACCGGAGCCGAAGGCAGACGCTTAATGAGGGAGCCACCCAGGCACCCCAATAAATAAAATCTTTAAAAAAAATTGAAATAAAATAAAAAAATAGAAAAGCAACTAGAATATAAAAGAGCCAGTCATAAAACTCCACCAAAAGGTGGGGTAGCTGCTGGAATGCTCTCTGGATCTGAAGGGCTGGTGAACACCACAGGTTACGTTCCCACTCCACAAACGGACAGGAACAAAGTCTGGGTGCCATGGCTGGCTTACCACCTCGGTGAGCCCTAGGCCCCTCAATCACACCGGCCCCAACTGCCCCACCAAGGCAGCCCCAGTACAGCACACGCTGGGAAATCCCTGGTCAGTGCTCACTACAGCTCTAGCTGTCACACCAAGGTGACACAGGGGCGAAGTACCCCAGAACACTCTAGGCCCACACCATTTTGGCTCCAGACAGCTTGCTAGGGCACCTCTGGCACACAGAGGTCCAGGACCTTCTGGCTCATGCCTGCTTTGGCTCTAGCTGCCCCACCAAGGCACCCCCTGTGCAGAGCACCCCGGAAAGCCCCTGGCCAGTGCCTGCCTCACTTCTAGCTGCCCCACCAGGATTCCCCTTGTGTAGAGAACCCCAGAACTCCTGGACTGCTCCCCATCTTAGTTTCAGCCACCCCACCAGGGTGTCTGCCCCCAGTGTTGGAGGACCTCAGGATAACCCTGGCCCATGCTGGCCTTGACTCTAACCACCCCACCAGGACACCCCATGCACTGAGAACTCTGGAATACCTCAGCATGCACCCACTCTAGCTATAGGTGTTCTGCTATGAGATATAGGACACAATAATAAAGGGGACACTCCAACAAGAAGATAGAACAATTCTAAATATTTATGCACTCAATATGGGAGCGCCCAAATACATAAAACAGTAAATAACAAACATAAAGGAATGAATTGATAGTAATATGATAATAGAAGACTAGCACCCCACTTACCTCAATGAATAGATCATCTAAACAGAAAATCAACAAAGAAACAATGGCTTTGAATGATACCCTGGACTAGACAGATTTAACAGCAATATTCAGAACATTCCATCCTAAAGCAGCAGAATACACATTCTTTACAAGTGCACATGGAACATTCTCCAGAACAGATTACATATTAGCCCACAAAACAAGCCTCAACAAATTCCAAAAGATCAAAATCATCCCATGCATCTTTTCTAACCACAAGGCAATGAAACTAGAAGTCAACTACAAGAAAAAATATGAAAGGACCACATAGGTGGAGATTAAATAACATGCTACTAAATAATGAATGAGTCAACCAGGAAATAAAAGAAGTCCATGGAAATAAATGAAAACACAATAGTACAAAACCTTTGGAATGCAGCGTGGTTCTAAGAGGAGGTTATAGAAATACAAGCCTACCTCAAGAAGCAAGAAAAATCTCAAATAAACAACCTAGCCTTATACCTAAAGGAGCTAGACAAAGAAGAACAAACAAAACACAAAACCATCAGAAGTAAGGAAATAATAAAGATTAGAGCAGAAATAAATGATACAGAACTAAAAAAAAAAATCAATAGAACAGATCAATGAAGCCAGGAGCTGGTTCTTTGAAAAATATCAATAAGACTGATAAACCTCTAGCCAAATTTATCAAGAAAAAAAGGAGAAAGGACTCAGATAAATAAAATCACAAATGAGAGAGGAGAAATAACAACCAACACACAGAAAGACAAACAATTATAAGAGAATATTATGAAAAACTTTATGCCAACAATTGGACAACCTAGAAAAAAAATGGATAAATTCCTAGAAACATATAAACTACCAGAACTAAAACAGGAAGAAATAGAACATTTGAACAGACTGATAATCAGCAAAGAAATTGAATCAGTAACCAAAAAACTCCCAACATCAACAACACAAGAAACAACAGGTGTTGACAAGGATACGGAGAAAAAGCAACACTTATGCACTGGGAATGCACATTGGTGCGGCCACTCTGGAAAACAGTATGGAGTTTCCTCGAAAAGTTAAAAACAGAACTATGATCCAGCAATTGCTCTACTAGGTATTTACCCAAAGAATACAAAAATATTAATTCAAAGGGATCCATGCACCCTGGTGTGTATAGTAGTGTTATCTACAACAGCCAAATTATGGAAACAGCCCATATGTCCATAGACCAATGAATGGATAAAGAAAATGAGGTGCGTGCATGTGCACACACACACAGACACACACACACATTACTCAGTCATAAAAAAAGAATGAAATCTTGCCATTTGGAACAAAATGGATGGAGCTAGAGAGTAGTATGCTAAGCAAAATAAGTCAGAGAAAGACAAATTCTATATGATTTCACTCATATGTGGAATTTAGCAGAGCAAACAAGCAAAGGGGGAAAAAGAGACAAACCAGTAAACAGACTCTTAACTACAGAGAACAAATTAATGGTTACCAGAGGGAGGTGAGTGGGGGGATGCGTTAAATAGGTGACAGGATTAAAGAGTACACTTGTTGTGATGAGCACTGGGTGATATATGGAATTGCTGAATCACTATATTGTGCACATGAAACTAATAGAACACTGTATGTTAACTAATGAGAATATATAAAATTTTTTAAAATAAAAAGTTTCCCAAACAAAATATACAGTAGTTTGTTACCACTAAACCAGCTTTACAAGAAATGTGAAATAAACTTCTTCAAGTGGAAAAGAAATGTCCATAATAAGACATAAGAAAAATATGAACAAAAAGATGTAAAATATGATAGCATATACATAAAATGTGGAGAAGAGAGTGAAAAAGGAAAGAGAAAGGGAAAAATATTTTTTCTTTTCCAATTAAAAAAATTTATTTGAATGTGTCTGAACTTAAATGACCAACAAATTAATATGAACTGTTATTTACTTAGGATGGTATATATGAACCTCACAGTAACCACAGACCCAAAACCTATGATGGATACACAAAAATTAAAGACAAAGAAAGCCAAACAAAACACTATAAATACTCATTAATCACAAAGAGCAAGAGAAGAAGCAACAAAGAAGAAATACAAAAACAACCAGAAAACAAATTTTAAAAATGGCACATATCAATAATTACTTTAAATGTAAATGTAAATGCTACAATGAAAAGACAGAGTGGTGGAATGAACAAAAAAACCAATATCCATCTATACCTGACTTTGAAAGACTTGTCTGAGAACCTAAAGACACATACGGACTGAAAGGGAAAGGATGGAGAAACATTCACCATCCAAATGGAAGTGACAAAAAAGCCAGGGTAGCTTTCTCATATCACACAAAATAGACTTAAAAATAAAGACTGTAACAAGAGACAAAGGAGGACATTATATAAAGGGATCAATCCAACAAGAGGATATAACAGTTGTAAATATCTATGCACCCAACATTGGAACACTTAAATACATAAAGCAAATATTAATGGACATTAAGAGAGAAAGTGACAGTAATACAATAATAGTAGGGGACAGTAGGGGACTTTAACACTCTACTTACATCAATGGATAGATCATCCCGACAGCAAATTAATAAGGAAAGAGTGTCTTTGAATGGCACATTGGACCAAATTAGTAAGGAAAGAGTGTCTTTGAATGGCACATTGGACCAGATGAACAGATACCTACAGAACACTCCATCCAAAACTAACACTAACAGAATACACTTTCTTTTCAAGTACACATGGAACATTCTCTAGAATAGATCACATAGTCGGCCATAAAACAAGCCTCGATAAATTTAAGAAGATTGAAATCATATGCATCTTTTCTGACCACAACAGTATGAAACTAGAAAACAATCACAAGGAAAAAAACTGGAAAAACAAAAACACATGGAGACTAAACAACATGATACTAAAAATCCAAGGAGTCAATGAAGCAATCAAAGAAGAAATTTTAAAAAAGATATATGGAGACAAATGAAAATGCAACAGTCCAAAGAAAGCAGTTCTAAGAGAGAAATATACAGTAATACAGGCCTATCTCAAGAAACAAATCTTTTTTTTTTTTTAAGATTTTATTTATTTGACAGAGAGAGACACAGCGAGAGAGGGAACACAAGCAGGGGGAGTGGGAGAGGGAGAAGCAGGCCTCCCACTGAGCAGGGAGCCTGATGCGGGGCTCGATCCCAGGACCCTGGAATCATGACCCGAGCTGAAGGCAGATGCTTAAGAACTGAATCACGCAGGTACCCTCAAACAAGACAAATCTTAAACAATCTAACCTTATGCCCAAAGGTTCTAGGAAAAGAAGAACAAAGCTCAAGATCAATAGAAGAAAGGAAATAATAAAGATCAGAGCTGAAATAAATGACATAGAAACTAAAAAAAAAAAAAAAAAAAAAAAAAAAATCAATGAAACCAAGAGCTGTTTCTTTGAAAAGATAAACAAAATTGACAAATCCTTAGCCACACTGAACAAGAAAAAGAGAGAAAGGACCCAAATAAAATAAAAAATGAGAGAGGAAAAGTAACAATTGATTCCACAGAGATACAAAGGATTACAAGAGAATACTATGAAAAATTATATGCCAACAAATTGGACAACCTAGAAGAAATGGATAAATTCCTAGAAACATACAATCTTCCAAAACTAAACCAAGAATAAAAACTCTGAGCAGACCAATTACAAGTAACAAAACTGAATCAGTAATAAAAAAACTACCAAAAAATAAAAGTCTAGGAATAGATGGATTCACAAGTGAATTATACCAGATATTTACAAAAGAGTTAATACCTATTCTTCTCAAACTATTCAGAGGAGAAAAAAATAGAAGAGAAAGGAAAGCTTCCAAATACCTTCTACAAGGACCGTATCACCCTGATACCAAAACCAGACAAAGACACCACAAAAAGCGCCCCCCCAACACACACACTACAGACCAATATCCCTGATGAACATAGATGCAAAAATCCTCAACAAAATATTAGGAAACCACATATAGCAACACATTAAAAAGATGATTCACCACAATCAGATGGGATTTATTCCTAGGATGCAATGATGGTACAATATTTGCAAATCAATCAATGACATATGCCATATCAACAAAATCAAGAAAAAAAATATGATCATCTCAATAGATCCAGAAAAAATATCTGACAAGATTCAAAATCCATTCATGATAAAAATTCTCAACAATGTGGGATTAGAGGGAACATATCTCAACATAATAAAGGCCATACATGAAATACCCACAGCTAACATCATCCTCAATGGTGAAAAACTGAGAGCTTTCTCTCTAAGGTCAGGAATAAGATAAGGATGCCCACTCTCATCACTTTTATTTACTATAGTACTAGAAGTCCTAGCCACAGCAATCAGACAAGAAAAAGCAATAAGAGGCATCCATCCATATTGGTAAACTGTCACTATTCACAGATGACAGGATACTATACATAGAAAATCCTAAAGATTCCAGCAAAAAAACCTGCTAGAAGTAGTAAAAAAAATTAGTAAAGTGGCAGGATACAAAACTAATGCAGTGAAATTGGTAGCATTTCTATACATTAACAAAATCACAGAAAGAGAAACTTAAAAAACAACACCATTTATAATTGCACCAAAAAGAATAAAATACCAGGCATCTGGGTGGCTTAATTGGTTAAGCGATTGCCTTTCAGCTCAGGTCATGATCCTGGAGTCCTGGAATCGAGTCCCGCATCAGACTCCTTGCTCGGCGGGGAGTCTGCTTCTCCCTCTGACCCTCCCCCCTCTCATGCTCTCTCTGTCTCATTCTTTCTCTCTCAAATAAATAAAATCTTAAAAAAAAAGAATAAAATACCTAGGGTTAAATTTACCCAAAGAGGTGAAAGATCTGTATTCTGAAAACTGTAAAACACTAATGAGAAAAATTGAAGACAAACAAAAGGAAAGATATTCTATGCTCATGGATTGGAAAAATTAATATTGCCAGAGTGTCTACATTACCCAAAGCAATTTATAGATTCAATGCAATCTCTAACAAAATACCAACATTTTTTGCAAAACTAGAACAAATAACCTGAAAATTTGTATGGAACCATAGAAGACCCTGTATAGCCAAAGCAATCCTGAGAAAGAAGAACAAAGCTAGAGGTAGCACAACTCCAGATTTCAAGATATACTACAAAGCTGTAGTAATCAAAACAATATGGTATGGCACAAAAATAGACACAAAGATCAACAGAACACGATAGAGACCCCAGAAATAAACTTACAGATATATGGTCAATTAATCTATGACAAAGAAGGCAAGAATATATAATGGGGAGAAGACAGTCTTTTCAATAAATAGTGCTTGGAAAACTGGACAGCTACCTGTAAAAAAATGAAACTGGACAACTTTCACACCATATACAAAAATAAACTCAAAATGGAGTAGAGACCTAAACATGAGACCTGAAACAATAAAAATCCTAGAAGAGAACACAGGCAGTAATTTCTCTGACATTAGCCATAGCAACATTTTTCTTGATACATCTCCTAAGGCAAGGGAAACAAAAGCAAAAATAAACAAATGAAACTACATCAAGCTAAAAAGCTTTTACACAGCAAAGGAATCCATCAACAAAACAACAAATAACCCACTGAATGGGAGAAGATATTTATAAAAGATATATGCAATAAGGGGTTAACATTCAAAATATATAAAGAACTCTTACCACACACACACACACACACACACACACACACACACACACACACACACAAAATCTGATCCAAAAATGGGCCAGAGGCCCTGAGTAGACATTTTTCCAAAGGAGATATATAAATGGCCAACAGACACATGAAAAGATGCTCAACAACACCAATCCTCAGGGAGATGGAAACCAAAACCACAATGAGACATCACCTCACACCTATTAGAATGCCTAAAATCAAGACAAGAAACAACAAGTGTTGATGAAGATGTGGAGAAAAAGGAACCCTTGTGCACTGTTGGTGGGAATGTAAAACAGTGCTACTACTGTGAAAATAGTATGGAGTTTCCTCAAAAAATTAAAAATAGAAATACCATATGATCCAATAATTCCACTATTGGGTATTTGCCCAGGGAAAATGAAAACACTAACTTGAAAAGATATATGCACCCTATGTTTATTGCAGCATTATTTACAATAGGCAAGACATGGAAGCAACCTGGGGCACCTGGGTAGCTCAGTTGGTTAAGTGTCTGCCTTTGACTTAGGTCATGATCCTGGAGTCCTGGGATTGAGTCCCATGTCGGGCTCCTTGCTCAGTGGGGAGTCTGCTTCTCCCTCTCCGTCTGCCCCTCCCCCTGCTCCTTCTATGGAAGAAAACTGTGTCCACCAATTGATGAATAGAAGGGAAAATGTGGTATATATACACAAAGGAATATTACAAAGCCATAAAAAAGGATGAGACGGTGTCATTTGAGTCAACCTGGGTGGTCCTAGAGGCTATGATGCTAAATGAAGTAAGCTGGACTGAGAAAGACAAATACCATGATTCTACCCATAACATGTGGAATCTAAAAACAGGTATCTACAAAAAGCTGAATCAGAACTATAAATACAGGGGCGCCTAGGTGGCTGAGTCAATTAATTGTCTGATTTCGGAGCAGGTCATGACCCCAGGGTCCTGGAATTGAGCCCCACGTATGGCTCCCTGCTCAGCCGGGAGCCTGCTTCTCCCTCTCTGCACTCCCCACTTGTGCTTTCTCTCACTATCTCTCTCTCAAATAAATAAATAACCTTAAAAAAAAAGAACTATAAATACAGAAAGCAAACAGATGATAGCCAGGGCAGGGGGGAGGTGGGGCTATGGGCAAAATGGGTGAAGTGAGAGGGAGATTCAGACCTCCAGTTATGGAATGAGTAAGTCATGGGAATAAAAAGCAGAGCGTAAGGAATACGGTCAATTATATTATAATAGTGATGTAATGGAACAGATGGTAGCTATACTTGCAGTGAACATAGCATATCATAAACTTGTGAAATCACTAAATTGTACACCTGAAACTAATGCAACATTTTGTTTCAACTATACTAAGAAAAAAAAAAGTCAAATTAAAAACAAGCTGATGTACCAATACTGAGATCAGACAAAATGACTTTAAGACAAAGACTGTAACAAGAGACAAAGGACACCACATTACGATAAAGGAATTAATCTGACAAGAGAACATAGATTTCTATGTACCTAGCATTGGAGCACCTAAATACATAAATCAATATTAACAGACATAAAGAGAGAAATTGACAGTAATACAATAATAGGGCAATTTAACACTCCACTTACTTCAATGGATAGACCATCCAGGCAGAAAATCAACAAGGAAATGGTGTCTTTGAATGACACAGTAGACCAGATGGACTTAACAGTTATATACACAACATTCCACCCAAAACCAATAGAATACACATTCTTTGTAAGTATACATGGAACATTCACTGGGAGAGGTCAAATTTTAGGCCACAAAACAAGTCTCAATAAATTTAAAAAGACTGAAATCATGTCATACATCTTTTCTAGCCACAGCTGTATGAATCAAAAGAAATGATTTACAAGGGAAAAAAAAGCACAAACATGTGGAGGCCAAAAAACATGCTACTAAAGAGCCAATGGGCAATAAATCAAAGAGGAAATTTAAAAATACCTGAAGAAAAATGAAAATGAAAACACAACAGTCCAAAATCTTTGGGACACAGTGAAAGCAGTTTTAAGAGGAACATTTATAGGAATACAAGCCTACCTCAAGAAACAAGAGGAATCTCAAATAAACCATTTAACCTCACACCTAAAGGAACGAGGAAAGGGAGAACAAACAGAGTCCAAGGTTAGTAGAAGGAAGGAAATAAAAAGGTTAGAGCAGAAATAAATAAAGACTAAAAACAAAGAAACAAAACCTGACAAACATAGAAAAGATCAATGAAACCAAGAACTGGTTCTTTGAAAAATAAACACAATTGATAATCCTTTAGCCAGACTCAAGGGGGAAAAAAAAAAGTATATGCCAACAAATTGGACAACCTAGAAGAAATGGATAAATTCCTAGAAACAAATAATCTTCTAAAGATTCTAAGTCAGGAAGAAATAAAAATTCTGAACAGACTGATTCCTTATAATGAGATATTGGTTATCAAAAGCTCCCAACAAACTAAAGTCCAGGACCAGATGTACCCATAGGTGAATTTTACCAAACATTTAAAGGAGAGTCAATACCTATTCTCCTCAAACTATTGTGGGGAAGGATGGAGGAAAAACAGAAGAAGGAAAGCTCCTAAATGCATTCTATGAGACCAACATTACCCTGATACCAAATCCAGACTAAGACACTAAAACAAA
Source organism: Callorhinus ursinus (assembly GCF_003265705.2). Classification (NCBI taxonomy): domain Eukaryota; kingdom Metazoa; phylum Chordata; class Mammalia; order Carnivora; family Otariidae; genus Callorhinus; species Callorhinus ursinus. Next base: position 11,253,543 of record NW_027397084.1, read on the forward strand.
TAAAACCACAGGCCAATATCCCTGATGAACATAGATGCAAAAATCCTTAGCAAATTACTAACAAACCACACTCAACAATACATTAAGAGGATCTTTCACCATGATCAAGTGAGATTTATTCTGGGCATGCAAAGATGGCTGAATATTCACAAAATCAATCGTGATACACCACATCAACAAACCAAGGATGAAAATCCTATGATCATCTCAATAGATATGGAAAAAACACTGGACAAAATTCAACATCTGTTCATGATAAAAGCTCTCAACAAAGTGGGTTTAGATGGAACACATCTCAACGTAACAAAGGCCACATATAACAAACCCACAGCTAACATCATACTCAATGGTGAAAACTGAGAGCTTTTCCTCTAAGATCAGGAACAAGACAAGGATGTTCACCCTCACTAATTTTACCCAACATAGTACTGAAAGTCCTAGCCATGGCAATCCCAGACAAGAAAAAGAAATGAGGCATTCAAATTGGCAAGGAAGAAGTGTAACTGTCACTATTTGCAGATGACATGATACTATACATAGAAAACCTAGACTCCACCACAAAACTATTAGAATAAATGAATTCAGTAAACTTGCAGGCTACAAAATTAATACACAGAAATTGGTTGTGTTTTCATGCACTAATAATGAAGTAGCAGAAGTAGAAATTGTGAAAGGAATTTCATTTACAGTTGTACCCAAAGGAATAAAATATCTAGGAATAAACTTAACCAAGGTGGTGAACAACTTGTACTCTGAAAACTGGAACACTGATGAAAGAAACTGAAGATGATACAAACAAATGGAAAGATATCCCATGCTAATGGATTGGTAGAATTACTATTGTCAAAATGTCCATGCCACCCAAAGCAATCTACAGATTCAATGCAATCCCAATCAAAATACCAACAGCATTTTTTCACAGAACCAAAGCAAATAGTCCTAAAATTCATATGGAGCCACAAAAAAACCCAAATAGTCAAAGCGATCTTGAGAAAAGAGAACAAAGCTGAAAGTTTCACAACTCCAGATTTCAAGATATGCTCCAAACCTGTAGTGATCAAAACAATATTGTATCAGCACAAAAGCAGACACATAGACCAGTGAAACAGAATAGAGAGCCCACACACCAAAAAATGCTTTTATGGTCAATGAATCTCGAGAAGGGAGGCAAGAATACACAATGGGGAAAAGACAGTCTTCTGAATAAATGGTGCTGGGAAACCTGGACAGCTACATGCAAAAGAATGAACCTGGACCACTTTTTCACAGCACACACAAAAATAAACTCAAATGCATTAAAGACCTCAACGTGAGACATGAAGCCATAAAAATCCTAGAAGAAAACAGGAAGTAATTTCTTTGACATCGGCCTTAGCAGTATTTTTCTAGATATGTCTCCTCAGGCAAGGGGACCAAAATCAAAATAAAACTATTGAAACTACATCAAACTAAAAAGCTTTTGCATAGCAAAGGAATCCATCAACAAAACAAAAGGGCAACCCACTGAGTGGGAGAAGAGATACGTAAATGATATATCTGGTGAGAGGTTCATATCCAAGATATATAAAGAACTTCTACAACTCAATGCCAAAAAAAGCAAATAATCCTATTAGACAATGGACAGAGGACCTGAATAGACATTTTCCCAAAGAAGACATATAGATGGGCAACAGACATATGAAAAGATGCTCAACATCACTCATCATCAAGGAAAAGGAAATCAAAACAACCATGAGATATCACCTCACACCATTCAGAATGGATAGAATTAAAAAGAAATAACAAGTGTTGATGAGGATGTGGAGAAAAAGGAACCCTTGTGCACTGTTGGTGGGAATGTAAATTGGTACAGCCACTGTGGAAAACAGCATGGAGGTTTCTCAAAACATTAAAACTAGAAATATATGATCCAGTAATTCACCACCCAAGGAAAACAAAAACATAAATTCAAAGATACATGCACCTCTGTGTTTACTGTAGCATTATTTACAATAGCCAAGATATGGAAACAACCCAAGTGTCCGTTGACTTATGAATGCATAAAGAAATGGTATATATATATATATATATATACACACACACACATATATAAAATGGAATATTACTCAGCCATGAAAAAGAATGGGATCTTGCCATGTGCAACAACATGGATGAGTGGGAGGTTATCATGTTAAGTGAAGAAAGTCAAACAGAGAAATACAAACACCCTGTGATTTCACTTGTATGTGGCATCTAAAAAACAAAACAAATATATAAACAAAAAGCAGGAACAAACTCATAAATACAGAGAATAAACTGGTGGTTGCCAGAGGAGAAGAGGTAGGGGGATGAGCAAAAAAAGGGTGAAAGGAGTGTGAGATATATGATTCCAGCTATGGGATGTCATGGAGATAAAACATACAGCATGGGAAAGATATACAATGGTATTCCAATAATACTGTATGGTGACAGTAGCTATTCTTGTGGTGAACATAGCATAACGTATAGACTTGCAGAAATCACCTATGTTGCACACTTGAAACTGATGTGACCTTGTGTGCCAACTATACTCTATTAAAATAATAACAATAATCCCTAGAAGTACTGGGGTCATTCTATGGGCTTTTGATATTAGCTTTATTGAAAGAAATAAATGAAAGCACGTCTTTGCCACTAGGTGACACTCTTGTCCCACCACTATTTTTGCTTTTATTTATAGTCAGTGCTACCGGGAGCTGTTTTTCACATTCACAAGAAGACAGGAGCACTTCCAAATCCTTCTGATCGGCCTTCAAAGCTGCAAATGATAGGGTCCAAGAATTAAGGCGTGTATCCAAAATGAAATGCCATCTTGAGGACAGAGCTCGGACTCCTGCCATGCTGAAGTCCTCAATACTCAGCCAAGGAATCCCAGTTGTCTTGGCCCGGTTTTTTGTTTTTTTTTTTAAAGATTTATTTATTTACTTGAGAGAACGAGAATGAGAGAGAGAGAGAGCACATGAGAGGGGGGAGGGTCAGAGGGAGAAGCAGACTTCCCGCCGAGCAGGGAGCCCGATGCGGGACTCGATCCCTGGACTCCTGGATCATGACCTGAGCCGAAGGCAGTCGCTTAACCAACTGAGCCACCCAGGCGCCCTGTCTTGGCCCGTTTTTATCGGCCAGTTTATCTTGGCTGTTTGAGGAAATCGAATAGCCTGTTTTGGAAGAATAGGAGATGGATCCTAGGAGTAGTCATCATCAGCCAATGCCAACCCCCCTCCAGCAGATGTGAGACCAGCCTCTGAAGATAGGCAGTATTCCAGTGGGCCCACCTCAGCTCACCTGGCCAGCCTGGATCCCTCAAGCCCTCCCCAGATGCCAGAAACCCTTGAAGATCAAGTGGCTTCTCTAAGACAAACATCTGTGAGCCCTGAGCAAGCCTTGGAGGAAAGTGTTCATTCTTATTTTTTTTTTAAAGATTTTTTTACTTTTTTGACAGAGAGAGATAGCGAGAGAGGGAACGCAAGCAGGGGGAGCGGGAGAGGGAGAAGTAGGCTTCCCGCGGAGCAGGGAGCCCGATGCGGGGCTCGATCCCAGGACCCCGGGATCATGACCTGAGCCGAAGGCAGACGCTTAATGACTGAGCCACCCAGGCGCCCCTTATTTCTTAGAAAAAAGTGTTACCTCCACCTTGGAAATCCTGGAAGACCCTTCCCAGGTGGCTCCCCAACACCGAACAGAAGACCCTCCCAGAGCTGCCAGAGAAAGCTCGAACCAGGTCCCTGCTTCCTCGGCCAGAGCTGCTTTGCCCCCTGGTACTCCCCCCACAGGAGCATGTGAAGAAGGGCCCCTCGCAGACCTGTCTGGCGAGGCCCCAGCCGGCCCTGAAGACCCCTCTGGTCCTGGGAACACCATCCTGGCCAGCCCTCTGAAGGCTGGAGGGGCCACATCCCCAAGTCCTCAGAAGAAAGAAGCCAGAGGGCCAGCTCTTGGAGCAGCGGGCCCAGAGAACTAGAATTTGATTTCTCTGACAATGCCACCAGCCAAATGTTGCCCCCACCAAGGGAAATGGGGAAGAGACCCAGCCTTAAACCTCCCTCTAGGATATCAGAGGCGAGGCAGGAAAAGGCCCCCGAGGCGGTGGGCGAGGGGCCCATTCCCCTTCCCCAGGGGTCTTACAACCTGGACTGGAACAAGCTGGATGACCCAAACTTTAACCCATTTGAAGGTGGAGGAGAGGCCCCGCCCCCAGAATGCCCCCAGAGCAGGCCAGCCGAGCCTGTGGCCAAGGAGCTGTCTGCTGGCCGTGAGGCCCCAGGGCACTTCTGTCCGAACCAGCAGGTGCCTTCAGCCTCCACGGATGACACGCCTGTGGCACAGACCGCAGCCGGGACCCCGGGCACAGCAGGCAAGGAGGGAGCTCCGGACTGTGCAGGTGTATCCGCCCCCATGGGCAGCCCGGGCGGTGAGCCTGTGTCCCCGACTCCTCCACGGGGCCCGGAGCCTGTCTCAGAGCCGGATGAGGAGCACTTCCGAGACCCAGCTGAGGTTCTAGGCACAGGAGCCGAGGCGGATTATCTGGAGCAGTTTGGGAGTTCCTCGTTTAAGGAGTCAGCCCTGAGGAAACAGTCCTTGTACCTCAAGTTTGACCCGCTCCTGAAGGACAGCCCTCCGAGACCAGTGCCTGTGGCTCTGGAGACCAGCAGTGCACAGGACGTGGCCGTGCCTTCCTCACGAAGCCCGCCCAAGGTGAAGCTAGTGGAACTTGACTTCCTAGGAGCCCCAGGTGCTCCTGTGCTGGACCCCCCTCCCTGTGTCTTTGGGCTTGGGGGTCCACTGCTGCCCATGGGGCCCACTGTGGACATGCTGCAGTATGGCCAGAAGGTCATGGACGCGGCGGTGGAGGCCACGCGCGAGGATAACGCGTTGCTGAGGAGCAGGTGTGAGGCGCTGCACGCCAAGAACCTGGAAATGGGGAAGATAATGGACGGGTTTGAGGGGATTGTGTACCAGGTGATGGAGGAGGCTCAGAAACAGAAGGAACTTGCAAAAGCGGAGATCCAGAAGATTCTGAAGGAAAAAGACCAACTGACTTTAGGGCTGAGCTCCATGGAAAAGTCCTTCTCTGACCTCTTCAAGCGGTTTGAGAAACAGAAGGAGGTGATCGAGGGGGATCGCACGAATGAACAGTCGCTGAAGAAGTGTGTGGAGGATTACATAGCAAGGATAGAGAAGGAAGGCCAGCGGTGCCAGGCCCTGAAGGCCCACGCAGAGGAGAAGCTCCAGCTGGCCAGCGAGGAGATCGCCCAGGTGCGCAGCAAAGCCCAAGCGGAGGCCTTAGCCTTCCAGGCCAGCCTGAGGAAGGAGCAGATGCGCATCCACTCGCTGGAGAAGGCAGTCGAGCAACAGACTAAGGAAAACGAGGAACTGACCCGAATCTGTTGTGACCTCATCTCCAAGATGGAGAAGATCTGACACAGAAGCCCCCACCCCATGTGTGTCTGTCTGTCTGTGAAAGTTTTTTCTCTTCTCTCTTGACCTGTTTTTAAACTAGACTGCTTTAAAAAGAAGAGTAAAGGGCACCTGGGTGGCTCAGATGGTTAAGCGTCTGCCTTCGGCTCAGGTCATGATCCCAGGGTCCTGGGATCGAGTCCCACATCGGGCTCCCTGCTCCTTGGGAGCCTGCTTCTCCCTCTGCTTCTCTCTCTCTCTCTCTCTCTCATGAATAAATAAAATCTTTAAAAAATAAAAATAAAAAAATAAAGAGTAAATAAAGTTTCCCTTTGGTTCGGAAAAAAAAAAAAAGCGGTGGGGGTAAGAAAGATGGGAAGGGGCAGAAGAGGAGCCAAGCTGTCCCCATTTCACAGTTCAATTTGTGACTACTTTGTATCCGGAGGCCCTCAGCCCTGTCTCCCAGAGTCTCCCGTCAGATGCGCATTCCTATTAAATCCACTCAAGGCTTCCTTATCTATACCTTCTTCTTGTGCCTCCAATAGGCATTTGGCCATGGAACGGAGATTCACAAAAGCGTGTGGGACTGTTCAAAGAATGGCGACTGACACCAGACCCTGTGTGCGTGTGTACATGAGCACACGCGCACACTCATGCACACATGCACGCACAGCAGATTGAAGATGGATGGGGTGGAAATGTCATCAGTGGCATCAGCTTCCTTCTCACAAAATGGAAGCCTGTGCAGATTAACCTTTCCTCAAACACTGAAAATCCATCCAGTCCATTTTATTGTGTAGAGAAGTACTAAGGAACAGTAAGTTGAAACCTGCTAGATAAGCAGGTGACCACATAGTCCATTTATCGACAAAATCAGTCTATTTTTTAGTGGAAAGAGGAGGGTGTTTTCTCATTACACTGAGACAACAAGCATAAACTGGCACTGCTAAACTGGGCGAACTGGGATGAATGGTCGCTCTAGATACAAGGCACACCACCACCCTGCAAACAGCTTTCAATCAGATTTAACTTGGAATGTAAGTTATTTGTCCTGATCTGGCTATTTCCCTTGCTCCTGACAGTAAAGAAGAAAATGGCTTTGGGGTTTCTTTAGTGGATGAAGAGTGACTCCCGGTGGACACTGCTCATTGCCCTGGGAAGTCTCACCGTCTGCTGTTGGCTAGCAGAGCCTGGTGCCGGCAGTCACCAACAGCATCAAAGTCTGCATCGATATGCCAGTTCGTACTTCCCTCAAATCTGTTCTTGAGTGCAGTCTGATTTCTCTAATATATGGCTAGTTGCTTGCAGGCCTGAACCCACAATTCCAGGTTAATGTGGACAGTTGCTGAGAGATACCTTCCCCTTGCCTTATGACTCACATTCCCTTAAGATAGTAGAAACCAACCCGCTCCGGCCTTGATCCTTTTTCATTCCCATCTGTGAGGCACCTCCTCTGTATGATCACCTTAACTGGAGCACCGCAACGTGAAGTGATTTGCGAGGAGCTAGCTGCGTAATGTGGTGCAAAGACCACAAATTGGATCAAAGGACATGAGCTCAGAGCCTGACACATAGTAAATGCTCAATAAATGCAAGCTGATTCAAGTCTGACCATCATAGGAACCCTTGCAGTGGAGGGGAGGCCTGTGATCTTCTCTACTATCAGGGTGTTAGAGGAGGAGTCCCTTGCCTGCGTGCCCCCCAATTCAAGCCTATTGTAGTAGAGGCAAGTACCATTTAAAGCAAGTGATTAACACTGGGGCTTCTATGGATCTAGGGGCTCTCATCTATACATCTTTCAAAATTTAAACATGATTCCTTTGAATCCCTGGGAACTGAACAAGAAAGAAAGGATCTTACTCCCCCAGACAGGAAGGAGTAATGCCTTCCCCTAACTCAGAACATGAAGGGAGAAGAAAGTAGCAGAAAACAGGAAGATGACCCTGGACCCAGAGTTAGACAGCCTTGGCTGTGAACTCCCACTCTTATTAGCATTACTTATCTCACTCAGCCCCTGGACCCTTACTTGTAAACTAGGGATGATGATGACCACCTACCTGGGTTGCTGTGACAACAAAAGACTACAGATGTTAAGCCCCAGCACGTGATCAGCCCTCTATCTATGTAAACTATTATTGCATGGGATTGTCTAAAAGAACAGTAACACCCAGGTGGCTGGGGAATATAGCTCTGTAAGTAGGAGCCCCTAGAAAGAAGATTCTAAAATCATCAATCTTGGTCGCCTGGGTGGCTCAGTTGGTTAAGCGTCTGCCTTCGGCTCAGGTCATGATCTCAGGGTCCCTGGATCGAACCCCACACTGGGCTTCCTGCTCGGCCGGAGAGTCTGCTCCTCCCCCTCCCCACTCTGCTCCACTCCCCGCACTTGTGCTCTCTCTCTCACTCTCAAATAAATAAAATCTTAAAAAAAAAATAATAGAACAGGCTTCTTATCTACTCAGACTGTCATTAAGCAGATTTCTCTGAGCATGAGGAGAGTTGCCCGTGTGGCCACCATGTTGCTTGGACCCTTAGGGTCAGCCACCATGGAGGAAGCATGCCACAGTCCTCTCTCTAATCTTTCTAGGACAGGCAATAATACTTTGCCCTTTCATCCTACATTTTCCCAAGGATACAGCACTCTGGGAAGCACCTGTGAATTTTCCAAACTTTTTGGCAAACGTTACTGAAAAGTAAAGATGACAGAGCCTGGCTCAGTTTGAAAAGATGTAGGTTCTAGACTCACATCTTTCCTGTATTATTTCTTAGGAAATGTAGGTTTCAAAACTTTTTTTTTTTTCTGATTATAGAATGAATATACCCATTTTGGAAAACAGAGAGAGGCATTAAGAAGAAATTAGCCTGCCCCCTGAGAGAACCACTGTGCATGTGCCAGCCTCACGTCTGCCATTCACTAATGCGTACCCCGGTTACCTTTGTGCTGTGGGACCCCAGTATGTTGGGAAGATGTTCTTACTGTCTCCTTGCCAGTTTTTCACCTGGCAGGGTTTGGCATGGGGAAAGTGAGGGGCACTAATAGTGGTTATCACAACGGTGAGAAATGGGGTGATGGAAAGTGTGAGCAAAGTGTGCGTTTAATGCATTTTGACTGTAGATGTGGTAAGACTAACTGTTGGCCTGGGGAAAAATTTGGTGGTAGCTAGGGGTTTCACCACCTAGAACCACAGTCCCTCACGTTTGAGAAACACTGTCTTTCAAAGCCTTGTTTCCTCATTTGTACAGTGGGGAGACCTCTATTTATACCAGATAAATTGTGTCAAGTTCCCTGCAAACTAGAAATGAAACAATTATCTCAAAGCCTACTTATTGCGGCATCTGTGGTCAGGGCCTTTACACCTTAACCATGGGTTCTACCCCTCTGCCTGACCAAGGTAGGCAGTGACCACCTGGTTTACCTTGATGGGCGGGGATGATGGGGAAATACAGAGGGAGAAGAGCTCAGGGTCAATCAGAGGCTATCCTGAGATTAGCTGTATCTCCTGATCACTGAAATAGTCCCTGAATTCTCTACTCAGTCCTGGAAAGACATGGTCAAGGGGATAAATTGCTGGAACGGGACAGGCACCTCCAAGGAACAGTAGATATACTGACCAGGAGATGAGGTGATATTTTACAGAGCAACTACCCCTGTGCTGTTGGTGGCTACTCAGAATTGAAACTACCTACTTGGGGGGCCTTGGTGGCTCAGTGGGTCCAGTGTCTGCCTTCAGCTCAGGTCATGATCCCAGGGTCCTGGGATCGAGCCCCACATCGGGCTCCCCGCTCAGTGGGGAATCTTCTTCTCCCTTTCCCTCTGCCCATCCCCCGGCTCAAGCTCTCACTCTCTTGCTCTTCAAATAAACAAAACCTTTGGAAAAAAAAGAAAAGAAAAGAAAGAAACTACCTTCTTTTTGTCATCCCAGTTACTGCCTGTCATAAATGCCTGAGTTGGGGTTGGTCCTATGTGTGGGCCGAGGAACAAACCAGACTTGTAGCACTCAGGGCACTGGTTGAGGGGTGGCTGCATTTCAGTGAGGAGCCAGAGAAGCAGGGTTGTTTCTCACTCCATAGCTATGTGGATTTGAACCCATTCCTCCCAGTTTGTCTACCTCTAGGGTGTTCAGACTTCCTACTGTTGACATTTATGGCCGAATCATTCTTAGTTGTGTGTGTGGGGGGGGTACGTTTCTGCCCATTGTAGGATGTTTAGCAATATCTGGGGGTTCTACCCACTAGGTGCTAGTAGCAATGTTCCCTCCCGGTTGTGACAGCCAAAAATTTCTTCAGACATTGCTATACTGAGGGAAAAATTACCCGTCCTTGCCTCATTGAGAAAAACGGAGTTATCCTGAAGGAGAAAGAACTAACCAGAAGTCTTGAACAGTAGTTAGAGAGATGGCTTTAGGGACAGTCTCTTTCAGGGGGTTGGGGGTCAAAACTCACTCCACATCAAGGCCTAGCTAAAACTCGGCTCACATTTCCTTAAATGTATTACCCTAGGTTTGACCTTTGACACCAGTTACAGTTCCTTCACCATTGATCTGGCCCAAACACTTAGACTCTCTGAAACCTCTCTGTGAGCCCCTTCCTGTCTTTCTTGGTTCCAGGAGAGTTTCCTGCATCTCTGGAGGGTAGAAATGGGATGTGGGTCTCTCAGAGCTAAAATCAAGGTGTCTGCAGGGTGGTATTCCTTTTTGGAAGTTCTAGGGGAGAATCCATTCCCTTGCTCTTCCCAGTTTCTAGGGGCTGTCCACATTTCTTGGTTCAAGGCCCCCTTCCATCTTTTTCAAAGCCGGTGGCAAGCATATTCCTTAGCCACCCCTCCCTCTCTCTTGAACCACAGCTAGCCAAGTTTCTCTGCTTTTAAGGAGCGCCGTGATTAGATTGGGCCCATCTGGATAATCCAGGCTAGTCTCCCCATCTTGAAGTCCTTACTTTAATCACATCAGCACAGTTGATTGGCCATGTAACGTTTTGTCACAGGTCCTAGGTATCAGGGCCCTCGTTCAGCCTACCACACCTGGGCCAACTACCTGGCCTCTATCAACATCACTCCGGCTCGGTGTCCCCATTCCGAGGGGTGCAGGTCGTGAGCTCAGGGGTTTCAGAAGGTAGTTTACTTACTAGGCGGTTATCACCCTTGGCACAATACCAGCTCTTTAGCCCCATGATTATTACCAGGCAGCATGGAGTCTACCTTGAGGCTTCAGGTGCCTAGAGCTGAGTGTTGCCGCTTCCATCAGCCTCCTCCAGTCCCTTTCCTCTGGCTGTCCCAGAAACATAAGCCTCCGGGCCTGACTCCCTAGGAGGAGGACGTAAAAGCTAGGGCAAGTCCCATCTTTTTCTCTCTCTCTCCACCACCCATCATGGCCCAGAGGGCTCTGCACCAACCGATATAGCCTCGGGTTGGCAAACACTGTGCTGAGAGGGTGTACCAGTACTCAGGCCACATTCACGCAAGTCTGCCTGATGCCCCTGCTGTTCTCTGCTCAGCACAAGACACCCAGGGCTGGGGACAGGCTTCTGAAAAATGGGGCTAACTGTGAGAGAGCACACAATGGCTCACTGAATCCTCACAACAACCCTGCGAAGTAGGTGCTGCCACCACTTCTTACAGGCAAGGAAACTGAGGCAGCAGTATTTCGTGACTTGCCAGTGAGTGGGAGCAGTGGGATTCATGGCCAGGCAGGCTGGCTCCGAGACTGTGCCTGGCCCCCGAGGCTACGGCGCCTCCTCTGTCAGGAGACCATCAGGCTCTGCTGGCAACGGAGTGCTTTCTCCTACCTAGATTTGCACTTTTAAAAAGCACAGAGAGGAGCACCTGGGTGGCTCAGTAGGTTAAGTTTCTGCCTTCGGCTCAGGTCATGATCCTGGGGTCCCGGCATTGAGCCCCACATCAGGCTCCCTGCTCAGCAGGGAGTCTGCTTCTCTCTCTGCCCTTCATCCCACTCGTGCTCTCTCTCTCTAATATTAAGGTAAAAAAATAAAAAGCACAGAGAGATGCACTCACTCTGGCAGCACATATTCTCAAATTGGAACGATACAGAGAAGAATAGCATGGCCCCTGCACAAGGATGACGCTCAAATTCGTGAAGCATTCCTAATTTTTTAAAAAAGATAAAACCCGAGAGGAGTACCTTGTGCAACATAAGGAGGCAGGCACCCGACCAATGGAGGTGGATTTGGGTTGGAAGCCTGAATAAGGTAAAGGTATGTTCAGGTTCTTCTGTTTACTGGCTGAGGGGCTTTAAGCAAATAACCCATCACCTCTGAGCCTCAACCTCTTCACCCATGGAACGGGGGTGACAGTAACCATACCGTGCTCACAGGGGTGTGGTGGATCAGATGAGATAAGGAAGGTGAAATGATCTGGTATAAGTTATTATTACGGTTCGAGCATGGGCTTCACACTTGTTGGGAGTGAATTTGGGACCGAGACCTTACCGGCCCCCACATCACACCACCAGGCAGCACCTATTCCTTCGGCACAGGATGCCAGCTCTTTTTTCATGCCCTGCCACCACCGAGGCTCTTGCTGGAACCTCTGCAACTGTCTCCAGAGGGCACGCTGCCTCCATTCCTGCCCCTTCCGCCCCTCCCCCATTAGCTTTACTGAGGCCCACCCCTGCTGTTAACCCCAAGTTGCAACCTTCTATGGCCTGGGTCTGGAGGGTGCCACAGATGAGCCGAGCCAGGTGGAGCAGGTATGCAGACACGCGAGCTGCACCCTATGGGGCTCTCGTCCAAAAGGGACTCAGCTACTCCATTCCTATGGATTGTCTCCATGAGGCCAGATCCTCCCATGTTTAAGGAGAAGCTGGAAATCTGGGTAGTATGTGAAATGTAGGTCCTTATTTTTAAAAGTTGGCTCAAATTAAACACACACACTATACAGGCCAAACAAAAGCCATCTGCAGGATAAACGCAATCAGCCAGTTTTTTACTTTGTACAGGCTAAATCCCAAATCATGAACATGGCATTCTAGGCTCAGATTCAGCAATGACCTACCTTTCCAATTGTCTCTTCCCCTCACTTGGGCCTTCGGCTAGCCAAGAGGAGTTGTGGCTCCCAGGACGCCCGAGGCAACTCTCTGCCCCATGCACCTCCGCTCTGCTGGCTCTGGAATGCCTTTCTCCCAGTTCCTCCAGCTCTACCTTGAGAGTTCTACTCCTCCTCCTGGAGGCCTTCCCTGAATTCTCCCCAGCCAAAGAATAATTCAGTAATTATATACAATCTACTCCCCCTGGGCCTCTGGGGCACTCTTAGAGGTTGCGTTTCACCCCTGCCTGGCATGCACCACCCATCACAAGGCTTCAGAGAAAAGGTGTGATATTATATTGTAAGCAACTTGTGTGCAGAGTCCCCTCCCCAGCCGCCATCCTTGCTGCCCACTAAGCCCCAGGATACTCCTTGTAAGTCCTGGATGCATGTCTGGGCTTCTTGAAAGCTCCAGCTTTAAGGAACTAAGCTGAGTTTTGCCTGGCCTAGCTAAACTCACACTTGGAAGACCGCGCCTGATGGACTCACCAGTTTCCTACGGAATCCTTGGAACTACTGCACTGGGAGCAAAACTCCCCCTTCTCCTTGCAGCCCCTCCCCAGGGCTCCACTCTTGCCCCGCATGCCCCACATCTCCTAGCTGCGTCCTTGGTCACTTGGGATCTCGGGCCAGGGACTCTTAATGAGGCGAGCAGCCTCACCCACCCTGGGGGAGTGGATCCAGGTGCTAGCCTGCTGACCTGGTTTGGGGGATGACAGCATCACCTGGGAATGGGAAGAGATGGCTTGAGGGAGCAGCACCTGGATTTGGCTAATCCAAATCAGTACTGGTATTACCTTCCTAAAAACATTACAGCCCAGGGGCACCTGGGTGGCTCAGTTGGTTGGGCGTCTGCCTTGGGCTAGGGTCATGATCCCGGGGTTCTAGGATCGAGCCCCACATGGCGTTCCCAGTTCAACGGGGAGCTTCTTCCTCTCCTCCCCATTCATGCTCTTTCTTGCTCTCTTTCTCTCTAAACTAAATAAAATCTTAAAAACAAAACAAACAAAAAAACGTTAAGAGCCCAGAGGGGCCTTACAGACATTAAGATCAAAGGAACCCCAGAGAATTGCAGCTTGCCCAAGGACAAGGCAGTATGTGTCCTGGGTAGGATCCCAAATACCCAATTCCAACCTGAAAGACTTTTCCCACTAAGACGTAGACTTGCTGCTATCATTCTTCTGCTAAAACTACAGGGGAGATAGCGCAGGGCCACCTGTTTCAAAAACTCCATTTTGCAGCTAAGCAAAGATCGGCTTCTGATTTCTTAGCCTTCCTGCCTTTGTGAATGTAGCGCTTGGGAAATCAATGCTTGCTGCCCCTCCAGTCATCCCCACCTTGGGGCAATTTCCTTAGCAGAAGGAGTAAGAGTGGTGTGCATCCACACATTTCAAACTCCTAGCAAAACGTGTCACAGGAGGGGACAAAATGAGAAAACTCTCATGGGTAGTTTGCTGCGATGTGTCTTGATCTGCTTTCCATCGAAGCTTGCCATATTTCCCTGGGAACATTCAAATAAGGAAGAGCTACCATTTAAATGAGGAAAAAAAATTTTTACACTCAACACTACTTTTTCCAAAATAAGAGATTATACTGTCTCCTTCTCATGCCCACCCTGGAAACCTCTGTGTCAGGGTAGGAAGAGATTTAGTGATGGTAAGATGAGATTATTATCTTTGCTCCACAGACAAGGAAACTCAGGCCCAGAGCAGCTCAAAATCAGTTGTCCATGAATTTGTAGTCAAGTAAGTGGACCAGGTGCTGCGCCAGGTTCTGGAAATACAATGGTGGGCAAGATGGACACAGTCCTCACCCTCAGAGTGCTTCCAGCCTAGCAGGAGAGAGACTGTCGCTAACTTATATGAAACTGAACATTAATAGAATATGTCACCCCAAAATATGCCACTTTGGCATAAGGATTATTTTGAGCTGAATGCAACCGAGAAACAGACCACAGAAAAAGCTCTCTGCTCTCTACCCTCTACCCAGGGCACAGACTTCCCATTGTGAAGGGATCCCCCTCCCCTCTCTTGTACCTGGAAAGGCAGAAGAACGAAATCATGGGAGAGGACTGTGGACTCATCAGTCCCAAGATGGCACCGAGAGTAAGTGCTGTAACAAAACTTCCTGAACATCCATCTGTCATTACATTTACCTTCCCACAATGTACCAGGCCTAGAAGCTCAAAAGCCCTTTTAAAATGTCTTTCACTTCTCTATACATTCATTGTCCTCTGTAGAAGCCTTTAAGTCTGACCATGTCTTTGGGGTGGGGGGGCCCCTTTCATGTCTCTTGAGGCTCCCCGTATGCATGTGAAATCAACCTTTTTCTCCTGTTCATCTGTCCTTCGGCATTTTAATTTCCAGCGCCTCAGTCACAGAACCTGAGAGGCTAGAGGAGACAGCGTCCCTCCCCTACAACATCTTCTGGCATTTAGTCCGGTGTCCTTTCCCCTTCGTGATGCTGACACCACACTCCCAAATCAGCAGTGAAGGAGAGTTCCCAGGTGAGCTCAACTCTCAGTCTTTAGCTGCTCCTTTCAGCTGACCTCGTCACCACCCTGGCTGCCTCCCTAAAGCATGCTTTATTTTGAGGCGAGTCTGGAGATCTTAATCTTCGTGGTCCACATTTCATGAGTTCCTCAGCGGTATCTTTCAGGCTTGGTAGCCCAGAGCAAGCTGCCCATTGCTCATCTCTGTTGTAATGATGTGGCTTATCCCAAGCCAGAAGCCAGAGAGCATCAAAGAGTTTTTTGCTTAATAATACACTTAGTCATGCAAACCGTGGCAGGCTTTGATGGTTTCTGAGAAATGTCCAGCATTTCTAAGGAAGCTATCATTTAAAGTCAGCATTGTGACCTCTGATCATCCAAGCACGATTCCACACCCAAAGCCCGGAATTCTTTACGTCAACCCCCAGTGCGGGGTCTATCTCACAGTTGAACCCTGGCAGCTTTTGCTACCACGGAACCAGCAAAACCCAGCAGGAGAAACCAAAACTACTCTGAGGAAACAGGCCGATGGAGGCAGAATGACAACTGATATGCAAAGGTGTGTGTATGTTGTGCATTGCACCTTTGGGGACACCATGGAATTTTAAAAATTCTTATTTTGAGGTACTGCACAGGGAGCTTTGCCAGGCCCTAATGGTGGAGCTTCAGTAAATGTCACTGGTTGTTGTGAGTGCCTAGCCTCAGCCCCTCAGTCCCTAGGCACTGCGTGACAGGTATAAACCAGGGGCGCCTTAGGCTCACCTGCTTGGGTGTCAGAGGTGGTCGGTCCCTTTAGCAGTCTATCCTGAAGTCTGCCCCACCTGCTATGTGGCAGTCCCTCTTCCTTCTGTCCCTGAGCCAAGGAACTCCTAGGGTGGATCAGGAGCTCAATGGGAGTGAACTTGGATCCTTCCATGGCCAGGACACAGGCATGTTCAGAAATGGCTGAGAGACTTGAGGGGGGCTGGGAGGCTTATTGTAGGCGAGGCTGCAGGGAAGAACAGCGGGGATCCTAGGGGACCAGTCACAACTGCTAAAGAGCAGGGCGGGAAGGCCAGACTCAGCACCAAGTCCTGCGTCCTGGGAGAAACTATGGCCCGAGGGCAGCACACACCTACCCACCACCCCAGCCAGCGACCGGCCTTCCAGCCCAGAATGTGCGTCCGCAGTGGGATCCCCCTGGGAGAAGCTGTGTGAGAGGAAAGGGACTTCCCTATGGGAGGAGAGGCGGTGGAAACCCAGAGCAGGTGTGAGGGTCGCTAAGAGCCCATCCGTGCGCCACCCCCTAAAGGCGTCCGAGGTGGAGGGCCCTGCGGCCAGACACTGCTGGGCCTGTGGAGAATGGCAGAGATGTGGACGGAGGCCCTGGGTGGCAGAGCAGCCGGGGGAACCAGGTCCGTGGGAGTGGGCGGGGCAGCAGGGAGCCGAGGGGCAGCCAGAGGAAGGGGCCAGGAGCCGTGGCCTGCCCGTCCTGCAGCTGTCCCCTCCCACCCACCACAGGAAGAGGGACTGCCACACAGAGGGCAGGGCACACGGCAGGACGAAGGGACCCCCAAGAAGGTGAGCCTAAGGCCTCCCCAGGGGATGTCTGCCACGTAGCGCTTAGGGACCCCCAGAACATGGGAGAAAAGGAATGGCACTCTGGACTGCACTTCCAGTGGGGACCCATATGGACCGGGAGCTCAAGGACTGAGTTTGCCCAGGTTCTTAGGACCTAGGTGCTATTTATTGCAAAATGAGACACTGGTTTAATGACAGGCTTTCGGGAGATTAAAAAGACAGAATAAAAAACACTATTACATTAGATATATATATATATTTCAGAAATATTAGAATATGGTAAAAAAAATAGAACTTTGTATAGAATTGAGGTGACTCTGTCATATTAACATGGTGACATTTATCATCGCAGGGCATGTGTTTCGGTTACACTAGGGTGTCAGGGGTGCTGAAGCCCGGCCACGTGGGTTTCAGAACAGCCTTCACAATCTGGGGAGCCCGTGGTTTGTTCGGGGCCTCCTGACTATTTCTCAGGGCCCTTCCGCAGAGCTCCTTGCCATTTTTGACCCTGAACTTTGCAGTTCAGGGATATTAGGAAGCTCTAGGAATGGTACCCACACGTCTCTCTTTTCTTGGCAAAGTTTCACTGAAGCTGCATTTATTATAGCGGATCTTAGCTTATTTTTTTAAAGGAATCGTGTGGCATGTCCTTTGTGGATTTAAAAAAGTCTTCAAGGAAGTAAACATTCATTCCCATCATTTCTATTTCACTGAAAACATTTTTTGGGGAGGGGCGGTGGTCAGAATTAAGTTGGTTTATCTTTTTCTATTTCAAATGAGTTACGTGGGGCTTGGGGAGCATTTGGACTTTTACTGGTGTGGTATTTCTTGAACGATGGGGAATGAATTTTCCCTTGCTGGGCCTTCCCCTGCAAGCCCTGTACTCAGCAGCAACTGTTGGGAGGGCCCGGTCTCCTTACTCCATTAGCTGGTCGCCCTTCTTCCCCGGGTTTTGGGGCATCACTGAGCTTTGAGAGACCAAGGCAGATACTGTGAATGGTTGAGAAGCACAGGCTCGGGAACAGAACTGCCTGGGTCCAAATCCCGGCTCCTCCAAGTGATCAACTAAATGCCCCTGGGAAAGTTACCTCTGTCTGAGCCACGGCTTGTCACTTAGGAGAGTGAAGATAATAGCACCCACTTCATAGTCCTGCTGTGTATCTTAAATGGGTAAATGAAGATACAGCCCTTAAAACAGAACCTGGCACAGAGTAAGTGCTCAGTAAAAGGGAACTACTAACTCTGAAACAAGCAAGGCCAAAATGATGGACTCTGGTTTGAGGTGGACTCACAGAGCACACACCAGTCCGAGAATATTCCCCCACCATCCTGCCAAACTATACCTCCTGCGATTCAAGTCAGTCCTGGGCCAAATTGTTGTCTCACAAAGGCCCCTGCTAGAATGCAGACGTGAAATCGTATGAGGATAACTGATTCAGACCTGTTGGCAGAGTGGTTTCTCACAAGTGAAGTCTTGTGAGGAGGTTCTTGACCACTACAGGACACACTCAGACTGGATCCAAGAGACTGGATGAAAGTATGGTGCTTATGAAAAGGGGAACTGGGAATGAATTTTAAAGGAAACACATTCACATGGCTCAAAAAACCCAGAGGAATAAAGACACATGGTAAAAAGGCCACCTTTCATCAACCTGTTGATTTCATACTTACATATGGCAACCCAATTACCACTAACACCTCCGTCATGTCCCATACTTCTTTTTTGTGGTGCGAACATTTAAGATCTAATCTCTTAGCAACTTTGAAGTATATGATGCAGTGTTGAAACTATGACAATGCAGTGTTGAAACTATGACCACACAGTGTATGAGATCCCCAGAAGTTATTCTTCTTCTACTTCCAAATTTGTACTCTTTGATCAACCTCTTCCCAATCCACTGCCCCACCCCCGCCACCCCCACGGCTCATGCTCTTAACTAACCCTTACTCTGTACTCTATCTGGGTAGCCTTGTAAATTACTTAACGTCTTGGAGTTCAGTTTTCTTCTCTGTGAAATGAAGACAGTGAAAATGGTCTACATCATCGTTTTGAGGATTAAATAAGGTAATGTACAGAAAGCATTTGGCACAATGTCTGGCAGGTCCTAACCCTCTCAATAAAAAGAATCAGAGTATTGGACATTCTTTTCCAGGCTTCATGAAAAACTTTCTGCATCTCAGAATGGAGTTTCAACAGCTTGTGCACTTCAGTTCCTCCAAGGGATGTTCTCCATCTCCCTTATAACCAGAGCAAAACCAAATGGGTCCGAAGAGGTGGGAAAAGGACAGTCCCTGGAAGATCTGCCCAGCTGATAGGAAACTAGATACAAGCTATTTGCTCTGTCCCTGCTGTGTGCAAAAGAAGGCAACCACTGGCATGAAGTTACACAGGAGCTTGACAGAGCAAGAGCTCCCAGAAATTTATACCTCACCGTGCATCAGCTCAATGAACCCTGGGTCTCCAGGTTACTGTCCAATTATTGGATTTTATTTTATAACAAAAGAAACGTAAGTTCTCTGTGTCAGATTAAAAAAGAAAAGACCCCCCACCCCAGGCATAGCCAAGGATGCTTAGATTTCCAAAATATTTTTTTCTTAACAGGGCACAAAATGGCTAGGGAAAGAAACATGTAGGATAGGTTTCTTCTCTCCTGGTCAAGGAAAAACTGTTCTGGACATGGCCTCTATTTAAATATTTGCAGTAGAGAATAAACCACTGAAAACCACTGAAATCACCCAGAGCCAGGAGCCTTCTCCTCCCCTCCTAGGACAATACTCTACTCTTGAGGGAAGGATTCTGGTTAGAAGCCGGACAATTATTCTATTTTGAATGTCAGAATGAAAGTTTGGGCATTGGTTCTGGTTTTAAAATGCATCTCATCTTTTTTTCCTCAATCACCATATGCCCTTATTAATCTTCCATCTCCCCCAACTTTCCCGTCACCCCACTTTTGAATGGTCTTCCTCTTGCACTCATCCCATGAGCTTAGAAAGACCCACTTGGCCACCAAGTCTTGTGGCCAAGTATTGTCTTACTGATAGGGGCTGGTTGACGAAAGAAAAGCAATGGCTGTTAAGGTACCATCTGAAGTCAAAGCCACGTACCAGGCTGGCAACACCCAAACTGACTGCCCTCACTCCCATTCACTCCACTCACCTGGCCAGGGATATTGCCTCACCTGCGTCTCTGAGCTCATGCCTCTCCAGGTATCTAGTTCCTGATTACATCTTATCTATGAATGAACAGGAAAGCACTCCCCAAATGGAGGGCAAGTCATACCCTTCAGAACCAGCTAATAGATCAGCAGTAGGCAGGTACAGAGTAGAAGCACAGCTCTTAGCACTCACGTCATAAACACGAATATTACTCATCATATATGATGAACAATAGAAGCCATTGTGATGAACTATTAAGTTCGTGTAGTACTTCTTTTTTTTTTAAGATTTTATTTATTTATTTGGGTGAGAGGGAGAAGCAGACTCCCCGCTGAGCAGACAGTTCAATCCCAGGACCCTGAGATCATGACCCTCAACCAACTGAGTCACCCTGGTGGCACTTGTGTAGTGATTTCTATTTGATTTGTTATTCTTCATTTTTCAATCAAGATGACATCTGTACATGGTAAATACATATATTAAACGTAACATATATACTATATACATATATATACACATACACATATATATGTATGTATGTAACAGTACAAGCAAAGAATTTATAAGAAAAGTCCTGCCCCTCCTCCAAGTTTCCCTAAGAGGCAACTACTTTAAATCAGGTTTCGGTTTTTCTAAGGTCACCCTCAGAATTCTAAAACCTATTTTTATCCAGTCTGGCGATCTGTGGATTCCCCAGAATGACTTTAGCTCAGGGGCATGACCACTCCTCTCCCTTCCTCTTCATGATCTTTCTGTCCTATGTTGTAGGATTATTCTTCAATGCTTCTAGGAAATACCTTGGAAGCTTGAAATAACACGTTAAACCACCATGTATTTGTTATCGCATCAATGTTAGTTAGCATCTGGTGATTCCCTTCCACACAAGGATATAAGGGACCCTACCCAAATTCTCTACTTTTTCCCCCTTCACCATCCGTCAACTATACCTTTACCTTTGCAAAAGTTATGTCCTGTGCTGTAACTTTTATGAGGCCTTCCGTATTTCGTCTGTGGTTAATTTTAAAAGCTGGAACTCAAGGACTACTGTTTACGGTACTGGGTCTATGTAAAGAGCTCACTGCAGGATCACTCAGCGGGTAGAGTTATCTTTCCTTATCTGTGGGAATCTTTCCTCATCCTTAAGTTACTAGCATCACGATCAAATAATGCCAGTTTTTACTTTAGATGTTGGCCCCCAAAGGCAAGCATGAGAGGGTTTTTTTTTTTTTTTTCTGGGGGAACAAGGACCCTAGTAAAAGCCTTAGTACTTCCTAGAACACTTAATTGAATTTCTTTTGAGACAAGTCTTAATTTAATGCTTATTTTTATTTTTTATTTCCTAGGATACATGTTTGGATGAATGCCTGCTGGGAGAGGGCCTGACTGGTAGCAGCTGATCTGTAGAAAGACCTTCAATTGTTGGCCCCGTTTTTGGAGCCGCCACCCTTCCCATTCCTACTCTTCAGCTTGGTGATAACAAACAAGCCCACAGTCTTTCCGGAGCCCCACCTCTATGCCACCAACACACCTCCTCACTACAGGTCTATATACCCTCCATCTACTTCCCACCTCTCAGAAATGTGTTGACCTTTCTTATGGACTTATGATCTCCCTTAAATTCTCTTGGCTTAGGAGTTCATTCTTTTTGTGCACTTCATTATCGACATTGAGGAAGATCTCAAGAAGAGGTGGCAAAGGCATAAATTTGGTCTGCCACCCTGAATTAAATGATAAATGAGTTTGTCTTTATACAAAACAAAGGCAGGAGAACTGTTCCTGCTCTGGACACTTTGTTCTTATATGTTTATCCAAGTCAGCATAATAGTCTTGATCACTGATTTTGATTAGCCTTCGACATTTCTTTACATTTGAGCCATTCTAAGTCATTTCCAGGAGCTTGGTATTAGGCCAGGTGATAGGAGGTTTACTGATACATATATGAAGCATGACAATATTAAAAGTAAAATTTGTGCTATAGTAACCGTTAATATCTATGTTTCCACTTTACCTGCTTTATATTTTTCTATTTGTATTTTATCTTGACCTCGATAGTTTTGGATTCCTTTGATCAAGTATTACATCTTGTAACTTTCTCTAGGTCCAAGTATGGTTCTTGTAATCAGTCAATGCTCAGTGAACATAGTTGATGACATTTTGCCTAGCACCAGAGCCAGGGCAAATACATCAGTAGGTGCTCACTGAGAAACTATTGAACACAACACCCAACTAAAAGAAGTTTCAAAAAGAGAATGAGAAAAAGAAAATTCTTATCCTTTTTTTTTTTTAAACTAGGCTTCATGCCCAATGTGGGGCTTAAATTTACAACCTAAGATCAGGAGTCACATGCTCTATGGACAAAGCCAGCAGGTGCTCCCAAAACTATCATCTTTTTAAATACAAGAAAATGCCCCGGAATAGAACTCAGTAAGTGCCTGGTACAACAAATAAAGAATAAAAAGACCCACATCAAAGCTCATTATCGTGAAATCTCAGATAATCAGAAAAAACAAAAAAGATCTTAAAAGTTTCTAAAAAGAAAAAGTAGGCCACATTCAAGGGGCCAGAAATCAAAACATCCCACTGTTCTCAAGAGCAACATTGAAAGCTACAAGACGGTGGAGGAATAACTTCAAATTTCTGAGTGAAAATCACTTCCAACCTAGACTTCTACTCTCAAATAAAACCTCAAATACGCAAATAGAATTAAGACATTTTCAAATGTACGAAGAATTCAAAAGTTATCTCCAATCTGTCTTTTCATAGGAAACTAGTGGAGTGTGTGCTCCACCAAATGAGGAACTATACCAAGAATGAGAAAGATGTGGAATCCCACAGAAAGGAGAAGAGGGTCCAAAGATGATGGGGAAGAGAAACAATACAACAGCACAGCACCAGGATTACTGTGCAATCCGTCCACGGTTGAGGAGAGATGGCAGGTTCTAGGAGGATTGTCTTTAAGAAAACTATGAGTTACAGGGCACCTGGGTGGCTCAGTCAGTTAAGCATCTGCCTTTGGCTCAGGTCATGATCGCAAGGTCCTGGGGTCAAGCCCCACATTGGGCTCCCTGCTCAACCAGGAGTCTGCTTCTCTCTCCCCCTCTGCCTGCCACTCTCCCTGCTTGTGCTCTCTCTCTCTCTCAAATAAATAAAAACTTAAAAAAAAAAAAGGAAAAGAAAACTATGAGTTACTACAAAGGACTTGTATAGCTTGGACAGCGGTTAAGGATAAACTATCGTTAGTAATATAGCAAATTAAGTGATGAGCTGAGACAATTATTAACTGCAGAATAAACAATCTGTTGTCTAAAAAGGGTAATGTAAGTATAGTACACCAAATGGTCTACCTGTAACATAGTCATAAAGGCAGAAATTCTGAATAATCATTTAACCATAGATCATAATTACGTTTTGATTCAACAAATGGTGCTGGAACAATTTCATATCCATGTGCGAAAGAAAATGAAGCTCAATGCTTACCTCACACCATATAACTAGAAACAGAACACTGACCTAAATGTAAGAGTTGAAAAATAAAATTTCTAGAAAACAGGGTGCCTGGGTGGCTCAGATGGTTAAGTGTCTGCCTTTGGCTCAGGTCATGATCCCAGGGTCCTGGGATCGAGTCCCGCATTGGGCTCCCTGCTCTTTGGGAGCCTGCTTCTCCCTCTGCCTCTCTCTCTCTCTCTCTCTCTCTCTGTCTCTCATGAATAAATAAATAAAAATCTTAAAAAAAATTTCTAGAAAACACAGGAGAAAATTGTGATCTCGGATCAGAAAAGACACAAGAGCTGGGAAAAAAAATGCATAAAACATATATCCGATTATAGACTTTTATCCAAAAGATTTAAGAAAAAATCTGTAGAACATATATCTGGTAAGAGACTTATAACCAGAATATATAATTCTTACAACTTTTTTGGGGGAAATCAACCCAATAAAGTGGACAAAAGTTTCGAATAGGGGCGCCTGGGTGTCTCAGTCGGTCAAGCATCTGCCTTAGGCTCAAGTCATGATCCCAGGGTCCTGGGATCAAGCGCTGCATCAGGCTCCCAGCAGGGCCTGATTCTCCCTCTCCTGCTCCCCCTCCTTTGTGTGTGTGCTCTCTATCAAATAAATAAATAAAATCTTAAAAATAAAAAGTTTCGAATAGACACTTCACCAAAGATACACAAATGGCAAATAAGCATACAAAAAGAAGTTCAACATCATTAGTCATCAGAGGAAATTCAAGTTAAGACCACATTGAGGGGCGCCTGGGTGGTGCAGTCAGTTAAGTGGCCAACGCTTGGTTATGCTTGGTTTCGGCTGGGGTCCTGGTCTCTGGGTCATGAGTCGAGACCTGGAGCCCTGTGTCAGGCTCCACTCATTCTCCCTCTACCCCACCTCCCTCTCTCTAAAATAAATAAATAAATTGGGGCGCCTGGGTGGCTCAGTGGGTTAAACATCTGCCTTCGGCTCAGGTAATGATCCCGGGGTCCTGGGATCGAGCCCCGCATCGGGCTCCCTGCTCAGGGGGGAACCTGTTTCTCCCTCTCCCTCTGCCTGCTGCTCCCCCTGCTGCCCTGCACGTGCTCTCTCTCGCTCTGTCAAATAAAGAAATAAAATCTTTGAAAAATCAATAAATTTCTGTTTTAAGACCACACTGAAATAGCACTACATACCTACTAGAAAGGCTAAAATTTAAAAGAATGGGTCAAGAAGCAACTGGAACTCTTGTACGCTACTGGCAAGAATACAAAATAGGGTGCCTGGGTGGCTCAGTCATTAAGCATCTGCCTTCGGCTCAGGTCATGATCCCGGGGTCCCGGGATCGAGCCCCACATCGTGGAGGCCTGATTTGTGGAGAGCCTGCTTCTCCCTCTCCTCCCCACTTGTTCTCTTTCACTATCTCTGTCTCTCTCTCTCTCAAATAAATAAATAGAATCTAAAAAGAAAATTAAAACAACAACAACAAAAAACCAAAATAATATAGCCATTTTGTAAAACCAGTTTGGCAGTTACAGCTAAAGTTAAACGTGCACACAAGACAAAGCAATACCATATGTATTTGCAAGGTACTAAGAGATCTCAATCCTTCTCATCACAATAAAAAATGCTTGTAATTATGTGTGGTGATGGGTGTTGACTAACCTTACTGTGGTGATCATTTCACAATATACACAAATATCAAATCATTATGTTGTATGGATAGCTAAAGCTCATACAATGTCATAGGGCAATTTTATCTCAAAAAGAAGTTGAACACACACACTAATCTACCCCATCCCTGTTCTCAGAGGTGAAACAGGAAGAATGATAAGAATTATCCCTTTGAAAAACAAGGAAAAAATTACAATATTCACATTAACGTGCATTTTAAGTCTACTGTGTAGTTTTTATTTGGTGATTATGCTCTGAAGAAAAGAATTTCTCTTCTCTGCAAAGCAATAAAAACATGCTGGATAAACTTTTATTTGGGAAATAGTAAGAGGTTCATGTCTGTTCAGATGCCTGCACAAGTGACCTTTAAATTTAAGGGTGCGTGGCTGGCTCAGTTGGTAGAGCATACGGCTCTCGATCTCAGGGTTGTGAGTTTGAGCCCCACGTTGGGTGTAGAGATTACTTAAATAAATAAACTTGAAAAAATAATTTGATGCAACGGTGAAAATAACAAACTACAACTACACACAACAATCTGATTCTAATGGACACAGTGTTGAGCAGACTATATGATGCTAGGTGATGGCTAGATTGATGTGTGCTTGTGACAATTTATTGAGCTGTAGACTACGATCTGTGCCTTCTTCTATATGTAAATTATATTTTAATACTTTTTTACAGTATCCCATATGATTCTACTTGTTAAGTTTCCCCCAAAAGGCAAAACCAAACTATTGCTTAGTAGTACATGCAAAGGTAGTAAAATATAAAAAGCCAGTCAATTACCTTTCAAATGCAGGAAAGGGTTTAAGATCAGGAGTGGGTGAGATTAGGGGCTCCTATCAGGGGACCTTGATTTACCGAACTAACAGGAAGTTCTATTTCTTGGCCGGAAGGGTGCTTACATAGCCTTTGCTTTAGAACTCTGCTAAACCGAACATTTAAGTTTTATGCACTTAGAAAAAAAATTAAGTAGATTCAACCCAATCTAAAAGTCTATCAATAGGGGACTATTTAAATTAATTATAATACAGTCATGGAACGTATTCTGTACCATTAAAAATGAGGCAACTAGGGGTGCCTGGGTGGCTCAGCTGGTTAAGCATCTGCCTTTGGCTCAGGTCACCATCTCCAGATCCTGGGATTGAGCCCTTTGCTGGGCTCCCTGCTCAGCGGGGAGTCTGCTTCTGCTTCTCCCTCTGCTCAACCCCCCACTTGTGCTCTCTCTCTCAAATAAATAAAATCTGTAAAACAGAAATGAGGCAACTATATGCTTGTAAGATCCTATATGCTTAAAAGGACCTGATGCCCAGATTGTGTCCTCAAATGACAAAAGCTATGCTAGAAATGAATCTGGTATGATTACACACACACACACACGCACACGCACGCGCACATACAAACACACACACACACACACACACACACAGAATACCTCTACCTCTAGAAGAATAGACAAGAAATGAGGAGGAGACTGGGAACCAAATTTTGTATTATGTGCATTTGTTATTCTTCAAATAGAAAGGAAAATAACTAATTTTGGAAAATATTTGTTTATTGCACAGTTCTTTCCAGATTTTATGTCTAGGCTCACCTTTTATTGTCAAGTACTTTAGCAACGAACTGGCATTCAAATATGGCTGGCCAACCATGGCCACGTTGATTACACAAGGACTTTTCGGAGCTAATTTTTCTTAAGCACCTACTAGGAACTTGGCACTGAGTTAGGCACTATAAAAACAAAGGTAAATGGAACAAAAATCTAAGCCTTCGTGGAAGGCGAAGGCAGGGAGGAAAAGGAAGAGCGAGAAGGAAGAAGAGCAGGAGGCCATTTGGCACCATGGGGACTCTTCTTCCTGCAGCCATTTAGTCTTGGTCTTTGTCTTAGACGGAATCAGGTCACAGTCCTTGTCATCAACCAGAAAACACACAGTTCACGAACGAATCCCACAGGTTTAATACTAGGCAACACATTAAATACCTCAGTGGTAGAATCTTCATCTTTCTACACCTCTGAAGCTCTTTTATCCGTTACCCCTGTTGCTTCAGCTTCAGCTTCCCAGAAGGCAGAGCTGAGATCCTAGTAGGTGGGCTCTTCACATCTCTGCTGTTTGATAGGATTCAAGGACAATGTAACAGACACTGCAGTGGAGGTGCTGAGAGCCCCAAGTAATGTGGGGGGAGAAAAAGCAGAGGACATTTCCTGCCACAGACCAGACAAGTTTCCATTCCTCACTAGGGATGGGAGCACTGGAATGGAGGAGGACCCACATTACTTGTGTGAGGAAGTCTTGCCTTCTGCTTGTTGCCATGGTTCCGATTTACCTGTGGTTATGTTTTGAAAACTCTTTCCCAAAGAAATTCTTTCAGCCATTTCCTGAAACAGTTTTTTTTGAATGGTTGTAAAAAATCTGGGTCATCTTTTTTTTTCTTCCAGTTTTATTGATATAATTAACATATAACATTGTATAAGTTTAAGATGTACAACGTAATGACCCGATATATGTATATACTGCCAAATTTTTACCACAATAAGCTAATGTCCATTGTTTCACAGAGTTACAAACTTCTTCCCTTGTCATAAGAACATTTAACATCTACTCTCTCAGCAACTTTCAAATATACAACACAATACTGTTAACCAGAGTCATGTTGTACATTACATCTCCAGAACTTAATTTATCTTAAAACTGGAAGTTTGTGTCTTTTGACTGCCTTCACCAAATTCCCCCCCCCACCCCTCCCCACCTCCCACCTCTGGCAACCCCGACCTGATCTGTTTCTATGAGTTTGGGTTTTTTTAGATTCCACGTGTAAGTGAGATCACACAGTATTTGTCTTTTTCTGTCTGACTTATTTCACTTAGCATAATGCCCTCAAGGTGCATCCATGTTGTAGCAAAGGTTAAGATATCCTCGCTTTTGTGAGGCTGAGTAATAGTCCATTGTCTGTGTGTGTGTGTGCGCGCGCGTGCACACACACACACACACACACAACCATTTTTTCTTTATCCATTCCTCTGTTGATGGACACTTAGGTAGTTTCCATTCTTTGGCTATTGTGGATGCTGCCGCAGTGACCACGGGAGTGCAGGTAGTCCTACTGCCAATTTTCTAAGGAACCTCCATACTATTTTCCAGAGCGTCTGCACTAAATTCCATTTCCGCTAATAGTGTACAAGGTTTTAGATTTGGATCATCTTAAAGGACAGAGGTTTAGAAGCATTTCACTGTTGTAGTGATCCAAACCCACGCCCCTCATTTCTTCATCAAAATCCCACTTGCGGCTCTTGCCTGCCAGTGAGTACTGATGGTGGGGATGGGAGGTGTAAGTAAGGAGAAAGGGGTCTTCCTGAGGTGAGTGGCATGTGGTAGAAGGGTAGCAGCTGTTAAAATCCACATGCATCTTCTCTTCATAAAGATCACCCCCTGGGTTTGGCCATAAGGGGTGACAGCTACTTTCGGCCGCAGGTGGCTCCACTGGAATCTGCTGGGGAAAGGGTTCTGCAGAGTTCTGGGAAGGGGAGAAGTCGTAAGGCCAGCTGGTCAGAGGGAAAGGATAACTGGGACACAAGTTGTCATTAAGAGAATGTCTCCCCAAAGCAGTGTGTTTATTCCATGTTTGCTGATCATCGTAGTCAGAGAAGACTCCAGAAACAGGATGAAGCAGGTCCCCACTATTACAGATCCAACTACTGGACAGTTTGCATTTCTCATAGAGCTTAGTGTGGCCCAAGGTGGAAGTGTCTGCCAGATCAGTGGTTCCCCCCAAGCAATAGCTCTTGGAGAAGAATAAGCAATCATTCAGTGACTTCTGCTGGGGAGTGTTAGCTATTAAACGTCCACTGTAACTACCGGGCAATTGAACGCCTTCCTGGAAAGACCAAGTTAAAGGTAAACTTCCCCAACTTTGGGTTTCACCTGGAAGAGACTAGAAAGGAAAGTGAAAAGCTCACATTAATAAGTTAAGCAAATTGACACAACTACCACAGGCACCCAGAGTTACTCCGTACAAATAAGTGCTCTGATTTTCCTCATTCCTTACATACTTGAAGCACAAATGCACAGCACGGTTTCAGCACAAGCACTTAAAGCCTGAAAGAATCAAAGGTTGCGCCCATTTCCACTGTAAAGCCTACTAACCAGTAAGAGCTGAGTTACTCTTACCCCTTTGACTCTGAGCAGAGTGAGTGTGTTTAAAATGTTTCATCTTCAAACACAAATCTGATATGGTAACTGCCTTTGTAAGAAACTTGTAAGAAACTACTTAAGAAAAATCAAACTACAGCTTCAAAGATTTCTATTATATCCAGTATAACTCTCAGTGGATCTCTGCTTTGCTCGCTCACTCAGTCTCTCATACACACACACACACACACATACACACATCATTTTCTTTCTTGACTTTTCTATTTTTTAGCATTGTTTGCAGTCTGAGAGACTAGGGTTGTTGTTGTTTTTCTCCAGCTCATGGGGATTTTGTTGAATCATAAATAGGACCTCTAGGACATGAAGTAGCAAATTTATTTCTACAAATAAAGGAAGCGTATTACCTTCCAGTTATTCACAGGGAAAGAAGCTGGCTGAGAATTAAGTGATCTGCTTGTTTATGTAACAAGAGGGTGGGGGTAGAGAGACTATGACCAGGTAGAGTGAGTGGGAGGAAATGCCCTTCATTTTGTCCCAGGGCTGTGAGAAGGGATGAGGAACCAGCCATTTGGTTTCAGGGGCTCACATGTCCCTATTAACAGACCCAAATGACATTTTTTTTCTACATAAGACACTTTTAGAACCTCTAGGGATGAACTGGCTCCATCTCTGTCCTCATGAAATGCGGAGCACTGAGCAGTAGTAAAATACCGGAATTAGCATCACTATTAAGCAGACAAACCCACAAACCTATGGTATGATGCCCATAAAGCCATAAATTTCACATCACAATTTGGCCTCTCCACCCCCAACACTGCAGGTGTCCAATGTTTTCAGAAACTTCCTGGTTTTTTCATCTTGGTAGAGTGTGCTTTATCTATTTAGGGGAAGAATGGAAATTTTGGAAAAAACATTTTAAAACACAAGGCTAATATTTTGCGGAGACCATTTTAGGTTCATTTCTGAACCAAAATATAAAGTGCCAAATAGAGGTTAAGTACTAATCCAAGTCTCTCCTTGTAATTGTAGTAGGGAAGATGTTTCTAAAATTATACGGAATTTAAGAGCATTTGAGAGCATGCTACAAAGATGGTAGAAATTAAGAGGAAAACCCCAGATTCCATTTCTTTTCTCTGGGGGATGCTGCCTTGTAGATGAGCCAGATGGGATGATTTTGACTTCATTTGTCGGTGGGGAAGGGACCAGGGACGTTTATTGCCCCCACCACAGGGGTGGTGAGTCGCCATATGTTTTGAACACACAGGATGACAGGTTACCTTTGTCTCTGGGCTCTCCTTCAGCTTTAAGGGGACAGAGGCAGACGCCGTGTGTACTTTCTTCATTGTTCTTCTTGCCTCGGCTTCCAGTTTGGTTTCTGGTTTTGGATGATCGTGCTCTCCCTTTGACTTACAGGAGACAAGGAGGTAAAATAAATAGCAAGATTGTACCTCACAGTGTGCTTAAGTCTTACCCTGTGCCCTGCCCTGGGTGTTGCTACTGATGACTGGCACAAGACTGCATAAACCTTTTCGGCCCGTCATGTGCTTTCCTGCCTGCCTTTGTTCATGGTGCCCCTCGCCCACCTGGTGAAGTCATACTCACAACCATAAGAAGTGACACGAAGTGCTTCCTACGGTATGTGGAGGAGGCTGCAACAAACACATGATCTCACAGACTCTTCGGCACCGCCATCAGTCATGCCACCATTATTACTGCCCCAGCTTCCACAGTAGGAAAATGAAGCATGGGGAGACTCCACCAGCCAGGCAACGTCCTCCCCCTGCACCCGTTGAGTGAGTGGGGAGCCAGGATTCAAAGGATGCTGGAGCTAGCTGGCCAAGCTGAGAGCTAACTATAGGATATTCGGGAATTCTGGGAGCTGGCTGGTAGCTGGAAATGAGCCATGGCAGGAACTGTTGTTATCACAGATGCTGGCCCACCCTAGCAATCGGGACATTTTCCTTTTGGAGGGCTGGTTGACTAGCACACCACTGATTTAGACCCAGGCAGTCTGCCATCAGAGGCCACACTTTATCCTGTTTATACCACCGCCCCCTCAAGTACTTCTTCATATCCACGTCTCACATAAAACTGGGGCTCAGGGGAGTCCAGTCACATGCTAAGGTTTACAGAGCTGGTGAGAGGTCAGAGCTGGTATTCAGCCTTGGGTTTGCCGAAGCCGACCAAATGCCACAGCACTGCACTAGCCTGAGTGTGATCAGATTACTGACAGCTGCCTCCCCCAGGGAGCCCGAGGCGAGGTAGGCCGGCTCCCCTCCTGGGGCTTTAGTGCTTGGCGCCTCTGCAGAGGTGTGGGTGCAGATATTTGCTTGCCCAGAGCATGTCTCAGGGTTGGTACGTTCCCCTGTCCATCTCCTGTACGAAACGTCCCCCTGTGCTCTGTACACACTTCCTGAATTAAAGAGAAATGGCATCTCATAACTCTAACTCAAATCCAACCTGGAAGAATATGAAGCGTCCATCGTGCCTCCAGAAGTTGGTGACTGGGAAGCCCCCATGGCCTCGGCAAGGAATTAGCTTCAGAGGCCCATCACAGTTGGGACAGCGTTTCCCTGTAAGAGAGCACAGGCAGGTGACCATGCCAACTGAGTCCTGGCAGCTTGCATCTGACTCCAGGATGGCAGAGAATGGACCTGGGCACAGCATTATGGGCTCCCTTCCACCGGGCATTGCCTTTGACCTGAGGAGGCCTGGCCATCAACGCGACCCAGACCAGTCTCACACGGGGGTAGACGAAGTGGTCTCCTACAGAGTGGGTGATTTCACAGGTCAAAGGAGAGCTCTCCTGAGCAGAAAATCCCTCCCTCCGTATTTACTGAGACTTGAAATTCTTTGTAGAGAAGTGGACAGAATTCTTTCACTTCACAATTAGAATTAAGGGTCAAGGAGCCAAGTCACAGGAGAGAAAGTACGTAGCCCCTAAATTCTCATTAAGGTGTAAATGACCGAGCCCAGAGTCTTTCCTGAGAGCAAGTTTCAAGACGGCTTACAAGGAAAGAACAAGAAGTAACTTGAGGTCTGAAGTGAGCAAGGCATGGGGAATGCTGGATGTATCTGTTTCACAATCCGATGAACGTGATAAAGAGAAACAAAATGAACGTGATTATGGTATGGACCTAAATGGCACAGAATGGAGTCTAATCTCAAACTTCGTCCCAGTGCACCCACTCCAGTCCAAAGCACTCACTGAGCTCTGTGGGGGGGGGGGGGGGGGGGGGGCATTCCCCAAGATGTCAAGTGGCCAAGTGTGATCAACAACATTCTCCTAGGGGCGCCTGGGTGGCTCAGTCGATTAAGCGGCTGCCTTCGGCTCAGGTCATGATCCCAGGGTCCTGGGATCTAGCACCGCGTCGGGCTCCCTGCTCTGCGGGAAGCCTGCTTCTCCCTCTCCCTCTGCCTGCCGCTCTGCTTACCTGTGCTCTCTGTCAAATAAATAAATAAAATCTTCAAAAAAAACCAAAAAACAAAACACAAAACAATCCAACGTTCTCCTAGACTTTGTGGGTGCACTGAGGAACTAATATGAGTCCCCTAAGTGACCCATCTGCTTTTGAACAGAGGCCTTGAGTCAGATGCCTTAACCCAAGGGAGCAGTTTTGTTGGTGGGTGCCCTGAAGCATGGGGGAACCACAGGGCAGATACTGGGGGGTGAGGAGCCTGACCCTACTCACTCTGCTGCTTCTGCCGGGCTTTGTCACAGATGGCAGGTCGCAGGTAGACCTTCCGCCCCTCCTCGGCGGAGCAGTCTCGGCTGCACACCACCACGCCCAGACAGGACTTCTTGAGGATGCGTGAGTTGTGGTTGTTGGTGTTGCGCATGGCCCAGCTGCTCAGGTGCCGCTGCGCATTCCTGTCCTCTGAGCTGTAGATGTGTTTCTCATAGGAATCTGGCCATTCCTGGAACCAGTCGGTCTTTTTCACATTCTGATAGAAACACAAAGAATATCGTTATAATTTAAGCGAGAAAACACACCTGTGGGGGTGCCTGGGCGGCTCAGTGGGTTAAGCGTCTGCCTTCGGCCCTTAGGCTCAGGTCACGATCACAGGGTCCTGGGCTCGAGCCCCGCGTTGGGCTCCCGGCTCAGTGGGGAGCCTGCTTCTCCCTCTCCCGCTGCCCCCTCTTGTGCTCTCTCGCTCTCTCAAATAAATAAATAAAATCTTAAAAAATAAAAACAATACAACTGTTCATAGATGTGAAGCTTGCTTTGGCACCCAGGAGCTATGGAGACCTTTGGCAAAGACCAACCAGGGTTTCATTCCAGCAGCGGGATCTGAGCACTGAGTAAGAGGACTGCTGAGTCTATGGGACGTTTGCTCCCCGGACCAAGATGAGTTGTCATTCAGTGCCCCCCCTTCCCCCGAGTTCTACCCCAATGATGTTTCTCTAGCCCTTGGTGAGAAGACTTACTGACCATTTCTCACAAAGAATTTTTGAGGGTGAAGTAATATGATTGTGCTCTTACACAATCACAGTGGAAAACACTGTGGCAGGGTAGTGAGATAATGTCTCATACCACACCGTAGTTACCCTATTGGGAAGGCGAAGGGTTTATGCGGTCACCGGAGCTGAGCAGTGGGAAAACTGGAGACCCCGGGTTTGGGAGGGTTCTGACAGCCACTTTCTCCCCTGGGGAGATCTTCTTCCTTTTTCTCTACTTCCAGATCCATGGGCCTCCAGCAAGGCAGGGGGAAGGAAGAGTTTACTTTGGCTGGAAAGTTCTATGTTCTTGCCTAGCACTCGCACTATTCCCTGTGCGTGAACATCTAAGCTCTCCTTAAAAAGATCATCAGTACAATCAATCCTTTGTTGTTGGGCTTTCTGTGCTTCTGTTTCTTCATCTGTAGAATAGGGATAATGAGAACCGAGTGTGGTTCTGAGAATATGATAATATATAAAAAATACTTAGCACAGCACCTAGCATGGAATAAGCTCTCAATAAATGTTTGTCACTGATGTTGAGGCTCACATTCCTTAGGCCCTTTGGTGTATAGATCCTGCATTTGACAGTTCCTGCTTCATTCTCAAGAAGGACAATCATTAAGTAGTCTCCATACTCAAACTTAGGTTGTGTCCATCCCCACAGCCTCTAGAGACCAGGCATCATAGAAGAACATTTTTCATCAAAGAGATTCTAGAAGGTCAGAGAGAAGATTCTAGAAGGTCCAGAAGGAGAGATCAGGGTGCCTTCCTTTTGATTCCCCAACAAGAAAGCCAGGCACAGAATACTGAGGGAGGGAGACAATCTAGAAGGACAAGAGAAAACATCAACGTCAGGATGGAAGGGCAGCATGGGGAAGTTGGTGTTTATTGAGTTAGATTTCAAGTTTAAAATGTGCCAAAGAACTTTTTAACATGAGACTCTGGGCAAGTGACTGTCTCTGAAGCCGCATTTTGCTCTTTTCCAAAACGGACATAGTGATAAAATATTCTTCAAAAAAGTACCATGAAGAGCAGATGTGTTGTAAATTCTAAGTCTGATATAATGATAGTTGCCATTTGAATGGCATGTCGTGGGAACTAAGGTGGATCTGAGGAACCATAAGTAGGGCAGAGATCGTGCTACTTAACAGTTAAGAGCTGGGGTCTGCAACGTGGGGCCCATGGGTCAAATCCAGCCCACTGCCTTTTTTTTTTTTTGGTAAATAAAGTTTTATTAGAACACAGCCATGCTCATTCATTTAATTAAGTGTTGTCTATGCATACTTTACACTACTACAGCAGAGCCGAGTCATTGTAGCTGAGACTGGATGGCCCATAACACTGAAAATATTGACTATCTGGTAAGATTTGTCTCAGGCAGCCCCCTTCCTGCTTCCCTCCCCCCCCCACCTTTTCTATTCTTTTCCTTCTGACCTAAGGCTCTAAACAATGCCCTCTTGTTTTCTGTGGTCACAGAAAGGTCATGGCAAGCATAATATTTTATCTTCTGAAAAAAGAAAAATGCAGGTTAAAACGCTAAAACGTGGACCTTTAACAATTTGGATCGTAAAAACCGCCTGGTGCACTTAAAGAACTCAAACACAAAGCACAGCCGCCTGGGTAGCAGAGACAAGGGCAACAGACTTGAAGAAAAGTGGAGATTTTCATTTTCAAGGTGAGGGGGCCCTGCAGGCTGGTCAGTGCCATCAATCCCATGAACCAGGAGGTGGGGGAGGTGTATGTGAGTGTCTCAGATGTTCAGAGGAAGTTTCCCCCAGTTTTCTCTCAGTTTTATGTATTGTTTTGATCTCCCTTTGAAGCTTCCTCTTTGACTTATGGATTATTTACAAATATATTGTTTAGTTTCCGTGTATTTGCAGATTTTCCTATTGCCTTTCACCATTAATTTCTAGTTTGGTTCCACTATAGTTGGAGAACACTGTATTTTCAATTATTTTAACATTGTTGAGGTTTGTTTTAGGGCTTACAGTATTTTCTTTTCTTTTTAAGAAATATTTTATTTATTTATTTTTTAAGTAGGCTCCACACCCAATGTGGGGCTTGGACTCACAACCCTGAGATTAAGAGTCACATTCTCAATCTACTAAACCAGCCAGGTGCTCCAGGGTTTATAATATTTTCTACATTTGACTGTCTTTTTTTCTTCTTCTTCTTTGTTTTTTGTTTTGTTTTGTTTTAGTAGCCTCTATACCAGTGTGGGGCTTGAATCCGAGATCCCTAGATCAAGAGTCGCATGCTCTTCTGACTGAGCCAGCCAGGTTTCCCTACATTTGACCATCTTTTAAGCCTTTTTTTTTTCCCCAGCAGCCTCTTCATTGTCAGGCTACATTTCCAGTCCCATCAGTAATGCAGTAATAATTCTGACAACGTATTAACTTGAGAAAATTCCTAGGAGTAAATGTGTTCTTATCAAGCTCTTCTCTACGCCCAATCTTTTGAGATTTGGATGCTTAGTGGAATCTTTGGCAATGTTTGACATTGAAATTAAGACAAAACCCAGATTCCCATAATGCAAAGGAACCCAGGTGTCGAATGAATGATAGTGATTTCTGAAAGCCTTGTAAATTCAAGGCATCAGAGAGGTAACATTTAAAAAGAAAGAATAATCATTTCTTAATCTTCTTTAGCAGATCTCCATAAAATAGTTTCTCCTTTTCTGATCTTGTGTTTATTTTAATTTCTAACTTTTCATGAGTAACTTTGTTTTTCCTCTCGGTTAAGAAGTTTATAATTTAAAGGGAATATTCTTCAGGTTTCCAACAGGTAAATCTGACGAATTTATATTTTATAATCTCATGGGTAACATCACTGGGGTTTTAATTAACATTTCTATGATTTCTGTAATTTTTTTACTAAGAGACCTAATCCTCTAACTCACTCAAAATCTTTGCAACTCCATGAAATCCCAGAGCACCCAACCTCCCTTATTCTGCTTTACTTAACTACTTAAAATTCTAATGGAGTCCCTTAAAAATTAAATATATACTATTACATAAAATAAAATGTAAATGAAAATGAAAAATTTAAAATAAGGTATGAAAAACACCTACATTACCAAGTTATTATATTAGAATTGATTTCACATAGAATATAATCCACTCACATATAAAGCAGTTATCTGTAGGCTTTCTTTAATGCTAGGAATAGCTTAATTCTTTATAAATAAATGTTTCCAAATAAAACAGGGAGAGCAAACAGATACACCTTTAAGTAAATCAGATAGAGGGAAAAAATGAGATGTTACTTATGGAACACAGGAAAAACAATTCAACCAGCATTTTGGTATCTATACACATTTTCAGGAACTTATCTCTTCTGGGCCAACTAGAAACAAACCCCAAGTGTTATCAAAGGAAGAAATTCAACTCAACAAAATGCTTTTGAGTTAACTCAAGAGTGACTCCTTAGGCTACTACTGCAATTTCCTACCTTTGTTAAAGGGTCAAAATTCAAAACAAAAATGTCCTTATTTGCTCAGACAACACTAAGGTGGGCCAGGGTACTCCAGTTTTCCAAACCCTCCATCGCTTGCCTCTCTACTCTTCTTTCTTCCCTTTTCCACTCTACCCGGCTAAGCAAGGGACCTTCCGGCAGGCACCCAGAAGAGTTTCTCCTACCACAGATGCAGTAATGTCCCCACCCCATCTCACCAGGAGCACGGGGTGGCAGAGTAATTCTGGCTCCAGTAGTGGGGATTCAACGACCAAGGGAGCCCAATATAGGTGGAGCTGTCCCAGGAAGTTCAAATGACCTTGAGATCAAGGGGAACGCCGGCAAGGAGGACAAAATCATAGGTGTACCTGTCAGACCAACAACAATGTGACCTGATCATGCAGGCAGATAATAATTGCAAGAAATCCAGAATCTGGTTTACCTGTTAGCTCTTTAGCACCAAGACACATCTAATTACTCCTTCTGGCTCATTGTGATTTACATTTACCCACATGAACTCACTGAAAGAGCTCAAAGATTCACCTTCACTTATAAGTTTGAGGCCACGTCAACCTTGCTGGCTAAAATCATGGTCCAGGAATTAACTAATTGGAGACATGGCTTCTTTGTGGTTGACTCAGCAGGTTTTAGGTTGACCTGTATTTATGTTTAGCCTATGTATTTTTTTTTTTTTTTATCTTTTCTCTATAGAAGAATGTACTTAAACCTTGGACTTTGGGGAGTTAATGTCTTGGTGTGGCTTTGGCCATGGATTTTTTTTTTTTTTTTAAAGTAAGCTCTATGCCCAACATGGGGCTTGAATTTATAACCCTGAGATCCAGAGTTGCATGTTCTACTGACTGAGCCAGCCAGGCGTCCCTGGCCACAAGTCTAATCTGAAAACTACTCATGCTTAGGAACAAAATGACTCAGGGTTTGTCTGCTGTGGTGCTTTTGGAACACTACGTACTTGTACTCAGAGAAACTGTCTGGTGTGAGGAACAGAGCAGGTGCTCTTAGTGCCCTGCTGAAGTGGGTACTACTACTACTTAGGAAGATAAAGGAGTGATTCTCTCCCCAGTTTTCCAACAAGAAAAAGAAAAAAAGCACTTTCTTAGGTATTCAAGGCTGTCAAGAGTTACAGTATTAATGAAGACTGTGACCCTTTCCAGGAACTTGTAATAAACATTTTTAATGTAGGGAAGACTAAACCAACACCAGACATTTGCTGCTTGGGCCAGGCAAACCCTAAAGCAATTATATTTGCATCTTTAAGATGAAAATGTAATTTAAGGTGAATAAAAAGGGAAAGCAAACTGGTGTACGTTGGCCTGGAATAGAGATTTTTATCCATGGTGGTTTTGAGCAAGTTGAGTGCCTGTGGATTGGGGCTGGCTCCCTGGGGGCTGGATTACGGGGGGGAAAGGGTGTCAAAATAACCACACGTTAGAGGAGGGACCAGAAACAAGTGAAAGGAAGATTTATAGAGATATAACATGCAGCTGAAAGGAGGAGGAAGCCCACATGAAACAAATAGAGGGGAGGGATGGCTTAGTCAGGGCCAAGTGGACTCTGAGCCCCAGATCCAATCATGATGCTGTCCGGCCCCAAAAGCGTAATGGCTGCCAGCTTCCTGGAAAAAAACTGAATCCTCTTGGGATACCCTGCTTCCAAACCACCTTTCCAGCCAGTAGCCTCCCCCACCTCCCTGCTGTCCCTGCTGAATGCCTGTGCACAAGCTCCCGCAAATGTAGAGGCTGAATAGCCTTTGGACTCTGGTGCCCTGCTCTGCTTTGACGGTCTTGTTTGCTCCCTTTCCCTGCCCTAATCCTTTTACATTTTACAAGGCACTGCTCCGAGAAAGCCCTTTGCCAGAAGCTCTGCCTTGCTTCCCATGTCCAAGGCACGCTGAATTACATACTTCCTCTTACAAGGACCTCCAGCATTTTTCTGCATGACATAGTTCTCCGTGCAGGCATGGACCTTGCTCCATTTGCCCAAAAGATCATGAGCCCTTCCATTGAAGTTATCATAGCTTAATGGTCCCTGTATCCCCAGAGCTTGCTGTAGTGTCTGGCACATTCTAGTCACTCAGAAATGTTTGGTGTCCTTTTTTTTTTTTCTTTAAATTTAATTTATTTATTTGAGAGAGAGAGAGCATGCAAGCAGGGGAGGGGCAGAGGGAGAGGGAGAGAGGGAATCCCAAGCATGTTCTGTGCTCAGTGCGGGACTCGACCTCCCAACCCTGAGATCATGACCTGAGCTGAAATCAAGAGTCAGACGCTTAACTGACTGAGCCACCCAGGCGCCCCATGAAACGCTTGATGTCTTAATGAGGAGATCAGCATTCACTGTTGCCAAAAATTAACCCATAAATCGTGACATGTCTGAGATGTATAAGGGGCTATGGAATTTTAGGGAATGGGACATGCAATCAGCATTCAGGGGCCCATCTTGAAACTTGAAGCATGTGAGTGGATTAGCAGGAAAGAAATGGGTCTACAAGTTGCCAGAATTTGCCTACACATTGTGGAAGTAGTCATCCTGGCAAGAACACAGAATTATGAAAAACAAACTCTAAATTTCTTGTATGAAATTTACAACAATAACAAGCAATTGCATTTGATCCTTCAAACCAGATTTTTTTTGGTGCCCAAACAGGTAGTCTAAGGAACATTAATCGCCTGAGGGGCTCCAAAGAGAGAGCTCCAGGGTCAAAAACAAGTCAGAGCCGCAGTGCCTGACAAGCCTCCTCTTGGGAGCACCGCCAACATATACACGGATGGAAGTCTCCACGTCTGCAGCAGAGAACTCTGTTTAACTTTGTTGAACCTAGTGTTTCTGTTTTTCTTTCTCTATAATATCGACAAAAATACCATGTCACTTGTACTCTGCAGAACATACTTTGGGAAACACTGTCCTAAGCAGCTTGCATAAGGAATTACTATTTTCCTTTTACCGAGGAGGTAACGGAGACTTAAAATCCTTTTGTTTAAAGCCACACAGATTCTAAGCAGTGGAGCCATCCACTAATGAATTCCACATTGATCAACTGCTGTTAATATATGCCAGGTATTGTGTTAGCACGGCGGACAGTTCCAGAAGGCAGGCTGCCTTCCTAATCTCAGGTCACAGAATGCCTAGGCTGGTGAGTGCAACCACCTCATTTCCAGAAGAGGAAATGGAGTCTCAGTAAAGGTAAACAACTCCCTAAGGCTTTACAGATTAAAAAGAGGCAGAACTGGAATTCCAAGCCAGGGTTTTGTCCCCATACCCTGGCTTACACAGTGCAACCTCTCAGCCTCGTAATACTCACAACCAGATATACTCCCCAAATACACAACCTAATTAGCTTGGAAATCTTTTCAAGACCCTTTTATTTTGCATCTCAACTGGTTCTTGATACGATTCCAGAGCCAGCATAAACCCAGATCAGGATGGTGATGTCTCTGCTCAGAAAATATTAAAGGGATACGGCACCTTTTTTTTTTTTTTTTTGAGAGAGACAGTGAGAGAAGAGTACACATGGGGGGGGGGGGGGGGGGGGTGCGCAGACA
>NW_027397084.1:11294032-11398423 GCF_003265705.2 Callorhinus ursinus
CACCTTTTTTTTTTTTTTTTTGGGAGGGGCAGGGAGAGAAGAGTACAGAGGGGGGGGGGGGGGGGGGGGGTGCGCAGACAGAGAATCTTAAGCAGGCTCCACACCCAGCGCAGTCCGACGCGGGGCTCAACGTGGGGCTCGATCTCACAACCCTGAGATCACGACCCCAGCCAAAACCAAGAATCAGAGGCCTAAATGACTGAGCCACCCAGGTACCCCAAGGGACACTGCACTTCTAATCATTTCCCTGGCCTATTTACAAGGGCACTTGAGTTATTTCCATGAGCAATTAAACTTTTTGATTAACTATAAATGATACATTTTCAACATTGCACTGTGTATTTTTGTTGTAAATTTCTGAATTTAATGTCTTGGGTAGCTGTGAATGCTTTTGTTTTTGGAAATTCATGTTGGAAAATCAACTTTCATGAGCCCTGAGTTTTCCTCCAGAGAAGTGGTGCTTCCTTTCTTTTGTCTACAGATCTGATGAATGATATGGATCCTCTGTCCCAGAAAAAAATGCATGTTAGTACACGGTGTTACCATTTCAGAAGGTTCTCAAACCCCATTAAAACCCCTGCTCTAGGATGTGAAACTGCGAATCTTCCTTGTACTTGTTTATTTCTACTCTTGATGTTTAGGTTACCCAGCAGCTACTTGTGAGCTACAATCATGAAATTAGGAATAGGCAGCAATATAGGCCCCTGAGCCAGGTATAACTAAAATGTACCTTAAAGGGCGCCTGGGTGGCTCAGTTGGTTAAGCGACTACCTTCGGCTCGGGTCGTGATCCCGGAGTCCCGGGATCGAGTCCCGTGTCGGGCTCCCTGCTTGGCGGGGAGCCTGCTTCTCCCTCTGACCCTCTCCCCTCTCATGTACTCTCTCTCTCTCTCATTCTCGCTCTCTCAAATAAATAAATCTTAAAAAAAAAAAAAGTACCTTAAAGTTTCCCCTAAAACAGCTACAGCAATCATAAACCAATTAACAGCAACCATAAAGGGGCACCTGGGTGGCTCAGGTCATGATCCCGGGAATCCTGGGATAGAGCTCCGCATGGGTCTCCCTGCTCAGCAGGGAGCCTGTTTCTCCCTCTCCCTCTGCCCCTCCCTACTGCTTGTGCTCTCTCTCTCTCTCAAATGAATAAAATCTTAAAAAAAAAAAAAAGAGCAACTATAAGGACAAATCCCTACAATAGATATTTATATGATTCAGCTCTGGTTTATTTAACCACCTTCACTGAGTGGAAAGCAGGGTATGCTTTGTGTCTTCCAGCTCTTCCAAGATCTACTGAGAGGTAACGTAGGCAGGAATTTAAGAGAAACAAAAGAAAATCTTCAGGGTGCCTGGGTGGCTCAGTCGTTAAGTGTCTGCCTTCAGCTTGGATCGTGATCCCAGGGTCCTGGGATTGAGCCCCATGTCTGGTTCCCTGCTCCACGGGGAGCCTGCTTCTCCCTCTCCCTTTGCCTCTCCCCCTGCTTGTGCTCTTCCTCGCGATCTCTGTCACTACCTGCCTCTCTCTATCAAATAAATAAATAAAATCTTTGGAAAAAAAAAAAGAAAGAAAATCTTCACTAGAGTGCAATTTGGAATGATCTGGAAGTCTTCATTAGAATGAAATCAGGAGTGGTTATAAATCAAGACTGTGGAAATCTCATTTCTTCTGCCGTGCCTTGGAAAATCCAAATTTCTTGTTCCCCAGAATCAGGCAGACTAGCTTGACCTTTCCATTACACGGTACTGGTCAGCCTTCTCAACACCCCTTCCAACAACTTCCAATGAAAACACATCCTTTGAATGCCAGAAAGGGAGCCAGGGGAGGTCAGTTTTAAACAACTAATATTTTCCACCAAATTAAGAGTTAAAAAGTCAAATGCCAAAAAAGAAGGTAAAGAAAATATGAAATGCATTACTTACAAAAGTTCTAGAAGAGCTGCTCTATCCCATAAGAGCACTATCATTTGCACATTCCAGTTACAGATTTAATTTAAAACCATTATTATATTGGGCGCCTGGGTGGCTCAGTTGTTTAAGCGACTGCCTTTGGCTCGGGTCATGCATGATCCTGGCGTCCCCAGGATCGAGTCCTGCATCGGGCTCCCTGCTTCTCCCTCTGACCGCCCCCACCATGCTCTCTCTCTCTCAGATAAATAAATAAATTCTTCAAAAAAAAAAATAAAAAAATAAAACCATTACTATATAGCAAATAAGACTGTATGGGAATTTGTGCACTGTGCAGAGTCAATCTATTGGCAAATACCTTATCATGGACTTTATTCTACCAGCTAGCTAGGGTGGGTACAACAAAAGCCAAGTCAAATTTTGAAAGAGAAGGGAAGTAGCAGTTTCTTTGTTTCAGTCTTTAACTGTTGTGGGGCGGAGGGTGTGGTGTCTGATAGGTAAAAACCCGCTTGAATTCTAGGTAATGGCATCTCCTCTTAAAATTCCTCAGTCGGATGCCCAGCTGAAGCTCTGCAGGAGAGGAATTTACCCAGCTTGGACCTTCACCAATTTCCTTCCAGATTTTAGCAAGTTAAGGCTTCACAGTCAAATGCTGAAG
This sequence comes from Callorhinus ursinus, assembly GCF_003265705.2. NCBI lineage: Eukaryota > Metazoa > Chordata > Mammalia > Carnivora > Otariidae > Callorhinus > Callorhinus ursinus. Next base: position 11,296,589 of record NW_027397084.1, read on the forward strand.
GCAGATTGTTATGTAAGTACATACCTGTGGCAGTTTCATATCATTAATATCCCAGCTTAATATCTCCTTGTCCTCAGAATCAAAGTCTTCAGGCTCCATGACAGTCAGGTCACCCATAGGTTTCTGCCTGTCCAATCCCGCAGAAGTGGTGGAGAATTTTCCTTTCAAAGGTGTTTCCTACTGTTGGATCAATCCACTCTTGACTCAAGCAGCTTAGACCTGGAGACTGTTTTCTGACACTAAAAAATAAGTGATAGTAATACTGACCGTTAAAGAGATAAAAATCAGTACTTGACTGCCAGAAAAACCTGTTTCATTGACATTTTTGCAAGCACCAACAGACAAAATAAAAACACAATGTATAAGTCATTAGTGATCTTGTGGCAATAAAGCTTGACTACGGGGAATCAGAAGCACCCATGATCCTTGGGTTGGGGCTGCCTTTCTCCCTTCTAGGCCCAGGCTGGAAAAGCCGGAGTAGGGACCATTGTCACCTGCAGCCAATGGTTGGTTAGAACATTGTCCTCCATACACCTTGGGGCAAGAGGGAGAGCTAGCTTGGAGGTGTTTTCATGGATATACCTTTGTACAGTGGCTAATATGTGGTTCAAGTTACAAGTGGGAAACATCACAACCAAATATATCTCGAAGTATTTTTTAAATCTAAATTGCCACAAAGATTAATTTGTATCTCCTTAATAAATCCAGTGTGTACTCTGTATCTTCAAATATTATCAGTGGATATCCTCAAATCAGATTCCCTCTAAAACCTTGGCATTATTGACACTTTGGACCTGGTAATTTTTTTTTTTTTAAGATTTTATTAATTTATTTGACAGAGAGAGACACAGCGAGAGAGGGAACACAAGCAGAGGGAGTGGGAGAGGGAGAAGCAGGCTTCCAGCCGAGCAGGGAGCCCGATGCGGGGCTCGATCCCAGGACCCTGGGATCATGACCTGAGCCGAAGGCAGACGCCTAACAACTGAGCCACCCAGGCGCCCCTGGACCTGGTAATTTTTGCCGTGGGAGGTTATCTTGTGCACTGTAGAACGTTTAGCAGCATCATTGGTCTCTGACCATTAAGTGTCAGTAGCAATGCATCCTTTTGTTGTGACAATAAAAATGTCTCCAGACATGGCCAAATGTCCCCTGGCGGGGGCAAAACTCCTTGAGAACTACTACTTTAGAATAGTATTTCTTCAAGGCAGAGGATCATAGGGGAAGAGAGGAAAAAATGAAACAAGAAGAAACCAGAGAGGGAGACAAACCATAAGAGACTCTCAACGTCAGGAAACAAACTGAGGGTTGCTGGAGGGGAGAGGGGTGGGGGGATGGGGTGGCTGGGTGATGGATACTGGGAAGGGTTTGAGCTATGGTGAGTGCTGTGAGTTTTGTAAGACTGATGAATCACAGACCTGTACCCATGAAACAAATACATTATATGTTAATAATAAAATAAAATAAAAAAAGTTATAAAATAAAAAAATAAAATAAAAAGTGTTTCTTGACTTTAACTCAAAGCACCCTCAAGGCTTTCTAATAGAAATCTCCCTCTTCCCTGCCCCCCGCCCCCCAACTGAAGATTCTTCTATCTCACTTTACTTTGATTAAATTGTATTATGTAAAAGATAGAGATTCAAAAATGTTTGTGCAGACTGCATTTCTTCCCCCATGAGAAATACCTCTGGTTTCTAATCATAATTGGTTAAAGGAGATTTACCCAAAAAAAAGAAAAGGAAGGGAAAAAGAAGAAAGAAGAAAGAAAGAAAGAGAAAAAAGGAAGGAAAGGAGGAAGAAAAAGAGAGGAAGGAAGGAAATGTTCTACTCTGAGGAAAAAAACTAATCATTTTGCAGATGAAATGTGCTTATTAGTAGGACACAAAGTGACACGTTTACATGTGTGACATCTCCATTTGCTGGTGGCTCTTGTAAAAACAAGGGACATAATGATGTTACATAAAACAACTTAATAGTAAACTTGAACTATGTGTTTAATAGTCTCCAGCTGAGGAAATGCCATAGGCCCCATTCCTTAGTTACTTGACTTTATATAAACCCTAATACTTGTCAGTCTCTGAGATCTGAGGGCAAGTATATGAATATAGAAGACGGCTGACCTGAACCAATGACCATTAGATAACAAGCTAATTAGGGGTCCCTCTGTGCCTTATCCCCCCTACCACACTCACCTACAACCTAGTGGTCAAAGATTCAAAGGGCATGAAGTCCATCACCCTTGTTTCGAACACTGCCATGCAAGGTTAAATCCCCAGGAGTTTTAAATCAAAAATCGCTTGGGAAATAGACATTAAGTTGCTAAAGAAAGGCTCTTACAGACTGACCCGAATTCAGATTTCAATTACAAGTCTATGAGACACAAAGATCGCCTGGGTGGCTCAGATGGTTAGGCGTCTGCCTTCGGCTCAGTTCATGATCCCGGGGTCCTGGGATCGAGCCCTACATCGGGCTCCCTGCTCAGCGGGGAGCCTGCTTCTCCCCCTCCTCATGTTCTCTCTCTCTCTGTATCTGTGTCTCGAATGAATAAATAAAAAATTCTTTAAAAAAAAAAGATCACGTGTCGACCTGATGGCAGCAGCTGGATGCACTTACCTCTTTGAGCGTTAACAACAGTAACTCAGATGGTCTAAAACTTGTTACAGCTAATTGGGACAGAGTGATCTTTTTTTAAAAAAACAAAACAAAACAAAAAACAAAAAACCTTTAATAACAAGATTCACATCTCAAAAATTCCCAAGCATTGTTTTAAGTGACATAGACATAATTCTTTTGTTTTTAAATTAAGGGAGGGGGAATAAAAAAATCTTGCTGCACAAAAGCTACATTGCCCTTTTGGTCTTCTTGGCTATAAATTGTTGCCAAATGAACAAACGTTAATTTAGTATTTCCTGAAAGTTAAGAACAAAACATAGGAAGGACTGCATGCAGCCCTTCGAAAATAAACAACTCAGTTTTCCTCCAGAATCAAAAAACTTAATTTGTAAAGACTTCCTTTTTTTTTTTTTAAGCAACTTGGGCCAAAATGTATTCAAATTTTATCATTTCTATAGAGAACCAAGTAGAACTGAAACCCTGTAGGAATGGGGTGACTATTAGCATATTCCTTACACTAGCCTCTCCTGCGGATTTCTGGCTTCCTTACCTTCTGACTTCTTATGGAGATGCAGACAATACTGTGTCATAAAAATCTCATCTCTGGTTCAGGTCCCAGCAGGTTCTGGTCATTTTCTACACAGACGCTGCATTTCCCTAATCCAGGTCAAGGTACACTATGCTAATGAGCTCTGGCAAAAGTCCAATCAAAATCTAGATGCTCTCAGCTTGGGATAGGCGAGAGAGCTATCCAAGGAGTCACTTAACCAGCCCAGAATGCCAGCAATGTGAGGGATATTCTATTGTTCACCTCTGAACTTTCCCCTCCTTTATGTTAAGAGGGGATTTTAGGGGCATCTGGGTGGCTCCGTCAGTTAAGCATCTGCCTTCAACTCAGGTCATGATCCCAGGGTCCTGGGATCAAGTCCCGCATCGGACTCCCTGCGCAGTGGGGAGTCTGCTTCTCCCTCTCCCTCTGCCCCTCCCCCCTGCTTATGCTTTCTCTCTCTCTCTCACAAATAAATAAATAAAATCTTTGAAAAAAAGGGGGATTTTAACTGAAATGGACATTGCAAAAAGAACTTCATGAGGAGGTATAGGTGTTTTCCTGCTCAGAATTTCATAGGTTGAGCCCAAAGCAGATTGATTTAATAGTAGATTCTAATTCTCCTACCACGTACCCTTGCCTGTGTATGAGAGAAGAGAGAGGCAGACAGAGGTAGAGAAATACCATGCTGATGCAACCTACTGGAAAAGATATTGGATGGCCAACATTCCTAAACCAGAAATACTGTAAAATGCTATTCTACACCTACAATGATGCCCCCACTAATTCTAAGTGTTCCAATCCCCTCAAATAATACCATCCTCCCAAGTCACTTCAGTCCACATGCTATATTCCAGGCTGTCTGATAGGCTCTGGAGATCTAAGGGAGAATTAAAGCATTAAGTTTCGGGGCACGTGGGTGGCTCAGGCAATAAGCGTCTGCCTTCGGCTCAGGTCATGGTCCCGGGGTCCTGGGATTGAGCCCCGCATCGGGCTCCCCGCTCGGCCGGAAGCCTGCTTCTCCCTCTCCCACTCCCCCTGCTTGGGTTCCCTCTCTCACTGTGTCTCTCTGTCAAATAAATAAATAAAACCTTAAAAAAAAAAAGCATTAAGTTTCGTAGCGGAAAAGATGAACAAAGACACTAAATAAGCCAAAGATAACTTAATGCATGGAACTGAAGCAGTCTAGAAGGAATGGGGAAGGGAAGGTATGAAGCTGGAGGGAAGATAATATAGGGAAACTTCTTTCACCATCGTGACGTGCATCGTGATGCCCCATCAGCCTCTTGACAGACTAATGGATATTTGTCAAGGCATCAAAGAATGGAAGAGGGTGTTCCAGGTAGTGGCAATATTGCGGGCAAAGGTAAAGTAGTGTGAAAAGTGTGGTGCGCTCATCATTAGGAGAAGTGGGCGCCCGTCAGGAAGGCCCTGGCCATGGAAGACAGGCTGCAGAGGAAGGGATGAGCAGCAGGTCAGGGGGCAAAGCCTTGGGAAGACTCATGGCTCTGTCAGGCAGTTGCTGAACCATCGTTGGCAATGTTGAGAAGATTTCTTACTAGTCTTTCAGTTCGTGACTGAATTTCTTTTCTGCCTAGAGGTTGAGACCCTGAAAAAATTTTCTGGTGCTTTATCTGACTAATCTTGATCTGCTCCTTGTAGCCTCTCCTTGGCAGGGAGTTCTTTCAACATCCCCAGACATGCTGTGGCAGGACAAAGCCAAGTACTGTGCCAACCGGCAAGAGAGAAAGGTCTACACGGTCCAGCTCCAGAATCACAAAGCAGGGCCAAAAATGGGTTTTAGACCTGAGAGGAAATAAGCTGGTAACTGGCACGGAACACCCGTCATGATTATCCACTCACTTAGGCCTCCTCTCTAGCGCGTCTTCTCCCACCCATGTCTAAATCCTGTCCATCCGTCAGCAATCCTCCAAATGCCACCTCCTCATGGATCTTCCCACACTAGTCTAGAACCTGTGATTTCTCATTTCTGTGGTATTCCAGAACTCTCAACTGAATTATAGGCTGTCTTAGGTCACTCAGGACTAACATTTTTTTCTAACCACAAAATGAATTCATACTGTTTAAAAAAAAAAATTCCTGTTCTTGGGGCGCCTGGGTGGCTCAGTCGGTTAGGCGTCTGCCTTCGGCTCAGGTCATGATCCCGGGGTCCCGGGATTGAGTCCCACATCGGGCTCCCTGTTCAGCGGGGAGCCTGCCTCTCCCTCTCCCTCTGCTCCTCCCCCTGCTTGTGCACCCTCTCTCTCTGAAAAATAAATAAATAAAATCCTTATTTAAAAAAAAAAAAATTCGTGTTCTCATCTCCTAGAGATTCCCACCGTGAACATTTTGGTCACATCCTTTCAGACTTTTGTTTTCCCCTACATACATCACCGAACATAGATATTACTTTGCATAATTATAAGAGTGCATGTACAGGCTATTCCTTTAACTATTCGTGAGTGTTAGTCCCAGTTCCCCAGCTAAGCTGCTGGTTCCTTCCTGAAGGAGTTGGCATCTTCCACTTCCCTTCTCCTCACACAATGATCTGCTGGGGTCCGGCTGCAACATCACATCCCTCTTCATCCCAACCACCAACCCTACTCTGACACAGGAAGGAACTGAGGAGCTGTCTCCACACTCTGAGCTGTGACGTTATGTCCCAGACTGGTTACCAGCACTTTTGCTTTCGTAAGGCCAGCATCCTACCTTCTTACCCAAATTCTCCTCATTGGATCTCTGTCATTGTTATTGATGACAACAACAATCATGGCCACTTTCCTTGGCCGAACACTTACAGTGTTGTCAGGTGCCATGCTGAAAACTCCATCCTTACAGCAGCCTCATGGGGTGGATGCTATCCTTAGTATACTCTCCTTACTGAGGAGTCAATCAGGGCTTACAGAAAGAGTAACTCACCAAAAAAAAAAAAGACATAGTACCTCACAAGCATGTAGGTGGTAGAGCTGGGGCAGAACTGACGAGCCTACTGGCTGAGGTCCTGCATGACCTGCCCAGGGCTGTTCAGTGTCTGGAGTCTTTGTCTCTGCTATGTACTCAGACCTCTGCATTGCTTTTTTCCATCTCTGCCTCCTTCCTGAAGACAGGAATCTTGCCCTAAAAGCCAGGTGCCCAGGGGCCCTATTGCTTGGTGACTGACCTCAACGAGCGAAGCTTGGATTTCTCAGTCCCTCTGCTCTTGCACTCCCTGTCACTCCGGGGCCTGCCTACTGAGGTCATTCTAGTTTCTTGTATCAGTGGTGGTGCTTTAGGCATTTTAGGAAGGAGAGTTCTTCCCTGTGTAGGACTGTCCCATGAACACATTGTTTCCCCAGACGCTAAAGGCCAGAAACACATCCAAGTCACAATGTCAACCATAACCTCCTACCCCTGTATTTCCAAATGTCTAGAGAGCTCCAGGGAGTGTGGCATCATACTGCTCTGCTTCAGAACAAGTATGCCAGACCTTCAATGCTGAGGTGCTTGCCTGGAGTGACTGCCACCTGTGGTTTCCAATTCATGGACTTCAGACACCTCACTATACTAGATGGATGAACTTTCCAGCGTCTCCCGGATAGACTCTCTCAGCTCAAGAGATGTTCCAGGCCCCAGATCCACCCATTGTCTGGGCCCCATACTGTGAACTAAGCCATGTATTTAAACCCTTATTGTGTGTCAGGCACTGTTCTAAACACTTAATCCTCACAACTACCTCATGAAATACAGCATTATTGTTATATTAATATGAGAAACTGAGGTACAGAGGGGTTATGTAACTCAATCTTTGTAAGATCATGAAGTAACCAATCTCTCAACTAGAGAACAGTGACGTTAAAAGGCATCCCCTTCGTGACAGAGTAAATCATCGGACACATCATCCCTTTCTGGTGCCAACTTCCTCCTGCCTCCTAACTTCACCATTTTTAAGGAAACTGCTGTCTGTCCCTCCTCCCCTTCCCCCCAAGGCCATCCATCAAAACTTTCTGTTCCTTCTGGCACAGGACGCAGTCTGACCTACACAGTCCTTCCCTGGAATTTCCCAAGTCAGAGGTGTTCCTTTCAGCTGCCAAATTGTAAGCCTGGCCTCAGAGCTGCTATGGCCATATCTCTGCTGTCATGGGATAGAATCTGAGCCCGGAAACCAACAAGGGGGCAAAAAGCAGAGAGAGATGGACAAAGGGAGAGCAAGGAGAGAGACCCGGATTCAGGCAAGCCTGTGGCCAGCTCCAGTTTCTCCTTTGGAATTATGCAATCCACAAATACCATTTACACTTTCACTCCTTTGAATTGAGTCCTTCAACTTGCACCTGTTAAAGATCTACTAACAGGGGCGCCTGGGTGGCTCAGTCGGTCAAGCGTCTGCTTTCGGCTCAGGCCATGATCTATGAGTCCTGGGATCGAGCCCCACATTGGGCTCTGCTCAGCGGGGAGCCTGCTTCTCCCTCTCCCTCTCACTTCTGTGCTCTCTCTCTCTCAAATAAACAAATAAACTCTTAAAAAAATTCTTAAAAAAAAAATCTACTGACACATCTTCCACCTAGGTAAGCCTAAATTTTGCCCAGATTTCATAATAAACCACTCTGTTTTATTTATCCTTCTAAAGACAGGCACCCAAAGGAACTTGTCTGACACCCCTTAAAATCAGAAAATGCTTCATAGTATCTCTCTTTGAGTCAATGCACAGGACAGAGAATCAGCAGCAGCAGCAGCCCAATGAGATCCTTAACCAATACATGCAGTTCTTAAAGCAAGTGATCTAGGGACTTCTCAAAGCTCTATTTCTGTGCTTTGTAAAACTGAACTTTGGATTTTTCCTTTAGGGTTTCTCAAATATTAAGCCATTTGTGGTTCTCATGTGGAGAACTATCCAAGTTCTATATAATGTATTTCAGTTCTAAAGACCACCCTATATCATCTTAAATTGGATTCTGAGCTGCATCTGTTCTGAGAAGTAAGAGGCTAACTTAGTCTTCTCTTTATAAATCTCTGGGCAGACAAGACAGACATGGTTGAGTGTTCCCTAATTGGTGGTTCAGGTGGGGAAACCCCCAGATGTCATGGTGTTCTCTGGAAAATACTGTGAAATTTAGAAATATTTACTTTAAGGGGCGCCTGGATGGCTCACAGTCGGTAGAGAATGCACCTCTTGATCTCAGGGTGGTGTGTTCAAGCCCCTCGTTGGGCACAAAGCTTACTTTAAAAAAATATTTATACTGGGCGCCTGGGTGGCTCAGTTGGTTAAGCGACTGCCTTCGGCTCAGGTCATGATCCTGGAGTCCCGGGATCGAGTCCCACATCGGGCTCCCTGCTCAGCGGGGAGCCTGCTTCTCCCTCTGACCTTCCCCCCTCTCATGTGCTCTCTCTCTCTCATTCTCTCTCTCAAATAAATAAAACCTTTAAAAAAATAATAAAAAATAAATAAAATAAAATTAAAAAAAATATTTATACTTTAAGTCTTGAGAATTGTTTTACTTATAGAAACTATGACTGACAGATGTATATGTAATATCAAAGTCACAACCATGAACCCAGTGTCAACCCCCCCAAAAAGAAAAAAACAAAAAACAAATAAGCTCTTAAATTCATAATAGTGGATTGTTTCCAGTTTCCTATACATATTTTGCTATTCTTCTGTTTTGTACTAAAAGGCAAGAAATGGGATGTCCTGCAGGTTGATAACAATGTGAATAAAGTCAGAACTGAGAAAACTATTGTTTCCTAAAAAATTTTGCAAATAAGGAAATCAACTCCAACTTTTTAAAATTTAAGAATCACAGAATAGGGGCGCCTGGGTGGCTTAGTCGGTTAAGCATCTGCCTTTGGCTCAGGTCATGATCTCAGGGTCCTGGGATCGAGTCCCGCATCGGGCTCCCTGCTCAGCAGGGAGCCTGCTTCTCCCTCTCCCACTCCCCCTGCTTGTGTTCCCTCTCTCACTGTCAAATAAATAAAGTCTTAACAAGAAAAGAATCACAGATTAAAAAGAAAGTCACAGAACAATGAAGGCAGGACTACGATCTATGATAAAATGGAGGGGTGCTGGGTGGCTCAGTCGTTAGGTGTCTGCCTTTGGGGCGGGTCATGATCCCAGGGTCCTGGGATCGAGCCCCGCATTGGGCTCCCTGCTCCGCGGGAAGCCTGCTTCTCCCTCTCCCACTCCCCCTGCTTGTGTTCCCTCTCTAGCTGTGTCTCTCTCTCTGTCAAATAAATAAAATCTTAAAAAAAAAATGTTAAAATGGAACGAGTTGTCACTGCTATTTTAGATGGATTTATAAATATTTCAAACTATTTTCAGTTCTGATTCCTAACACAGTAAATAGTGGTAGGTATAACCACATAATCAAAAGCTGTTGGAGGCTCTTCTTAATTTTGAAGAGTGAAAACAGACCCAAAAGTTTGAAAGCTGCTGCTATATAAGTACTAAGTTCTAAAATACTGAACCTTGGTCACGGGGTTGGGGGAGCTGTTGCTGGTGATATTCCGCACTCAGAGTGTGACCTGCCCCATCCTTAGCCCTTCATGGGCTCCTATCTCAGGACTAGAAAGGTGGCAGGAATGGAGGTGGTAACATGATAAGGAGAAAGAGATGCTTTCAGTAGAACTGTGCGCCACCAACGTCCTCAGGTCGAAATGCTGCTGGAGGAGGGAGGTCCTGACCATAGCGAGACTCTCGGGCACCCAGCACCGCAAGCTGACCCAGCACCCACCACCTCTGCCTCTGAGAGCTCTTGCTCACGGGCAGTGGGAGGGCCCACCTGTGCCCATTCGGAGATGAAGGACTGGGCAACTGGGGTAGCCCCCTGCGGCAGGCTGTGGACGCTCTAGCAGCTCGTCCCCAAAGAGGGCAGAGGAGGAGAGGGAGAAGGTGGTGGACGAATGTAGTAACTGAGAAGACTCAGTGATGAGCACACACGAGATAGTCCTTGAAGAAAACACACCCAGAGAGAACTGCGCGGAGCTGGGATTCTGCAGGTGGGGCCTCAGGCCTGCACGTGACAGCCTCAACTCTTGCCACCAAAACTCTGAAGCCTAGCAGACTCACAGGTTAGCTATTTGTAATGAAAGAATACTGACTGCACACCTGAAACTAATGAAACGTGTGTTAACAATACCTCAGTTAAACAAATTTAAAAATAAAATACTGAGAAAAATGCAATAAAAATGGTAACCATTGTTCTTTGTATTATGGGACTATTGATAATGTTTATTTCCTTTTTTATATTTATTTGTAATTTTCTACATTTCCCATAAGAAAAGGGCAAGCTTTTTATCATGGTATTTCTTTTTTAAGTCAGTGATACAAAGTAAAAATATCTACTATTTGTACAGTGCTTTATAGCAGCAGTTCTCAAATATTTTTATACTGTTTTTTCTTTTAAAGATTTTATTTATTTGTCAGAGAGAGAGGGCGCACAAGCAGGGGGAGCGGCTGGCAGAGGGAGGAGGGACAGAGGCAGAGGGAGGAGCAGGCTCCCCGCTGAGCAAGGAGCCCAATGCGGGGCTCGATCCCAGGACCCTGAGAGCCAAAGGCAGTTGCTTGACTGACTGAGCCACCCAGGTATCCATATTTTTACACTGTTAAGAAATAATGAGTATGGGGCGCCTGGGTGGCTCAGTCGGTTAAGCGGCTGCCTTTGGCTCGTCCTGGGATCGAGCCCCACGTCTGGCTCCCTGCTCAAGGGAGAGGGAGAAGCAGGCTCTCCCCTGAGAGCCTCCCCTACTTGTGCTCTCTATCTCTCTGTCAAAAAAATTAAAAAAAAAGAAAAGAAAAGAAAGAAATAATGAGTATCTTGGGGCCCCGGCTGGCTCAGTCAGAAGAACATGTGAGTCTTGATCTCAGGGTCGTGAGTTTGAGTGCCATGTGGGGTGTAGAGATTACTAAAAAAATAAATTAAAAAAAGAAATGATGAAAATCTCACAAAAAGCTTTTGTTTATGTAGTTATATCTGTCAATGTTTACCATATTAGAAGTTAGAACTGAAATTTTTGGAAATATTTATTAATTGATGTAAAATAATAGTAATAAGCCTATCCTTTTTTTTTTTTTTTTTTTTTTTAAGATTATTTATTTATTTGAGAGAGAGAGAATGAGAGATAGCACGAGAGGGAAGAGGGTCAGAGGGAGAAGCAGACTCCCTGCGGAGCAGGAAGCCCGATATGGGACTCGATCCCAGGACTCCAGGATCATGACCTGAGCCGAAGGCAGTCGCTTAACCAACTGAGCCACCCAGGCGCCCCGCCTATCCTTTTTTAAGGATAAATATTTAATTTATATATTTTATATATAGTATTTTTTTATTATGTTCAGTTAGCCACTGTATAATAACCCATTTCATTTTAACATAAATGCCATTTTTATAAAAAATAACTATCTTCAAAACAAAAATTCATAGAATGAGTCATAGTAACATTTTTTGCAAATCTCTAATATCTAACTTAATAGAAAGCAGTGGGACATCTCCTATCTGCTTCTGCATTCAATCTGTTACAGTACATGCAGATGTCATGTAACCTTACTGCATACTTATAAGAGATTTACAGTAAAGAAAGGTAAATAACATCTTAGTATATTCATGAAAATAGTTTTAATTTCTGTAAACCTCCTGTAAGGGTCTGGGGTACCCTCAAGACTCACTGGATCACACTTTAAAAACCATGTTCTTTTTCTTTTTTTTTTTTTTTAAGATTTATTTATTTATTTGAGAGAGAGCTGGGCAGGGGTGAGGGAGGGGGAGGGGCAGAGAGAGAGAGAGAGAGAATTTCAAGCAGACTCCCCACTGAGCATGGAGCTCTAGTGGGGCTCAGTCCCACGACCCCAAGATCATGACCTCAGCTGAAATCAAGAGTCAGACGTTCAACCGACTGAGCCACCCAGGCGCCCCTAAAAACCATTTGCTTTATACCATACAAAATAACCTTCACAAACAAATCTCATTGACTCACAAAAACACACTGAATCAGGCATGTTTTTAAACAGATGAGGAATCTGAGAGTCACAGAGGTCAACCAATTCATCCACCATCACACGGATTCCTGTCTTTAGAGTCTGAATCTGGGACTCAATTCCAGATATCTATCATATCAACTCTGAAAAGCTTTTAAACCGCCCGCCTTTTCCCAGAGCCACAGCCTGGGACACTCAAAGACTTTATACACAATAATTAGGATGGCTAATATAGTAACTCTAGAATGTGGTAGGAAAAACAGAGATCCAGAGGAGTTAGGGAAGACAGAGCGTGACAGCACAGAAATAAGCACAGGTCCTGGCAGGCAGGATCCCTGAGCTCTGGACGCCATTCCTTCCCTTCTTGTGTGACTTAAGTTTCTTCACCTCTCTGGTCACCAGGATTGCCTCATCTGCGAAATGGGATGATGATATCTTACCTGCCTGAAGGCATGGTCTGGACCAGATGATTGCCCAAGGTCCTTCTAGTGGAAGGCTTGCCATTTACCAAAAATTCCAGTCATTTGGAAGGAATACAACACAGCTGAAATGGACTCTCCTTTTGAGAGTGCCTGTGATTCTTCCATTTTCTCTAGGGTAATATTTGGTACTTGATATTTCTTGAAATCTGTTTTAGTCACCTGTCTTGAAATTTCTTCAAACTTTATTCAGAAAACCTAACCTTGAGAACAATTCATTGAAATCACTTGAGGGGCACCTGGGAGGCTCAGTCGGTTGAGCGTCCGACTCTTGATTTCGGCTCCGGTCATGATCTCAGGGTTGTGAGATCCAGTCCCCGAGTGGGGCTCTTCGCTCAGTGGGAAGTCGGCTTGAGGTTCTCTCTCCCTCTGCTCCTCCCCATCCCCCGTGCTCCCTCTCTCAAATAAATAAATCTTAAAAAAAAAAATCACTTGAAAACTTGGTACAGAGAAATCCAGTGCAATTCCACAAGCCCCACAAGTGTACTGAACACCTACTATTGTGCTGCAGACATGTAAGAACCTAGAGAACTGGGGTACCGGGTAGCTCAGTTGGTTGGGCATCTGTCTTCAGCTCAAGTCATGATCCTAGGGTCCTGGAATCAAGCCCTGACTTAGGCTCCCTGCTCAGCGGGGAGGCTGCTTCTCCCTCTCCCTTTGCCTGCCACTCCCCCCCTGCTTGTGCGCGTGCTCTCTCTCGCTCTCTCTCTGTGTGTGTCAAATAAATAAATAAAATTAAATTTAAAAAAAGATTCTAGAGAACCATGCACACCTGATTTTATTTCTGGACATGCTACTGGATTTACACATCTATCATGCACTTAAGCTGCTTTATTTTTCCTATTTTTTAAATTGTGGCTAAATAGACATAACAAAATTTACTACTTTAACCATTTAAGTACAGTTTGGTGGCACTAAATACATTCACATTGTTGTGCAACCATCACCACCATCCATCTCCAAAACTCTTTATATCTTGCAAACCTGAAAGTACACCCATTAAATAACTCCCCTTCCCTTCCTGTCCTGGCAAGCACCCTTCTACTTTCTATCTCTATGAATTTGACTACTCTCGGTACCTTATATATGTGGAATCATGCAGCATTTGTCTTTTTGTGACTGGCTAATTTCACTTAGCCTGATGTCCTCTGGGTTCATGTTGTAGCAGGTGTCAGCGTGTCCTTCCTTTTTAAGGCTGAATCCTATTCTATTGTGTGCATACACCACATTGTGTTTATACATTTATCTACCAGTGGAGATTTGGGTCATTTCCACCACACTGAAGCTTTCCCAGCCTTGCTTTAAAGGCTGGAGAAACTCAACACAGACAAAGAAGAAAGCAGAATAGAGTCAATGGTAGCAGGCATGGATCAGAAAAATATGCACGGAATTATTTTAGATTTGAGATGCAAATTCCAGCACTAAAAGAAAAAAAAAAAGCCAGATTTTTGTCTTTGTTGTTTTTCCCTCTTCTATAAAGAACTGTTACTAAATTCTAAGTGTCATAAGATCATGGAATGTACTGCATTGAATTTCACATTCCACAGAAAAGGTAGCAAAGTTTCTGGCCAATTCCATGAACTTATCTTTGGATATATCAATGTAGTGTACAATTAGGGAAACATTTTGATCTGAATGATCACACTTGATTTTACAACAATCTTATTATAAGATACTCAGGGTATTTGTGTAATTTCGTAGCTGAAGAAGCTGAGAATCTCAACCATTAGCTCCTCACCAGGCAACATGGAATAGGGACACCCCTAGAGGTCTTACAACAACTCCAGCCCTGTCCCTCTGCCCCTGCCACTTTGTCAGTAGTTGTGAATGAGCATTTAGTCACTTCCTAGGGCGCCTGGGTGGCTCAGTCGTTAAGTGTCTGCCTTCGGCTCAGGTCACGATCCCAGGGTCCTGGGATGGAGCCCCACGTCAGGCTCCCTGCTCCGCGGGAAGCCCATTTCTCCCTCTCCCACTCCCCCTGCTTGTGTTCCCTCTCTCCCTGTGTCTCTCTGTGTCAAATAAAATCTTAAAAAAAAAAAAAAAGTCACTTCCTAAGTACAGTATCATTTCACCCTGAAGCACAGAAATATAAGCTGGGCAACATCTTAAGATCCTTCTAATCTTATGACTTAACATGACAGTTTTCCATCAGGGTGAGTTCTTTTTCTTTTTTTCTTTTCTTTTCTTTTTTATTTATTTATTTGACAGAGAGAGACACAGCGAGAGAGGGAACACAAGCAGGGGGAGTGGGAGAGGGAGAAGCAGGCTTCCCGCGGAGCAGGGAGCCCGATGCGGGGCTCGATCCCAGGACCCTGGGATCATGACCCGAGCCGAAGGCAGACGCTTAACGACTGAGCCACCCAGGCGCCCTCTTTTTTTTTTTTTAATATGATGTGTCTGTGTGACAGCAGGACTACTAACATATATATTTAATTAGAAATGATCCTGAGTTCTGTTAAGGACCCTGCAACAGTGAGAGGAAATCAGCAGAAAGCGGTGGGGGAGGGTAAGGTTGTACCTTAGGTTGCAGAGGAAGAACATTACTCTCTGATCCTCAAGCTTAGTTTAGAAAAAGAGGTATAAAGTTCATTCAAAGTATTATGGCTGGTTAAAAAAAAGTGTGATGGTTGGCACAAGTAGGAATACCTAGAGCAAAGCTATGAAGTGGTCAGATTTACTGCCCCTTGAGTGCTCCAGTCTCCTTGCAAACCCTTGGACTGTATCTTTCTCAGCTCTACCCAGGGACTCAGTGCCTTTAAGATGCCTGTATATCCAGCCCTACCATGCACACTCTGAGCCCCTTTTCTGGATATGCCCCATCCTCTGCACTTTCTCCTGTCTCTTCATCAAAACTTGCCTATTTAAAACTTCTAGCTAACACTGGTAGATTGTTCATAGGTACTTATTCCCTCCCCTTCCCCAATCCCACTGCTAGAGTACCTGTAAAGAAATTTTAAATGATATTAGGGCAAAAATTAACAACAACAACAACAATAACAACAAAAAGAGGCAAGGAGGACACAGTAGAAGAGAGATTTTGATGACTTTTTGAAAGACAAAGTAGACATCAGGGGAAGCCACTTAGGAAGGGGACAACATTCCAACTTAAATGGAGGTGGTTGTGGAAGAAAAAAGAAAGCCAACTGACTCACAGGCTTAGTGCCCGGACACCCCAGGGATTAAGGAAGGCCAGGCTTGAGTGAGGCAAAAACATTGGTGGAATGTCCGAGTACCAAGCAGCTGGGTTGTTTTCCTTAATCCACTGGTGAGATAATAATGCCTCCCCAGCCAATAGAAGAGCTGAGATTTGTTCTCTTGGGAAACTGAATAACCAAGGCTTTGGATTTGGAGACATTTGCCATTTGGGGACGTAAAGAATAAGGGAAGGTTGAAGTGAGCATCAGGCTGAAATTAGCTTGATTAAATAAAAGTCAGCTAATTAACTGTGGGGACCTTAGCCTTTTTTCCCCACCCTGCCCTTAGAAGATCAGCAACGAGGCCTATGCTTGGGGATATCACTCTGGCTGTAGGAAATGGATGACCCTTCTTTCCTGCAGAAATTGAATAGCCTTAGGAAAATGAAGTGCAAAGAGTTTAGCATTCCATAATAAAAAGGACAGCTCAAGGACTAGTCCCCTAAAAGAGAATCCACCAGTCTACAAGTTTAACCTACATGCATAGAGCTACAAATCAGCTTTTAAAAAAGTGATCTCACTCTTAAATATGAAGAGTCAAGGATGACTACACATTTGGGAAAAGCCTCCAACATGAAAGAGATTTAAAATCAACCAACTAACCGGGGCGCCTGGGTGGCTCAGTTGGTTAAGCGACTGCCTTCGGCTCAGGTCATGATCCTGGAGTCCCGGGATCGAGTCCCACATCGGGCTTCCTGCTCAGCGGGGAGTCTGCTTCTCCCACTGACCCTCTTCCCTCTCGTGCTTTCTATCTGTCATTCTCTCTCTCTCAAATAAATAAATAAAATCTTTAAAAAAAAAAAATCAACCAACTAACCAGGAGGAAGGAAAGTACAGGAAGATGTTGCTACTACGCCCCTGAAGTCCCTGAGGATAGAACAACCAAGATGTTACAGGAAAAGAAAAAGAAGAAAAAAATATCAAAAAGCAAGAAAGGGCTCTGGGAAATATAAAATATAACAGTCAAAATGAAAAAAATCATAAAAAGTTAGGAAACTTGGGGCACCCGGGTGGCTCAGTAGGTTGAGTGTTCGGCTCAGGTCATGATCCCAGGGTCCTGGGATCAGGCCTGAGTTGGTCCCCCTGCTCTGCGGGGAGCCTGCTTCTCCCTCTGCCTGCCACTCCCCCTGCTTGTGCGATCTCTGTGTCAAATAAATAAAATCTTAAAAAAAAAAAAGTTAGGAAACTGAATCAGGGAAGCTTACCAACCAGAAAGTTAAATCACAAGTGAAAGAGAGGGGTGCCTGGGTGGCTCAGTCGTTAAGCGTCTGCCTTCGGCTCAGGTCATGATCCCAGGGTCCTGGGATCGAGTCCCGCATCGGGCTCCCTGCTCAGCGGGGAGTCTGCTTCTCCCTCTCCCACTCCCCCTGCTTGCGTTCCCTCTCTTGCTGTGTCTCTCTCTGTCAAATAAATAAAATCTTAAAAAAAAAAAAAAGTGAAAGAGAACAGAAGTAGGACAAAAGCTTAGAGGGTCAGATTAGAAAGTCTACCCAACTAAAATTAGAACCTACCAGAAAAATAAATAATTGAAAGTAGGAAAGAGGAAAAAAAACCACAAAGTGACATAAGAAATTTTTCCAGCCAGCATTGGTAGGCACAAGACTCCAGTCTGAAAGTTGTGCTGAATGCTCAACAAGGTGAGTAAAAAAGCCCTACCCAGCCACATCACTGTAAAAGCTCAGGACCTCAGGGTCCAGGCTTTTACAGTGGAATTTTTACACTTCCAGAGAGAAAAAGCAGGCAAATCAGAATTTTACTGGATTGTTCAAAGGTACCAACTCTGGAAAATCAGCAGATGATGGAGTAATGCCTCCAAAATTCCAAGAGAAAAGCATCTCCAACCCAGAATTTTAGAATGAGCCACATCAGTCAAATGTGAGGGAAGAATAAAAATGTTTTAAACATTCAAAGACTTTAAAATTTTACTTCTTGTGCACCGTAAGCTACTGAAGGATATGCTCCCCCCAAATAGGGGTAATTGGATGAGAAAGGGTTCCAGGAGAACAATGAAGAAAAGTCCATTGGGGCAGATATGCAGAAGGCCATAATTATGAGCAGAGACTATATTCATGAGCAGAGGATTCTGGGAAGGCAATTGTGAGGGTTAAATTTTATTTATGTGTTTGGTTTTCTTTTCTTTTTTGGGGGGGGCTAGTTAATTTTAATGTATCAACTTGGCTAGTCCAAGATCCTGGATATTTGGTTAAAAACCGGTCTGGGGCACCTGGGTGGCTCAGATGGTTAAGCGTCTGCCTTCGGCTCAGGTCATGATCCCAGGGTCCTGGGATCGAGTCCCGCATTGGGCTCCCCGCTCCTTGGGGGCCTGCTTCTCCCTCTGCTTCTCTCTCTCTCTCTCTGTCTGTCATGAATAAATAAATACAATCTTAAAAAAAAAAAAAAAAACCGGTCTGGATGTTGCTGAGGCGATACTTTTCAGCTGAGATTAATGTTCAAATCAGTAGACTTTGAGTCAAGCAGATTACCCTATACAATATAGGTGGGTCTCATCCAATCAGTTGTAGGCCTTAAGAGAAAAAGGAATGATGTCCTCTGAGCAAGAGGGAATTCTATATCCAGACTGCATTCAGACTTGAGCTGCAATATCAACCCTTCTCTGAGTCTGGCCCACCAGCCCACCCTACATATCTTGGATTTGCCAGTCTCCACAATCATATGAGCCAACTGCTAAAAATGAAATCTCTCTCTCTCTCTCCCCCTACACACACACACACACACACACACACACACACACACACACACACACACCCTATTCTGTTTCCCTGGGGAATGCTAATACAGAGGACTACAAGAAAAAATGAGTAGTGCCTTTGCAATATTATCAATTAGTGTGTGGCAAAGATTCAGTAAAGTAATTAAGGGTAAACAGAAAACGAGGCAAATACAAAAACTAAGGCAATTATTAATTCCAGGAAAAATAAAGGATTGTACCTCAGCAATGAACAATGTTTTGCCAAAGAAATGTAAATGCCTACGACTGACTGGCCAAAAATCTTTATATAATTATCTGAGAAGAGGGAAATGAATCAGTAATATCTGAAACTGATAAATGGAGAAACACAATATAAGCATACTATTCAGAAACACAGAGATGAATGTTAAGAAAAATTGCCAAAAATAGGTAAGGGTAATTTTCCATGAGTACAAGGGTAGGAAGAAAAGAAAAGGCAGATCAGATATTTGCCGTGTTTCATCATAAGCCTTTTTTACTATTTGAACTTATATGCAGGTATTATTCTGATAAAAATTAAAATTAACTGATAAATGCTTGCCCATTTGCAGCTCCATTCCTTCTGGGCCCAGTTGCCAGGTAACTAATCGGATACAGTAATAAAATAAAGCCTGACATGTTGTCCAATCCTGTCAGATAACTTATTTAATTTTTAAAGGTTTCAGTGCTATTATACTAAAAGGAGCAATTGTAAAATTTTTTTTTTTAAGATTTTATTTATTTATTTGAGAGAGAGAATGAGATAGAGAGAGAGCATGAGAGGGGAGAGGGTCAGAGGGAGAAGCAGACTCCCTGCCGAGCAGGGAGCCCGATGCGGGACCCGATCCCGGGACTCCAGGATCATGACCTGAGCCGAAGGCAGTCGCTTAACCAACTGAGCCACCCAGGCGCCCTCAATTGTAAAATTTCTAATCAAGACAGGAAATATGTGTGAAAAGTGGGGAATATTCAAGGTTTTTTTAAGGCAGGGGTGCCTGGGTGGCTCAGTTGTTAAGTGTCTGCCTTTGGCTGAGGTTGTGATCCCGGGGTCCTGGGATCGAGCCCCGCATCAGGCTCCCTGCTCCACAGGAAGCCTGCTTCTCTCTCTGCCACTCCCCCTGCTTGTGTTCCCTCTCTCGCTGCCTCTCTCTCTGTGTCAGATAAATAAATAAAATCTTAGGGGAAAAAAACGTTTTTTTTAAACCAAACCACTGGGTGATGAGTACATTATTTGGGGCCTAGGTCATCATGGTGTCTCAGTAAACATCAAATATGAATTCTGATTGAGGAACTAAAACTCATGCCTGGGATTACTCTGAGCATAGTGCCCCATCTGCAAGGTAGTATGTGCGTGTCTGTGGGGGCAGGGATGGTCACAGTGCAAACCCTTGCATTTCGACTATTCCCTGCGTTGGTTTTCCACAGACACTTGAAATTCAATGACTATTTCATTTTCTTGATTCTCGAGGGCTTTTTTTTTTTTAATGATGTTATGTTAATCACCATGGGAGGGCTTTTCGATATTCACAGTTGTCTGCTAAAATGGAAACCTTTCTCAGGAAAAGAGCATCCCTTCGTAGGCATTACCTTGCTTGCTACTGAGAATGAGAACGGAAAATTGAGGGGTGGGGGGAAAGGCAGAGGTGGCCTCCCAGGGCTAGCTTTTGGCCAGGTCATTGTTTTTAGCCCAGGACAGCGGGAAGCTAGCCGTAGAGGCGGCGGGGGGGGGGGGGGGGGGGGCTGGCCTGTCTGCAGTAGCAGCAATCGGCCAGGAGGTGGCGGCCCTGTCTTATCTGGTGCCCCAGCCGTGGTTCCTGCCGGGCCCCCGCGGCAGCAGTGCGGGTGCAGACTGGGTCCTCCCAGAGGCAGCGCTGAGCCGCAAGCGCAGATTTGGTCCCTTGCTGCTGTGGCAACCATGAGCATTCTGCAAAGAGCTGTTTGAACGAGCGAACTCTAGGAGCAATCATTAGGACCACTCTCTCGAATACAGCCTCGACACGTTTGCAGATAGCACAGCCCTGGGTCAGTCCACTCTCCGCTGACCCTAGTCCTGGCCCATTGCAGCAAAAAGTGGCCGAAGGAAACATACCCCCGTGTTCACCGCTCTGGCTTCAAACCCAGGTCCATAATACCACGAGGACCCTTAATCATCCTATATGTGCGGTCACTCTCACACCCTCTCCCAGACAGCTATGTTACACTTTCAGCTGCCTCCACACACCTCCAATGCCTCACTCCGCCGAGGGGCATGCCTCCCACTTCACTGAGGAAATGAAGCAGCGGGAAGTGAGCGTCCACGACACCCACCCCTGTACCCCAGCAGCCGCACCCTGAGAGCTGGCTTTCCCACTCGCTACGGTAGATGAACTGTCTGGGATCCTGGGCTCCTTAAGGGCAACCCTGCCTGCGCCCTCGATGGAATCCCCTCCCACCTCTATGGCAACATGACTCCGGAGATTTTTCCACCCTTTTTTTTTTTCCCCCACATCATCAACTTTCCTTTCTCTCCTGCGTTATTCTCATTAACACATAAACCTGCTCTTATCTGTCCCATCATTATTTATCATCTCTCTTTAGCTCCATTTATCTATGAGCTTCTGGCCTCATCTCTCTCCTTGCTTTTCCAGTAAAATTTTTGGTGTTTTCCATGCTCGCTGATGCTGTCTCCAAGGCCCTCCTCGCCATTCTCCCTTAAACCCACTGCTCTCAGGTTTTTTGTTCAGACCATTCCAAAGTCCTCCTGACCTGCACATCACCTACCTCCAACTGTCAACTCTTTGTCCTCATCTTAACTCTACCTATAGAGAGCACTTGACATAGTCACTTGCTTCTCCTGGAAACACGGTCTTCATTGGCTCCCGAGGTCACCATAATCTGACTTTTCCTCTGCCTTTCTTAGTTCTTTGCTGTTTTCCACCTTTTCTCCCCAGTCTTATTCTTAAACTGAGTCCTTGGACTTTTTTTTTTTAAGAGAGGGAGTGCACGTGCGCAAGCGGGGGTGGGGGGTGAGCAGAGGGCAAGAGAGAGAGAATTAAGCAGGCTCCAAGCTCATCACGGAGCTGGACGCTGGGCTCCATCTGACGACCCCTGAGATCATGACCTGAGCCAAAATCCAGAGTCCACTGCTTAACCTACTGAGCCACCCAGTCGCCCGGTCTTCTTTTCTAAACATAATCTCACTTCCTTGGCAAGCTCCTCTACTCTCCTGACTTTAAATACCACTTAGATATTACAGCTCCCAAATAGACACCGCTGGCTCAGACTTCTCCCTTGAGTGCCATACTTTACACATCCAGTGGCCTACTCAACATCCCCATGACCATTAAATTGACACCCCAATTGATATCCTGATGTTCCACTGCTCTGCCCGTGGTCTTCCTATCTCAGTTAATGGCAGCCTCGTTCTTCCAGTTTCTCAGGCCAAAATATTCAAACATCTTTGACTCCTTCCTTTCTCCCATATCCCACGTCTATTCCTGCAGGAAGTCCTACAGTCTCCACCTTCAAAATATATCCAGATCCCAGCCGCATCTCACCACCTCCATCACTAGCACCCTGGGCTAAGCCACCCTCACCCCTCCCCTGAGTTACTGCCAGTACCTCCTCATGGTGTCCCTGCTTCCATGCATGAGCTTCTGCAATTTTATCTCAATATAGCAGCCAGACCGATCCTTTCACAAAAAGCCAGACCATGTCATTCCTCTGCTCTGAACTCCCCAAGAGCTCCCCATTTTAATCAGAATAAAAGCAAAGTCCTTGGGAAGGTATAGATGACCAGCACTATCTAACAGAAATAGGAGCCACATGTGACATTTAAAATTTTCTGTAGTCATGAATAAAAAGGTAAAAAGAAACAGGTGAAATGAATTTTAACAGTATATTTTTAAATGCGGTATCTCTATAAAGTATTATTATTTCACCATGGGCTCCATATAAAAATTGGGAAATTTTGCGTTCTTGTTTTCATTCAAAGTCTTTGAAATGTGGCAGGTCATGTAGTCATACAGCAAGTCTCAGTTTGGACTAGGCACATTTCAAGAGCTTGAGAGTCACACGTTGCTAGAGGCCACTGTGGCGGACAATGCAGCTCGAGCCCACGTCTCTCTGAGGGGCCTCTGGCTCCCCTTCACCTGGCTGACTCAGCTCCTGCCCACTGGGCAGGCTTGCACCTCAGGACCTTTGCACAGCCATGTTCCCTCTGCCATCCTTGCTCTTTCCCCCTGATAATCTCACAGATGCCTTTTCACCTCCTTGCCTTCACTTACATGGCCATCCCACTTAAACTGAAACCAGCACACTTCCCATTCTGACACTCCCAATTCCTTCTACCTGCTTCAATTTCTTTCCCCTAGCACTTATCACCTTCTAAAAGATCACATATTCATTAAGTATTCTCTATTTTCTCACACAAGAAAAGCTCCACAAGGGCAGCTGCCTATTTTGTTGAGTGACATGTTCCCAGCGCCTGGTATGTAGTAGGCACTCAATAAAAGCTTCTTGACTGAATGAACTGAGAGCATAACTTTATCCCGTGAGGGTTCTCGGGTCAGGGCTTGGAGCCAGCATCTCACACTGTGCACCAGCAGCTCTCATCTTGGGAGTGACTGAAACGGAAGCTATTTCCTCTGTTAGCAATCATTGCAAGAAAAGGCAAGGATAGGTTCAATGCAGCAAGCATTTTGTGTCCACTGTGTGCACGGCTATGGGGAGTGGTAACACAATGACCATAAGGATGTGACCCCATGTCCTTCAGCAAGGCCTGGATTTCCTCTGGGCAGCTCTGGAGGCCAGAGCCAGTGTCAAAGTGGGGCAAATGGATAGAGACTAATTTCAATTTGTCTAATTGAAATTGACTAATTGGAAAGAACCTTTGAATAATCAGCACCATTCAAAAAGAATGGGACTGTCTTAAGAGATCTCATTATGGTCCCCAATCTAGAAGTCACTCTTGCTGAGATGTGGGCTCTGTACTGGGGGTTGAACTAAACCTCCAAAGTTACCTTTAACATTCTAAGATACTTGAGCCTAAATTGTTGGTGTAGCAGAAATAATATGGATTTGTTTTTAGATTTTATTTTTAAGTCAAGTCTACACCCAATATGGGGCTCGAACTCACAACCCTGAGATCGAGAATTGCCTGCTCTGACTGAGCCAGTCAGGTGCTCCAGTAATAGGGGTTTTGATATCCGACAGTCTGGTTGAAGTTTTATTCCCCGGTTTACGTGCTGCTATTTGCATGCTTGTTTTATTTTTGCAGGATGTTATCTATCTCCAGGGATTTGCTTCCAGGTAATATACGTACCACTGTCTTCCATACAAGTTGACATGTAATAGAAAGCAAATACTTTTTTCTACCTTTACTTGGAAAATTTTCTCCTAGAAAATTTCCAGAATTTCCAAAAATGGTAAAAGTCCTCCCCCCTTTAATTCTCAAGTTATTTCTAAAAACCTGCTCCCACCTCACAATGACTACTCCTCCCTATGTCTTTTCCTATAGGCAACGGTACCCATCACTCCTTTTAACTGTTAAGTGCTATCTCATTTCATCTTTGCAAAAGGTGTGGAGGTGTTGACCAGAACTAGTCTCATTATTCAGATGAGGAAATTGAAGCTCAGGGATGTTAATTAACTTGCCCAAGGCCACATATCTGGTTAAGTGGTCAAACATAACCTAGAAAGTTCCAAAGAATTTTTTGTTGTTCTGTACTCATTCACTCACTCAACAAGTATTTATTGATCTGTGTGTGCCAGGAGCTCTGCTAGGAACGGAGGACATGCTCTACACAAACCCCTTCTCTGCTTTCTGTGACTGAGCCCTGGTTGGGTTAGAAGGCTTTTTATTTTTTATTTTTTTAAAGCTTTTCTTCTACTTGTGAGAGAGAGTGTAGAGCATGAGAGGGGGGAGGGTCAGAAGGAGAAGTAGGCTCCCTGGCGAGCAGGGAGCCCGGATGCGGGGCTCGATCCTGGTCCCAGGACCCCGGGTTCATGACCTGAGCACAAGGCAGACGCTTAACTGACTGAGCCACCCAGGCGCCCCTGGTTAGAGGGCTTTTTTAGCCGTCGCCTGACCTGTTCCCTTTCACTGAAGGCTTTGGCATCCCCTCCAGTCCCCGATAAGGGTCTGTATAGATGTGGTTGGGTTGCGGCTTCGGCTTCTCTACAGACACCGCAGCCTTCCCCTGAACTTACTCTATCCCAGTTGTGCAAATAAGCCAGTCATTTTCCATTTCTGATTGGATAACGAGGTGGAGCTTACTTTTCCTTAAGCAGCGGCCGTACATCTTAGCCAGCATCTTACGGAGGGCGGACTGTAGCTTGAGAACCCGGCACCTCGGAAGGCCTCTCTATGTCTCCTCTGACTTCCAGTTAGTTTCCAGATCCCAGTTACAGCTTGTGCATACTATACGGTGGGGTGGGGGTGGGGGACTGTGTGCTTACTGAAGCAGTGCAGAGACATTAATTAGCAAAGAAGTGCTTGCTGGCTCCTTCCCTTTCTCAAAGGTCTGACCTGACACCTCTGTTCAGATCACGACCCAGCCCACGCTGGCCCCTCCCTAACCCCTCCTTAGGACAACCTCCAGGCACCAACCACAGGTCCAATGCATATTTTAGGAGCTCAACCTTCCTCTTTCTATTCAGTCTGATTTTACTCACTTGCTGGGGGGTGGGGTGGGGGGGGAGTCCTTAAAGTATTTTCTAAATTACTTTCATCTTAGAAGTAACAGAAGATTGTGAAAGCTTAAGAACCAACTGCAGTTGATCCAATCCCAGTTTATATAATACTGTAAGATAATATGTTTCAAGTCCATATTTAAAACCTCCATATTCAGGTATGTCAAATGGATGAGTTGTATTGATTTCACTATTTCTCAACATAGGGGAGGGATCTTAAACCCATGTTCCTAAATTTCTTAGCGTAACATTCAAGGGCCTCCCTGACCCAGTTCTAAATGACCTTTCCATGTCACTCCGGACTGGAACACTGATTAATCTTTATTTCATGTCCCAACACGGTGCTGGACACATGGGAAGAGTACAATCATTTCAGCCCTCTTAGGGCATCAGCAGTATGCTACCCCCACTGGTCTTGTCCTCCGCCCACTACTACTGGCTTATCCCAATAGCTGAACCCTGAACCTCGTCAGGGCCAGTAGCTGCAACTGCTCCTCATCTCAAGGTCAAGCATTTGATTCTACCTTCCCCTTCCCAGTAGCCCTCTCCAACATTCTTCCCCACATTAGAACCTCCAATCCACTCATGACTCCCCCTCGTAACACTCCCTCATCTGCTTTACGTTCTCCCTCCCTCCTAACCGTGTGACGTTATTCTACTAAAACATTATTTGTTGTTTACCTGAAATTCAAATGTAACTGGGAGTCCTGTTGTTTTATTTGCTAGACCTCACAACCCAACAACCATAATAATCACTCTCCTACATAAATGCAGCTTCTTTGGCCTCCTCCTACTTGAAACTCCCTTGGCAAGACCACAGCTTGGGAAGGCTCAACTTTCTGACAACTCTGTGTCCCTTTCATGCAGGTGCTTGTGGTACTGTACTTTCTCCTCATTCTCAGGGTCCAACCGAACAGAAAATCGAAGCCCTTGGGAGAATTCCTGGATTCCCCTCACTTTATCTCCACTGTATTTGTATTCATCCATTTTTTTTTAAAGATTTTATTTACTTATTTGACAGAGAGAGAGACAGCAAGAGAGGGAACACAAGCAGGGGGAGTGGGAGAGGGAGAAGCAGGCTTCCGGCCGAGCAGGGAGCCCGATGCGGGGCTCGATCCCAGGACCCCGGGATCATGACCTGAGCCGAAGGCAGACGCTTAACGCCTGAGCCACCCAGGCGCCCTGTATTCATCCATGTTAACCTCCTGTCACCTAGATTGGGGGTCGGCAAACCATGGCCTGTGGGCCATCCAGCCCACTACCCACGTCTGTACGGCATGCTGGCTAAGGATGGTTTTTAGTTTTTATTTTATTTATTTATTTTTATTTTATTTTTATTTTTAGATTTTATTTACTTATTTGAGAAAGACAGAGACTCAGGGGTGATGACCTGAGCCGAAGGCAAATGCTTAAAGCCTGAGCCACCCAGGCGCCCGGTTTTTAGTTTTTAAATAATTAGGGCGGGGGACAGGGAATCACAAGAATACGTTTTGTAACATGTGAAAAGTATATGAAATTAACATTTCAGCAAACCTAAATCAAGTTTTATTGGAACACGCCACGCCCACTCATTTATGTGCTGTGTGTCGGCTCTAGAGACAAGAAGAATAGTTGCAACAGAAACTGTATGTCCGCAACTACTAAAATATTTACTTTCTGGTCCTTTGTAAAAAAGTTTGCTGACCCCTCATCCAGCTGCGCTCCAAACCAAAACCACTTAATCCCATCCCTCCTTCCGACTCAGGAATATGGCCTTGCTAATTCCACCCAACCCTGCCATCAATTTTTCCGTCTGCTAAAATCAGGCCTATGAGCGTACCAAAAGGCTGTTGTTTCTCCAATCTTAAAAAAAAAAACCCAAAAAACAAAAAAACAACAACAAAACCAAACAAACAAAAAACAAAACCTCTTCTGGCCTCCTTCTGCCCCTACTGGTTACTGCTCTCATTTACAGCAAAAATCCCCAAAGAATTATCTGCATGTGAAGACCCCACTCCTTTTCCCCCAAATCTCACTTAAACTTTCGCCTTTCACTCCACCAAGATCGCTCTGCGCGCACCTTGGCCCCACGGCCACTGCGAAGGTGCACCTGTGGCGGATCCCCAGAGCCTCCTACCTGGTGGGTGGGCAGCAGGACGCGGTGATCGCTCTCACGGCCCCAAAGCTCCTTTTCACTTTACTTCGGAGACACCATACCCTCTAGATTTTTCTCCCACCTCCTGGGCACTTCCTCATCTCTTTTCCTGGTTCCTCTTATCACCGGCAGCCCCAGGACCTCTGTTCCTACCCCTGCTCTCTCCTGCGCAGGCTCCTGCAGGCTCTTATGCTAATGTTCCCAAAGGCATACCCCCCAGCCCAGACCTCCGTCCTAAGAACTGAGCTTCATTATCTAACTGCCCACCGGCATGGCCAGGCCAGCATCTAACGGACATAGCGACATCAACAAGGCAGTCTGCACGTCAGACGGGGGCTGAGACCCAGGTTCCTCTCCATCCCCAGCCTTTCTTCCCGCCCCCAGGGACTGGCAACCCTGCCCTTCCTTTCAGGCCTAAATCCTTGCCATCACTTTAACCACTCGTCTCTCACACTCCACCTAGAATCTGTCGGAACGTCTGTTGGCTCTGCCTTCACAACTTGTCTGGCAACTGACCATTTCTCACCTGACCTCACCTGGTCTCATCATCACTCACCTAGAGTGAGGCAAACTCTCCTGGGAGCTCTCCCTGCTTCCAACCTTGTCTGATACTCTCCCTCTCCACTCAGCCGCCAGGAAACTTTTTTTTTTTTTTTTAAGATTTTATTTATTTATTTGAGAGAGAGAGTGTGTGTGAGTGAGAGAGAAAGATCACAAGCCAGGGGGAGAGGCAGAGGGAGAAGCAGACTCCCTGCTGAGCAGGGAGCCCGACGTGGGGCTCGATCCCAGGACCCTGGAATCATGACCTGAGCCAAAGGCAGACACACTTAACCCACTGAGCCACCCAGGCGCCCCAGCCAGGAAATATTTTTCTTTTTTTCTTTTTTTTTTTTTTAAGATTTTATTTATTTATTTGGAGAGAGAGAGCACGAGAGGGGGGAGGGTCAGATGGAGAAGCAGACTCCCCGCTGAGCAGGGAGCCCAATGTGGGACTCGATCTTGGGACTCCAGGATCATGACCTGAGCTGAAGGCAGTTGCTCAACCAACTGAGCCACCCAGGCGCCCCAGGAAATATTTTTCAAAGGAAGTCCATTCAAACCCTCCAGTGGCTCCCCATATCACTCAGAGCAAAAGCCAAAGCCCCTTAATGGCCTACAAAGCTCTACTTGATCTAGCTCGCTGTCGCCCCACGCCTCACCTCTCTGACCCCATCTCCTGTCGTCTCTTCCTGACTCAGTACAACACACCAGCCTGCTTGCAGCTTCTGGGACAAGACAGGGCTGCTCCCACTTGGGACTTTTGTGCTGGCTCTCTCTGCCATGCTTTTCCCTATATAGTAGCATGGCAAACCTCTATCACCTTCCAATCTGCTCAGATGTTGCCTCTTCAGTGTGACCTACCTTGATCTTCTGATCCTTCGGCCCTGCTCTACTATAGGACATCGCTCTATTAACTTCTGACATATTTTCCTAGGTACTTACTTATTATGCAATTTACTAGAATGTTAACTGCACGAGGCAGTTTTTTGCAGTTTTGCTCAATTATTTAGTTCCAAGTGCTTGAAACTAACACAGACTCAGTAAATATTTGTCGAATGAATTGAATGTCTCCTTACTAGATGATTTCTTCTTTGTTTTTTTTTTACTTAATTTTTCAATAACCTTGACAGTTATGTGTTCTCTCCATTTTTACCTTGTTAAATTAATCAGACAAGGAGGCCATTGGATCAAAATGGCCCTAATGCTTTGGTGGCCTGCAGAAGCAGACAAAAATCTAAGCCTCTATTGCCTGGACGTTAGGAAATCAAAACCTAAAGATAATCAGTCACAGCCAACTAGGCTTTAAGCGATAGCCAATCAAATAATTTCCTTTCTTTGCTTCAGCCCCTTTTCCTGCATATGCCATTCTAATGACTCAGGTCAGCAGAGCACTTCTAAACACTTCTGGTATGGGGCTGCCCAAATCAGTCAATTTTTGGTCAAATAAATTATCTTTTGATAAACCTGTAAGGATACCAATGTATAAAAAGTTTAAGTAACTTGCATGAATCACAAGTTATTGTTCGAAAGTGAAATTGAGAACCTCAGTCTTTTTTTTCACCCCACAGACAGTGTTGTTTTCAGCGTTCCATGTGGCTGGCCACAGTGTTCCCATTTGTGAGGGTCCGAAGAATGACAAGTTCACTCACACCCAACATGAACTCTTGGAGTCCACAAGGAAAGCAAATTTCTGTAAAGCAAAGCAGGACTTCCCAAAATAAGAGCAAAGGAAAAATCAGGAGTGGACCCTTGCTCATAATTCCACTTGTTCCTAAAATAATTCACACCTTTACATAACATTAACTTAAAATTATTTTTAAAAAATGGAATTATTTAAATAGGCAGGAATCTTTTTAAAAAATTCACTTGGTGAAGATATAACAAATCACTTACTTTTGTCAGGTTTCAAGGTTTCCTCGATGAAGTTGTTGAAGAGACTGGAGATGAACTTCATGAGGCCTGACTGGAGATTTGGGGCAAAGGAAAGTGCTGGAGAATAAAAAAGAGGGGAAGGGAGATGGAAAAAATAGAGAAAAAAATGTTACCTAAATAATTTGGACAGATCACATTCCCTAGACCTCGAGAGGCTGATGATCTCAGAGAAGCTTTCTTTGTTTTAGCAAATCTGAAAATTGTTTAGAGCTTGCACTGCCTTTCACCTTCAGGAGAACCTAATGCCAGAGTCCAGATCAAGATGATCTTACCTGGAAGAGAAGTTCAGGACAAAACCAGTAGAAAAGCCACTACTAACTCCAAACTCAAGGTCCTCCCACTTCCGCCCTGGAGCCCTCAAATTTGCATCAGGAGCTCTGGAGGAGGGAGTCTGGGGAACCTGATAAACCGACAGACAGCTGGGCCCGAAGGTACACTCACCCCTCCAATAGGTAGATATGGCTGGAATTGGCCCTAAGATTTGTAGGGAGAGAGGAGGACAGTTTCATGTTACTATTAGTTCTCATTAAAACTGCAGAATCTCTACTAGTTAATAATTAAATACAAGAAACATCAATCCAGCGGTATTAGTATTATGCATTTTTAAAAATCATATGCTGCAGATAACTAAGTAAGCATTGTTATTGTATTAATAATGCACTGTGGAAAAGGAGAGATAGGACACGTTAGTGGGCCTGGAGAGTCCCTGGCTGTCTTTCTTCCTCGTTGCTCCCAAGCTTACTTGTTTGGCAAAAACAATAGGCAGTCATATAACCAAATGGAATGGAGGTTGGGGGGCAGGTCAGGGCCATTTAGACTGAACTGCCCCACCTGCCTAAGATAATTGCATTTAAAGGGCTCCTTGAAATTGTTAAATACGGACTTTTTGAAAAAGAATTGAAGTGATTCTCAAGGGAATGAGCCTGGGTCTATTACTGACCCTACGGAACGCAAAACCAGTCCCCTGTTCCAGGAGTTGGCTGTGGATGAGATGCCTACGCAACTCCTTCAACCAAGGTGAAGCTCCACTGAAGCCCCAGGACCCAGGATCCTGGTGTGTCCGCTGTGTTTTTTTAAATAAAAGTCAACAGAAGCTAAAGCCGCTCAACCTCGTAAACACAGTTAAGTACAATTAAGTATTTATTTAGCAAAATAAATGGGTAGTCATCTAAGAACTAAGCTCTCGCCCACTCTATACTTGATGTGGAAAATATTAATTGAATCAGAACCTTAACACATATCTTTATTTTGACCCTCGGTGGATCAAGAGAATATTTTTGCTTCAAGTCTGTTCAAAGTTTGCTAACCTAATCTTTTTTGGTTTTTTTTAAAGATTTTATTTATTTATTTGACAGAGAGAGACACAGTGAGAGGGAACACAAGCAGGGGGAGTGAGAGAGGGAGAAGCAGGCTGGGAGCCCGATGTGGGGCTCCATCCCAGGACCCTGGGCCATGACCTGAGCCGAAGGCAGACGCTTAACGACTGAGCCACCCAGGTGCCCCATATCCTGTATTGTTATATTTTATTATTTCCAGTAGAACGACAATAAGAAAAATTCACTAATATCTTTGAACTTATGTTTATAACCACCAAAGAAAACAATTTACACAAAGTCTAAATGTTTTCATTGGAGGTATGAATAAGAGCAAAAGATTGGACTCAACCTGTCTCTCAACAGGGGTTGATAGAATAAATTATGTCTCATCCATCCTACAGAATACTATTAAGTTTTCAAAAAAAAATAGGGAAGCTCGTTAGGTAGTTATATAAAAACCTGACATATCGTAAATGGAAAAAACCCCAAATGCAGACCTATATATTTGTTCTGCTACGATTTAGGTTAAAAGGGGATCAGGGAAAGGGACAAACTGCTCTAAAATGTATATGAAAATGCAAAGGGCCAAGTAGAGCCATGGCAATCCTGAAGCAGAACAAAGGTAAGGGATTTAAACTATCAGCTATCCAGACTTATTATGGAAAAAAGTTCAACTCACTGAATCAGAGAGTAGAAAAGGGGTTGCCAGGGGCTGGGAGGTGGGGGAAATAGGGAAAGGCTAGTAAAAGCATACAGACTTTCAGTATAAGATGGATACAGTCTGACGATCAGATGTGTAACATGGCGACTAGTGGATAACATGCTCTGTTGTATGATTGAAATTTGCTAAGAGAGTAGCACTTAAATATTCTCACCACTCACCAAATAAACGAATAAAGAAAGGTGAATATGTGAGGATGGATGTGCTAATTGATAAAATATATGTCAAATCATCACATTGCACACTTTAAATATCTTACAATTTTATTTATCAATTATACCTCAATAAAGCTGGGGAAAAGAGACTTACTGTGAAATTCCAGTAGTGAAATCCTTGTGTTATCGGTGCAACAAAAGGCAAATAGACCAATAAAACCGAGTAGAGTCCAGAAATGCACACACATACAGGCAACTGATTTATAACAAAGGTGTTGCTGTAGCGTGGTAGAAAAAAGACAACCCTTTCAAAAAACGGTGCTAAGTTAACCGGATGGAAAGAAAAATGAATCTTGACGCCTAGTTTAAAACATACATAAAAATCAGGATGCCTGGGTGGCTCAGTCGGTTAAACAGCTGCCTTCCGCTCGGGCCCTGATCCCAGGTTCCTGGGATAGAGTCCTGCATTGGGCTCCTTGCTCATCGGGGAGCCTGCTTCTCCCTCTACCTGCCTCTCCCCCTGCTTGTGCTCTGTCTCTCTGACAAGTAAATAAATAAAATAAAATCTTTAAAAAAAATACATAAAAATTAACTTGGGAAAACCCCTCCTCAACTGGGAAAGATTAGAGAATTGAAAAGAAAACAATTGAGCTAATAGAAGAAACACAGATAAATATCTTCATAAGCTTGGGGAAGGCAAAGATTTTTTTTTTTTAAGATTTTATTTATTTATTTGACAGAGAGAGAGAGAGCACAAGCAGGGGGAGGAGCAGAGGGAGAAGCAGGCTCCCTGCTGAGCTGGGAGCCCGATGGGGGACTCGATCCCAGGATCCTGGGATCATGACCTGAGCCTGAGCTGAAGGCAGACGCTTAACCAACTAAGCCACCCAGATGCCCCAGTAAGGCAAAGATTTTTAAAGCAGGGAATGAAAAGTGCTAACTACAAAATAATAAAATTTACAGTTGGACCACATTAAAACCAAGGATGTTTCTTCATCAGAGGACACTGTTAAGTGAGTAAGATGGAGGCCACGGAGCAGAAAAACTGTAAGATATGTAAGAAACAAAGGATTCATAGCCAGGAATGTAAAGAACTGGTCAGTTTAATAAAAAAAAAAAAAAAAAGTTTTTTTTTTTTTTTAATGGTTGGAAAACCTAAATAAATACCTATTTACTAAGAGGCTATCCAAATGACCAGCAAATGTGAAAAGTTGTTTGGCTATTCTTTTTTTTTTTTGAAAGATTTTATTTATTTATTTGACAGAGAGATACACAGCGAGAGAGGGAACACAAGCAGGGGGAGTGGGAGAGGGAGAAGCAGGCTTCCCGCGGAGCAGGGAGACCGATGCCGGGCTCCATCCCAGGACCCTGGGACCATGACCTGAGCCGAAGGCAGATGCTTAACGACAGCCACCCAAGCGCTCCATGGCTATTATTCTTTAAGAAAAGGTATGGAAACCACTCAGAAGCATGACTAAAATCAAAAACTAGTCAACATCAAGTATTGTTGAGCAGATAGAGCAATTAGAACGCATACAGCCCTAATGGGTTGTATAAATAAACTGCAGGTCCAGTTTGCCAACATATACGGAAGCCAAATACATGCATCCTGTGATCCAGCGAGTCCGTTCCTAGGGATGCAACAGAAATGCTTGCATGGTATTCACCAAAAGACAAGAACATGGGTCACCCGGCTGGCTCAGTCGGTGGAACCAGCCTGCAACTCTTGATCTCGGGGTGGTGAGTTAAACCCCACATTGGGTTGAGAGATTACTTAAAAAATAAAATCTTTAATAAAAAAAAAAAGAGGGAGGCCTGGGTGGTTCAGTCAGTTAAGCATCTGACTTCAGCTCAGGTCATGATCCCAGGGTTGTGGGATAGAGTTCCCAATAGGCCTCCTTGCTCGGCGGAGAGCCTGCTTCTCCCTCTGCCCCTCCCCCCTCTTGTGCGCGCTCTCTCTCTCTGACAAATCAATAAATAAAATCTTAAAAAAATAAAAGACAGGATCAATTATAGCAACACCATTCATTATAGCCCTATATCCAGATGTCCACACATAGTAGAATGGATGAAGTGAGGTATATTATTTATAAGATGGAACACTATTTAGTAACAAAAATAAATCAACTACTACTACGTATAACAACATGGGTTGAGTCTCACAGACATACTGTTGAAGGAAAGAACTAGATACATTGGAATACACACTGTATTCAATCTACAGTGGTAGAAATTAGGATAGCATGTGGGAAGGTATGAGCCGTAGTCTGGTTAATGACTGGATATGGTTTTGAGATTCTGGTAAAGTTTTCTTTGTTGATCCAGGGTTACATGAGTATGTCCGCTTTGAGGAAAAAAACATTGAGCTGATCACTTATGATTTGTGCACTTTTTTCCTCCAGGGATAGAAAGTTTACACTTTAAAATGGAGTAAGCAAATATTCATATTCATATGCATTAAAATCCCTGGAAGACTACAAAGAAACTTGTTCTTAGGAAGGGGGAGCTAGGTAGATGGGGAGATAAACCTTTCATTCTAATTTTTTCCTACTTTCATTTATTTAAGTAATCTCTACACCAAAATGTGGGCTCGAACTCAGAACCCTGGGGTCAAGAGTCACATGCTCTATCCACTGAGCCAGCCAGGCACCCCTCCTACTTCTTGACCCATTGGAGTAGATCACCCATTCTGACATTTAAAAAGTAAACTTTAAAAATAAAAATAAAAATTTAAGATATGAAATGAAAACAACACTTCCAAAATCCAAATATTTCGATTACTTGAGTCCCAAAAACTCTTGTTACAAGAAATGAGCAACTAACTATGAAAATTGAAGGTGTACATAGGAAGACAAGATAGTTGATTATTTTACCACTAATCAACTTTCAGTCTTAAATCTTTTTTTAAGATTTTATTTATTTACGGGGGCGCCTGGGTGGCTCAGTTGGTTAAGCGACTGCCTTCGGCTCAGGTCATGATCCTGGAGTCCCGGGATCGAGTCCCGCATCGGGCTCCCTGCTCGGCAGGGAGTCTGCTTCTCCCTCTGACCCTCTCCCCTCTCGTGCTCTCTATCTCTCATTCTCTCTCTCTCAAATAAATAAATAAAAAATCTTTAAAAAAAAAAAAAGATTTTATTTATTTACTTGAGAGAGTGAGAGAGAGAACATGAGCGGAGTGGGGGGGACACAGACGGAGAAGCAGACTCCCCGCCGAGCAAGGAGACCAAGGATGTGGGGCTCAATCCCAGGACCCTGGGATCACGACCCGAGCTGAAGGCAGACGCTCAACCAACTGAGCCACCCAGGTGCCCCTCAACGTTCATTCTTTAACAAATGTACTTTCTCAAGAAAAAGACAGCTCCACAAAGGATTTAATACTGTCATTTAGGATGAAATAAGCAGGTTGTGATTAGGTAACTCCCCCTGTCTGGGAGGTGTCCCGAGGGGGTCTGGGGCACCCCCCCCCAGTGAGATATGAGACCTATTTGCCAAAATGAAAATCAGGAAGAAGTCTCCACCAACTGGGAAGGATGCTGGAAAGGGGACCCCACTGTTTTCCACTTAACTCTTCCTGAATATTTTCTCATCACTTCTTAGCCAGACTACTGGCAGCAGCAACAGTACTTACGCATTCTTTTTTTTTTTTTAAGATTTTATTTATTTATTTGAGAGAGAGAGAATGAGAGACAGAGAGCACGAGAGGGAAGAGGATCCGAGGGAGAAGCAGACTCCCTGCTGAGCAGGGAGCCCGATGTGGGACTCGATCCCGGGACTCCAGGATCATGACCCGAGCCGAAGGCAGTTGCTTAACCAACTGAGCCGCCCAGGCGCCCAGTACTTACCCATTCTTTCATTTACTTGGATCAATACCGCCAGATTCTTTAACAAAAATCTCGGAGTCACTGCTAGCCGTTTCTCCCCAGGACAGGCTATTCTAGTTATATATCAAGGTGATATCAAGTATTTCAGCCCCTGCTTTCAGCAGCCAGCACCGAAACCAGAAGAAATGAGACTCTCTTCCCAAGAGTCTGAAAGAGGCGAGGAGAAGGGGAGACAGCCGAGAGCACTCAGAAACAGCAGGACGAACCCGGGAGAAATGGAGGCAGGATTTATCTTTTTGGTTTTTCCCCCTGAGGCTGTGGAAACAGACACGGGGAGGTGGTGGTTCTCAAGAGGGCTTATGACCTTCCACGGGTCAGTGTTCGCAAGGAGTTTTTCTCGGTCTCCAGGTTCCAAGCCTGCTCTGCAGAGTATCCTTCTTCCTCCTCTCCTCCCACCCTCTGTCCCTCCCTCTCTTCTTTAGCTCTGGGTCTCATCCTGTTTTATTTGTTTTTAAAGACAGGCTTATTAAGGTATAATTTACATGGAGTAAAATTCCCTTTTTTTGTTGTTGCATAGATCTATGAATTTTGACAAAGGTAAACAGTTATGTAATCACCAAGATATAGAACATTTTTTTAAAGATTTTATTTATTTATTTGAGAGATAGAACGAGAGAGAGAGAGAGAGAGAGAGAGAGAGAGAGCCTAAGTGGGGGGTGGGGGAAGGGTGGAGGGAGAGGGAGAAGCCGACTCCCCACTGAGCCGGGAGCCAGACTCAGGGCTTGATCCCAGGACCCTGAGATCACGATCTGAGCCGAAGGCAGACACTTAACTGACTGAGCCACCCAGGAGCCCCTGATACAGACTATTTCTATCCCCCCGCAAATTCCCCTCACCTCTGTAGTCACCCTCCTTCCAGGCCCCGTGAACCACTGATCAATTTCCTGTCCCTTTAATCTTTTCCAAAATGTCATATAAATATACAGCCTGCGGGGCGCCTGGGTGGCTCAGATGGTTAAGCATCTGCCTTCGGCTCAGGTCATGATCCCGGGGTCCTGGGATCGAGTCCCGCATCGGGCTCCCCGCTCGGCGGGAGGCCTGCTTCTCCCTCTGCCTCTCTCTCTCTCTCTCTGTCTCTCATGAATAAATAATCTTTAAAAAAAAAAATATACAGCCTGCTCCTTCCGCTCAGAATGCTTTTATAATTCTTCCATGCGGTGGCATATATCAGTACTTTATTCCTTTTTACTGCTGAGCAGTATTCCACCGTATGGTTGTTGGTTTATCCATTCACCTGCTGTTGAATGTTTGGGTTGTTTCCAGTTTGGAGCAGTTATGAATGAGGCTGTCATAAACATTTGCAAACAGATTTCCATGTATTCCTGTTAGTTATGAATATTGAAACATACATAAAGGTTGAAAGAGACTAGTAGAGTAACCCTGCCCATACTCATTGCCAAAATTAAACAGTATCAAAATTGTGCTGTGTCTTCTGTAAAGACTCTTTCTTTCTTTCTTTCTCTCTCTCTCTCTTTCTTTCTTTCTTTTTCTTCTTTCGTGACACAGAGAGAGCGAGAGAGCGCGAGCGAGCACAAGAAGGGGGAGAGGCAGGCAGAGGCAGAGGGAGAAGCGGACTTCCCGCTGAGCAGGGAGCCGGATGCCAGGCTTGATCCTGAGACTCCAGGACCATGACCTGAGCCAAAGGCAGAGGCTTAACTGACTGAGCCACCCAGGCGCCCCTTGCTCAAGTATTTTAAAGAAGGTAATTGAAGTCGTATCAAATCTCTAAAAGCATGATAGATCTCTCCAGCATCACATTTTCTCATACAACCACAGTGCCATTATCACTCCCGACTAAATGACTTTTTCTTGGTATAATCTACTGAATCACCCATCTTCAGACTTCCCTGATTCTCTCAACAGTGTCTTTCTACAGTCAGTTTCTTTGAACTAGAATCTACCTTACATGAGGTTCTGTCTGTTTAGTGTTTGACCCCCATGCCATCGACTTACAGAAAACAGGTCTGTTTTCCTATAAAGCATTTCCATATTTTGGGTTTGTCTCTTTACCTCCTTTGTGGGAGTCATTTAACTTTCTCCTCTATTTCTTGCATTTCATGTAAGTTCGTTCTGAGGACATGATTAGATTCTTGGGGTATTAAAAGATAAAGGGAGGCATAACTGGGCAGTGGCAAACTGAAAGTGGTCAGGAGTGCTCCACTAGTACGGGTGGGGAGAGACTTGTATAGAGAAAAGGCAAAAGTAAAGCAAGGAAATTATTGATTGGCTAGAGCTTAAAGTCTGGTTGACCGCTTGTGATTGGCTGTCCTTAAGTTTCTATTTTGTAACCCGGAGGCACTTTCAGGCTTAGATTTTGTTTTGTTAATGGAGACCACTGCTGTCTAATGACCTTCCTGTTTAATTAATTTGGCAGGGGCAAGACTCCTCCATAGGAGGGCGGTGGGCTTCCTGTTCCATCACATCAGGAGCTCCCTGTCCACCGACCCCGATTAGGGATGTTGAATGTGATCAATGTCAGAACACACATGGCAGATCAGGCATGAAAGGGACCATCAAGCCATCTTTGGAAGCCGTGCTGCTGTGTTTGCCTGACCCTCTCTGTTCCCTCCCAGGGATTCACTTGTACAGATGTGGATGCCTGGGCCCTCTAGTCCCGGCTCTTGCCTATACATCCCCATGCAGAAGGAACCCTTTCTCCTAATAAATAGCCTTATTGGGCTCTGACTGCATTCTACCTGGTTTAGTGTCCGTGTTTGTGCCCCTTCCTCGGCCCGCACTTTAGGGTGCAAGGTTTCAAGGGCAAGGCAGTGGTTTGTGTATCTTCTTACTCCTGTTTCCCTAGGTGGTGTGTTAGTTAGTGCAAGGAGCACAGCTCCTGAGTTGGACTGCCTCTGTTCAAAATCTTCTCTACTGCTTATTGATCGTGAGTTAGGAACAAATGACCTAGATTGTCTGTGCCTTGGTTTCTACACCTTTAAGTGGGGGTAGTGATAGACATGAATTCATGGCGCTGTTGTGAGGAGTAAATACAGGCATAACTCTTACTGTGTCTCACTTTATTGCATTTTCCAGACAATTGCATTTTTTACAAATTGCAGGTAGTTCTCCTAGTATTCAAAATTTTTTTAGGGGCGCCTGGGTGGTTCAGTTGGTTAAGTGTCTGCCTTCAGCTCAGGTCATGATCCCAGGGTGCCAGGATCGAGCCCCGTATCAGGCTCTCTGCTCAGTGGGGAGCTGGCTTCTCCCTCTCCCTCTGCCTGCTGCTCTGCCTACTTGTGCTCGTGCTCTCTCTCTGTCAAATAAATAAATACAGAAATCTTTAAAAAAATAAATAAAATAAAAAGTTTTTTCATTTATTTATTTATTTATAGTAATCTCTACACATGAAGTGGGGCTCATGACCCTAAGATCAAGTCATATGCTCTTCTGACTCAGTGAGCCAGGTGCCCCACAAACTTTTTAATTATTATTACATTTGTTATGGCGCTCTCTGTGATCAGTGATTATGACTCCCTGAAACCTCAGAAAATGGTTAGCATTTTTTAGCAATACTTCTTAATTATGTTATGGGCTTTTTTTTTTTTTTTTAGATCTAATGCTTTTGCAAACTTAATGGACTACAGAATAGTGTAAACATAACTTTTACATGTACCAGAAAACCAAAACACTCCTTTGGCTCGCTTTATTGAGATATTTACTTTATTGCCGTGGTCTGGTACTGAATCTGCAGTATTTCTGAGGTGTGACCGTACTGGGTAAAAATGATCTTCAGCATCCTTATCGTGCTTAGTGGTTTTCCGTAAATAACCGTCCTCTCGGCTGCCACTTGCTCAAACGTTGGTCTAGCTCGTGCTCAGGAATGAGGCACCAGCTTATGGCTGGTTTTCTCTGGTTCATAAGATTCTGTGGTCATCAAACTGGTGGGTGCAAGAGCTGACCTCGTCCAGACCCTGGACTTCCACGACCGGATAGGTATTACGGTTTTCATCTTACACAGGAGCTAACTGCGGCCCTCTGAGGCTAATCCATTCAGACAACGGGGAAGAGACTTGAAGATTTACTGAAGAAGAGATACGATCTGTGATGGGATAAATCGCTCATGGTAATCAGACAGCAAAGGAGGGTTGAAAGAGGGTCAGATCTCAGGTTCCCTGCTTCCAAATCTAGAGCTCCTTTTACTACATGTTAATAGATTTATGTGCTCTTAAATCTTCAGATGTAATTAGTGACAGTGAGCCAGGAGGGGACCTTGGGCACAAGCTCCTGAGCACGGGAAAAACTCCCTGCAGCCCGCCGGCTGTAATACCACTTTTTTTGCAAAGGAAAGCACCAGCTAAGGAGCAAACCCGGACCAGTCCCAACCAGTCTGCACCAAGATGAACCCTAGTCCTGAACTTTCACCGACTCTCCCCCTCATTATAATATTAGAAATCACGCCTAGGGGTGGAGATTTAACATGTTAATTAGACACATTAATTAGACTCAAAGACCATGACCTTGAAGTGCAAGGTGCCAATAAATTCCCACCTTTACTTGCTTAGACGGCACCCTTTTTTTTCCTTCCTTCCTTCCTTTTTTTTTTAAAGATTATTTTATTTATTTGAGAGAGAGAGAGAGAGAGAGAGCGTGCGAGTGGGAGAAGGAGCCGAGGGAGAGGGAGAAGCAGGCTTCCCACTGAGCAGGGAGCCCAACACGGGGCTTGACCCCAGGACCCTGGCATCATGACCTGAGCCGAAGGCAGACGCTTAACCGACTAAGCCACCCAGGTGCCCCCCACCCAAGTTTCTTTAAAAAACTCTCCCTGACCTGTCCGCGGAGTCAACCTGCTGCCCCT
The DNA here is from genome assembly GCF_003265705.2 of Callorhinus ursinus. Classification (NCBI taxonomy): domain Eukaryota; kingdom Metazoa; phylum Chordata; class Mammalia; order Carnivora; family Otariidae; genus Callorhinus; species Callorhinus ursinus. The sequence continues at coordinate 11,337,234 of NW_027397084.1, forward strand.
CTTGTACTCGAGCATAAGTCGCAATGAAGCCTCGCCTGTGCTTTCAAATTTGGGGTCCAGCCTCGTTTCTAGCTTTGCTGGGTCCAAGGACCCGAGTCCGGTAACACCAGCAAGTGCAGCGATGAGCAAAGAATAAAGCGAAAGGGGAAAAAAAGCTGCAACTCCAGTGTTGCAGGGAGTTGGCTTCTGGGGAGCTTTGTTTGCTCTCCAGTTTGCTTCCAGTAGAAAGAGAGAGACATGCATGCTTTCCCCTCTGTGAATATTTGTAGGAATAGCCATGGAGCTGTGGTCAGGCCCTTGCAGAGGACTTGAAAGACCCAGGCCTGGGAATAAGGGCTCTGTCACCTCTGTACCTTAATCCCTGCCTGTGGAGCCTGTGTCCAAGAGCAGACAATGTAGTGTGTTGTCATCGAATGCATGACCTTCAGGAAAAGGCCACCTGCTCACTCAACTTAACCCTACTGTGCGCACACGCAGACCCCTTCCACCCCCACCAGTCCTCTCCATCTGAGAGACAACTTCGAGAGAATTCTTTCCCCTTCAACCAAGGTATTGTCTCTGAGATTACTTCATTAAAGTGCAAACGGAGCCAATAAAAGATAGGAGGGCCATTGTATTAATTAACAATGACTTAATGCTCCTTCCATCATACTGATTAAGTAAAAGAGAAGATCCCTAACACTTGCTAATTACCCTTTTAACAAAGGATCCCAGCCTCCAGCCACAATAGCATTAAAGCAGACTGGAGAATATTGTTTTATTTCTGCTGTATTTACTTTTAGTGACTTTATATTTGTGGCAGATGCATTTTCCATTTTATATCATGTGGGATTTTCTTTAAGATATATTTATTTAACTTCTTAAGAATATGAATAAATTTAATAGAAGTTATTAAGTATGTAATAACGCAGGTGGTACTCAATAATGGCAAAACCCGGGAAGGCTCTGTACAAAAAATGAGCACAGAATGATGTCATCCCTCACCTAGTAATAACTTAGCCTAACTTCAAAAATTTTTTTGATTTTATTTTTTTTATTTTTTTAAAAGGTTTTATTTATTTATATGAGAGATAGAGAGCACGAGAGGGAAGAGGGTCAGAGGGAGAAGCAGACTCCCTGCCGAGCAGGGAGACGACGCGGGACTCGATCCTGGGACTTCAGGATCATGACCTGAGCCGAAGGCAGTCACTTAACCAACTGAGCCACCCAGCATTTAGAAACACCTACAGCTATGGAGCTTTCTGACTCCGCTCTTCTATCTATGCTCAGGTTGACAAAAGTTCACAAATCTGTTTAAGTAAACAGGACACCTTTACAGGCTCAGTTTATTTACTTCCTGATTATGGAACAAGATGTGGTTTTGATTGTTTTAGGCTATCTTGAGATAAGCTAGTAACATATCACCGGATGTCAAATACTCCCAAATTCATTCATTCTCTTTTTGTTTCCTTTTAATAGACTTTGTTTTTTAGAGTAGGCTTAGGTTCACAGCAAGAGTGAGGGTATTATACAAAGTTCCTGTATAACCTCTGCCCCCCTTTTCCCCCCACCCAACATACTCCACTTTCAATATTCCACACCAGAGTGGTACATTTGTTAAAACTGATGTACCTACATTGACATATCATCATTACCCAAAGTCCATAGTTTTATTAGAGTTCACTCTTGGCATGGTACAATCTATGGATTTTGACAAATGTATAAGCACATGTATCCACCGTTATAGTATCATACTGAATAATTTCATGGCACTAAAAGTCTTCCATGTTCTGTTTATTTATCTCTCCCTCCCCCTATCCCCCGCAACCCTTGTTTTTTTTTACTGCCTTTTCCAGAATGTTCTTTTTTTTTTTAAGATTTTATTTATTTATTTGACAGAGACACAGCGAGAGAGGGAACACAAGCAGGGGGAGTGGGAGAGGGAGAAGCAGGCTTCCCGCAGAGCAGGGAGCCCGATGCGGGGTTCAATCCCAGGACCCTGGGATCATGACCTGAGCCGAAGGCAGACGCCCAACGACTGAGCCACCCAGGTGCCCCTCCAGAATGTTCTATAGTGGGTATCATACAGTATGTAGTCTTTTAAGATGGGCTTTTTTCACTAAGTAATATGCACTTAGGGTTCTTCTATTTCTTCTCATGATTTGATAGCTTATTTTTTCCCCACCCTCTACTCCGTCAACCACTTTTCTACTCTCTGTTTCTATGAGTTCAAAAAAAATTTTTTTTGGTTCCACACATAAGTGATACCATGCAGTATTTGTCATTCTCTGTCAGGTTTATTTCACTTAGTATAATGCCTTCCACGTTTATCCATGTTGTCACAAATGACAGGATTTCCCTCTTTTTTAAAGCTGAATAACAGTCCATTATATATATATATGGACTATATATATCACATTTTCTTTATTCATTCATCTGTTGCTGGACACTTAGGTTGTTCCATACCTTGACTATTATAAATAGTGCTGCAATGAACATGGGAGTGCAGGTACCTCTTCAACATAATGATTTCATTTCCTTTGGCTATATACCCAGAAGTGGGATAGCTAGAGCATATGGTAGTTCTTTAATTTTTTAATTAAAAATTAATTTTTTTTATTAGTTTTTAATTTTTTGGGGACCTCCATACTGGTTTCCATAGTGGCTGTAGCAGTTTACATTCCCACCGAAAGTGAAGGAAGTTTCCTTTTTCTCCACATCCTTGCCAACATTTGTTATGTTAATTGTTTTGATGATGACCATTCGAACAGGTGTGAAGTGATAACTCATTGTGGTTCTGACTTGCATTTTCCTGATGATTAGTGATGCTGAGTGCCTTTTCATGTACCTGTGGGCCATTTGTATGTCTTCTTTGGAAAAAGGCCTATGCTGATCTTTTGCCTATTTTTAAATAGGGTTATTTGTTTTTTTGACATTAAATTATCTGAGTTCCTGGGCACCTGGTGGCTTAGTTTCTTTTTAATGCTGAATAATATTCCATTGTCTGGATGTACCACGGTTTATCCATTCATCTACTAAAGGATATCTTGGTTGCTGCCAAGTTTTGGCAAGTATGAAATAAGCCTCTGTGAATATTTGTGTGCAGGTTTTTATGTGGATATGTTTTCAACTCACTCAGGGAAATACTAAGGAGCACAATAGCTGGATCATATGGTTAAGTGTCTGCCTTTGGCTCAGGTCCTGATCCCAGGGTCCTGGGATCAAGCCCTGCCTTGGGCTCCCTGCTCAGTCGAGAGCCTGCTTCTCTCTCTCTCTCTCTCTCTCTCTCCCCCTCCCTCTGCTGCTCCCCCTGCTTGTATGCTTGCTCTCTCTCTCTCTCTCTCTCTCAAATAAATGTCTTTAAAAAAATAAATTATATGAGTTCCTTGTATATTTTGGATATTAACCCCTTATCAGACTATGATTTGAAAATATATTTCCCATTCTGTATGTTGCCTTTTAATTTCATTGATGGTTTCCCTTGTACAAAAGCTTTTAAGTCTGATGTAGTCCTGTTTGTTTATTTTTGCTTTTGTTGTGGTTGCTTTTGGTGTCATAGCCAGAAGTCATCGCTAAGACCAATGTCAAAGAGTTACTCCTCTGTGTTCTTCTAGGAGTTTTGTGGTTTCAGGTCTTAATCCATTAAAAAAATTTTTTTAAATGATTTTATTTATTTATTTGAGAGAGAGAGAGAAAGAGGGATGAGGAGCAGAGGGAGAGGGACAAGCAGATTTGGCACCGAGTGCAGAGCCTGATGAGGGGCTCCATCCCATGACCCCGAGATCATGACCTGAGCTGAAATCAAGAGTTGGATGACCAACCGACTGAGCCACCCAGCGCCCCCCCCCACCAATTTATTTTTTCAGTAAGCTCTACACCCGACATGGGGCTTGTACTCATGACCCTGAGATAAAGAGTTGCATGCTCTACCAACTGCACCAGCCACACACGCCAGGTCTTGATCCATTTTGAGTTGATTTTTGTATATGGTGTAAGATAGGAGTCCAGTTTCATTCTTTTGCATGTGGCTGTCCAGTTTTCCCAACACCACTATTGAAGACACAGTCCTTTCCTTTTAATATGTTCTTGGCTCCTTTGTGGTAAATTAATTGACCATATTTGGGCTCTCTAGTCTGTTCCATTGATCTATGTGTCTGTGTTTATGCCAATACCACACTGTTTTTGTTTATTTGTTTGTTTGTTAAGTAAACTCTACACCCAGTGTGGGACTTGAACTCACGACCCTGAGATCCAGAGTTGCATGCTTCACAGACAGCCAGCTAAGCACCCCAATACCACACTGTTTTGATTACTATTGCTTCATAATATGGTTTGAAATCAGGAAGTATGATTTAATGCTCTTGTAAGTATCATTTTAATGCTATTGGAAATGGGATTGTTTTCTTAATTTCTCTTCCTGATAGGTCGCTGTTGGTATATAGAAATGTAACTTGTGTTGATTGATTTTGTATCCTGCAACTTTACTGAATTAATTTGTTAGTTCTAGCTCATTTCTTTTTATTTCTTTTATTTTTTTAAAGATTTTATTTATTTATTTGACATAGAGAGAAAGTGAGAGAAGGAACACAAGCAAGGGGAGTGGGAGTGGGAGAAGCAGGCTTCCCGCTGAGCAGGGAGCCCGATGCTGGGCTTGATCCCAGGACCCTGGGATTGTGACCTGAGCCAAAGGCAGACGCTTAACGACTGAGCCACCCAGGCGCCCCAGCTCATTTCTTTTTAATGCTGAATAATATTCCATTGTCTGGATGTACCACGGTTTATCCATTCACCTACTAAGGGACATCTTGGTTGCTGCCAAGTTTTGGCAAGTATAAAATAAGCCTCTGTGAATATTTGTGTGCAGGTTTTTATGTGGATATGTTTTCAACTCACTCAGGGAAATACTAAGGAGCACAATAGCTGGATCATATGGTAAGAATATGTTTACTTTTGTAAGAAGCCGACAAACTATCTCCCTTTTTTAAGTTTATTTTTAATTTTTTTTATTTGAGAGAGAGAACACAAGCAGAGGGAGTGGCAGAGAGAGAGGGAGAAGCAGACTCCCCACTAAGCAGGGAGACTGACAGGGGCTCCATCCCAGGACCCCGGGATTGCGACCCGAGCTGAAGGCAGATGCTCAACTGACTGAGCCACTCAGGTGCCCCTACAAACTGCGTTTCAAAGTGGCTGTACTATTTTGCATTTCCACCAGCAATGACCGAGAGTTCCTGTTATTCCACATCTTACCACCAGTGGGTAGTGTCAGTGTTCCGTACTTTGGCCATTCCAGTAACTTTAGTGGTATCTCGTTGTTTTAATTTGTATTTCCCTAATGACATATGGTGTAGGGCATCTTTTTATATGCTTATTTGCCATCTATATATTCCTTGGTAAGGTGTCTGTTCAGGTCTTTGCTCACTTCTAAATTGAGTTGGTTGTTTTCATTGAGTTTTTAGAGTTCTTTGTATATTTTGGATGTATGTCCTTTATTAGATATGCCTTTTGCAAATATTTTCTTTCATTCACTAACTTTTAAACAGGAACCACTTGTAATTCTTTTGGTTGGAGAAGCAAAGTGAGTTCTACAATAGAACTGACTACAAGATGGTAAAACTAAAATAATTTTTTTCCATTATGGCATGAAAATTTTTTTGTTGGAATGGCAGTTTTCATTTTGGGGAATAAAAATACTGCCAATATTATTCATCCATCCAACAGTTATTTATTGAAGACTTACTATACTCTAGGGACTATTCTGATCTACTCCTAGGAAACAGATCAAGGGTAAACATACCATAAATCTCTTCTCTGGGAGATTTTTATGGCCATGAAAAAGAGAAGGATCACTTCCACCTACATAAACAAATATTATCACAAACTTTCTTATCTCTGTTCTCCTAGAAACCCATTTGAACAGTCTGATCAAATGAGTGCTTACTCCCCAAGATGCTTTGAAATATTCACCTGCAGTCTGCTGTGTCTACCAATTCTAAAATATACCATTATCTTTATACCACCGTAATTAAGCCCCCATAATGAGAGACCTGCCTTCAGCCCAGCTTCTCAGGCCTCATAAATATTCCAACATCACCCTCTGAGCTCCAAGACTCTGTCACAGTAGTATGCCCTCTTTCTCTTTTATTGCAGTAAGAATAACTCAGCCTTGCCTTAGTAAGAGGTTGTTTCTCTGGTATTTTCTGGAAGCCACTGTTGGACAGCAGTAAATTGCAGTTTTTTAATATTTATTTATTTATTTATTTTTTAAGATTTTATTTATTTGACAGGGAGAGAGACAGAGAGAGAGGGAACACAAGCAGGGGGAGTGGGAGAGGGAGAAGAAGGCTCCCCGCTGAGCAGGGAGCCCGATGTGGGGCTCAATCCCAGGACCCTGGGATCATGACCTGAGCCGAAGGCAGATGCTTATCTGACTGAGCCACCCAGGCACTCCTAAATTGCAGTTTTTTTAAAATTTTTTTTTATTTCTAAGTAATTTCTACACCAAACATGGGGTTTGAACTTACAACTCCGAGATCAAGAGTCACATTTTCTACTGACTGAGCCAGCCAGGTACCCCTTATAGGTGAAGTTCTTTTTTCTTTTAAAGATTTTTTTTTTTTAAGTAATCTCTACACCCAACATGGGGCTTGAACTCACAACCCTGAGATCAAGAGTTGCACACTCTGTAGACTGAGCCACAATTTTAAATACAAATCACTAAGTAGGCCTCTTTAGGAATATGATATTTGAACAAAGATTCAAAAAAGGGGGTTCACCTTAGGGAATTGTGAGAGGAGAGCGTTTCAGGCAGTGAGGACAGCCAGAACAAAGGTTGCAATGGGGTTCAGGCCTGTTTTCACTATAGCAGAGTGAGCAAGGAAAGAGCGGTGAGAGATAAGGTCAGAGGTTATGTGTGACCCTGAGTGAGGTGTGTGTGTGTGCTTGTGCATGCACGTGTGTCTAAGGGGCAATAATATAATTAAGAGTCAGCTAGTTAGTCTACAAATATTTATTGAGGTCCTACTATGTGCTGTTCTAGGTACTAGGGACACTGTGATGAGATAAATCAATTCAGTGAACATACATTCCAGTAAACAAACAAAAAGAGAATTTCAGATATTATGGGCTCTGAAGACAAAAACAGAATAGAAAGTGACTTGAAGGAAGAGGCTACTCTACTTGTGTGTTAGGGGAGGTTTCCCGAGAAATTGATGCTCAGCTGAAGTCCTCACAAAGAGGAGGCAGCTGCCTGATGAGTGTGCAAAGAGGATTCCAAGAAGTTACAACAATTCACAAAGCCCCTAGGGAGTGTGAGGGCTAGCAGGAGGTCAGTGTGGCTGGAGCGTGGTGGATGAGCCGAAAAGAAGGGCTCCTACTACCCTGATGGTTGGGCAAGGAAGTCAGAGTCAAACCATAGATAATGCTAAGGGTTTGTATATCACCCAACATGTCATGGGAAGCCATCAGATGGATAGTGATGTGATTAAGCAAATGTTCATGAAACATCACTTGGATTTCCATCTGAGGACGGGACTTTCAGGGGAGGGAAAAGGGAACCAGGGAGAGAGGACTCCAAGAGAGGGGTTTCACTGAAACCTCAAGAAGAAAGAGTTTCCAGAAGGAGAGAGTCGTCTGTCTGGCCAAAGGCTGCTAGCCAGCCCTGTAAGATTAGCACAGAGAACTGGCCGCTGACTCTGGCAAGACGTAGATCATTGGTGACCTCAGTTAAGAGCCATTGAGTAGAGGGTAGGTATGGGAAGCCTGACTGGAGTGGACTGAGAGAAAATGGGAGTGAAGATGTGGACAAAGCAACCACAGTCAACTCTTCAGAGATGAGTGGAGCCCAGTTTGGTGCTTAGACTAGAATTCAAGTTCATGACATTTGATTCGTAACTAAGAGTTCTCTTCTATGGAGCACTGATGGAAATTAAACACTCCTCAAATTTAAAAAGATAGTTGCGTTACAGTATCACCTGATTCTGAGATTGCCAGTAACTTGATTCAAAACAGTAATAGTTAGCACTTGGACTAGAAGATCAGAGCTACTGAGAAAATTGCCCCCAGACTCCCTGTCTGCTTCTGGGAGGTACCAGGGCCAGAGAAGAAAAGACCAAGTTCTGAGGGTGAGTTTGGGGAAGATCTTCTAAGAGGAAGAGGCTGCCCTACCCTTGGACCTCTCACCAGAGCTCCAGGGCAGGCTTGGAGAGTGACATGGCTGGGCCCTGAAGCTGGTGGCAAGGGGGCAATCTTAATCATACTGGGTGAGAGCCTCCCATGTGGAGAGAAAAGAGGGTAAAGCTATGCCTTTTTGACCAGAATTGCCTGAGAGAGCTAGAAAGGGACATTGAGAAATGAGAATATTTTTGTTCAGATTGTGGGCTTAGGTGTACTTTGGAAAGTTTGAATTAATGAGTGGTGTGGTGGTTAAAAGAAAATCAGGGTTTCAGACATAGGCAGAAATGATAAGGCAGTGTTTTTCGGGGGCAGCCCTGCAGTATAGACTGAGCCAGCTTCGTGGGTCTTCGCTCTTTGCAGTTGTCCAGGGCTACACACTTGTTTTAATGCATTGCTATCACTATCTTAAAATTCTTAATAATTTTTTAGCAGGGTCCCCTGTATTTTCATTTTGCGCTGAGCTCCACAAATTATTGCCTAGAGTGTAGGTTAGGGTTCATCTCTAAGGCAGGCATTTTTCTATCAAATATGGATAAATTCTTAAGAGATTAAAGAAGGCTATATCAGTATGTTGTTGGTTGTGAGCAAGAATAAGACTTCCCAGCATGGATGCATAGATAAGTTTAGCATTTCTAGGCATTACTGTTCTCTTAGGTCTTCTTAGGACAGATGTCCTTAATTTTACAAATAAAAGGAAAAATGTGTTAAAAATTATAGACATTTCTGAATATTATTCAGCCTTAATAAGAAAAGGAATTCTCACAAATGCTACAAAATGGATGAACCTTGAGGACCTTGTGCTAACTGAAATAAGCCAGTCACAAAAAAACAGGTACTGTGTGATTCCACTTATATGAAGTGTCTAGAGTAGTCAAATTCACAGAGACTGACAATGAAATTGTGCTTTCCAGAGGCTGGGGGGATGGGGAAATGGGAGTTGTTTAATGGGTATAGAGTTTTAGTTTTGCAAGATGAAAGAGTTCTGGAGATTTGTTGCCCAGCAATGTGAACATATTAAACACTACACTTAGAAATGGTTAAGATGGTAATTTTATGCTTGTGTATTTTACCACAGTTAATACACACACACACACACACACACACACACACACACACACATATGAGAGCCAGAGAGAGCATGTGTACAAGCAGGGGGAGAGGGAGAGAGAATCTTTTTTTTTTATTCAAGAGAGAGGGGGAGAGAGTGCATGTGCTGGTGGGGGGACAAGCAGAGGGAGAGGGACAAGTAGACTCCTTGCTGAGTGAAGAGCCCAGTGTGGGGCTTTATGTGGGGCTGGACTTCGGGGCAATCCGAGGTCCTTGAGATCATGACTTGAGTTGAAGTCAGATGCTTAACGGACTGATCCACCCAGGCAGTCCAAGTGAGAGAGAATCTTCAGCAGACTCCACACTCAGCTTGGAGCCCCATGCAGGGCTCCATCTCACAATCCTGAGATCATGACAGGAGCCGAAATCAAGAGTTCTTGCTTAATTGACTGAGCCACCTAGGTGCCCCCAAATTTTTTTAATTAAAAAAATTTTATAGATAGTCCTGAAAACTCCCACAGAGAGGTGCTTAGGTTGAACATATCAGATGTTTTCTTCCATGGGGGAAGAGAGAGGAAATATGAGATTTCTAGGTGGTTTTGATATCAAAACAGACAGATTTCAAAGGCTTGGTGCACTATTTCATCCTTTTGTCTCCAAAGAACTGTGTCATATGAACTACATTATGCTGTCTTGACTTTCCCTGTGTGTTTTTCTATTATCCTGATAATGTTTTATCCAATTCTCTAAAAAGAATTTTTTTAAGAGCCTATAGTATGTGAGGCACTGCCCGAGGCAATGGGTATACAGTGGTGAACCTCACAGATTCATCTCATTCTCTGGTCATAAGGCTCCTGTGAAGTAGACAGTTCATCCCACAACTAACTTGTGATAAGTGTCATGAAAAGAAATTCAAGAGTCAAGGAGAGACTGTGACCGGATCTGAGGCTGGAGGTCTAGAAGGCTACCCTGACTATAGTAGATTCAAGATGGCTGCCAATTCTTTGCCCTTCTCCCCACGGGGAGACCCTTCCTCTGAATCTAGACTGGTCCTGTGACTTGTGTTAACCAATTGGGTGCAGTGGAAGTGAGGCTGTGTATCCCCTGAGGCTGGGCCCTAAGAGGCCCTTAGTTCCTGCCTTTGTTGCTTGAAATGTTTTCCCCTGGAAGCCAGCCATCATATAAGAAGTCTGACTACCCTAAGACCGCCATGTTGTGAGGAAGTTCAAATTAAGCATGTGGACAGAGAGAGGCCACAAGGAGGAGCACCCAAGCACCAGCCCTGGAAGTGAAGTCTTCTTGGACCTTCTAGTCTAGCCCTGCCAGCCACCAGATGAAGGCAAGCTGAGTAGATGACCCCAGCTGACCCCGCATAAGCAGAAGGACCCAGCTGAACTGTGCCTGACACCCGTCTCATAGAATCACCAGCAAATAAAATCATTGTTGTTTTGAGCCACTATGTTTTAGGTAGTTCGTTACACAGCTATTGCTAACCAAAACATCGGGGGAAACAATCTTTGACTGAAACAAAGTGATGTTTGGACTTGAGCACCTAGCTTTAGCACAAGATTCCCAACAAGGCACCATGGCAGCGTGGCAGGGCCTGACAGCTCACCAGAAGGTAGGGTTGAGAGGCAACAGAAGGAGTAGTATTTACTAATTAACAGAGTCTTGCTCTCTCTAGGACTCACGGGTGCTGTGGCAGTGGGATGAATTTGTAGCGTCTGAAAGCGGAAAGATGTGAGAATTGCTCATAGGGAATAAATAAACCTACCCAATGTGCCCTCTGATTATGTGTCACCAGCCTATCTATACACTTGTCAACTTTTCATCCCTTTGGGTACCTTTCCTGGCCTCTGGCATCCATCCCTTCAACCCGAATTTCCTGGTGCTGCTTTGTGCCTATTACCCCCAGAAGCCTGGCGGCACATCGTTGTACACAAATGGAGGAATTTTGGGGCACCTGGGTGGCTCAGATTGTTCAACATCTACCTTCGGCTCAGGTCATGATCCCAGGGTCTTGGGATCGAGCTCCGCATCAGGCTCCTGGCTCAGCAGGGAGCCTGCTTCTGCCTCTCCCCCTGCTCATACTCTCTTTCTCTGTATCTCTCTGTCTCAAATGAATAAATAAAATCTTTAAAAAAAATGGAGGAATTTCTTGGCAATGTTTCTGCATCACCAGCCACAATACCTGCAGGGCCCCAGAAAGCAACACTCGCCCGCCAGGCCTTCTCTCGCTGTCTTCCTCAGGAAGGAGGCTTACAATAAGAGGAGAGGCCAGTGACAAGGATGTGCCCTTCCTGCACACTTTTGGTGTGCCAGTACGCCATGCTAAATATCACAACAACCTGTGAAGAGGGAACAATGATCCCTCCGATGCAGATGTGAGACCTGAGGCTCAGATGATGGGAGAGCGGGTCCGCATTTGCACTGCTGGTGGGGCAGGGCTGGGAATGTGCCCTTTGAAGAGGGAGGGACCTCCCCACATGTGCTCCAAACCGTTCAGTACTCAAGGCCTGAGTTCTTTGGGCAACTTCTCTGTTGGTGGGACACGCATGTTCTTTCAGAGAAGGTCTCTGTTTACAGAGTGGGAGGAAGAAAAGTCAGTACTTGAAATTCTGCTTCCTTGACACAAATGGCCTTTTCTGGAATGATTTATCTATTTATTAATGGGATTCATCAATTTATAAATAGCACATGTTTTTTTTTTTAACTTGGTTTTCTTTTTTTTTCTTTTAAAAATTTTTTTAAATTATGTTATGTTAATCACCATACATTACATCTTTAGTTTTTGATGTAGTGTTCCATGATTCATTGTTTGCATATAACACCCAGTGCTCCATTCAGTACGTGCCCTCTTTAATACCCATCACCAGGCTAACCCATCCCCCACCCGCCTCCCCTCTAGAACCCTCAGTTTGTTTCTCAGAGTCCAGAGTCTCTCATAGCACGTGTTTTGTATGTGGCATTGAGCACAGAGGTCTTCATTGTGAGTCAGAAGATATAAGTTCTACTTCCCATATGAGCTGAAACTCTGTGACAAATTGTTTTACTATTCAGATTTTTCAGATCTCAGTTTCTTTTTTTTAGGTTTATTATTTATTTATTTTGAGGGGGTAGTGGAAGAGGGAGAGGATCTCAAGCAGACTCTGCACTGAGCACAGAGCCTGACATGGGGCTCCATCTCACGACCCTGAGATCATGACCTGAGCCAAAATCAAGTTAGTCACTTAACTAACTCCCAGGCACCCTTCAGATCTCAGTTTCTGTCTCCTCCACTGGACTGAGAATAATTTGAGGGCAGGGAATGTTTTGGTCTTCTTCTTATCTCTAACATCTTGTACAGGGCCCTCAAGATGGTTGAGGGTAGAAAGAAATAGGAAGGGGCGCCTGGATGGCTCAGTCATTAACCATCCGCCTTCAGCTCAGGTCATGATCCCAGGGTCCTGGGATGGAGCCCCGCATCAGGCTCCCTGCTCTGCGGGAAGCCTGCTTCTTCCTCCCTCACTCCCCCTGCTTGTGTTCCCTCTCGCTGTGTCTCTCTCTGCCAGATAAATAAATAAAATGATAAAAAAAAAAAGAAAAACAGGAAGAGGGAGAAGAAAGAAGGAAGGGATTTATCATGTAATACTGGTCATGGGATCAGCTATATGATAAAAAGAAATGTGCAGTGTTTGTTGAAAGACAGGTGGACCTGGGTGGCAAGCTTTTTAGGAGGAGAGGGGAGATGTAGCAAGGGCCTCTTCTGCAGAAAGGGCACAGAAGATGGAGTTGACACGTACATACAGGCAAATGCCTTGGCAACCTTCCCTTTCCTGGTTCCTCCCAAAGCAACTGATACCACAAGATGACAAGCGGCACCAACAAGAGGACGGACGGCAGTCAGCGACAGCTCTGTCCGGACACTTTCCTTTCTAGTTATGTCTGTAGGTGGCAACAAGAATGCAGAGGTCCAAGGAGCCCTTAACACACATGCGGAATGGCAACTTGATTTTTTGGTGCCACCAAACTTCAGCTGATAAGTGTTGTTTGGTGACCTCAATTCTTCTGACCTTTGCAGAGCAAACTCCCACTTTAGGATCGTGCCAGGATTTAAACAGGGAGCCTCGGCTGCAGAGGGCAAAGGAGTCATGCTAATAAGCTCTCCAATTCTGCTTCTTGCAGACAGCTTCGGTTTGGAAGGAGAAGGCATTATTTTTGGAATTCCTTCTTGCATTCATCCTGTGCCTTGGAGGATGAACTCCCTAGTGTTTCCTCTCCAGTTGCTCCTGGGGAAGCAAGCGAGCTTTCAACCCAGAGACTGGATGCCCCCACCTTTTTTTTTAAAATCATTTTCAATCTGCCCACTCCAACCCTCCAACTCTCCATCTTCTGCCTCCACCCCCCCCATTAAAATCACCACCATCTGGTCTCCAGAATAGTGGCTTGTGTGGGAGGTGCTAACATGGTGAGCAAAACTGTTCACAATATTTATTTATTTATTTATTTATTTATTTATTTATTTATTTATTTGTCAGAGAGGGAACACAAGCAGGGGTAGTGGGAGAGGGAAAGCAGGCTTCCCGCCGAGGAGGGAGCCCGATATGGGGCTCGATCCCAGGACCCTGGGATCATGACCTGAGCCAAACACAGACACTCAACGACTGAGCCACCCAGGCGCCCCCCCCCCCCCCCCGTTCACAATGTTTAAAGTCCAGTTTAACTCTTCTGGTATCTAGAAAAAGTGACTTCATGGATCTTCAAACAGATGATAGCGTCACTTGACTTAGGGCATTAAAATACAGAGGTCGGGGTGAAGGGATAAGGGAAGCACACAGCTCTGCCTTTGTCGGAGTGGGGGATATTTAAAACTCCTACGGTCTTTCATGGAGTAGACAGATGCAGCCACTGTTTACTTACAAATCCACAAAATACTTTCCAAAATGTAACTTCACTCTGTGGTTTGTTTTTGCTAAATTATCCTTTACTAATTTTATTTATTTATAAAGATTTTATTTATTTCTTCGAGAGAGAGCGAGCGCATGAGAGAGCACAAGCTGGGAGAGGCAGAGGGAGAGTGAGAAGCAGACTCCCCCACTGAGCAAGAAGCCTGACATGGGGCTTGATCCGGGGACTTCCAGGATCATGACCTGAGCCGAAGGCAGAATGATGCTTAACCAACTGAGCCACCCAGGCACCCCAATCCTTTACCGATTTAAAAAAAGAAGTCTCAGAGGGAAAACTACAGTTTTCAAAGTTAGATGCAAATCAAAATCTATGAGCATCTTTCAGATAAATTTTCTTAAGAGGAAAATAGATGCAAATAGCAATTTGGGGGAATATTTGTGCCTAAAACAAAAGAACATGCTCTATGTGAGTAGGGAGTAGTTCCTAATACTGACTTATCTGACTAAATGTATTATTTCTTTTTTAAAACATGGGACTGTGGTGACCAGAAAAAGAGCCTTTTTTGACTGTTACTTTTTTAAATATTTCTATATATATATATATTATTTATTTATTCAAGAGAGAATGAGAGAGAGAGAGCATGAGAGGGAAGAGGGTCAGAGGGAGAAGCAGACTCCCCGCTGAGCAGGGAGCCTGATGCAGGACTCGATCCCGGGACTCCAGGATCATGACTTGAGCCGAAGGCAGTCGCTTAACCAACTGAACCACCCAGGCTCCCTATTTCTATATTTTTTTAAAGTAGCCTCCACACCTACTATGATCTTGAGATCAAGAGTCACATGCTTTACTGTTTGAGCCAGCCAGATGCCCCAAAGATGTTTGACTTTTTTTTTTAAGTAGGCTCTACACCCAGGGTGGAGCCCAAAGTGGGGCTTGAACTCATGACCCTGAGATCAACACCTGAGCCGAGATAAAGAGTTGGATACTTAACTGACTGAGCCACCTAGGAGCCCCAATGTTTGACTTCAAATGCAAAAACTTGAAGTGAATTTGAACTTGCAATGAAAAATGGATGGACTTGGTGACCCTGCGAAAATCATGGGTGTGTGTTTCTCTGTGTGTGGGTGTAATGTGTTTAAAGTTGTATCGAGGGACGCCTGGGTGGCTTAGTCAGTTAAGCATCAGGCTTCAACTCAGGTCATGATCCTGGGGTCCTGGGATCGAGTCCTGCATCAGACTCCCTGCTCAGTGGGGAATCTGCTTCTCCCTCTCCCTCTGCCTGCCCCTCCCCCTGCTTGTGCTCTCTCTCTCTCTAATAAATAAATAAAAATCTTTGAAAAAAAATAAAGTTGTATCGAGTCTGATATGGTGGCTCATGAGATGTAATGATTAAAATTTTATTTTATTTTTATTATTTTTTTTAAGATTTTATTCATTTATTTGACACAGAGAAACACAGCAAGAGAAGGAACACAAGCAGGGGGAGTGGGAGAGGGAGAAGCAGGCTCCCGCTGAGCAGGGAGCCCGATGCGGGGCTCGATCCCAGGACCCTGGGATCATGACCTGAGCCGAAGGCAGATGCTTAACAACTGAGCCACCCAGGCGTCCCAATGATTAAGATTTTAAATAAACATAACTTGTCCTTTAATTCTCTAAAGTAGGTTTTAATTAATTAATTAATTTGTTCATAAGTTTATTTATGTATTTATTTATTTAAGTAATCTCTACACCCAACGTGGGGCTTGAGCTCATGACCCCAAGATCAAGAGTCTCATGCTCCACTGACTGAGCCAGCCAGGCACCCCTAGAGCAGGTTTTAAATAAGCCTGAATCTGACAAGAAATCTTACTATTCATTCTTTACAAAGTTTCAAGTAGTCAAGTCATAAGAGGAATTTCTCAGTTATGGCTCCTAGAAATAAAATCTGCGATCTCAAGAACACACTGGTAAACTCTGAAATTCGAAGGACTCAGGCACAAGCACACATGGGCCAGGGGAGGGGGGACAAAGGGAGAGTTTTCTCTCCCCTGAATACATTGTCCCAGAAAGGTGCCTTGTGTACAGTTTTCAAGATCACATGTAGACACGATGGTTGTTAACGTTTTAATGAAAAAAAGTTTGAGGAAGCCAGTGTGAAATTCTCAGATGAAACATCAGTGGTGGTGAGATCCTGGGACATAAAAAAAGATCATCAAAACTGGGCGTCTCTTTTATTTGCCCTGTCTCCCACCAAACATCTCTCTGCCTGCCTGTTAAAGAAGGAAATATTTGTGGAGAACACATTCATCCTAATGTGCTAAGTAAATGAAGAGGATGTTGCAATAGTGAATGACACAGTGTATTGGTTCTTTTGACCTCAAGTACCTGGTATTGTCCTTTACTGAGCTTAAAGTTTGTCCAAACAAGCTTCATCTCTCTCTCTCTCTCACACACACACGCATGTGCGCATGTGCACAAACATCAACCTCCCCACTTCTTCACTGAACCCAAACGAGTCTGTTCTGCTTCAAATAATTCCTTCAGTAACTCCCACTTCTCTCAGGATTTAGCAGCCACTCGGAGCTGGTCCCCAGGGCCTCTGCATCTATCTACCTCTTCTTTCCCTCCCAACGCCTCTGCCACACTAACTCTGAGGTTCTTGAAAGCACCACACTCGCTCCTCACACATCCAAGCCTTTGTTTTACCATTTCTCTTTACCTCCATGTCTGCCCGATTCTGATAGGTCATTCCACATTTAGCTCACTAGCACTAGTTATCCTAGTGCTGAGTAGGAGTTATCCTCACTAGTGATAGTCCTGAAAACCTTCCAGGACTATCTATTTGCTCAAATCAGGCTGGTACTCCCCCAGTGAGTTTTCATGCATCTGTCTGGGCCTCTACAACAGTATTACACCAAATGGAACCGTTTGTCTTCCTATTTACTGTTGCTTTTATAATAGCACAAAAGCTGTTCCGTGGCGAGTGTCCTTTGTATATCTGATGGGTGAATTGTTTAATCAGAGTTCACGTACTCACCTGTATGCCTAAGTGGGGAAGGACAACGAAATTTTATATAGTTTGCTTGACTAAGAATATTTTTCTGAGAGTGATTTGGCAACCCAAAAATTAGTGGGGGAAGTAAACAATAGTTTCTGAACAGGCTGCCTTTGATTATCTTCTGTGCATCATCTATTTAACCAATGAAGGCTTTAAATTACGTTTGTGGGGATAACAATACTAACTAAAAATAATGAAGACCACATTTATTATGGATATAGGCTAAACATCTTTTTTTGTTGTTTTCCAAGTGCTATAATTGCAACTCCAAAATTTATCTTTCTCCTCCAGCCAGCCAACCCCCAACACACACACCCAGACGAAGACACACACACAGTCCCCTAGAGCCACCTCATCAGATTGCATCTTTAGTAGTGTTCTTTAAGAAAAATGTTGCCACATTTCCAAAGTCGGAATGGATCTCATAAAGGAAAATAGAAAATGATGATAAGAAGACCCATTCAGTTGGCATATGTGGCTCCCCTTTGACCTCTTCAAACAAACCAAGAAATCAAGAGTGAAAATCGTATCAGGAAGCAAAACTTGAAATCTTCTCCCGAAGCCCTTTGCACCCAGTCATGTGGACCTGTGCTGAGTCAAAGTCGTTCTGCAAGTCAGCTGGTGGACAGAAGAGTTATTTTAGAAAGATCATCTCAGGAAGCTTATTTATATTCTCTTTGAAGTAATGAGTCCAGTGAACTCTTGAACTGGAGATTTGCAGTCCTTAATTTTTGCTGTCACTTGGAAAAGAATTACTCTTGATAATTTTTAATGTAATTTATTAGAGAGCAACAAAAGTGGCTGACATTATTATTAGCTGGAATTTTGGCCTGTTTGGTAAACACCAGATAAAATGTTTTGAGGGTGGAGTTTGAAAGTCTAATTAGACAGCATTCAAAATAAATATCTCAATTTCAAGCATAGTTTGTGTTTTTCAATGGACATGAAAGACTGTTAGAATATTCTGCCTCGCAATTCTGTATTCCAGAGAGATGAGGTTAGAGATCTGGCCTGGAATTTGGCATAGATTCTTTTTCCATAAGGTGTAATGAGACTTAAGACTGAGTTTTAGTTCCAGTTTTGCTTCTGTGACCATGGCCAAGTCACTTCAGTGTGAACTTGGATTTCCACAGCTACTGAATAAAGGAGTTGGACTTTCAGGCTCCTTACATCTCTGATGATCTGTGTTGGATTATTCCATATCCAGATAAAGGAGGCCGCATGTTTTTGGCTCTACCAACTACCATTTACACAAATAACCCTCCCTTGTCTCAATGAAGGGGGAGGTTATACACATGCCCTGCTGCCTTCCACCCTGGGAAATGCACATGGATTCCAATCAGCGGGCCCCAGCTGACCGATATGTCTACAACCTGTTCCCGCTCCACTGGGTGGGGGGCTTTTGGAGGCAGTTCGGTCGTGTTCTCTGACCCAAACTGGCAAAGCGAGAGAGCAGTCTGATGTGCCAGCAGTTACATGACCCATCCTCGGGAGGGAGAATGGGGTGAGCGAGCCACGGTTCTGGGGAAAGCCTCATTCAGGTTATTTGCTCTGCGTGAGGGCCCAATCCCTTCAACTGGCCTCAGTATGCTTGCTTTGCCTCTTTCTTTTCCCACACCTTCTCTGGATCTTGATTTCCCTTCTCATTAGTGCAGCTGGATTCTCGTTGGCTTATAGAGAAGATAATGTACCTAAGCCATTCACCACTACCCTAACTCTTCCTTGGTGCCAGAACCCTGATTGGGATCAAGGGTGCCCCGAGCCCATGTAGCTAAGGGCAGGGCTCCAAAGACTGAGCTCCAGAGGAAAACCCGGACTGGTGTGAGCAAGGCAATGTGCTCCCATTTGCCTGTTATCCTCACTAGTGATTGGTTTGGGTATGGGCAAGTCTTATAGTTCTGGCCAATGTTGGGGAGATCAGTTGAGAGACTTTGGGGAAAACTCACACTGTGATGTCTGCATGCAATGCCTTGAATGTCATGGCCATCTTCTGAAAATGAGAAAGATAAGATGACAGGCTGAATGAATTTGGTTGAGTAGAGAAATGGGAAGAATTGTCTGGGTCCTTGGTGATTTGGTGAGTTGCTTAATCAACCCTGGAACCCAACCACCTCTTGAATTCTTGCTATATGAGATAACTTTTTTCTCACTGCTTGAGTCAGAAGCCACAAACATTTTAATACAGTTCATGCCAGCACACTGGCAAGGCAACGAGGAAACCCCTGGGCTTTAGAATTATTTGGACCCAATTTCAAGTCTCAGTTCCTCCACTTAGAGGTTGTTGCTGAGGACCAAATTACTTTAAAACTTAGTGACTGGGATGCCTGCATGGCTCAATCGGTTGGACATCTGCTTTTGGCTCGGGTCGTGATTTCAGGGTCCTGGGATTGAGTCCTACATCGGGCTCCTCGCTCAGGAGGGAGTCTGCTTCTCCCTCTGCCTGCCACTCCCCCTGCTTGTGCGCGTGCTCTCTTTCTCGCCGACAAATAAAATCTTTAAAAAAATAATAAAAATAAAAAATAAAATTTAGTGACTTAAAAAAACACTAAGCATGTATCATCTCTCAGATTCTGTGTGTTGCTACTCTGGGGATGGCTTAGATTTTTCTTCTCTCATGAGATTGTAAACAGGTATTGGCTGGGGCTACAGTCATCTGATGGCTTAACTGGGGCTGGTGGGTCTGCTTTTCAGGGGGCTTACTCAGGTGGCTGCTGGGAGGCCTCTGTTCCTCCCTACCTGGGCTTCCCCATAGGGTGGCTTGAGCATCCTCTGTTTTCAATAAAGGTCTTACTAGGTCTATAAAGTCCTTATTAAAGGACTGGGTGGTGCAGTCGGTTAAGTGTCTGACTTGATTTCAGCTCAGGTCTTGATTTCAGGGTCGTAAGTTTGGACCCTGCATTGGGCTCCATGCCCAGCATGGAGCCTGCTTAAAAATAACTAAATAAATAAATGAGTGAGTGAATGAGTAAATCAATCAATCAATCAATAAATAAATAGATGTCTTATTGTTATTTTGATGTGGCAAGGCCAACAGATCAGGAATGACTGCTAATGAAAAGATAGTTGGTTATACTCCCAGATCACAAGAGGAGGGCACATCCACATCCCTAGGAACGCACTGGGAAAGGTCTGGAAGCAGAGGCAGTAGGGAGAAGATGAGGCAAGAGCCACAATAAGGGGTTTCCATGTGAAGGAATGGGTAAAATAGGCTAAGTAGGCTTACGATGGGCTAGTTTGAATTATTTCAGCAGGCCCTGGGGCATAATGGCTGTTCCCTCATTGTCTAGTGCCTGGCCATGGGGTGATTAGGGCAAGTGGACAGTGGCCCAGAGTGTGGAAGCTTGATAAAGGAGGGGATGTGGGCCCTGGACTGGTTGGCCTGCATTTGGAAAGTGTGCTCACAGACAAGGTGTTTGTTACCTCTAGGAATTGGCTAGCCCTTGGAGGGCAGTCCCTCCAGGCCATTAAGGCCCTAGATGTCAAAGCATGAAAATACAAACATAAAAGACATGATTAATACATCCTCACAGCATGGTGGCTGGCTTTGCCCTGAGTAAGCAGTCCAAGAGAGCAAGGCAGAAGCTGCAATGCTCTTTGTGATCTAGACTCAGAAGTCACAAACCATCACCTCTGCCAGACTTGCACTATAATCAGGACTAGTCTTGATTAAACATGGGAGGAAACTACACCAGCATGTAAACACCTAAGAGGTGAAGATCATTGGAGCTCATCTTAATGGCTGGTTACCACACATTTGAGAAATTACTTAACCTCCATGTCTCAGTTTCTTCATCTGAAAAAGATGGTAATAATATTATGGTAGTCAGACCTCTCAGTCACAAGCAACGGGAAATGATTCTGGCTTACTGAGACAAAAGGGGAATTTACTGGATATATTTAGGGCAACTCACACAATAGGAGGAGGCCTGGGAGCAGGAAATGACATACAAGGTCAATGGTTTGCTGGAGAAACCTCCCCTTGACACTGGATATTTCTGCCAGAGCTGAATTCCCAGCACCATGGCTGTTGCTGTGGGTCACGATCAACTGCTTCTGCGTCCTAAAGGTTCCACTGCACCAGCAGAGTGGGGACAGGAGGGTCTGGCCCCTTCTGCTTCCAAGAACTCAACAAAGGTCCATTGCAAATCCAGGCCTCTTGGGATGCTCGTGAAGACTGAACAATATATGAGTCTTTGGAAAATTGAGAGTCATCAGTAATTCGTTGTTTAATAGACCTCAGGGTGGCATTGGCATCAAGTGGGTGCAGAGACCTCAGGTGGTGAGGGATCTTGTCTTAGCCTCTGAAGCATCCTCATAATGTGTCCAGACACAGTGATCACTTCTTTTTTTTTTTTAAAGATTTTATTTATTTATTCATGAGAGACAGAGGGAGAGAGAGAGAGAGAGAGAGAGAAGCAGAGGGAGAAGCAGGCTCCCAAGGAGCAGGAAGCTTGATGCGGGACTCGATCCCAGGACCCTTGGATCATGACCTGAGCCGAAGGCAGACGCTTAAGCATCTGAGCCACCCAGGCGCCCACAGTGATCACTTCTAATCACACCCTTACCCAGCCCCCGCTCCTATACACATGTACACATTCTGTGTGTTTCCAGCTTTACTGAGATATAATTGTGTACATTTAAGGTGTACAAAGTGATGATTTCATACATGTGTATACTGCAAAATTATTAGCCATGGTAGGGTTAGTTAGCACCTCCATTTCCCCACATAATTATCCTTTTTTTTTTTTTTTTGTAGTGAGCACATGTACACATTTTTAATTTGCTGAGTTTTATACAACTCCTATCTCCACTCTGATTTGGTTGTCCTGTGGCAGAGTTGGAGGCAAGGGAACAGTATGTGACTAATTAGGAAAAGCGAAAGCCTCCTGCGAAAATTTCAACCCTGGCCTCTTGGTACCCTGATATGAACCACCATTAATCACACTAACTGGTGGCAGCTCCTATGAGTGTCTTTATTACCTTACTTTTCTCTCCGTTTGAATTGTCAAGGCATGGCCAGACACCTCTTCCCCGAGAGCCTCTGCTTTGTTAGCTGTTGGCATGGGTCTTACTATTCAGACTCAATTATTTCATTCAAAGGGTTTCACCCAGGTTGGGTTTGAACTCACTGAGGTTGATGCGGTTAACTTGTCAGTGATTCTCAGATTTTACTGTACGTGAGGATCACCAGGAATGCTTGCTAAAACACAGATGGCTGGGCCTCAGCCCCAGATCCTCTGTTTTAGTAAGGCTGGGGTGGGGCCTGAGGATGAGCATTTCTAGTAAGATCAGGTGGTGCTGATGCTGTTGGTCCGAGACTACACTTCGAAAACCACTGACTTGGGTGACATGGGGCTGGTGCTGGACTGCTTCATAAACGTATACTCTTCCTAATGATAGCCTTTCATAAAGAAAGCCAAGACAATACTCATAGAGCCAGATTCCATGGTACTCAGAAATAAATATTGAAACACGATTTCAGTCAGAAAGATATTTAGATGCACGGAATAGTGTTGGCTACCAGAACTTGACCAGAGAGCAGTTAATTATTTTTCTCACATTCTCAGGAAGACCAGAAGCTGTCCAGGGCTAGTGAGATGACATCACATGATCAGAGGCTCAGGCTCTTCCTTTCTTCTCTGCCACCCTTGGTAAATGGCTATAGACCTCATGGTCAGGAGATGGTTGCTGCACCTTAGGTATTGCCGCTGTCACTGTAGGCAGGAAAAAGAGGGAAGATAACAAGGAAATGCAGGGGTAGCTTTCTGGGTGGCTCAGTGGATTGAGCAACCAGCTCTTGGTTTTGGTTTAGGTCATGATCTCAGGGTCATGGGATCAAGCCCTGCGTCTGGTTTCGTGCTTAGCAGGTGGTCTCCTTGTCCCTCTCCCTCTGCTCCTTCCTTGCGCTCTCTCTCTTTCTCAGATAAATAGGAAATACATGTGGGAGGTTTCCTGAAAGTCCCTTTATAGACTTATGTTCCATCCTCATTGGCCAGAACTATGTCCCATGGCCACACTCAGCCTCAAAGGAGCCTAAGAAATCAAATAGTTTTAGTTCAACACTTGTTTACCCAAATAAAATGAGCTTCTGTTAATGAGGAAGAAGGGGAGAATGGGTGGAAACCAGTAGGCTCTGTTTCAGCATTCACCTGCTTGATTCTCAAAGGATCCCACACAGTGTACTCAGGCCAAGTCCATATATGGTCTAAAGCAACCACACAACAGGTGAAGGGCCAAAGGACATGGAGAGATTATCTCTACTGGCATTTCTTGTTTCATGCCCATACATATTATATGAAAAGGGCAAGCTCTAGGTTAGAACTTGATTCTTTCTGGGCGCCTGAGTGGTTCAGTTAGTTAAGTGACTGCCTTTGGCTCGGATCGTGGTCTCATGGTCCCGGGGTCCTGGGATCAAGCCCCACAATGGGCTTCCCTTGCTCTGCAGGGAGCCTGCTTCTCCCTCTCCCTCTGCCTGACACTCTCCCTGCTTGTGCTCACTCTCTGTCAAATAAATAAATAAAATCTTAAAAGAAAAAAAAAGAACTTGATTCTTTCTAACAGGACTTTTGAGGAGTCTTCTATGTTTAGGTACGCGTAATGACTTTCCAAGATGGGGATAAACATGCTGCATTTCCCAAGCTTATTTGACCACAGAAGCTTTTTAAACATTTCCCTGGAGTATCTCCCTGAATTAAGTTCCACCAGACTTTTGCCAGGAAACTTTGATCTATTCAGCATCAACTATCAGATCCCCCCAAAATGGAAAAAGCAAATAGGCTCTTCTTGAATCAGTGGGATAGTCCTCTCTTTTTTTAAGAGGAAGGAAATGAATATAGGAACAGCTGGCTCAGTGGTTAAGCGTCTGCCTTCCCCTCAGGTCATGGCTGGGATCGACGCCCCCGCATCGGGCTCCCTGCTCAGCGGGAAGCCTGTTTCTCCCTCTCCCATTCCCCCTGCTTGTTTTCCCTCTCTCACTGTGTCTCTTTCTGTCAAATAAATAAATAAAATCTTAAAAAAAAAAAAAAGAAAAGGAACAGCTGGTGAGTCAGGACATGGGGTGTGGTGCCTGTCTGCTGTCTGGTAACTCCATGAACTTGACAAGCCCCTTGCCCTCTCAGAGGTGTCCTGTTCTTATTTGCAAAGTAAGATCTGTAGGAGATCAGGCTGCATCCCAACAAACTAAAATGTTTGCTACTTCACAGCTCCTAGAAACATCTGGAAGGGATGTCTGAATTATCTTTGTTAATAGGAGACATGGGAAGTATGGAGAATAATTTAAGATAAGAAAAATTCTTTTAGAAATCAAGAATAGGTTTTTTTTTTAAGATTTTATTTTTAAGCAATCTCTACACCCAACATGGGGCTTGAACTTACAACCCCTACATTAAGAGTTGCATGCTCTATTGATGGAGCCAGCCAGGTGTCCCTAGAAGCCAAGAATAGTTTTATGAGGAGCGGGGCCATCTGGGTGGCTCTGTCAGTTAAGCATCTGCCTTCGGCTCAGGTCATGATCCTGGGGTCCTGGGATGGAGCCCCGCATCGGGCTCCCTGTTCAGCCAGGAGCCTGTTTCTCCCTCTCCCCTGCCTTCGACTCCCCCTGCTTGTGTCTCTCTCTGTCAAATAAATAAATAAAATCTTAAAGAGAATAGTTTTATGGGGGAAAAATACCTTAATGAATATGAGGGATGGAGAATGTGGGATTGCATTAATTTCCTATGATTGCTCTAACCAGTTACCATAAACTTGGTGGCTTCAAAGGAACAACAAATTTTTATCAGTTTTGGGAGGTCAGAGGTCTGATATGGGTCTCATTGGGCTCAACCAAGGTGTCAGCAAGATTGTATTCCTCTCTGGATGTCCTAGGAAAGAATCCACCTCCATGTATATTCTGGTTTCTGAAGGCTGCGCACATTCGTTGGCTCATGGCTCCCGCCCTCCATCTTGAAAACCAGCAACACTGCCCTGACCATTCTCCCTTGTCACATCTTCCTCTCTGACCACAGCTGGGAAAGGTTCTCCCCTTTTAAGGAACCCTGTGATTAGGTTGAACTCACCCAGATAGTTCAGGGTTAACTCCCCTCTGAATTTAACATCTGTAGAGTCCCCTTTGCCATGTAAGGTGACGTATTTACAAGTTCTGGGGATTAGGGTGCTCTTTGGGGGCCAGGGGAACATTATTCTGCCTTCTACATGGATGAAATGTTTTGTTTAATGAAGTGTAGGTATTTTTTAAAAAAAGAAGTGTAGGGTTTTTTTTTAAGATTTTATTCATTTATTTGACAGAGAGAGACACAGTGAGAGAGGGAACACAAGCAGGGGGGAGTGGGAGAGGTGCTGAGCAGGGAGCCCGAAGTGGGCTCGATCCCAGGACCCTGGGATCATGACCTGAGCCAAAGGCAGATGCCCAATGACTGAGCCACCCAGGCGCCCCAGAAGTGTAGGTGTTGAGAAGACTCACTCTCCTTCCTTTCTGAGTCTCCCTGAAGTTCTGTCTGTATCTACACTTCTCTATATCTTTAATAAACTGTTCTTACTTCCCAAAAATAAAAAATAAAAAAATAAAGAAGTGTAGGTGTTGAGAAACTAAAGCATGTTCCTGGAAAATTGAAATTAGGCTTCATAATTTATGGCGTAAAAAGGAGTAGACAGGATTGATACAGAAAAAAAAAATCCAAGGAAGCTGATAAGTTACAACATGAACAAAAATAAACTGTGTTAGATACACATTAATCCTTTGTGAAAAAGCCAGAGCAAAGACTGGAGGCTTAGCATGGGATTGCTTGTCGCTGTTATATAGCATACCTTCACAAAACAGAACTAAAAACCTAAAACTCACACCATTTAAAAAGCAAAACTTCATTAGCATTAACGAAGTTGGTCCTACATGGCTTTGCTTGACTTTCAGGGGTGGAAGATGGTGGAATGGTCATCACAGAGCCCCAGATAGTGTTTGAAAGAATTGATAGGAAATGGTGAGGGGAAGACAGCCTTGTCTTTGTTTAGTGGCTGCAAGAAACATGGCATTTACAGTCAAGGTGAGAGTGGGCTTGGGGCCAAGGGTGGCTAAAGCATCATGCAAGGGTCAGTAAGATGGTAAGAACCAAATTCAAGTAAAAGTATCCAAGTGAAGAGTGTACGCCATGGCTTTCTCAGCCTTGGCACAATTGGCATTTTGGACCAGATCATTCTTTGATGTGGGGGACTATCCTGTGCATTGTAGGAAGGTTAGCAGCATCTCCAGATTCTACCCATCTGATGCCAGGAGAGCCCCTGCCTCAGGTTGCAACAGCCAAAAGTGTCCCTTAAGGAGGCAAAATTGCCCCACCTGAGAACTACTGGTATAGACTGAGAACAGGTAAGGGGAAGCAGTGAGCCAGTGGGTGGAACCTGAGAGCCTGGAGAGATTTTTCAGGACATGAACCAAGGGAACATTCTCCAGGGCCTTTTGCCAGACCTTGGGGGACTGGCAGGGAGCCACCAGGAACATCCAGTTTGTTTGCACATTGGTCTCTAACTTGGCCGTGGCAGCCTCCAGGTCAGAAAAGCTCAAGCATAATTTGTTTAGGTATTGCACTCTGGCTATTGTCTATTTGTTATGCAAGCACAGACTTTAAAAAGGTAATTCACGGGGCGCCTGGGTGGCTCAGTGGTTAAGTGTCTGCCTTCGGCCCAGGTCATGATCCCAGGGTCCTGGGATCGGGCCCGCATCAGGCTCCCTGCTCCACGGGAAGCCTGCTTCTCCCTCTCCCACTCCCCCTGCTTGTGTTCCCTCTCTCGCTGTGTCTCTCTCTGTCAAATAAATAAATAAAATCTTTAAAAAAGAAAAGGTAATTCACCTGGGCAGGTGATATACTTGTTTGTAATATAAACAGCCTGGGATCTCTTAACTTCTTTTACTCGTGGATTAATTGCCAGTCCTCTAGGACCTCTGATTTGTAGAAGAGGGAGAAAAGAAGGACTGTGGACTCTGGATGCAAGCTGGGCCATCTCAAACCTATACAAATGATCTTCTGCAATTTAGAAGAGGTGTACCCCTGGTGGATGAATTAAAAAAAAGGGGGTGTCCCTCTGGGTGGGTTAGGAGCAGGGCTAGGAGAGCAGGTGCACCTAATCTGCAGCCTTGCCCCCCCTCAGCATGGCACCCTGCACAGTGAGCACCTGCCGAGCCCCTGGGCTGCAAGGTCAAGCTCTGTGTCGCATGCTGCGTTTTACGTATCACAGGAGACACACGTTAGCCTTGGAATCAGACAGGACATTGGGATCCCCTAGCTATGACAGGTCCTGAACTTTCTTACCATCAGAATTAGAATTTTCCTACAACTCATTGTCAGAAACAGAGGCAGTAGATTATGAAGCAGTGAGTGAAAGGTGGTTTAGGAATGTTCTAAGGGAGAAAAAAGCAGAATGGATAGCTAGAAGTTGTACCTGTTTGCCTTTTTGTGTCTGGACTACTCACTTATAAATTTAGGTCCTAAGTGGTGAAGTGGATGCAGAGACAAATAAGGGAGATGTGCTTTTTGAGTGAGGGCAGACCTCTGACAGCACTCCAAACTATTAAACACTGGTGGTCCAAGGCCTCTAGTTTAGGAGATGCCATCCCGCAAAGCAAACCGTGATCTACTACCTGCATTCTGGTGAACTTCCTTCAAGGACCTGGGAAGACCAGCAGCGTTAACCCTCTTCCTGGATGGGCTAGCTGTCATTCTGCCGAGGGACAGGGAGAGTCTTTTTTTTTTTTTTTTTTTTTTTGAGAGAGGGCAGGTAGGGTGGGGTGGGGCAGAGGGAGAGGGAGGGAGAATCTTAAGCAGACTCGCCGTTGAGCCAGACACAGGGTTCCATCTCAGGACCCTGAGATCAGGAGCTGAGCCAAAACCAAGAGTTGGATGCTCAACCGACTGCGCCACCTAGGTGCCCCAGGACAGAGAGATTCTGAATCAAGAAAACCTTCATTAAATGCAGATGTTCCCCTGTTATAGACGAAGACCCTGAAACACAGAGTCAGGCCAGCTGTTACCATTTGCAGGGCCTGGGGCTGGAGTACCCATGGAGGCTCAAAGAGCCCAGGTCTGATATTTAAATAAAATTTGTTCCATCCTTGCCCCTGGGCAAATATATCTTCATAGCAACAAAATTGGGGGGAAAAAGTGAAATCTATGGGTTTTATATGACTGAAAGTTTGCAAAAATTTTAAAAATGACAATTTTGCGATTATTGCACACTTGTGGGCATTCTGTTATGACACGTTTAAATGAGCATTAAAGGGGCGCCTGGGTGGCTCAGTTGGTTAAGCGTCTGCCTTCGGCTCAGGTCATGATCCCAGGATTCTGGGATCGAGCCCCGCATTGGACTCCCTGCTCAGTGGGGAGCCTGCTTCTCCCTCGCCCTCTGCCATTCTGGCCTCCACGCCCCGCTTGTGCTCTCTGGCTCTCTCTGTCAAATAAATAAATTAAATTGATGAGCATTAAAGGCATACACAATTCATGTATGATTACATGTTTATCCATAAAATTAATATTTTTTGCTTTAATCTCAACAAAATCATTATATTCTTATAATCAATATTTTCACATAATTTGTGTGCTGTTGACAGTAAAACCCAACTAGATTTACTTTCTTGTATCTTAGGTTTTTTAAAAATTTCAATTCGGGTAAGTTTTGCTCTGCAGAGGCAGTGGCAATTGAAATTGTCAATAAAATTCTTTTTTTATTTTAAAGATTTATTTATTTGAGAGAGAGCAAGTGTGGTGGGGAGGGGCAGAGGAAGAGGGAGAGAGAATCTTAAGCAGGCTCCACGTGGAGCACGTTGCCAATGCGGAGCTTGATCTTCCTGAGACTACCACCTGAGCCAAAATCAAGAGTCGGTCGCTAACCAGCTGAGCCACCCAGGTGCCCCTGAAATTGTCAATAAAACTCTTAATCTTAAATATCAAGCATTGTAATGGGGTCACCCGATGATATAGTGCCATTATCACAGACACGAATATTTAAAGTTCATCCTATAAATTAATTTGTCATGATTTGAAAAATCCTTTAGAACAATATCATTTAAAAAATCTAGGTTTCTATAATATTGTAAAGGGTTGATGTCGTGTTTCATGCACATTATGTGTGCACCTACATGCACACACATTTGAGGGTAACATGAGCCGTTTGTGAATATTGTGCTAATTCACGAGAAACTGTAGAACCATATACAAAATGAGAAGAACAAGAATCCGTGGGTGACAAAGGTCTGGAGAGCTAAGTTATCTTTCCTCCCCCTACCGTCCCAGGAGCTTCTGCTGCCCGGATCCTCCACCCTCTCCAAGGCAGTGTCTGTATCTGATGTCAGCAGTAAAACCCCCTACAGACGTCTGCAGCTTTGGGTGTGCTTACCTTTAGTTTGCAGAACACAGGGCAAGCGATAGAGGTTTGCAGGGAGCAGAATGGTGTTAGCTGACTGCCGACCTTCAGGATTACAGGTGGGACTGAGCCAGTGCTCAGAGCCACGTGACAGAGAGCCTTTTAAAGGGCCAGGCCCTGGACCCCCCCCACCCCCCCACAGCATGGGTCTGTGGCCAGCACGGTGTTACTTGCTAAGTCACCATATAGATATTACTGTAGTGGGTTGAATGATGGCCCCCAACAGATATGCTCATATCCTCATCCCTAGAACCTGTGAATGTGGCCTTATTTGGAAAAAGGGTCTCAACAGATGTGTTAAATTAGGGATCTCAAGATAAATCATTCTGGATGATCCAGGTGGGCCCTCCGTACCATGACAAGTGTCCTTGGAGGGGACAAATAGAGGAGAGTCAGAAGGAGAAGAGAAGGTCATGTGAACATGGAGGCGGAGAGGGGAGTACTGTGGCCACAAGCCAAGGAGAGCTGACAGCCACCAGAAGCTGGGGGAGGCAGGGAAGGTTTCTCCCCTAGAGCTTTCAGAGGGAGCACTGCCCTGCCGAAAACTTGATTTCAGACTTCTGGCCCCTAGAGCTCTGAGAGGATCCATTTCTTTTGTTTTCAGCCACCAAATTTATGGTGATTAGTTATGGCAGCCTTAGGAATTTAGGCTAATTACAACAATTACTGGTAATGTTGAACATTTATTAGGACTGATTACATGCCAGGCCCTTTACTAAACCCCTTTCACAAGCATTATCTCATTTAGACCTCACAACGGTCTCAAGAGATAGGTGCTATTATCATCCCCATCTTATAGATGAGCAAACTGAGGTTCAAAGGGGTCAAAGTAGCTTGCCCAAGGCCACATGGCTGGTAAGTTGGGATTTGAACCCAGGTCTCTCTGATTCCAAAGACCTCTTTTAAGCACACAGAGAAACCTCCCTGCTGTGTCATGGACCCAGCTGTAAAGGTGACACACCCCACACTTGGTGGCTTTGTGTGTGCAATGTGGTCTTTGTCCCCCTTCTTATTTTTTTTCCCCCTTCTTAAAAAGGGGCCTGATTAGGGTGCCTTGGTGGCTCAGTCAGTTAAGCGTTTCCCTTCAGCTCAGGTCATGATCCCAGGGTCCTGGGATCGAGTCCCGCATCAGACTCCTTGCTCAGTGGAGAGCCTGTTCTCCCTCTCCCTCTGCCTGCCGCTCCCCCTGCTTGTGTTCTCTCTCGCTCACTCTGACAAATAAATAAATAAAATCTTAAAAAGGGGGGGGCCTGATTCTTTGAGCACCCTCTCCTCAACTCTGGGCTCTTTACCACCGCCTCAGAAATGAGATATAAATTACAATGGGCCACTCTTCTAACTCAGTGGACCATTGGAACACTGTTTCTGTGTCATAAAGAAACATTTTAGGCATACACAATCACTCATAGTTCTTTGCATCTATTTAGCCTCTGGGTCATTCGGGTTTATTTGTAGATGTTGCCAAGATGAATCAAAAATCTGGGGAAACTCTTTGTCCTTGGAGAAGGACAGTAGTAGGGATGGATTCTTGTTACTTTCTTTTTGCTGATTTTGAATTTGTGTTAAGACTATCTCACTGTCCCAGGAAAAACAGAAAAGTTTGTGTTCTTGAGACTTAAAATATATTCTCTGAGCTCACGTAAGCTAGCTATCAGAACTTTAACACTGGACTCTGGTGACGGTGTGATTTTGGAAACAAGCATTTCTTTCCTTCTCTACTTTTGTCTTGTCTTTTGGGGATTAGAAGGGACTGTTCTCCACCTGCTGACAAACCCAAATACTGTGTGTGTGTGTGTGTGTGTGTGTGTGTGTGTGTGTGTGTGTGTGTGTGGTGATGGTGGTGGTGGTGGTTGGGGGAAGAAGGTCCGGTTGAGGTGGTTACTTTTATTTTGTTACCCTTTATTTCTTTTCTTTCAAACAAAATCTATCCCATTTTACAGGTGGAAACATTGAGTCTCGGTGACTCGAAAGGATTTTCTCCAAGATAATTCAACCAGATAGACTTAATTACAAATGCTCTGCTTGTCCTCTCAAGAAGCCCTTCCATTTAGTGAACACCAGAGCTGTTATACAATGAGTTCAGAGGCTAATTTTTAAAGCAAGTCATGTGTCTCTCCCGTTGCTCTGACCCAAATATGAGACAGAGATTCAAAGTTGTGCACAAAGAAAACCAAAATCAGTAAGGAGGCCCTACATGAGCACTTTGGTTGATTCAGGGAATGTGCCCCTCATCTTTCAGCCACTGCAGTGCTTCCTCACTTGGGAATCACTTGCTGTTCCACTTAGGACCCTGCCCCCCTCCCCCCCCCCCCGTCCCCCGAGACTGTGCAGAGGGGGACCTGAGTCCAGAGCCAGGCCCGGGGACGACTTGGGGTCGTTGTTCTCTCCAAACAGCAAGAGATGCTCATCTAACCTCGCTCCCAGAGATGGCTTTGCACTGGTCTAAGCAACACTAGCTAAGAGGTTAGAAACCCTTGTTCTCTTGAGGGGCTGGCGGGGGAAGGACCGGAGAGCCGGGCAGCGGACAGGCCGGCGCTCGGAGGCGCTAGTGCGGACGGAAGGTGCTGGCCGCGACCAACGGAAGGTCACTCCCGATCTCACTTTTCTGAGTCCCTGCCTTCTGTCCAGGTGTCCTGTACACAATCTCCCCCTGGAGCTTCCCTCCTTTCTCCTTTCTCTAAACCAAAACCCGCTCCCAGGGAAGGATCTGATCAATTCTTTTGCATCAGGAGAATGGACAACCTCTTATCTTCCCAGGAGCATATGCATTTTGAGGACCTAATGCAAAACTAATGAGTCTCCGTGCAATTTCTGAGGTCAGGGAAGACAGGTAAGAGCGGCGCGGCCGGCTCTGGGGGGCAGGCAATGGTGCAGGTGTGCAGGAAGGTCGGGGTGCGAGCAGGACAGGCATTTCCAGAGACGAAGTCTTTCGTCCTACCCTAAGACAGGGCTCCGGGGGCGGGCGGGGGGAGGCGGCCATGGGAGCTAAGGAGGCAAAGAGCAGAAAACCTTGAGCTCAAAACTCTGTGCTGGAAGTTATCTGCTTTTTCCTACAGAAAATAGAGGTAAAGCCCACTCATTTATTTATACTTTCATTCATTCATTCAGATGAAATGGTCTTTGCTATCAGAGAAGCAGTAGAGAGAGAGCCATGAACGAGATACAGAAGACCTCTCTCTACCTGGGACAATGGAACTTTCTCTCCAGCTAGCAGGGTGAGGCTAATAACATATAATTTCACGGGGTTCGAAGTGCTTTGAAAAGACAAAACAGGGTAAGGAAATAAGAGAGCGGCAAGGAGGGTGCGTGGGGCGGGGGTGTTTAGATGAGGAGGCAGGTCAGGCTGTCTAGGTCGCGTTTCCAGATTTCGCAAATAAAAATACAGGACACCCAGGGCGCCTGGGTGGCTCAATTGGTTGAGCGACTGCCTTCGGCTCAGGTCATGCGTGATCCTGGAGTCCCAGGATCGAGTCCCACATCGGACTCCCTGATCGGCAGGGAGCCTGCTTCTCCCTCTGACCCTTCCCCCTCTCATGTTCTCTCTCTCTTTCTCACTCCCTCTCAAATAAATAAAATAAAATCTTAAAAAAAAATACAGGACACCCAATTGCATTTGAGTTTGAGAGAAGCGATGACAACTTTTTCAGCCTAAGTGTATCCCATGCAATATTTGGGACATACAAGTACTAAAAAAATTATGCATCATTTATCTGGAGTTCACATTTAACTGGGTGTCCTGCATTTTGTCTTGTAACGCTAGCCCACGAGACCCCCGTGAATAAGGTGAGGGAGAGTTCCAGGAGAGAAAGCAGGAAGGGCAAAGATTTCCAGGCAGAAATGGGCTGGCTTTGTTCAGGGAGCCCCATGTGGTTGGAATAGGGGGGACCCCAGAGAGGTGGGCAGGGGCCAGATCATGTGGAGCCACAGGCACATGTGAAAAGTTTGTATTTTATTCTCACCTGTGGGATTTTTAAAAAGATTTATTTATTTACTTGAGAGAGAGAGAGAGCACACGCGTGCACGTGCGGGAGAGGGAGCGGGGAAGCAGACTCCCCGCTGAGCACCTGACCAGGGGCTCCATCCCAGGACCCTGAGCCGAAACCAAGAGTTGGATGCTTAACCAACCGAGCCACCCAGGAGCCCCTCATCTGTGGAATTTCAAGGAAAGCCCTCAGCACTGCAATTACTCGTTTCCATGAATGTTTCAGTTGGGTATTGTGTTTCCCAAAGCAGACACCACTGGCATTGCTTTTAAGACCAGACTAGGAGAGTAGGAGAGTAGGTGAACAGGAGAGTAGGTGCTTCTGCCCTGGGGGAAAGTGAGCAATGTTTCCCCTAAATTTGCTTGACCTCATCCTTCTTCCTCATTCACTACTGCCTTCAGTTTTCCTAGCACTGGACAAAGTCTTTCATCCTACCATAAGGAATGAGCTGACACTACCGAGGGAAGAGATTCAGGGACTCAAATTCTGACTAGTCTGTAAATGACTACCAGAAAGTGTTTGGAAAGTGACGAATGGCATGTAGCAGGAGTCAGGGGAGGATGGCAAAAATATGAAGGGGGGAATTTGAGGGTGCTCACGTCAAGCACCGGCAGTGTGACTAGCTTGCGTACCTATGACCCTGAGTGCCGGCCAAGGAGTATTGGAACCAAACTGTCACCCTTCTCTGTATCTAGATGGCCAAGAATCTCTCGTGGAAGAGATATTCAGAGCCAGGCTGGCGGCAAACCAATACTGCCAGATGGCAGAGCAGTCAAAATATTGTGCTGTGAAGCCCACACTGTGTTTGGGTAAAGGCTGAACTTACATTCCTGCAGCAGACCTCGGTGGGCTCCGGTCTGAGAATGTTTCCTGCCGCCTCTGCCATTTTCCTCAGTGACTCACTGAGTGACTCATGGCTCATCTCCAGCAGTTCGTTCCTTGCAGAGATTTCTCTCTCCCAACCAGCCTCTTCTCTGGCCTTCTGGTAAAAGAGGCCCTATGCTGAAGAAGGAGGCTTGACTGTATTTCTGTGAGAACAGAATAGCCCTACCTAACTTTCCATGGAATGTGGGGTTTGCAGACCCAAAAATAATCTTGTGAGGTAAACAGAAAAGCAGCCCCAGGTCCAAGTGACAGAGTGTGGACTACTGTCTTGTATCTTCTCTCACGCAGGAGGGGCTGTCAATTCATTGGAAAATGATTTAATGACTTGTGCAAGATCTCATAGCTGCTTGCTGCCCTCTAAAACAAAAATGTTAGGGGTGCCTGGCTCAGTTGGAAGAGTGTGTGGCTCTTGATCTTGAGGTCATGAGTTCGAGCCCCACGTTGGGCATCGAGATTACTTAAATAAATAAAACGTTAAAATAAACAGGTTCTTTTTCTAGAAAACCATGGTTTAGAAAACAAGACAGTATCTTCAAGAGGGAAGGGGGTTTCTCCCATTGTTGCAAAGGCATTTCTTTCAGACAGGTTGAATCACTTGCTGGTGAACTGGTCGATTCTTCCCCAAAAATGTAATGACTCCCCCATTATACGAATAATAAATGTTTACTGCAGAAACTTTGGAAAAGTTAGAAAAACACAAAGGGGACCATAAATATCACCTGTAATCCTCCCACTGAGATGTAATTGCTGTTGACATTTTGATGTTTCCTTCCTGTTTTTTTCCGTATACAGATGACTGTATTTTAACAAATTGGAAGAAAATGTGGTATAAGCTGATTGATAACTTGTTTTTTTTAATTTGTTTTTTCATTTAATACTATTTCCGTCATTATTTTCTCACATCATAAAATGTTTTCATCATCCTAGGGGTCCCTCAATCTACTCATTTGGACTTTTAGGTTGTCACCCTTTTTTTAAATTATAAACACCATCACAATGGGAATGCTTGGTCTTATAAAAATACAGCGATGTTTCCACCCCGTGGTCTGTCTGGGCCTTGGTTTGAGAAAAGATGGAAAACAGGGAAAGAAACAGAGTATGTTGATAGGCTTTAGCTTGATTTGCATCCGTCTGCCGGAGAAGGGAAAGAAGTGAAGCCAGGATTTCCAGAGTCCCCACTGTAAAGGCTGTTTCCCTCCCCTGAGCTCTTAATTCTGTTCTTCCAACTTGTCACCTCCCCGTCCCTGTGGCTCCTCAGGCTTCTCTCTGCCCTGCCCTGCCCTGCCACCCGTCATGGCCACCCCAGAACTCACTTCAGACCCTCCC
Source organism: Callorhinus ursinus (assembly GCF_003265705.2). Lineage (NCBI taxonomy): Eukaryota > Metazoa > Chordata > Mammalia > Carnivora > Otariidae > Callorhinus > Callorhinus ursinus. Next base: position 11,372,952 of record NW_027397084.1, read on the forward strand.
TGGTCCCTCTGGCTGCAGCTGAGTGCTGCGTCTTGACTCGGTGTCTGAAAAGTTCTTTCTAGGAGCAGCGAATGAAGGATCAGCATTCGAATATCTGAAGTTGTGCCTATAAAACTCTTCGGCAGCCCACTGCACTGCTTTGCCTGTGGGTGCACCGCACCGCCCGGCTCTGCCTGACCGGGGAAGTGGTAAGAAGCTCAAAGAAAATTAACGATAGTGTGACCTCTGGATTTCTTTAATTTCTTTGCTGGACAAACCGACCATCCCTCCATTCCTTTCTCATCAGGCACTAAGTGTGCGTGAGTTCTAATAACTAGAAAAATTGGGATGATCATAATTCCCAAGCTAGAATTTGAGAAGCAGATGAGAAAGTTCATAAAATCAAATCATGCTCAACTGAGTGCTTTAAAAAAAACAAAACAAAACATCTTTGTTTCAGGATTCCAAAAATAGATCCCAATGCTGTCCTTCACCTTCACAATTATTTTAGTCTTCCGTTCTAAATCTGAATGGTACAGAGCAGCAGAATTTGTACATTAAGTTCATAAGGGAACAGACAGCTCATTAATTCTTAACATTGGTGGGATTTGACTGTTCGCTGTCATATGCTCCGTTCCAAAATATATCTGGCCCGCTTTTCTGAGATGATTAAGATGTCGTATTGATAACCTGAGGGCTCTCAACAACACAGTGCCCTTCCTGTGTGAGACAAGGTTATAGCCCCCCCACGGGAGGGTGTGGGTGACAACGACACTAATCATCTCAGGTTCATTCGTTCACAAGTTCATTTATTCAAACATGTGAGACTTTCCTAGGTGCCCGGCAAGAGAAAAAGTCTTTGCCTTCCAGGAGGGAGACAAATAAATATTTAATATAATGAAAATGTTACAAAGCAAAATAAAGCCAAGTAAGAGAATGGAGTATATGTGTCAGAGGGGAGGAGTGGGGGGCGGTGATATTTTAGACCTGGTAGTTAGAGAAGGCCTCTTTGGGGAGGTGGTATTTAAGTGCGGGAACCAGTCATGGAAATAACTATGTGGGGATGAGCAGCAAGGACAAAAACCTCAAGATGGGAGAGGATCCATTAGAGAGCTGGCAAAGACTCGAGGGTGGCTGAATGCATTGTTGGAGGGTGGGGGAAAATTTGAGGAGGCTGGGGGCCAGCTCAGGGAGGGCCTATCAGTCATTAGGAAGACTTAGCATTTTATTCACTGTGAAGCTGTTGTCCAGAGGTGGCCCGAAGGCAGGGGGAAGTTAGTGACCCTTAGTCTGCTCTACTGTGCTCTTTCCCATGTGCTGATTCACTACAGACTCTCCGGTCCCTGAGCCCAGCAGACTACTTCAGGTCCCAGCAGGCTGGAAGCATTGAGGCATTCTGGGGAGAGTCTCTGTACCCTGGTCACTACGGCTGTCAGGTCCACTGTCTTGGTGGTTTTATAATTCAGATGAGCTGCTCTGGAATCCTAGGTCTATTGGAAACAGATTCGGGACCTCTGGGTGGCTCAGTCGGTTAAACGTCTGCCTTGGGCTCAGGTCATGGTCCCAGGGTCCTGGGATCAAGCCCCATATTGTGCTCCCCTTGCTCAGCGGGGAACCTGTTTCTCCCTCTCCCTCTGCCTGCCGCTCCCCCTGCTTGTGCTCTCTCTCTGACAAATAAATAAAATCTTTAAAAAAAATAAATTCAATCAATTAACATATAATGTATTATTATTTTCAGAGGTAGGTCAGTGATTCACCAGTCTTATATAATACCCAGTGCTCATTATATCATGTGCCCTCCTTAATGTCCATCACCCAGTTCCCCATCCCCCCACTCACCTCCCCTCCAGCAACCCTCAGTTTGTTTCCTATGATTAAGAGTCTCTTATGGGAGCGCCTGAGTGCCTCAGTCATTAAGCATCTGCCTTCGGCTCAGGTCATGATCCCAGGGTCCTCGGATCGAGCCCCGCATCGGGCTCCCTGCTCGGCGGGAAGCCTGCTTCTCCCTCTCCCACTCCCCCTGCTTGTGTTCCCTCTCTCACTGTCTCTTTCTCTGGGTCGAAAAAAAAAAAAGTCTCTTATGGTTTGTCTCCCTCCCTGATTTCATCTTGTTTTATTTTTTCCTCTCTTCCCCTATGACCCTCTGTTTTGTTTCTTAAATTCCACATATGAGTGAGATCATATGATAATTGTCTTTCTCTGGTAGACTTATTTCGCTTAGCATTATACCCTCTAGTTCCATCCATGTCATTGTAAATGGCAAGATTTCATTTTTTTGATGGCTGCATAATATTCCATTGTGTATATGTGTATATATATGTATATATATATATGTATGTATATATACACCACATTTTCTTTATCCATTCATCTGATGATGGACATCTGGCCTCTTTCCATAGTTTGGTGATTGTGGCTGTAGCTGCTATGAACATTGGGATGCACGTGCCCCTTCGGATCCCTACATTTGTATCTTTGGGGTAAATACCCAGTAGTGCAATTGCTGGGCCGTAGGGTAGCTCTGTTTTCAACTTTTTGAGGAACCTCCCTACTGTTTTCCAGAGTGGCTGCCCCAGCTTGCATTCCCACCAACAGTGTAGGAGGGTTCCCCTTTCTCCGCATCTCCGCCAACATCTGTCGTTTCCTGACTTGTCAATTTTAGCCATTCTCACTGGTGTGAGGTGGTATCTCATTGTGGTTTTGATTTGTATTTTCCTGATGCTGAGTGATGTGGAACATCTTTTCATGTGTCTGTTGGCCATTTGTATGTCTTCTTTGGAGAAATGTTTGTTCATGTCTTCTGCCCATTTCTTGATTGGATTAATTGGGTGTTGGCTTTGAAAAGTTCTTTATAGATTTTGGATACTAGCTCTTTATCTGAGAAGACATTTGCAAATATCTTCTCCCATTCCGTCGGTTGCCTTTCGGCTTTGTAGACTGTGGAAACAGATGAGATTTTTAAGGAAAGCAGACTTTATTTCTGCCACACTGCCACCTCACATAACCATCAACTGTTATGTGGCGATAATTCCTTCTGAGTACCCCCTGTAGACCATGTGAACAATATGTATTTTCTCCAACCCTAGAGAACTATGCTGAGTTTTAGAGGAGGTTAGATAATTTGATAAGGTCACATTGTGTCTTAATTCAGGCTGCTGTACCAAGGTACCATACACTAGGTGGCTTACAGACAGACATTTCTTTCTTATAGTTCTGGACGCTGGAAGTCTGGGACCAGAGTGCCAGCATGGTCAGGTTCTGGTTGCAGACCCTCTTCTGGGTTGCACAACTTCTTGGTGTATCCTCATGTGGCAGACAGCAGAGAGACATGACTCTTCTAAGGACACTAATCCCATTCATGAGGGCTCCACCTGTGACCTCCTCTCCTCCTAATTACCTCCCAAAGCCCACCTCTTAATACCATCATATTGGGGGGCAGGGTTTCAACATGAATTTGGGGGGGGCCCAAACATTCAATCCATGACACATGATTATTGAGTGGTGGTGGGATTTAAATTCAGATCCAGCTGGCTGGAAAGCCTGTTTTTACTATCACACTGACTAATCCTTCCTGAGTACTTTCATTCATCACAGCATTTATCAAACACCTGCTGTGTTTGGAGATGTACTGGCGATGTAGACACAGATGAGAGGCCGTTCCCGCCCTCCAGTGTCTTAGAAATGAGTGGGCTCTCTGGAATCTATACTGCATCTCCCAGAATGGAGATCATGCAGGCACCCCTGCCACAAATACACACACCGTTTTGGACTTTCTGAAATGGAGATTTGTCTTATTCTTCTCATTAAAGAAACTTGCCAGTGGCCGAGCAGGTTGTGCCATGCACGAATAGCACCTGTTGACCCATTTATCATTGGTTCACATCGGCACTACCTGTTCACGTTGGATTTCACTTTAATTTGGATCCTAAATTGTGACTTTAAAAAATCTTCAGGGGGAGGGTGACTGGGTGGCTCAGTTGGAGAAGCATCTGGCTCTTGATTTCGGCTCAGGGTTGTGAGATCAAGCCCCGCACTGGGCTCTGCACTCAGCCGGCAGTCTGCTTGAGATTCTCTCTCCCTCTCCCTCTGCTACTCCCCGCCACGGAAATAAAGAAATAAATCTTAAAAAACAAAAAAAAATCTTCAGAGAGATCAGCCTGTGATGCAGGGCTAAAATGACACGTTGTCAGTGTAGAAGCCCATCTGTCACTCAGCGGCAACGCAACTGAGGGCAGCAGGAATGGGCCAGTCTTGGAGTGAGTGCTTACAGAATCATCAGAGCCCGGCGTTGGACTCACGCATGCGCAGGGAAGGACTACGGCTCAGGGGAACACATAGTGCTATCACAAGCTTCCAGATGACTTTCTAGAGAAGGCATGAAACATCCAGTGATAGGTTATTCAGCTCAGGAAAATACAAATCGCCGATTTAAACACATAGGTAAATATGCCAATATTCTTCCATATGCCTCAAAATGATCTCGGTTATAACAGAGATTATTCTCAACGACAGTACCTTGGTTGTTTCCTTCAGAAGAGTCACCACAGTTTGTAATTATTTTGTCTTTGTCTTTCTTCCAGAATGAGGTGATCTTTTCATTGTTGTTTCCCCAGCAACGGGCAAAATGCCTAGAGCGGAGTGGGCACATGCAGAGGAAGAATCTGGAGGGGTTGGAGGAAGCAGGAGTCCATGGCCAAGATGCTGTATACCTACCTGTGGCCGGAATGATTTGGAACTGTCTTTCTTCAGTGTCCAGGAGAAGTTTAGACTCAAAAGTTTTACTGTGATGCTGAAAAAGATAAATGCTATGTAGTTGTCTAAGGAAATATATGTTACTGTTAGTTTTTTAAAAAAGGTTTTATGAACAGGGGACGCCTAGGTGGTGCAGTCGGTTAAGCGGCTGACTCTTGATTTCAGCTCAGGTCATGATCTCAGGGTTGTGGGATGGAGCCTCACATCGGGCTCCCTGCTTAGGGAGGAGTCAGCTTGTCCCTCTTCCTCCCCTTTCCCCTCCCCAATGCTCTCTCTCTCAAATAGATAAATAAAATCTTTTTTTTTAAAAGATTTTATTTATTTATTTGACAGAGAGAAACGTGGTGAGAGAGGGAACACAAGCAGGGGGAGTGGGAGAGGGAGAAGCAGGCTTCCCGTGGAGCAGGGAGCCCGATGCAGGGCTCGATCCCAGGACCCCGGGACCATGACCTGAGCCGAAGGCAGACACCCAACAACTGAGCCACCCAGGCGCCCCAAATAAATAGAATCTTAAAAAAGGTTTTATGAACATATTTTATCCGGAAAAAAATTTTATTAAATTCACAGATGTTACTTGGTGTTAACTTTTATGACTTGGCGGTTTCTTTTACTCAGTGGCATCCCAGAATGAAAGAAATGGTACAAATAAGTAAAAGCCCTTTAACTATTCCAAAGCTTTAAATGAGACATTTTAATATTTGGGGATCTCTTTGAGTGACTCTCCCAACATTAATCCATTAACTGAAAACCCTCACTAGACAATGGGTATTTTCCAAATAATATAAACCACACGGGTATAACTTGTGGGCAAATTCTCACCTGGTTGGAAAGGAAGTAGCCAGCACGATTCGAATACATGCAGCCGTTAATTGCGGCTGAGAAGAGCTGGTCTGAGGGGCTGCTGTTGGGCAGGGGCCTCTCCCTGCATAGTGAGCTCTAAGGGCCAGCATCCACTTGGGAACAGGAGAGCCCATTCCTACCAGAGGCCCGGCTTCCCTCAGAAGGGAGGGTCACCTATCGTCTCTGGGACGCTGCTTCATCTGGAGAATGATGGCTGTCAATACCTCGATAGAGGGAGGAAAGCGCCTCTGGCCTCACTCAGTCTGCTGCTTGGTGCTCGGCACGTGGCCTAGGTCGTTCAGGCTGGGGTTAACAGAACGCAGCAGACTGGGTGGCTTTTAAACAATAAACATGTATTGCTCACAGTTCTGGAGGCTGGGGAGTCCACAACCAAGGCACCAGCAGATGAGGTGTCTGGGGAGGGTCTACTTCCTCACAGATGGTCATTTTCTCACTGTCCACGTGGCAGAAGGGAGGAGCTAGCTCCCGGGGGTCTCTTGCACAAGGCAGTCATCCCAATCCCAGGAGCTGTCCCTCCTGACAGTATCACCTCCAAAAAGGCCCGACCTCCTGGTACCATCACATTGGGCATTAGGCTTCAACACAGGAATTTGGCAGGGATGGGGGTGGGGGCAGGGAGAAGGGACACGCACATTCAGACCATGGCCCTGTCCCCACCTGACTCCCTTCCAGGACACCTGAACCAGCAGGGAATGCCCTCAGGGATTTGGAAGGCTGGTGAGAGCCCCACTTCTACTTCACTCTGATCAAAAGAAAAACTGCTATCTCCAGAACAGTGCTCCTCTGGTGCTTTCCTTGTACCCATGGTTCACTGTTATTTATTTATTTGTTTGTTTGTTTATATTAAAGATTTTATTTATTTGACAGAGATAGACACAGAGAGAGGGAACACAAGCAGGGGGAGAGGGAGAGGGAGAAGCAGGCTCCCCGCGGAGCAGGGAGCCCGATGCAGGGATCCATCCCAGGACCCTGGGATCATGACCCGAGCCGAAGGCAGCCACTTAATGACAGCCAGGGAGGCGCCCCCATGGTTCACTTTTAATCCTTTTATCTGAACTTTGGGCTTTCTCCTAATCTTTCCCTGCCTCTGCTTCTTCAGAAACCTCACTGCAAATCCCACCACAGGTCCAGGGACACAGTCGGCGCCCACTTGGGTCTGGGGCCAGAGAGGTTGCCGAATTCCTTGATCTCATTTCATAAAAAGCCACATTTAAATCATGAATTAGTTTCAGTATTGTAGTAAATTTAAAACATGCTGTAAAAGACAATTTTCCTATTTAATATCGTTTTGTGATGCCACTAAATTTAAATGTCCAATTCATCTACTTTTTAAAGAAATTTGAGTCCTCTTACCAAAAGCTATTATTAACTGAGCTTCAACCAAGGATAACTTAGTGCAAATAATTTGTGTTGAATAGATTTAAAATCTGATACAAAATTGATCAGCGTGCACCTTCTTCTGGTTTACTTACCTGTGTGGTCTTTCATCCTTGATAATAAGTGACTATTACTGTAAAGCTCTGTGCTAGAACCTATTTCATCTCTGCAGTTCACCTCAGCCATCTGTGCTAAGCATCTTTCTCTCTCTTTACAGTGCGGGAAACGGAAGTTCAGGAGAGTGAGGTCACTTGCTTACAATCCCACACTAAATGGCAAAGCCTGGATTCCAACACATCCGCTGTGCCGCTTCCAAATACACACGGACCCCTTCTAGCACAGGCAAGAGTGCCTTCTGTGCTCTAAGACATGTGTCCTATTGCACCCAGTTCTAAAATAAGGGTGGGATTTAGAGTGTAGCTTGGGGCCACCACAATTCCCTCTTCCCAATCCCTTAGGAAAGCTGAAGATTTGGATCTGACTGCTCTCTTGTAAGGGCATCACATGACTCCTGACCTTGGTCTTCTCATCCGTTTTACCCAGTGCCCCGAGAGCAGAGGGCACCCACGGGCAGGCAGGAGGGGCTCTGATACACCTGGTCACATAGCCTTACAAAGGACCACCAGCTGGAGCACTTCATGAGGGGGTGCAGGAGGGCATGAGGTTGTGGGAACCTGGTTTTGATGATTTGTTCCAAATAGGTACCTGTTTCACCGGGAACACTGTCAAGGGGAAGGCATACAAATTGCTGGAAAGTGCTAGCTTGGCTGAAACATTGTCACATTCATCAGTCACAGGAAACCCTCATCTATGCTTGTTATTTGAACATAGAATGCCAGTCGTAATATGTGCTGACACAATGACTTAAGAATTTGTTTCCAAGCCAACATGGAATCCCGCCTGTGATCCACTCCCTTAGGTATCCCAAGTTTTCAGACTTCAAATGCCAGTTCTTTGGCTAGAAGGACTTTTCACAAGGACAGAGGCCCCCTTTGAATCTGCTCGACAGACTCCCATCGGTTTCTAACTAACAGGTGAGTCCCAAGGCTCCTTAGAAGCACTTCGGGCTCCTCCTCAGTGCTGGTAAGGGAGAACAGGAAGGCAGGTGGGCAGGAGGCATAGCTAGGGATAATCCTTAGAAGGTCTAGTTACTCCCTCCCTGTGGGAACTCTTAGCCACATTCTACACATTTCATCCATGGGAACACCCAAATTCCACCCTCTTCCCACTTGACCTTACTGGAAGAATAAGCACTTTCTCTCACACACTGTGTTCCATCAGCCGTGCCATTTCGCAGTGTCAACCATGGACTCCTGTACTTTCCTACAGCCACAACTCTGTCTCCCAGATGACCCTGTCACCACCTCCTGAAATTTCGATGGTCTGCGAAGGCTCGGACAAAGCCCCCACCCTCCCAGAGCGCTTCTCGGTCACCCTGCTAGAAGAGTTCTCTCTCCGTGGACTATCACAGTAGTTGGATACATCCACCTCATGGGAACTCACCTAAGAGCCCCCTGTGAAATCATCTGTGCGGGTGTTTGATCCCAATCTAACAAAGGCTCCTTTAGGAACGGAAGCCTTATCTCACAGATCCCTGTGCACCAAGCACTCTCCCAGTGAGCCAGGTTAACATTCTTCAGAGGTCTGGTCAACACGAGAACACCAACGGGCAACAGAGGGGGCAGTAAGCACCATTCACGAGAGTCTGGATGATCTGAAAAAGGGGACAACCCCTGACGACCGTGTGATTGGTTCTCTGCCATCACTACCTCATCAGGTACTGGGTTCCACTCTGCTTGTTCCTACAACATCCACCGCAGAGCCTGAGCCATCTGCCACAACCCTAGACCACAGGGCGGGTCCAGATATCATTCGAAAACGATAGCAAAAATTGGTCCCGGGGAAATTTCTCCCTTTGGGTGAGTGCCATCCCTATGCTGGAAAAGAGGAAATGAAGCTCATAAAAATGTCAAAGATGACAAAAACTGAGCTTTCAGTTGGTGTCTAGAATGAGAACTAGTGGCCGATGGTGCAGTGCTATGAAAGCAGAGAGCAAACGACTAAGGTAACCACTATCTTGGTCCTATTTTCTCCAACGAGGGCAGGATCTTCCAAATTGAGAGCGCAGAGAAACATCTGCATGGTACTTGATAGGGGAGATAGTGGGAGGATCGTGGGAGACACTTGTTTCAAAGAAGATCACGTGGCAGAACTCGGGAGAAACCATGAACAACAGAGGACCAGATCCTGAGAAGCACTGCCCTACCTTCCCAAGGGGGAAATAAAGTAGCTTCTAGGAACTCCAGAATGGTGAACTTTATGTAAAACGCTGGCAAAATCTGGAATGATATAGATGATAAACATTCCGACTCCTAACAATTGCTGGTTTCTTTCCAGCTCTTGATTCAATGTAGTGTCACACCAGAGTAACCTCCTTTTTTGTTTTTCTTGACAGGATTACTACAGCAGCCAACCCAGGAAATAACAAAACAATAGTCGAGAGTTTTAAGAGACCGGTGGGGTGGATTGAACAGAACACAATCTTGAAGGCGATAACTAACACTGAGAGTTTACTCTGTGCTTGATGTGGCTCCAAGGGCTTCTGTATTGTATTTGCCTACAAGTTACACAGGTAGAAGTCCAACCAGGTAATCAGGCCCCCAAGTTGTGCTTTTCACATTAGGCTACAATGCCTTTCCGCATGCACGGCAAGGCTGTTAAAAAGAGGGGAGATGTGAATCCTCCCCTTCCCATACAGGTGGCAAACCTTCCCTTCTGCTTCCCTGTAAGAGAGAGAAAAGGATGGGAACCCATCCGGTCTTGCTCTGCCCTCTGACCCACTCACTTCTCTGAGGGGAGGAGGGCGACCTTCTGGTTGCCAACATGGGGAGATACAATTTTCTCGGCACGGCATTTTCTTGGCACAGCAACGTCATCAGGACAGAATACGACACTGTAAGGGGAGCTTGAAGTGTATGGCGGGTCCATTACTGGGCTGATAATCAAAATACTTTAATAACCAGTTCATCAACCAGACCAACAAACGCCACAAACCACTGGTGTGCGAGGGCCAGCCCTGGTCAGTTTGCGTCAATAGGGTTATTGGCTAGGGTAATAAACGCTGTTGTGGTATTAGCATCACCAATCCAGTCTTTCCAGTAAGAGATGAACTATTTTGATTTTCATTTATCTGATTTCTAGGTCCTGTTTTTCCTTTCTTTCTTTCTTTTTTTAGGTCCTGTTTTTTCAATGTGTGCTGGACTTAAGAGAGGAAGGGCAAGGATATGACTATCACCACCAAAACCCCAGGAGTCCTCTGTACTTTTCAGACAGCACCCCCAAAATTAAATGCAGTTTCACGTGACATTTTTAAGGTGATACTGACAAATTAGAAGGCACTCAAAATATAAGATCCGGCCTACACCAGGGACCATGTGTTATGCAGGAGATGGAAGGACGGGGGCCATTCAGGTCATGGCTCATGCATACATGGTTGGACCATAAGTCAGACTGTGGAAGGCTGGGGGATGGAGGGAAGGGCAGAAAACAGTCTTTGGCAAAGAAAGTGGTAGAGCTTTGGGAATAAGATGGGCTCTTGTTACCTTAGAGAAGGGTCAGCAAATTATGGCTACAGCCCTTCTGTTTTGCGAGTAAAGCTTTATTGGAACCCAGCCATGCCCATCCATACACATACGGTCTATGGCTGACTTGCACTCGACAGTGGCGACAGTCGAAAGTGGGGTGGAGACCGTAGGGACTGCAAGGCCAAAAACACGTACTATCCGGCTCTTTACAGAAAAAATTTGCAGACCTCTGGTCTGGACCTAGGAAAGGAAAGCAACCAACAGCCTAAAGGTGTGTGCGTGGGGGGGGGGGGGAGGGGGGAAGAAAAGAGGAAGAAGGGGTATGTTTGGAAAGCTGGGACCTTTGGTTGGGGCGCCAGAAAAAGGCAGAGAGGAAACAATTAGAGTGGAACCACCACCATGTTTTACTATGTGGGGGTCCCTCCTCGTGTGAGCTGAGCTACAGAATACCCTTTCCCACTGAATTACCTACATCTATTGGGGTGAGCTCCAGTTTTAGTATATGTGCTGCCGAAGTGAGCACTGGGGTGAGCTCCTAGAAGGTGGAGAGAGTGGCTTTTTCTCCTGCCTGTCCGAAATGGCAGCATATAAACAGTAACATATAAACACATGAGCACAGGTAATCAAAAACATTTTAATGATTAATGTTTAGACATTATTTAACAGTGTGGGTATATCCAGATGAGCTAAAGCACACTTTGACAGCACACTACTGAATGTTATAGTTTCTGTATTGAAATATGTAAAGACATTTGCAAACTAGTACCTAGGAAGACATACATTTACAAATATACACATTCTAGATTTGATAAGGTAAATGTAAACAGATGCTGTGACTCCCTCCAAACAGAAAACCCACAAAACTAATAAGAGAACCAATCAGCTCCCTGTAATATGAATGTGCAAAATTAAAGCATGGTAAACTGATATTTACATAAATATCAAACCAACAATTAGTTTATACATTGTCAATGACCTTCTAAGATGTGTCACGAGTGGTTCAATGACTGTTTTTTCTCCCAGTGGAGAAGGTATTCAGAGACTAAATTCCAACACTTTAAAATGACACGCACAATAGCCCCCTTATCTGTTTGACCACGGCCTCAAGGGTGATAGACATGATTTTATGATAAGCAGTCTCATTTTTTAAATAAGCAGTTCTACACAGTCTTTAGATCCTAAGCAGAAAAAGAAAATTACAGGTACTATTAGATTTACACTAAACAAATTATCTCTGTCCAATATCCCAGTTCTCTTACATTGTAGCTATCTGTTTAATTTTACCTTAATTTTTTTTTAAGGTCCCTTTTTTCCCCTTCATTCATTTTTATAAGCTAGGCACATTTTAAAAGAAGTTTGTGTCAAAACAGAGAGCAGCACAGAAACCAACCCAAATTTGCACCCATTGCTCATCTATGGAATTCTGTCAAATGGTAAATATTCAATTATCTCTTTTGAAAAGTATACATCCTCTCTCTCACGAGTGGAAAGCAAAGCGGGCATTGTTTCCTGTATAAAAACACTTAGCACTTCAGAAATTTTAAATGTCCTATGCATCCTACATACTTTCCAAAATCTTGAAGACAAAAGAATATATATTTAGGTTTCATCAAGACTGCTTTAGAGCCCCCCCTTTACATTATCAATAGTGGCACTCAAAATAAAAAAATAAGATCTGTTAAAAAGTTAAACTGACCTTCTACTAGATTTGAGTCTGCCTGATTTAAAGCCAATATTATAAAACTGAAGGTGCTGTTTCTGATTTCACATGTACAAGTCACTTGAAATTATGTGTCACACGCTATTTTCATAAATCACGGTCTTTGATTTTTTTCTAAACAGAGCTATTAAAAATGAATAAAAACTTGAAACATACCTAATTTAAATTAATAAGCTTTGGGCCCTGCTTTTTAAATTTTAAGGCATGTGTGTTTGTCTACTGTAACAACATTGTACAAATTTACAATCACATGCATGATCTACAGTAAAAAAAAAAAAAGTGTGGATTACAGTGTTTTTAAATTGTGAATCACAATTCAGCACCTATCATGTTATAACTAATAAGGCAACAGCAGTGTTGTATACTACAATAATACGCCCTCCACAGTTTAGCGCAGGGGTCGGTGAGAGCCCAGAAATGTTAAAAATCTTATGCCTACGTGTCTAATCTGTATACATTTTCTAGGGGTTTTGAACTGATGAAAGAGGTCCTACATGAATCGTGCTATTGTAGGCTGGCCTAGTTACAGCAGCTGTTAACGAGCATTGGGCACAACTCATACTGTGCTTACAATCAGACGATGGGTTTTGGAAGTTTTTCAACTCTTCGGCGTCAATCCTTCCGTTGTTTCCTCGGCTTCACGTTGTTTTCCAGGGAAAAGCTGTTGGTGTGTCCGTTCACAGCAGCCACGGACCCGTTCTGGTGGTCCTTCGGGTGCTCTTTCCTCCGAGAGGCTCCCTTCTTGTTGTAAGTCTGAAATGCATCAGGGCAGATGGGCCGTGTGACTGGGTGCTCTGCTGGGGGTTGCGGGGCACCCCGCTTGCCTAACTCTAAGCCTAGATTGCTGCCACCGAGATGTAAGGTCTGCCATCAAGCAACCCTGGGAACGTTTTTGCCACTGGTTTCAATCACTCCCTTTTTGAGGCGTAGCCTGAGGTAAGTTCACAGGGGAATGGGCTGCAACATAAGGGCTATTCTACAAACGAAGTAGAAAAATTCAAATTGTACTTCACTTGGCTGTGCCCTCTCTGTATCTGGATGGCAGAGGATTGGGGCTACATGGCCACACCAGTTTCCCTGTGGTACCTCTCCCCATCACTCATATCTCTCACCTTCAGAATTTGCTCGCGACTTCAGCAACTGCTTTGGCCCGTATGTACAAAGTGCTACGCTTCCATAAGCAGTTAAAATAGTATGATTTCAGTTTTGTCGGGTCCTATCCTTTACCCTCCCTCACGCCTGATGAATGTCCCAAAGAAGGGCATACACCGCCTGCGCGGCAATCCGGGAGCTCCCTCGACCGTGCCGCCACACCCAAGGATGTGGGGCCAAAGGTGCGGGTGGGCACAAGGATGGCAATGTGGTGACGCCCCCAGGTGGCTGTTCAACCAAGTGGACTTCACTGCTACCACGTCTGTGGCCTCTGCCCGGGCTCCTGACCTCTGGTGCCTGCCCAGAACCAGGCGCTGCCCACGGGAGCAGGAACACACCTCGTCCAGGGGTAATGGGGAACTGCAAAGTGACCCATGGAGATAATCTGCCCTACTTGGACCCTTCTGTGAGTAAAACTGACCTTACATCATACACTCGGGAATGAACGGAGCCCCCAAACCTGAGCAGTGGAGGTGTGACGGAACTACAGCTGAAGGCTGTTGATGGACATGTCTGGACATTTAATGTAGCCCCAGAGTTCAGGGCAGCAGGGCTGAGGCCCTCCTGATGGAACTCACCCATCACATGTCTGCACTAGGCTGGGAGCAAAGCAACACAAAGCTTGCCGAACAGCTCTGCTTTCCCACATGAATCCCAAGCTCCCCTGCCAAAGATCTAGAACCCCGGAAGTGTGGGACAGACTTCAACATCTCCTATGTTGGCAATAGTCCCCCTCCCAAAGGTAGGGGCTGACTGTCACTGTGACTAAATTAGAGCCCGCGGCCTGCCACACAGCAGGGGTTCTACAGGTCGTCCCCCTTAAACGAACAGAGGAGGGCCTTTGCTGGAAAGGCCACAAGTCCCAACTGCCACGGAAGAGTGAAACCTACCTGAACGTAGAAGTTTGTGAAGAGAGTGATCAGGGAGATCATGTATCCGATCTGGAAGTACAGCCACCCAAGAGGGAAGGTGCACGGCCAGAGCACCCCGCAGCTGGTCTGGATGATTGTCAGCACAAACTGCAGCTGGTGGGAGAGAGGGCCACAGCTGAGGAGCACGGCCACAGCCCACGGACAGGGCGCCACGCCAGATGGGCTCTCCATCCAGCACGCCGAGTCCGTGAACGAACACTCACAGGCCTTTCTGGAGGCAAAGTCCCTTCACAAACACGAAGCAGACATTTATGCATAAAGTTCTCCTAAACTATATATGTGCCTTTGTCATATACATTCTTCTCCCCTTCCTACTACTTAAACCACCTTCTCTAAAATTCCGAGAACAGTTAACAATACTACATGGTATACGTGAAAGTTGCAAAGAGTAGATCTTAAAAGTTCTCACTGTAAGAAAAAACCCTATAGCTAGGTAGAGCGACTGTGGCTGTGACCTGAGCTTACTGTCACAATCCATACATACGCCTGATCAGCACGCCATACACTTCACAGCACGTTACAGGTCTAGTATAGCTCAGTAAAGCTGGGGAACAAAGGAAAACTTATCTCCCCCCTGCCCCCAAACACGCAAACTTTAGGGACTTTGTATAGAGATGCAAAGTATTTTTTTGTATGCTTTATCTTCTTAAGGGAGAAAGGAAGGGTGTGGAGTATATGTTTATTTATTTTTTTTTAATTTTATTTATTTGACAGAGAGAGACACTGCGAGAGAGGGAACACAAGCAGGGGGAGTGGGAGAGGGAGAAGCAGGCTTCCCGCCGAGCAGGGAGCCCGATGTGGGGCTCGATCCCAGGACCCTGGGATCATGACCTGAGCTGAAGGCAGACGCTTAACGACTGAGCAACCCAGGGGCCCCTGCAGTATATGTTTAAAGAGAACCAGTGATGTCGCTGTGGGATGTGCAATTCCTATTTCTCTCTCTCTTTTTTTTAAAGATTTATTTATTTGAGAGAGAGTGTGAGCAGGGAGAGGGGCACAGAAGAAGCGGGAGAGAATTCTCAAACAGAACCCCCGCTGAGCATGGAGCCCAACGCAGGGCTGGACCCCACAACCCTGAGATCATGACCTGAGCTGAAACTAAGAGCCGTACACTTAACTGACTGAGCCACCCAGGTGCCCCAACTTTTCCTATTTCTTATCCATATACCCTTTTGGTTTGAAGAAGGCTGGTCAACAGATTTAAACTTCTATCAAGATATAATGCTAAGTCCAGATTATTTCTGATGAATAAATCTTTTTTTTTTTTTTTTTTTTTTATGACAGATCACAGAACAACTGCTTGAAAGGTGTTAAAATGAGGTGTGGCTACTGAAGGGTGAGTCTTCAAGAGGAATAACAATACTAGGGGGAAGGGTTCTGCCCACTGGATTTCTGGCCCAGCCCCCAGGGTTTCTCCATAGAACTATTTTTTTCCCCCCTTCTTCTCTTTTTTAAGGTAAGTATTCTAAGCTAAGGAATAACTAGGAGTGATGCTTACAATAAATCTAGGCAAACTGGGTGCAATCTTCTGCCTCAAAGGGCAGAGCTTAATGGGAAACCAACTTCCCCAGTCTGTTCTTTTAAATTCTGCTTTTGCAGGGCCACGGCTGTGTGGTATAAATCGATCTCCACATCACTTCTCAAGTGTAACAAGAAGGTTAGAGAACAATTTTCCTGCCTCATAGGTGGGTGGAAAAAAAATTAACAAGAACTACAGAGCAGCCGGCAAAGAGGTGATAATGAAATGCCAAACACATAAGTAGCTCAGAGGATCTTCTCAGATTTTTTTTCCCAGACTGTTATTTTTAAATATTGAAAAATCACAGTTGACTTGGAAAGACTGGAATGAGCTTGGTTTCTTTAGAGAAATACGCTGATAAAGCAAGGCTAGGGCTAAGGCTTTACTGTCTAAACCCCTTAGTCAGCTGGCTTTGGACTACTGCCTCAGTGTCCCCATCCACAGAGTGGGGATAACAACATGAAATCCAGCTACTGGAATAGTCCACATAAACCTGCTTACTTAGCATGAGTGCCTGACACAGAATACACTCAACCAAGGTCAGTGTTTCACATCCGTAGTAATAGCAATTAGTTCACGAAAGAATTCACAACGGGAGAGAAACAGGCGTCCGTCATATCCTGACAACTCAGGGAAGCTTCAGAAAGGACGGTAGGACATGATCACCGGGTGCCAACAGCTGCTGGGTGACCCTGGCACGGTCAACCTCGGGAAGCAGAGCAGGTGCCCTCCTAGCCAACAGGTGCTTCACTGCATGGGGGCTGAGAGGTTGCCAGGCACCTATCTTACTGACATCCTCGTTGCCTCATAGCTACAAGCACCCAGGACTCCTGCTACCCCACAGCTCCTTCTAAAACTCCTGGGAACACGGGACACAGTGGTCACTTTGGATTCTGGATTATAATTAGGAAACACACACAGGCAACACGTGCTTTGTGCACAAACTAAGGACGAAGGATTGAACTTAAAGTCAGGAAATTAGCTTCTTGCCCTCATTCTACAGCCCAACTAGCTGTGTGCTCACAGACATAGTCTGCTCCTCGATGGAAAGAAAATTCTCTGCTCAGCCTGTTGCAAGTAGTTTAATTGGATCAGAAGAGAAAGGGTGGGAAAGGTACAAATTAGATACTATCAAAGAACGAAGCCAGGAAGAGGGGTCTGCCAGGCGGCAAGTCCTGGACGGAGGCTGAGTTACCTACCAGTTGCCCCTGAGTGATATACTTCTTCCACCAGAGGTATGGGCGCACGGACGGGACGGACGACAGACCGTAATACGAGTACATGAGGACATGGATGAAGCTGTTCAGTGTGGCGCCGAAGTAAGCTGAAGAACAGAGGGCATTTGGGAAGGAGATGCATCAGTGCTTTACACATAACAAGATTCTGTTCAAATCTGAAAGACAGATGCATTCAAACAGGGGCTGGGAAGCACCGCATGGACCAGTACTCGGAAGCCCCTCTCCACTGGGGCAGGCACACTGGGATGCTTTAAGGCCAGGGTCAGCTGGAGCTGCCAGGCAGGCATCTAACACAAGAGTCAGGAGACCACCTCACGGCTTTGTTGCCAGACCCCCCATCAACTCCCAGCGCAAGGTGCTTTTCTTTACGTGCCAAGTGCTTCCGGCCTGGGGAAGACAGCTGATGGGCAGGAGGTTCAAAGCTGGCTGGCTAACACACCTGCTGAAGGTAGAAGAGGCCTTGGGCGCCTCAGCCTCCTTGTTATTCCCCAGGGCTGCAGTGCTGAGCCCACATATGTTTTCAATAACACAACCCAGAGTCCAGTTCCTTGGAGAGAGAAGGCTCCTCTTTCAGCGCATGCTTTTAATTTCCAGTAGAACCACCGGTTCTTTTTTTAGCCTCTCTGTCCTCCTCCCCGACGGCGGGCAAGCCAACAGAGCTCGCCAGTTCGCCCCCACACAGCCGGAGGTGCACACGGCCGGGGTCAGGGAGGGAGGGTCTACCTCTGCCTATCACAGTAACTGGCTGTGTGACCTTGGACAAGTCACATCCAGGTCCTGGTTGTTTCTCTTGGGCCCAGTGGGGCTAGTTAAAATCTGCCATCCTGCCAGTTCTTTGAAAATGTAAAGAGACATTGTTTCTATTAGAAAGTTAAGTCAGATAATCCAGAGCCATGAGGTGTGGCGGTGGGAAGAAAACATGAGGGGGCGGGGGGCTGGAACCTGAGCTCTACCAAACCTTTTACCCTCTCAGTTTCCTCCCAAACCACAGGGAGCTGCGTCTGGTGAGTCACCTTTCTAGTTCTAAGATTCTGTGACTGTGAATCTTGGTGGGCCTGGTTAATCCAGGGCAGCGCCATCCTAGGGAAAAAACCCACACGAGCAGACCCAAAGGTTCTCAAATTCGTCAGTGCTAGATGGCAGAGATTTTGATCAGGACATTTGTTAGAACTCCCAAGCTAAACCTAAAGGAGACAACCTAATCTCTGAAAATTATGAGAGACCTCAGACCATAAGCTTTCTAAAATGACACACATCCGTCTTTGGGAATTTACTTCAAATTTTGGTGCTTGCCATTGAAGATGCCCTGCTAACTGTGCTTCATGGAACATGGCAGGCTCGTACGTGCAGACTTCCTCCTGTGCTCTTCAGCCGAACCTGTTTCATCATTAGTCTTGTTCCCTGGGACTCCCTCAGTGGTGTGGTTCCATCTATCTGGCCTGCCCCTCTCAGTCAAGTATCTTCCAAATTGTAGAGAAACAAGGACTAGAAATAACCTAGAACAGCTACCCTCTAGGCCAGAGGATGTCCCTATTTCCCTATAAGCCCCAGGCTGGGAATTTGGTATCTCCCTCACCTTGCCAAGTCAGCCAGAAATAGGTTTCGTCAACTTACTGAGTGCAGAGGCCACACAAACTATCATCAGAGCAACTCGGACACAAAGTTCCAGTGTTTGACCCAGAAATCCACAGAAAGAGCACCTTCTCTAAAAGCCTTGGTTTCAATTCAGCCTCTCTGCTCACACCTGTCCCCAGCAAACCCCCCCACCACCACCACCATGTAAGACTTACAGTGGCCGCAGGGGACCCAGTTCATCACAAACCACCATATGTTCAGCATGGAGGCGTGGTGGTAGACGTGCAGGACTGTGATCTGGTGGTTGTTCTTCCGTAAGATGAAGAAGAAGGTGTCCATGAATTCAATGAGCTTGGAGAAATAGTACCACCAGAGGACACGGATGATCTAAGAGGAAGAGATCATCAATGTTTCTCTGGAACATCACCCCAGACGTGTTTTACTAACATCCCAGAATCCCAGGTTCACTTGTGGCCTGAGCACCCCACTGGCTCCTGAAGTCCTTCAGCAGCTGGGAGCTCTGGTCATTCTGAGAGTGTCTCTAAACCAACCAAAGAATACTGGGGGGGAGGGGGAGGTTTAAAATGATGACAGGGAAAATTTTAAAAGCAGTATGGCCATCTTTCAAGACTAACAAAAACCGGAGGATCAACGTTCAAAAAACCCCTGAAGCCTGCCTAGTCCCTTTGGAAGGACCTGTGGAGCCATCAGTATAAAAAACCCTCCTGAGAGATGCTTCTGATTTCAGGGACTGGCGTGGGGGCAGACGCCAGGATACAAGGCAAAGAAGAAAAGGAATCAGAACTTTCCGTGTCAGGTCCCTGCCCAGTTAAATATGTCACACGGTTCTAAGGAAACAACTGCCCATCTAAACCTAAAACAGCAGCTTTTTATTTAGAACAAAATACTTAGAGTGGAAGTCAGAATCTAAAGACCACCCTCAGAGAGCACTTTGAGGAATGATGACAGCATTTAAGACGTTATTCTTATGATCCTGTTTATATAAATCCTGACAAATGCATGCAGGTTTTTTTTTTTTCTGGAAACCTAAAAAAAATGTTTTTTTCAAGATTTTAAGTAATCTCTATACCCTATGTGGGGCTCCAACTCACAACCCCGAGATTAAGAGTCGCACGTTCCACCGACTGAGCCAGCCAGGCGCCTTTTCCTGGAAACTGTTAACAGGACTTACTTTTACTAAATGAAACTTTAGTTTTCATCTTATATCTCTCATGTTCAACTTCTCATACCATTTTAAAAGCCAACCAGGTTAAAAAAAATTTTTTTTAAAACATCAACAGGAATTATCTTGGACAGTGAGGATTGAACCATTTTGTCTTTTGTACAATTTATTAAAAAAAAAAAACCCTACTTAAAAAAGAGAGAGACCATACCTTCATATCTGCTTCTCCCGCGCTGCGAGTGCCTTGACAGAAGAAGTTGTACCTGCCTTCCCATACTCCTTTCACTAACTAAAAAAAAAAAGGATAAAAAAGGAAAAAGCCCATCACCAACAAGATCAGAAATATGGAAAGCCCTATTCAATTAAAGTTCATCTGTTTCAGAATCTATGACAATTGACCTTGGGCTGGCTGAGGCAAGTGTGGTCTTTGCTCCTCAGCAAAAGTCATGACGACGGGGAGCGTGAACACCGGGAAGTCTCCATTTCACAAGGGGTGGACTGAAGTCAGTCACTCCAGGGTGCTGCCTTACCAAGCTGGCGGTCTCCACAATTCTCAATTCCCTAGGCTGTCCCAAGACCCGGACCAACCTGATGGCAGGCTCCGGTCCCACAAGCAGCCTCCAGGGAGATCACACCTTCACAAATTCAGCCCTTCCCTAAACCAGCACTTCCCAAACTTTGAGCATGGTGTACCACCAGAATCCCCTCAGGGGCATGTAAAAACAGGATCACTGGGGAGTGTTCCTGATCCAGTAGGCCTGGGGTGGAGTCCAAGAATTCATATTTCTAACAAGTTTCCAGGTGATCCTGATGCTGCTGGTCCAGAGACCGCACTCCAAGAATCACTGCTGTAAAACCTAGGATGATTTAGTCAGGCTCGCCTTCATTATTTCCTGTTGCCGTGTCATCCGCTGGGCCCAGGAAGCAGAACTCTGCAGTGTCACAGAAAGGACCCCAGAATCAGGGGGTATGCAAGCTCTAGGTTACAGACCTGCAGTATCACCAGCTCTCTATGGTTTCCTCATTTATCCCTAGCGAGGACAACTGGCCTAGATGAGATTTAAGGACCCACTGTTAACAGGCCAGAGGGAAGGTTTACTTTGAACACCTGTGCACGTCCACACTCTGTTCTAAACAAACACCTAGGACAAGGTGCTATTCCTTGTTCATGTGAACTGTAGCTTCCTGCTTCCTCCCAAAGCCTACGGTGATCTTGATTTTTCCTGTTGACTTTCTCTCTGGGGGCCAACTGGCACTCTATAAATGGGGAGAATTCTGAGGTGGCCTGACTTGTGCCTGATTTCATCTGGTATCCAACATAAAAAACTGGCCCTGGGTCTCAAAGTGTGTTCCCCAGTCCAGCTCCATTAACATCACGTAGGAACTTCTAAGACATGGAAATTCTTGAGCCCACCCCAGAATCAAAACTCTAGGGGTAGACCATCAAGGTAGGGCCTTAAGAGTCATGATCGCAGAGCCTTTGAGAACTGAATACTGTGGTTTACAAAGTGTGTTTCCCAACCCAGCAGCATCAGAATCACTCAGGAATTTGTCAGAAACAAAATTTCAAGCCCTACCCTAGACCTTCTGAATCAGAAATTTCTGAGTGTGAAGCCCGGCAGCGTGGCAACAGGCTGTTTCACAGGTGACTTTGATGCAGCTGAAGTTTGCAAACCACCAGCTGAAAGCCTTGGTTCCCACTCTAGTTACATAACAGAACCACCCGGGAGGTTCTAAAACCTAACGCCTGGCCTCGCCCCAGATCATGAAACCAGAATCTTGAGGGGACTTCACAAAGCTCTCAAGGTACTTCCAACCTGCAACTAGGAGTGGGAACCACAGGTTTCATGCTGGGTAAGCAGCAAAGGGATTACAAGGGCCTGAAGACAAACGGTTAAACTTCCACCCAGTCTGACCTCAGAAATGCCAGAGTGGGCGTGGCCATTGCACTCTGAACGCCCTTCTTAGAAACTGCTTTTTCTTCTACTAACTTCCTTTCTGTGGTTTGCCTTCTGGCTCTGTCATCTTCTATACATAAAAAAGTATTAAGCGTTAACATGGTTTTCAAGGCCAAAGACCCAACACAGGCGTTTGGAATACACATGGGGTAGGCATTGTTTTTCGATGAAGAGTTCACGTTAGGAAGCAGAAGACCAGGGAGCCGGGACGAGTTAGGCTGCTGTCCATCAAGGCCCAAGATCTGAAATGAGCCCGCTAACTTCCTCGAGCCCTGGGTGTTTTTATGTAAAAAGATGAGGTTGGACTAAATGATCTCTAAAGGTTCTAATTTTCTACAATTCCTATGTTAGGACTTTTAAAAAACAGATCACACACAAACTATGCTATACTTCACTATCTTAGACCAACATCCGCAGGGTAATTTACTAGAAGGTACGTCGTCCTTTTGGACAATATTGTGCTCTCAAGTCACGGCAGGTTAAGCACCCCACATGCAGACCCATCCTGAGTTCCAAGGATTGAGATAAAAAGCCTGAACCTGAAGTGCGGTTGGTAGTTGGGGGTGCTGGCTTGTGTGCCCTCAGAAGACCTGAGGTGGGGAGAAGAGAGTGGAGTCTCCCCGCCCTTCCTTCTAACCTATGAGGGAACCAGTGAATTATCTTCTGTGGCTGGAGGTAACGGAAAGGGAACGGACGGTTCTTAAGGAAATTTTCACACGACTACTGCAAATGATAAAAAGGACAGCATAGCAAAGTGCTCCATGAAGATAAATTTATGCAATTTAAAAGATGCCTTTATTTAAAACGACAGCCTGCCTTGGCAAAATTAAAAAACTAACCATGACTGTCCTCACTAGACATGCTTTTTGAAATGTTAACATCTTATCAATTTAAAATTCTAGGACCTACCATCACTGTTTTCCAGCTGCTATTTTGGTCTATCGTGTCCTGAGACACTCTGGGTTGGTTTGCTTTTGCCAATTTTAGAATAGAATGGCTGGTTGTGTGTGCAGAGGTACAGATGACTGCACTCATGAATGCCTACCCTGGTAGGGGAGGGGACAGGCAAGGGAGCTGAGGAAGAAGAGAGCTAATCCTTCCTTGTATTCCTGTAGGCACCTCGACCTCAAGGGTAGGCACAGACTGATGAAGGACCTGTTCTAGCAGAGGGGACAAACACATCCCTTTGTTTTAAAATGTCCTTCAAAAGGCATCCAGGTTGGGTTGCTTTGCTCCTTAAGCTAATTACTTTAAAATTCCATTTGTCCCTCTTCCTATAAATAGGAAAAAAAAAAAAAAAAAGACGTCTATCTCAAACACCCAGCATCTCTGGAGGCTAAAGAACTCCAGGTCTTGGGGGGTGAACTTCCCCCAAACTGAAGCATTAAAACAGGTACACAAACCAGAAACTTTCATCTAGCTTCAGAGCCCTGAGCCCACCATCCCCTTCTCCCAGGAGGGGCTGACTGCAGCTCCCAGGGCACCTCGCCCTCCCTCACCCCTGCCACTCGGTACTTCCACTGGGGCCAACCACTGAATTCTGTGTTTGAAACCCTTCAGTAACTCCCAGTGCCTTTAGAACCAAATCCCAAACCCTAGGTGCAGCATTCAACAGTCTTCCACTGCTCTCTGACCTACAGTCAGATGGGCCCCCTTTCGTTCCTTGCCCACTGTACAGTGGCCAAGGGCAAAGTGCACAGATTTGGGCACTAGTCAGGAGGACTTTAATTCCTAGCATCCCACATTTAGCTAGGTGACCTAAGACAAGTGTCTGTACACCTCTCTATACACCTCAATTTCTTCCACTCCCCAAATAGGATAAAAATAGCAATCCCACCTCTTCAGGCTGCCATGAAAAGTAAATGAGATGGATGGAGTGTACAAATGCTTACCCTACCCAGCCTGGTACATAGGATAAACACAACAAATGTTGGCAGTGACCATTCGCTTATTCTTTTCAACTGGAATACTGTCCACACCCAGGTACCCCCATCTCTAGCTCTTAAAATCCTAACTATCCTTCAAAGTTTGCTTAAAATTATTTTTTTTAAAGATTTATTTATTTTAGATAGAGAGAGAGATAAGAGAGAGAATGGGCAGAGGGAGAGAGAATCCTCAAGTAGACTCCTGGCTGAGCACAGAGCCTGACATGGGGCGTGATCTCACAACCCTGAGATCATGACCTGGGCCGAAATCAAGAGTCAGATGCTTCACCAAATGCACCACCCAGGTGCCCCTAAAATCCTCTTTTCTTCATGATTGCTCACTTGGGCCTCCAACCTGAAGTCTGTCCTCCTTCCTCTAGGCTCACCCTGCCATGGCTTGTAGTTATCTGCTCATATGCTCCCTTTCAACCCTTTGTTAAAGGGTCTGTTTTAAGCTCTTTGGGAAGCTCACATGGGTGGGGACTGTGGCTCCTGCATCCACAGAACCCAGCACGGGGACCTGCACACAAGAGGTGCTGAATAGTTGCTAAACTAATGACAAAGTTTGAGGCCCTGCTTTTCGCCTCCCCCCGCCAAATCGAGGCCGAATATATTATTCATAGCCAAAAAAACAGCTCCAAACCAAAAAGATGTCATTTCTGCTTTGCAAATGGAAAAACTGAAACACAAGAAAGTATTTTAGTGAAACTTGGATTTGACAATACTCATCTGAATTCTGTTCACAAGACGGAAGAACCATTCCCCATCAAATGTCATAATGCGGGGATATGGAAAGTTGAATTCTCAAATATCCTCGGCTTCAGAAGGGATAGAATAATTTAACACACAAGGACCGAGCCTCTGAGTTAAAGTTTATTCATCTAACTCTCATCAACTCTGTAAAATGGGCCTCCATCAGAAGGTTCTGCTTCCTCCATCCCCCATAAGAGGGAAACAGCACGGGCCCTGCTGTTCCAGCACCCCTCTAGGAACACCTTGGCTACCGCTTCCCTTCAGGGCTTGGGCCTGGCTTCCTTTCAGAGAGCTGCTCTGGTCAGTTCCCCAGAAATTCAACACACTGCTGCAGACACTGCAAAGCGAGAGGGCCCAGGAGGCTGGACAAAGGTGAGGCACTGAGAGTAGGGATAGGTCTCTCTATCTTGGGCTCCTGGGAATCAGCTCAAGAGTGCACAGGACTATACCTCAATGAAAACAGGGGCCACGACGAACAGCTTGCCACCATCTGCACAGTTCTGTACACCACCAGCTACTCCAAGAGCAACCAAGTGTGCATTACTTACTCTACCTGGCTTTTCCCAAGTAGTCAAAATACAAACAGCACCACTGCAAACCACATGTGCTTTCTCCTTCCTGGAGTAAAGCAAACTTTAATTAGGCCAGGAGCATGGAAAGAGCTAGAATTAAAGCCGAGCTAGAAGCTTTCTCTTCTTATGGGACAAATTCAATAACCGAAGGTTGTTTCATGCATCTTTTCATTTAAAGAAGAGAAGTTAGGCGAGTATCACAGCTAGGTCTGGATGATGCAGCTCATGGAGTGAATCATTTTTTTTAAATTTTATTATCTTATGTTAGTCACCATACATCATTTTTTGATGTAGTGTTCTACGATTCATTGTTTTTGTATAACACCCAGTGCTCCATGCAGTACGTGCCCTCCTTAATACTCACCACCAGGCTAACCCATCCCCATTTTTTA